>NW_026988429.1:14245000-15445000 GCF_030222135.1 Aotus nancymaae
AAAGAAAACAAACAAAAACAAAGAAAATCAAAACAACAATGAGAACAAGCTGTGCTTTCTCTTGAATGGCTTGGCAATATATTTTTGTGCAAGTAAATGTGAACTGTGCCCACCCTATGGTAATGATCATGGGTGGCTGTGAAATACCAGCTTGAGTTATCTTGTATCTGAGCAAAGCATATGTTCATCAAATTAGTATAGAGAAGTGTCCAGAGACAGGTATACATATGTATTTCCAAATAGCTGGTTGGCCAAAGTCCTGGAAAAAAATATTGTAGTATCAGAGATAAGAAGCTCTAGAGAAGAGGTATGAGAATGCACTCATATGAGGGAAATTTATATTAGCACAACAGAGAATATCTGCCACAACCATCCATACTGAAAGCCATCCATACTCATCCATCTCTAAGCCAATGAATTGTACTCAGTCTTCTCTCTTAACTTTAATAGTATTTGTATAACACATTCCTAAACAAAATAGCCACAGTGGCCTGGTTGAGGGCTATGCACTTCCACAGTGATATGAATCATGTCTCACCACAACCATCTCCACCCGTGTTGACCCAACTATTGCACTTCTGGGTATCTGACTTCTTAGCAGCAGAGACAGATAACATCAGTAAGTGGATGACAATTAGGGAAATTGGATCAGTTTTCCCTGAAAGCAGATGCATCTTCACTAGGATTCTTCTGTATTCTAGGTATATGTTTGCTTTTCCAGCCCACAGATAATTAGCTATCCCAGTGCTCAGAGAGTGTACATTTTACTGATATGGGAATCTTTGAGAACCAGGGTCCTACATTGTTGGGGGAAATTGAAATTATAGGCACATGATTATGGTACCCATTGGTACTACCTAATATAGTATCTAAAGAAGTCCACTTCGGTATAACATTCTGCAAACTTTAAATGCTCTCCTTCAAGCAATGATGAATCTTTAAACAGATGACCATGATAGCATTAATGAATGATTCAGGAAGCAAAGGGGCAAAAGGAGTAGCTTTTCTAGTCACCAATCCCAGGAACTCAGCCAGGGGATACATGTTTCAAGTCATGCAGTTTTAAACCCTGCTCACTACAGGGCCTGATACTCAGTAATAGATGCTTCTGCTTGGAAATACTGCAGGAGATCCTAAAGCTAAACCTAAAGCTATGGAAATGCAGGGTTTCTCATGGCGGAAGACAAGAAGGCAACCAAATAATTACCTATTTCAGTAAAGTTAAATAATAAAGTTAATATGAAGTGATCGTTTTCTGTTACTTGTTTGGTAATGGGAGGAGAATGTCTGGAATACCTCTGGACTGAGGGACAGTGAAGAACACATGTCATAATCAGATGGTGACTGTTTTCACATTAATATAAAGTAAAATTGGAAACAATTACAAGGAGGTAGGAAAGGGAAAATATTTTTAAGTAAACCCAGTACTAATGCATGCCTGAGCTATGGCTCCAGCTCTTCCAGAAGGAGTTCTTATAAAAAAGGAAACTCCAGGGCTCAACAAATGGATGCTAAAATTTTCAGTTTTGTGTCCTATAATATACTTTGCTGAGCAACATTTGTCATATATACTCATTTTCAGTTTCAAATTTGGAAACTATTCATCTTTTTCAAGGTAACCCTAACCCCATATCAAAATCAAATGGAAATATTTTTAAATTATTCTTGCCTGCACTACCCTAGCCTAATTGATTAAAAATATTGACTACCATTCAGGCAGCTACATCTATAAAAATCACCCTAGGTATTTGTAATACAAGCAGAATAGCAAACCATTTATCTGATTGAATCTCTGCATCTTTCCAATCCAGCAGCCACAGCAATGACATGAACTGAGAACCTGTTAGATATTCAAAATATCATAACACAACATCCAAAATGTCCAGATATCAGTCAAGAAGCACACTTCATACCAAATCCAGGAAAATTTAAGTTGAATGAGAAAAGTCAATAAGTAGATAGTAACTGCTATATAATCAATATGTAAAAATAACCTCTACATAATAGATACATAAAAATGATAACCTCTACATAAAAGATATGTAAAAATGTTAACCTCTGCATAATAGATATGTAAAAATGATCTTTAAAGGATTTTAAAGCTGCCATCATAAAAATGCATTAGTAAAAAATTGCAAACATGCTTGAACCAAATGAAATAATAGAAAGCATCAAGAAGAAAATACAAAATATAACCAAAAAAATGAAACATTTAGAACTGAAAAATATAATCACCATAATAAACAGACTCAGTAGATGTCCTAATAGCAGAATTAAGCAGTCAGAACGAAGAATCTGTGAAAGACAAAGTTAAATACCCAATCTAAACAACAGTTTAAAAACAGACTAAAAAGAAAGTGGATAAACACAGGATAAACACGAAGAAATCTATGCTAAGACATATCTCATTCAAAGCTCTAAAAACTAAACAAAAAGAAAAATCTTAATAGCAGAGAGAAAAATTATTCCTTATCTTCAGAGGAAAACCAATGACAGAATATTACTCCTCAGAAACCATGAAGGCCAGAAGCAAACACCATTTTTCAATTACTAAAAGAAAAGCTCTGCAAGCCTAGAATTTTATGTCTAGTAAAACTATTTCTTGGGAATGCAGGAGAAATCAAGAAGTTCTCAAATTCACAAAACCAATCCCAGAGTTCAGACTTCCATCTTAACATATTAATAATAACATTAAATACACAAACTATGAAATTTGAAAAGAGACAGACATTGATGAATCTGTAAGAATAATCTCAACTGTACGTTATCTGTAAGACATGAGTATCAAATATAACACAATAGGTTATCTATAAGACATGCATATCAAACATAACACTATAAGTAAGTTGACTATAAAAAGAAGAAAAGATATATATACCATACTAATATTAATAAAGGAAGATCAGGAGTGGCTAACAATAATATCAGATAAAGTATACTATAGAGCCAAGAAAAGTTACCAAGAACAGAAGCCATATTATATAATGGATAAAAGAGTCATTTCTAAAAGAAGACAGAGCAATTCTTAGTGTGTATGCACCAAGCAACAGAGCAAAATAGTGCATGTAGTGAAAACTAACAAAACGATTATACTTGGAGACTTTGATTTCCCTTCTCAATAATTTATAGTACCACAGGCAAGGATAAAGAAGCACTCAACAGCATCACCAACCCACAGGATCTAACTGACATTTAGATCCTGTCGAGTGTTTTTAGAATACTCCAAACACAGTAGCAGAATTCAAATATTTTTCAAGTGTCCACAAAACATGTACCAAGATAGGCTATATGCTGCCCATAAAACACCTCAACACATTTAAAATAATTAAAATCCTAATAAATGTCTTCTCTGACCACAGAGGAATCAAACTAGAACTCAATCCTGAAAAGATCATCTAAAATTTTCCAAACACTTGCAACATAGTTCTTTCTAAAGAACCAGATTTTGGTTTGCTTGGTGTTTACTATTGTTTTTCTGTTTTCAATTTTATGGGATTTTGCTCTCCTATTTATTATTTATTTTCTTCAAGTTTTAAATCCTTTGACTTAAATCACTCCTCTTTCTGTGGTTTCATAAATGGAAGCTGAGATTATTGATTTTGTCCCTTTAGTTTTACACATACAGATATACATTCGTTTATATATATAAACATATATATTATATATATATAAAACAAACGTGTGTGTGGGCATGTGTGTGGGCACATGTATGAAATGTATGTATTTGTCTTGCATTGCTATAAAATATTACCAGAAACTGAGTAATTTATGAGGAAAAGAGGTTTATTTCACTTATGGTTGTGCAGGCTGTACAAACATGTAACCAGCACTTGTTTAGCTTCTGATGAAGCCTCAGGAAGCTTTTAGTTGTAGCACAAGAGGAATAAGAGCAGGAACGTCAAATGGTGAGAGAGGGAGCAAGAAAGAGAGGAGGAGGTGCCACACTCTTTAAAACAACCAGCTCTAGAGTGAACTAATGGAGTGAAAACACACTCATTACCTTTGTAAGCGCACCAAACCATTCATGAGGGATCTGCTCTCATGACCCAAACACCTTCCACTGGGGCCCACCTCCAACATTGAGGATCACATTTCAGTATGAAAGTCTGTGTGTGTGTCTATATATATATATCTCCAGTGACGGGACAGGAACAGCCAAATGTGTATGTATGTATATTTTGCTATTCCTGTCCCTTCACTGGAGAGAGACATATGCTAAGGGAAAATGGAAGTGTAAAGGTGAGGGAAGGGGAAGGAACAGGGGTCATATCAGTAAACCAATCTAGCTGCGTGTATACTAGTAACTACTCAACCAAAATAAAATCCAAAAAACATTCTTTTTAGGTTGCCATGAACAGTGTTAATTACATTATACTGAATGAATTTAATTGGAAAACAGATGTAGGGAAGACTGGGACGATTAGGATAAACTTTCACTTGGCTTTCTTCACTGTCATGTCTGGTTCCTCAGAGGGCGCTTGGATCCCCTCCATTCTCCTGCAGGTTCTGCCAGGCCAAGGTTGTTGCACCTGACAGATCTTTTGCATAGTGTCTGAGGTACAGCCCAGGCTGTCATGGACCAGAGCAGCAACCTGAAACCTATTCCCTTGAGTTCTCTATCTTCTTTCTCCATGGTGCCTGCTCCCCAAACAAACAACACATATGGGCTGCTGTGCCATTCAGCAGGGATGTTTGTGTTCGGGGCTGTACCACTGTATAAGAAAGATTAAACTTTGCTGGCAGTAATAAACTCCAACGTCCTCAGCTTCCACTTTACTGATTTTCAGTGTGAAATCAGTGCTCGACCCACTGCCACTGAACCTATCTGGGAACCCAGAGAACCTCCTGGAATCTAAATAGATCAGTAGCTGTGGAGACTGGCCTGGCTTCTGCAGGTACCAATTCAAATAGGTGTTTCCATCACTATACAGGAGGCTCTGACTAGACCTGCAGGAGATGGAGGCCGCCTCTCCAGACCTGCAGGAGATGGAGGTTGAAGAGCAAGGAGAGTGGAGTCTGGGTCATCACAATATTCCCATTGGATCCTGAAATGTGAGAGAGAAGTGCATGGTTATACATAAACATAAAGAGACATTTTCATTATTTCCTTTCTGTTACAGTTGTCATGCTAAATCACTGTTTCTGTGAGTGCAATTTTGGTTCATATCTCAAAAACATCCAATTTCAAAAGGAATCAAGATTTATAAACCATAAAGAAGCCTACAGAATTCTTCTACAACATTCTTTTCTTTGTGTCAGACTCTCCACCAGAGCACAGGTTCTTTTTCCTTCTGGAATCTTCCTCACTCTCATAGATCTAAACCTCACATGTCCCGTCCTGGAGGACAAGATGTGCACATCTAACAAGTGGTCAGAACACACATGTGAGGCAGTGGGGCCCCCAGAGCTCACCTTCCCACCCCATTTACCTCCCTCATCTCCCTTCTGTTCTTGCCAGGGACCCAGGGCATTAGCAGCCCCAGGAGCAGAGCAATGAGCCTCATTGTGAGAAGAACTGAGGAGTCCTGATTAGTCAAAGCAAGGTTAGAGCTGAGCTTTTATCTCAGACTCACAAAGGAAGACCCTCCTTAGGGGACAATATGCAAATCCCCTGCTAAGTGCGGTGGAGTGGAAAGAGCCAAGGGGAGGGTGAAGGGGCCTCTCTTGTAAGCAAGGTTCTATTATGTTCTGTATTTGAAGGACAACCAGTACAGGTAAAAAGTTGATGTTGCCCGAGCTGCAGAAGTGGCACGTTTAAATGTTACCTTCCATTTTCTCTAATATATTTCTATTGTTTTTGCATTTTCTTAGGCAAATTTTTACACTTCTCTTTAATAGGCTGGCTTTTATTAATATTTGGTTATTCCGTTTTCCATGTTAATGTGAGTCTAGGTTCTGTCTTTTCAGGTTTTTTTTTTTTTTTTTTTTTTTTTTAATGGATGTAAAACACACAGAGTAAAGGATCAGAAACTTATATGTAGGAACTGAATAAAGTTTATGTATAGTCACAATTCAGATATAACTATAAACATTTCAGAGTCTCCTGATGTTTCCCTCATGCACCGTCTTAGTCAGTTCTGTCTGCTTCTACCCCAACCAATGTAACTGTCATCCTGGTGTCCATCACAATAGGTCGGACTGGAACTTCACATAAATTGAAGAACGGTTATATTGGTGGTACTGTTTGCTTTTGATTTTGTTGTCTAGCTTCCTTCTTGTTTCTTTATTATTTTTAGGACTTCAATTCTACTGTGCGCTTGAGTTACTGCTGTCTGCTGTTATTTCCTGACATCTAGACATATCTGTTATTAATGAATGCATCCTTCTTTACCAAGGATACTTTTTACTTTGCTTTTATTCTTGACGGATATTTTCACTGGAAATAGAATTCTAGGCTACCTTCTTTTCCCCCAGATTTTAAGTATGTAATTTCATTGTCTTCTAGCCTGCTTTGCTCATAAATAGAAGGCAGACAATGGTATTATTATTGTTTCTCTGAATACAGTAAATCAATTATCCCTTGATGCATTAAAGATTTTCTCCTTGTCTTTCAACATTTTAACTAAAATGTATTCAATTATGAATTTCTAGTCTTTATTCTAACAGGCTTCATTGACTTTCTTTAATCTACAGAATAATGTGTTTCATTACTTTTGAAAAGTTGTTGCAATCATTTATTCAAATATTTTTTAAGGTACTTTCTTCTACTTTGTGATTTGCATTGCACAGGTGCTGGTATTCTTCACATTGACCTATACACCTGTGAGGCCATGAACACTGATTTTTAAACTTGTTTCTTTCTTTGAATTAACTTTTTAATCTTTTTCAATTTCACCAATTCTTCTGCAATCTTTAACTGCTGTTGGACATGTCTAATAAAGTTTACAGTTGTGAAGTTGTAATTTTCATTTCTAGAATCGATATTTAATCCTCTCATCATAATTTCTAATTGTCTACAGAAAGTTCCTGTTCATTAGTCAGTGTTTTATATGTTTTAAAAGTCTTTGAACAATGTTTGAAAATAATAATTTGAACACTTTTATATTAGCTGCTTGAAAATTTTTTCTGATGCCAACATTTTAGGACAAAGCAGAGTTACCTTCCACAGGTGGTTTTTCTTGTTTCACTTACTCTCCCTCAAAATTGGTCACACTTTTCTGTTTCTTTACGGGCTTTTATAACAAAATTAAAACGGTACATATTAGATAACGTATTCTTGTGTCTCTCTCTGGTTCTATTTGATTGTCCTGAGCAATGTTGAGTTTCTTTTTAGTAACTTGCTTGGATTTACATTGAAGAATCCAACTCTCCCCCTTGGTGTTTGACCACTGATATCTCTGCTCATTATTTATTCTGAATTTTAATATTTAGCTTGGATGTATAGGAGCTGCCTATGTGTTTGCATAGCTTAGTAATCAGCAATAATCTGGGCAAATGTTTTGCCCAAATGTGTTAAACTCATAAACCTATTCATCTGTGTATGTGAAAAGTGCATATAAAATGTGGCCAGTTCTCATCTTCCTGTTTTACTTTTCACTGCACCACCTTTGATCCCTGTTATTCATAAGTGCAGCTTTTAAGTCACCAGAAATGTGTGCAGACATTGTTTTAGCAATTCTATCATTCCATCATTTTCAGAAATCTACTAGTAACTTTCAGCTGGTGTACCACTTGCCCCAGCTAGAGCCATCAGCTTGAACTAGCAAAGCTGTGGGCTTTCTCTGTTCATTTCCTGCAGAATTTATCACATTTAGCTAGAAACACTGAAGGATCTTGCTTGACTCCCCACCCCTACTCAAGTCTACTCTCTTTGACAGCAAGCTGCTCATTTCTGCTGTCATCCTCATTAAAACTCCAGATCTGCAATTTATGCTGATTGAGCAGAAGTGGAAAGGAGCAGATCCAGGCAAAAGGCCACAGACATTTCCTTTTCTTACTCAAAATTATTCTTCCATTTGTTATGAAGAATATACATTTTTAAATTTTTTATGCTTTGTCAATTTTCAGACTGCTGACATCGTTTTGATAGTTTTTAGCTTTATACTTACATTTGTCTTTCTGATGTATTTTTGCTGAGAGGATTTAATAAACTCTTTGTGACACCGTAAACAGAGATGCCTTCTAAACTGAATTTTAATTAATATGATAGCAATACTGAAAGGACATAGATAGATGGAAAAACATAAGTAATTTTGAAGTAAAGAATTTGAACTCTATACCCACAGTTTAAAGAGAAATCGTGCACTTAAGAAATATGTAACTCTTGGCCGGGTGTGGTGGCTCATTCCTATAATCCCAGCACTTTGGGCAGCCAAAGCAGGTGGATCACTTGAGGTCAGGAGTTCGAGACCAGCCTGGCCAACAAGGTGAAACCCCGTCACTACTAAAAAATACAAAAAATTAGTGGGGCATGGTGGCGTGCACCTGTAGTCTCAGGTACTCGGGGGGGCTGTGATAGGAGAATTGCTTGAACTTGGGAGGTGGAGGCTGCGGTGAGCAGAGATTGAGACACTGTACTCCAGCCTGGGTGACAGAGTGGGACTCCATAAATAATAATAATAATAATATGTAACTCTAATCACTAGATTTCATATTATCAGAGGAATACACCATCAATCTGCAAAATGCCTTATGCACATTCTAGAATTTAGCAAGTGAATATTCTCTACATAATGGGAGGCAGGATTGTCTTCAACAGATGATGAAACACAAATATGAAAACGAATGAACCTTGTGAAATTGTTTAATAAGAATCCATGTTCTTTTGTTATGTTTAATTTTTATTTATATATTTAATAATACTGAAATGTTTTTAGATTAAAATTTGCATAATATAGTAAAATTGTTCTCATATACTCTTCAGCTAGCTCCTTCTATAATGTCCACTTCAAATAACTATAGGATAAGTATCAATACCAGAAAATTAACATTAATGCAATGCTATTAGTTAAATAATTTGAAATCCCCTTTATATTTCACTGATTTTTCCAGTAATCTCCTTTTTTATGTTCCAGAAAAAAATCCAAAATCCCATGTTGCATTTAGTTATTGTGTCCTTCATATTCATCATGATTTCTAAACGCACCTTTCCCAAAACCCATTTAACCCTCTATGGTTTCTTGTAGAGTTACTCAAAGAGAAGCCTTCTCATCATATTTGAAGGTAAGAAGAAGGTGATTCAATATTCTTTGGCAACTGTAGGCAAACATGTTCACTTAGTTGAGGACTGGAGAATCACGTGGTGAGGTGCTGCGTCAAGTGATAGCATCAGCATCTTCACATCTGGACTTCCTAGACAAAGAAGACCACATGGTTAGACAGCCCATGACTTTAAGGGCCAATGAATTCTGGCTTCTGGCAGACCTCTAGAGATTCCCGTTTCTAGTATCAGCTTCCCTGACTACCATATCCCCAGTTTTGTATCTCTAATTCCCTGTATTAAAACAATACCTTCTTGCAATCTGTAGAGTGGTTTCTCTTTTGATCTATGACCCAGATGGATGCAATAACACAGGATCTTTGGGTATCATAATTGCTATCCCTTATTAAATCATGAAAGATAGTGTCATGTCTGTGCTGCTGGGGCTGAACGGGAAGAAAGAGTGTTAGAATGCAGAGGAGACTTCTGGCCATTTCTACAAAACCTTTAAACCTTGCCTGCACCTGAGAAACACTCTTAGCAGATGGAGGCACCAGTGGAAGCACCTGGAGCAGCCATGCCTCACAATTCTGCCTCCCTAGGGATTTATTTTATCACTTGTAACGCTGTAGGAGGGCTATGTAGGTCTGTAGACAGGAATAAGTTATAACATTTTCAAGTTGCAGGCTGCTAATGGTGAGAGCAAAATGTGTCCCAGACCCACTGCCAATAAACAGTGATGAGACCCAAGATTGCAAACTGGATGAAGCATAGATCAGGACCGTAGGAGGATTCCCTAGTTTCTGCTGATACTAGTTTAAATAATGCTAATGCCCTGACTCACCCAGCAAGAGATGGTGACTCTGTCTCCTACAGATGCAGTCAGGGAGGATGGAGATTGGGCCATCTGGATGTCACATCTAACTCCTGGGACTACAAACATAGAAACAAATATTCACATAATTATTTATAAGATGATTTCCCTGAATGGCCAGGCAATACTTAGCACACTGGTTTGGTAAATTCCTAGTGTTCTCCTTCCTCACCTGGGAGCCAGAGCAGCAGGAGCCCCATGAGCTGAGCAGGGGTCCTCATGTGTCCATGCTGTGTCCTGTCTGGGACTGACTCCTGCACAGGGTGTGACCAACCTATTAGTAAGTCTTCAGGCAGGAGGTTGTGCTCTGGGAACATGCAAATCAGCACGGGATGCAGCAGACTGGCACAGCTGCAGGACTGGTTCATGGAGAAGTATCTTAGATCCAGATAAAACTTAACAAATATTTATAATCTTATTTTCCACATTTTGAACTTGGCCCAGGGCATCTCAGCCTGATTCAGTAGAAAGAATGTGAATCACTTTTCTTTGTCACTCCCCTAAGAATAGTAACATAAGACCCTGTGCGTGCTCCAATCCTGGAGGAGAATGTGTGCCAAGAACAAGTGTAGGGTAAAACTGGTGAAATGGAAAAAGGTAGTGTGTTAATACCACCAAATATTATCCCATTAAATATACACTAGTAACTGCTAAGCCAAACAAATACCAAAAATGTACCAGTACTATGTTGTCATGAATCAACCTCAGTTGTGTGACTGTTAGGCTGAATACATCTACTGGACAAACGTATGCAAAGGAGAGAGGATTGAGATGAGCAAAGTCACCTCTCCCTTCCTACTGTCCCCTGGCTCAGAAGGCACATGCGTCTTCTGTAGGATCTGCCCATACTAAGGCGCGACTGCTGGTGTGATCTTATGTGTGATACCTGAGGTATGGCTTCATACTTCTTCCCTGATTTTGCCTGCATCTTCCTCTTACATAGATTTACAGAACATACTATGTCTGCTCCTCAGCGAAGGAACCAATTTGGGCAGCTGGGACAATCCAAGCATGGAGGCTTTTGTTTGGGATTGAACCATTGTGGGAAGATACAGAGGAGTGTGGTGGCAGTCATAATTGCCAACATCCTCAGCCTCCACCTTGCTGATTTTAAGCATAAAATCTGTCCCTGATCTACAACCACTGCAAACTCATGGTTATGTGGCACATCACACAGGGCTGGAAGTCTTTAGTGACTCGATAATTAGGGAAGTTCTCCTTGTCCAAATGCATTTCAAGTCATATCACAAATGCCTACTTAAACATAGTATATAGAGCAGCTTCCAAATGTTGAAACTACTCCTGTGATATACCTGGGGATGATTGGTCTACTCTTTTCTCCAATTGGAGAGAACCTGTCTGGGAAGGCAAAATATTGACTGGAAGTTCTATGGATGAGGAGCTGTGGAGATTGGCCTGGTTTCTGCAGGGACCAATACAAATAGGTGTATTACTATGTAGGAGGCTCTGACTAGACCTGCAAGAGAGGGAGGCCGGCCCTCCAGGGTTGACGGGCGGGGAAAGTGGAGGCTGGGTCATTACAATATCCCCACTGGATCTTAAAGTAGTATAAAAAAGAAGTACAAGGTTATGTAAATCATTATGAGACATTTTCATAATATCACTACAGTAATATATTTAATGCTAAATAATTGTATTGGGGGTGTGTGTAATTTTGATTCTGCACCGAAAAAATTTAATTTCAAATAAGAACAGATATTTTGAAGGCCCAAGTTGCCCTATGGAAGTCACCTTATGTTATCCCCCTCTTTCTATGTCAGAGTCTGCACCAGAGCACCCATCCTTGCTTTTTCTGGAATCTTCCTCACTCTTTCACATACAAAAGTGCCCCCACACATTTTATTCTGGAGCAAAAGACACACACATCTAACATGTGAACAGAACACACATAAGTGGGGCCCCCAGAGCTCAACCCCCCACCCCATTCTCCTCTCTCATCTCCTTCTGTCCTTACCAGGGACCCAGAGCATTAGCGGCCCCAGGAGCTGAGCAGAGAACATCATTGTGAGAAGGTGAACTGCGCAGCCCTGATCAGTCAAAGCAAGGATACAGCTGCTTTCATCCCAGACTCACAGGAGAAGGTCCTTCCTAAGGGACAATATGCACCCCCTGGTGGTTACAGTAGTGTGGAAAGAGCCAAGGTATAGTATGCCTAATTCTAAATGTATCTTTGTCTTCAGTATTTTAACATGCCACATCATGGCCTGAAACAAGCAAACAAAATGAACGAATAGCCAAAACTAGTTACTTCCTACTACACGTATATACTAAGTATTTGTAAAAGCTCAAAAAATATTCTCCATTAGTTCCAGAATTGAAGAAAGAAAAGTCCAAATAGTATTATCAGAAGATATTCTTATGTGGTGTACATGTTTAAGACTCCCATGAGCTTTGATTTGCTCAACAGCCAAAATCATGCATTGCAGGCAGCTTTCCATTCTCCTCATGGTTGGTCAGCGTGAGGATCACTTGGTAAAGGGAGAAAGAAGTGCCCTGGAAGTCATCAGTGGCAGTAGGTGATGTCAGGATACACTAGGGTCCCCTCCCGGTGACATGACTGATTGTCCCTGCATTCACGACAGCAGTAGGGAGCTTTAGTGGCTGTTCAAGGGAGGACATGACAACCACTTCCTAGAGGTTCTGTAGGGTGTCAGTGCCCTAATTGGAGAGAAAGAGAGAAGCTCTAAGAGTTGCCCTGGAGGGCTCTGGCCCCTGTTTACATAGAAGAGGAGCCAGTGCTTGTTACTGAAACTGAAACTTCATGGCCTCTTCCTGGAAGGCTCTCCAGCCATCTCTAACTGAGCCCACCTGGTGTGGACATGTCCTCTGGGTACCCCAGCAGCTCCTGCTATACTGAGAGGCTGAACCTCCTTGGGAGATTTCTATGTGGGGTCATCACACAATGCAGGGTCCCAGTGAGTGTCTGGCTAACTGTCGGATGCGCAGTATCTCCAGGCCCCACAGAAGTGACTGTATGCAATCATTAGAATTTTGACTGGATGTGTCTCCACTTTGGAATATGTGCAGAAAAATATTTTGAAGGTTTGTCATTCTTTGCCTATGCTACAAACTTCTTGCCATAATCCATTTTTTTCTGGATATTTCTCCTCAAAAATTCAATTTTAACTTCCCTTAACACAGAATGCATTATTTTGGAATACACAGTCATTTTTAATGTGGTTTACTTCCTTAACAAAAAAAGAATATATTGTCTTGTTGATTCAAATGCCCCTTTACTTTGATCATATCCATGATTATTTTAGAAATACTTTTAGAGCATTTTTAAGTGGCATCTATGCAAACTATGTTTCTATACAATTACTACTAGAAGATAGGAATGAGGTTTATTTTCATGTAATGATTGCATTGTGCAAAAATAATGCATGTACTTATATACTGAAAATCATTTATTCTTTTCATGACAATTTAATACCAAAATTGCCATTTCTAAAACATTATTTAGTTGAAAAAGTTATCTCCACTTCCAGGTAAAATAATATAATGGTTAAAAGCCCTAAAGCAACCACTGCAAAAGATGCAAAAAATTTTAAAAAAACAAAACACAAAATTTATAAAATTATAACATCAGAGAACAGTGGACAGAATGAGGCCTAGGTAATCTAAAATTCCGGAGTGAGAAAAACCTCTCCATTTGAGCTGATCTAACTGACTTTTTGTTCCCCTGCCATATATGCCAAGCTGTCATTTGGACCCATGTTCTACTGTGGCACAGGCAGAGAAACCCATCTGTGAAAGGAGAATCGGGCTATGCTTCTTTGGTTGTACAAGGCAGCCTCTATTCACAGACAGTGTTTTCCATGGGACATTGGCTGATGGTTTAAGTGCATGTACAGTCTATGGGTGCTGGTTCAGAAAGGCAGAAACTCCCCATACACAGGACTCATGGAGTTTTTGTTGTTGATAAATTCTGCGCAGACCATTCTTAGTACATGTCTGAATCATGGATATATTGGTTGTCATTGCCACTGCTCCCCAATCGATGTAGGCACTATTGGAACTTCAGGTTAACATGTCACTACATGATTCATGTTCTCAAACCCAACCACGTGGCATCTGCTGGGTTATTTTAGTTTGACTGTGATTAAGTCACATAACCTCAGTTTACACAGGAACTTCAATAAACATTTGATGATTGCAGAACTAAAAATCATTCTTGATGAACTAATTTTCCTTGAAACTTGCAGTGGTGCAGGTTCAACCTATGAAGACAGGCAGCGATTCTTCCTGCTTTGTGATTCTTCATAAGAAACACATTTGGGCTCCTTTCTGGGTTCATATCATCAACCCCCAACAGTCACTGACATTCACAATGTACCTAACGTACGTCGAAGAGCATAGTTGACCTCCACTATCCTCCATTCATTCTCCCACTCCTGAAGTCTGCCTACTGTCCACAAACTCTTACATTTTGGGGAAAGAAATCTCACATCATTCCGTGTTATTTCAGTGGTCTATGAGGTAAATTGTGTACCTATGTCTTCTAGTTTAAGTTTCTGTTTATGCAACTTGACTTTTAAAATTTCAAAAACTACTCTTTTCTTATTTTTTTGACTTTTTTAAAAATTATACTTTAAGTTCTGGGGTACATGTGCAGATCTTGCAGGATTATTACATAGGTATACACATGCCATGTGGTTTGCTGCCTCCATCCTCCCTTATCTACATTAGGTATTTCTCCTAATGTTATCCTTCCCCAATCTCCCCATCTGCTGCTATCACTACCCCAGCCCCCCAACCCCCAACAAACCCCAGTGTGTGATGCTCCCCTCCCCATGTACAGGTGTTCTCATTGTTCAACACCCACTTATGAGTGAGAACATGCAGTGTTTGGTTTTCTGTTCTTGTATCAGTTTGATGAGAATGATGGTTTGCAGATTCATCCATGTCCCTGCAAAGGACATGAACTCATCCTTTTCATGGCTGCATAGTATTTCATGGTGTATATGTGCCACATTTTCTTTATCAAGTCTATCCTTGATGGCCATTTGGGTTGGTTCCAAGTCTTTGCTATTGTGAACAGTGCGGCAATGAACATACGTGTCCATGTATCTTTGTAATAGAATGATTTATAAACCTTTGAGTATATACCCAGTAATGGGACTGCTGGGTCAAATGGTATTTCTATTTCTAGATCCTTGAGGAATTGCCACACTGTCTTCTACAATGGTGGCACTAATTTACACTCCCACCAATGGTGTGAAAGTGTTTCTATTTCTCCACATCCTCTCTAGCACCTGTTGTCTCCAGATTTTTTAGTGAGCGCCATTCTAACTGGTGTGAGATGGTATCTCAATGTAGGTTTGATTTGCATTTCTCTAATGATCAGTAATAATAAGCATTTTTTCATGTTTGTTGGCCATATACATGTCTTCTTTTGAAAAGTGCCTGTTCATATCCTTCGCTCACTTTTTGATGGGGTTGCTTGTTTTTTTCTTGTAAATTTGTTAAGGCTGGTTCAACATATGCAAATCTATAAATGTAATCCATCATATAAACAGAACCAAAGACAAAAACCATGTGATTATCTCAATAGATGCAGAGAAGGCCATCAACAAAATTCAACAGCCCTTTATGCTAAAAACTCTCAAGAAACTAGGTATCAATGGAACGTATCTCAAAATAATAAAAGCTATCTACAACAAACTCACAGCCAATATTATACTGAATGGGCAAAAACTGGAAGCATTCCCTTTGAAATCTGGCACTACACAAGGGTGCCATCTCTCACTATTCCTATTCAATATAGTATTGGAAGTTCTAGCCAGAGCAATCAGGTAAGAAAAAGAAATAAAGGATATTCAATTAGGACAAGAGGAATTCAAATTGTCTCTATTTGCAGATGACATGATTGTATATTTAGAAGACCCAAATGTCTCAGCCCAAAATCTCCTTAAGATGATAGGCAGCTTCAGTAAAGTCTCAGGATACAAAATCAATGTACAAAAACCACTGCACAAGGAAATAAGAGAGGACACAAACAGATGGAAAAACATTCCATGCTCATGATTAGGAAGAATCAACATTGTGAAAATGGCCATACTGCCCAAAGTAATTTATAGATTCAATGCTATCCCCATCAAGCTACCATTGACCTTCTTCACAGAACTGGAAAAAAACACCTTAAACTTCAGATGGAATCAAAAAAGAGCCCACATAGCCAAGACAATCCTAAGCAAAAAGAACAAAGCTGGAGGCATCACACTACCTGACTTCAAACTATACTATAAGACTACAGTAATCAAAACAACATGATACTGGTACCAAAACAGAGATATAGACCAATGGAACAGAAAAGAAGCCTTGTAGGCAATGCCACACACCTACAACCATCTGATCTTCGACAAACCTGACACAAACAAGCAATGGGGAAAGGATTTCCTGTTTAATAAATGGTGTTGGGAAAACTGGCTAACCATGTACTGAAAGCTGAAACTGGACCCATTCCTTATACCTTACAGAAAAATTAACTCCAGATGGATTATAGATTTAAACATAAGACCTAACACCATAAAAATCCTAGAAGAAAACATAGACAGTACCATTCAGAACATTGGCATAGGTAAGGACTTCATGACTAAAACACCAAAAACAATAGCAACAGAAGCCAAAATCGACAAATGGGATCTAACAAAACTTAAGAACTTCTGCACAGCAAAAGAAACAATTGCTAGAATGAAATAGCAACCAACAAAATGGGAAAAAATTTTTCAAGCTACCCATCTGACAAAGGGTTAATATTCAGAATTTACAAAAAACTACCCTTTTCTATCAGCAAGACACAATTGAAGCAAATAAAGGAATTTTAGCATTCATATTTTCTATTTCCCATGAATTTACAAAAGTCCATTTTGAAGCAGAAATTCAAGATTTTTACAAATTGCCCTCACCCAGCTCCTCATGATGACAGCTTGTGCAGAAGGTTCTCTCCACCATCAATGTGTGGTGGGAAGGTAAGTGGTGAAAGAGAAAAATAAGAAGTTAGGAAAGTTGAAAAATATCAATTTTTGAATATTACCACATAGTATCCTCTTAAATATATACTTAAAACTGCTAAACCTCAAGATGTATTCAACAAGTGTTGCAACAAATCTGGCTTACTTGTCTGGCTGTTAACCTGTTTATTTCCCGATGCAGGCAAGGCAGGAATGATTGGAATGAGATTTCCTTCAGCATTCCCTCAGTGCAGTCTATTACCCATGCAGGCACTAGGATCATTTCTGGTTTCCTATGGCATATGCCATGCCAAAGCTGTTGCAGCTGAAAGAGTTGTGAATAGGTTTTGACTGACTTACAACTGAGGCACTCATGGAACAGAACCCTCAGATGCAACCTGTTGCCCTGAGTTCTCCAACATGTTCATCTCGTACAGAGATTCTGCTCAGCTGCTGCCCAGATAAACAACACAGTTGACCAGCTGGGCCACTCCAGCAGGGAGGTTTTTGTTCAGGGCTGTACCACTGTGTGAGGATATTGTGTACTCTGTAGGCAGTAATAAACCCCAACATCCTCAGCCTCTACTCTGCTGATTTTCAGTGTAAAATCTGTCCCTGCCCCACTGCCGCTGAATCTGTCTGGGACCCCAGGGCCCCTGGTAGAAACCTTATAAATTAGGCGCCTTGGAGACCGGCCTGGCTTCTGCAGAAACCAACTCAAGTAGGTGTTTCCATTACTGTGCAGGAGGCTCTGACTAGACCTGCAGGAGATGGAGGCCGGCTCTCCAGGGGTGACAGGCAGGGAGAGTGGAGTCTGGGTCATCACAATATCCCCACTGGATCCTGAAATAATGAGAGAGAAGTGCAAGGTTATGTACAAACTTCAAGAGCAATTTAAAAATAATTTTTCTTCTTTTATTTATTTCACGCTAAATAGATTTTTATAATTTGATTCGGTCCCTAGTAATATATAATTTAAAAATAAAAATGTATTTTCAAAGCACATTAGAGCCTCTAGAAGTTCCCTCTACCATTCTCTCTTTTTGTGTCAGAGTCTTCACCAGAGCACAGGTCTTTGTTCCTTCTGGAATCTTCCTCATTCTTACAGATCTAAACCTCATATGCCTTACTCACGCAGATATAAAAGTCACACTCGCCATCCTGGAGTACAAAACGTGCACATCTACCATGAGGACAGAACACGCATGGGAGGCAATGTGGCCCCTAGAGTTCACCCTCCCACCCCATTCTCCTCCCTCATCTTTCTTCTGTCCTCACCAGGGACCCAGAGCATTAGTAGCCCCAGGAGCTGAGCAGGGAGCCTCATTGTGAGAAGGAGAACTGAGGAGTCCTGATCAGTCAAGTCAAGGTTGGCGCTGAGCTTTTATCTGAGATTTACAAGGGAAGGTCCTTCCTGGGGGACAATATGCAAATCCCCTGATGGGTGCAGTGGTGTAGAAATAACATGGTGTGTACAGGGGTGTTGGGGCCTTTCCTAGGAACAAAATATTTTGTGTGCTTGAGAAAAAACTAGTAGAGATAACAATCTCTGCAGCCTGATTGGGATATGAATATATTTCAATGTTTACTGTGTTTACTGTCTTTTTATTATTATTATTATTTTACTTCCTTAGCACTTTCCCAATGCATGTTACACTTCTCTTTAATATGGCTGAGCTGTAAATATTTGGTGCTTCTTATTTCTTTCTTCATGTGTGTTGAGAGGGTTTTGGTTTGCTCTTAATTTTATGAATCAAAATAAATGTGCCCTGAGTAAAGTGCAAACATGTTCATTGGTCAACAAAATAAAGTACTCACATTCACTATCCAGACACAAATATAAATAATTTTAAATTCTCCACATGCTTAATACCATCTGCCTCTAACCTACCTAGGGAACTACTACTCTGATGTCTATCACAAAGATTTGGTTTTCCTGAACGTGAACAACATGAGAATTGAAGTAAGTATATTTATGAAGTCTTCATTTAATTTTATGGATTCAAATTTCTGTTCATTATTATTTACTGTGATTCTGATTTCTGAAGGATTTCTTCCTGAGTTTCTTATAGGACATACATGCTAGTCATGGCTTCTTTTCTTTTCTTTTTTTAAGGATAGTTTTGCTGAATATAAAACCATTTTTAACTTTTTTTTTTTAGTACTTTAAATAGCTTTAACATTAATGGTTAATCAAATACTATTAATGAAGTTACAATCCATATTTGAATTTCACTGAGCTTTCCACTGATAAATATATCTACCATTTTTACTTTTAATGTTTTAGGATAAAATTTCAGGATCCCATATTGCATTCAGTTTTCATGCTTTTTTAATTTCCTACAATCACTTACAGTTCATTAGTCTTTGTTTTTAAATACCTTGAAATTTTGATGTATGTTGGCTGGTTGTTTTTGAGAATGTCCCTTAAGTTCTATTGATTAGTATTTCCTATTGATTAAAGTCAGATTTTTCATTTTTGGCAAGAATATTACAGCAGGGATATGTCTTATTTACAAAATATCAACATATCATCACTGGTGTTGATAAATGAATGTTACTAATGAACGCTTTTTATAAGAAAGTGTTGGTCAGGGGTAACCAAGGCAGCTGCTTCTGTCACTCCTCCTATCTGGTTATATGCTGACTTTGTTGGGAATTTTCTATTTCTACCTGCTATGGTTTAGATGTTTGTGAAATTCCAAAATTAATATTAGAATTTAAAGCCTAAGTTGATATTAAAAGGTAGAGCCCCTTCGGAAGTTATTAAGTCATGGACTTTGCCCTCAATAAATGGAATTAACGGCCTTATATAGAAGGTTTCAGAGAGCTGCCTGGCCCTTCCATCTCTGTGGTCATGTGCAGACACATCATTCATTTTATCTCCTTTGCCTTTTCTGGCTCCACCAGGCAGCTTCATCAGACACTGAATCTGTCAGCATCTTGATCCCGTACTTTTGAATTCAAGAATTGTGAGAAATAAATATTTATTATTTATAAATTTGAGTTTGTTATAGCTGCATGAGTGAACTCAGACACGGTCTGATTCACTTTTCACTTTTTTTTTTTCAGAATTCAGTTCTACTTGAAGCCTGTTCTCCAATAGAGAATACTAATTAAATAAATTATGCTCACTCTCAAATGTCAAGTATTTCCATCATGGCCATCTACCACTGGAATGTTGATAACCTGAAGGAAGGAAAAGAGGACTGATATACACACACACACACACATATACTTTATATATATTTACTTTAAGTTCTTGGATACATGTGCAGAATGTGCAGATTTGTGAATGGGTATACACGTGCCATGGTGATTTGCTGCACCCATTAACCTGTCATCTACATTAGGTATTTCTCCTAATGCTATTCCTCCCCTAGCCCCATACCTCCTGATGGGTCCCAGTGTGTTATATTTCCCTCCCTGTGTCCATGTGTTCTCATTGTTCAACTCCCACTTATGAGCGAGAACATGTGGTGTTTGGCTTTCTGTTCCTGTGTTAGTTTGCTGAGAATGATGGTTTCCAGCTTCATCCATGTCCCTGAAAAGGACATAAACTCATCCTTTTTATGGTTGCATAGTATTCCATGCTGTATATGTGTCACAGTTTCTTTATCCAGTCTATCATTTATGGGCATTTTGGTTGCTTCCAAGTCTTTTCTACCGTGAACAGTGCTGCAATAAACATACATGTGCAGGTGTCTTTACAGTAGAATGATTTATAATCCTTTGGGTATATAACCCAGCTGGGTCAAATGGTATTTCTGGCTCTAGATCCTTGAGGAATCACCACACTGTCTTCCACAATGGTTGAACTAATTTACACTCTCACCAACAGTGTAAAATTGCTCATATTTCTCCACATCCTCTTCAGCGTCTGTTATTTTCTGACTTTTTAATGACAGTCATTCTAACTGGAATGAGATGATATCTCATTGTGGTTTTGATTTGCATTTCTCTAATGATCTAACGATGAGCTTTTTTTCATATGTTTGTTGGCTGCATAAATGTCTTCTTTTGAGAAGTGTCTGTTCATATCCTTTGCCCACTTTTTGATGGGGTTGTTTGTTTTCCTTTTGTACATTTGTTTAAGTTCTTTGTGGATTCTGGATATTAGCCCTTTGTCAGATGGATAGATTGCAAAAATTTTCTCCCATTCTGTAGGTTGCCTGTTCACTCTGATAATAATTTCTTTTGCTGTGCAGAAGCTCATTAGTTTAATTAGATCCCATTTGTCAATTTTGGCTTTTGTTGCCATTGCTTTTGGTGTTTCAGTCATGAAGCCTTTGCCTATGTCTGTTCTGAATGGTATTGCCTAGGTTTTCTTCTAGGGTTTTTATGGTTTTGAGTCTTACATTTAAGTCTTTAATCCATCTTGAGTTAATTTTTGTATAAGGTTTAAGGAATGTGGTTTAGTCTCAGCTTTCTGTATATGGCTATCAGTTTTCCCAACACCATTTATTAAATAGGGAATTCTTTCCCCATTGCTTGTTTTTGTCAGGTTTGTCAAAGATCAGATGGTTGTAGATGTGTGGCATCATATCTGAGGCCTCAGTTCTGTTCCATTGGTTATATATCTGTTTTGGTACCAGTACTATGCTGTTTTGGTTACTGTAGCCTTTTAGTGTAGTTTGAAGTCAGGTAGCATGATGCCTGCAGTTTTGTTATTTTTGCTTAGGATTGTCTTGGCTATACACGGTCATTTTTGATTCCATATGAAATTTAAAGTAGTGTTTTTCTAATCATGTAAAGAAGGTCAATGGTAGCTTGATGAGGATAGCATTGCATCTGTAAATTATTTTGGGCAGTATGGCTATTTTCATGATAGTGATTCTTCTTATTCATAAGCATGGAATGTTTCTCCATCTGTTTGTGTCCTCACTAATTTCCTTGAGCAGTGGTTTGTAGTTCTCCTTGAAGAGGTCCTTTACATCCTTGTAAGTTGTGTTCCTAGGTATTTTATTCTCTTTGTAGCAATTGTGAATGGGAGTTCAATCATGATTTGGCTCTCTGTTTGTCTATTATTGGTGTATACGAATGCTTGTGATTTTTGCACATTGATCTTGTGTCCTGAGACTTTGCTTAAGTTGCTCATCAGCTTAAGGAGATTTTGGGCTGAGATGATGGGGTTTTCTAAATATAGAATCATGTCATCTGCAAACAGAGACAATTTGACTTTCTCTCTTTTTATTAGAATATACTTTATTTTTTCTCTTGCCTGATTGCCCTGGCCAGAACTTCCAATACTATGTTGAATGGGAATGGTGAGATAGGGCCAACAGAATCCAGCAGCACAGCAAAAAGCTTATCTACCATGATTAAGTCAGCTTTATCCCTGGGGTGCAAGACTGATTAAACATATGCAGTTTGGGACGGCGAGGCAGGTGGATTATTTGAGGTCAGGAGTTTGAGACCAGCCTGGCCAACATGGTAAAAACCTGTTTCTAATACAAATACAAAAATTAGTCCAGCGCCGTGGTGGGCACCTGTAATCCCAGCTGCTCAGGAGGCTGAGGCAGGAGAATTGCTTGAACTCAGGAAGCACAGGTTTCAGTGAGCCGAGATCATGCCACTGCACTCCAGCCTGGGTGACAGAATGACACTCTATCTCGAAGAATAAAACTGATGTATGCATCAATCAGACCCACTGTTTTTCATTGTCTTTTTAGTCATTGGCAGATTTTGCGTGCAGTTCTGAGGATCTGGAAAGCCAGACCATGCCAGTGCTACATCTGGAGCCAGGAGGTCACTGTGGATATGAACAAATACGGTCTGATCTACATGTCTTCAAAGCCATGACAGCTATCCTGGGGAGGGCCTACAGGTTTTGGAATTTCTCATACCTGGATAAAGAGACACCATGATCTTGTCCTTTTAAAACACTTTGATATCTAGACCACACTTGAGAAACCTAGTCCTCACTCCTTTCCTTTACTAGAAAGACTCTCACAAATAACTCTTCTCACATTTATTTTCTTTTTAATTCATTTTTCCAGACTTACACTCTATTTTAGGGACAGTATGTGATAGGGAGAACTTGTTTTCAGCTAAATACCCTTGGGTTTTGTCATTTCTGAGTTTGCATAGGTATTATTTGCCCTATGGCCATGTGGTCGGCTGCATGAATGAGCAGACAAAAGATATATAAATTATTGCCGGATGAAAAGGATAAGCCCTGAAATGGAGTGAAGAAATTGTGATAATAAAGGTAGTAATAACAGTAATACCCTGAAGGAGTCTTGCCTTTACTGTCAGAGATGCACCGATCTTCATCCAGGATCACTGTTTCGTATGTACCCCCTCTTGTGGTGAAGTGTGGGAGACAACCTGAGGGATTTTTTTCTGTTATTTGACATTGTCATTTCTAGGGTAATTGTCAATTGTTTCTTGCACATTTTCATTCATGTTTTATTTTTGATACCTGTAACAAATCATAATCGGTTCTCAGGTACTATGCAAGAGTATGGCCACATTAAATAGTGATATACGGTTTTCAGTTTAATATCAGTGGTCTCCAAATCAGAATTTCCCCATCATGTCTGGAAACAACGTTTTGCTGCAACACCATTATAATTAGCAAGGGAGTGCCTGTAGCTTCATGAGACTTGGGGTCTGCAGCAATTCAGTCAGTCTGAGCCTGTATCACACATTCTTTGTCAGTTTCCTTCTTCTATCCCAATGGCATTCTTCAGCTCCACTGGGGAGTATTGGGAGGATAAGGGTGAGAATTATACAGAAAACTAGGTTTCAGGTCCTCAGTTATAGTTAGACATTAACGTTATTTCATATAACAATCTCACGAGGGCAGTGTAGTGCCGACAGATGACAATGGAGGGAAGGGACATCCTCTTCAACTTTTCCTAAACCAAGCACATCCTGGATTTTTGTAGAGGGTTAAACCAACATTTACAATAGGATTGTCACTTCAAATCTGTATTGCGTACAGAGTGTGAAGGCTGGGAGTGGTGCCATTTTTTGCCACTTTGCACCCTGGTTCCACAAAAGGCCATGCCTGTGTTATTTAGAGCTTGGCAAGTGTTCTTAACACATGTTCCTTTATCAGTTAGCCATTTCTCCTCTCATCCAGTGCTCTCAGTTCTTTCTCTGGTTCAGCAGTCCCCACATTTTCTTTTTTGGTCTAAAAATGAGTGAATGTTCCTTTTTCTATTAACCTACAGCCAATACCCTATAATTCACAAAATAATTCGGACAATTAATCCACATTCACCTTTTCATTACATTGTTCATAAAAGATCACTATGTAACATGACTAAAATAATAATGGAGTGTGGCTTAGTGCACGAATAGATCCTCTCTGATTCCTGAGTTTTTCTTAGAAAGATGAAATACAATTTCATTTTTACCCTTTTTGCAGCAAACACATGTTGAGTCTTAATGGTGAGTCAGGCACTGTGCTAGTTGCTAAATTTAACAATGACAAAAAAGAAGAGAGAGAAAAAACAATTGATTTTAAAAGCTTGTGTAATTCATAGGACAGACTATGAATATTCCCAGGTGTATTTGCTCAGCAGCACAGAAGATAAAACTTGCTGTGGTCACAGTGCTGTAGTGGAGGGAAGCAGCTGTGGAGCCAAATTTCCTGTCCCATGGCCACAGTAACCTTTGTTCTAAATGTAGGCAGAAATTCCAAGGAGCCACTGCCTGGGAGAAGAATGGAATATATGTGCACACATACATACCATACCTCTGTAAAAATCAAAGCTGCTAACTCAAGTCCAATACCTTCTCACAGTCCTTTTGTCTTTAGAGTTAGTAGAAAGAGTCTAAACACTGAATCCCAAGGTTACTTACCTCTGTCTTTTCTTTCCCAACCTATCCTATGGTAGGTGTTTCCTGGGCTGACCAAGATTTCTGCTTGGGATTTCTTATGTGGAAGTAGTTAGATAGCAGCTGGGGTTGGAGTCATCTCAAAGGTAGCCAATTCAGGCTGTAGGATGAGTCCTCAGCTGAGGCTGGGAATGTCTACATGTTCCTGCTTGGCTCCATGTACGCTTCTCCCAAGAGTACCAGGCAGATGTTTCATAATCTCTTATTACTTCTATCACAATTACAGGTTCACTAAGATTCCAAAGGGTGGGGAAAGAATGCTAATATGTCCAATAGGGGAATTATCAACATCACACTATTAAAAGAATTTATAAGATGGAAGATCTTATGATCATCTTGGAGTATCCAGTTGGCAAATCTCTACACTTGTTTAAATCAATCCACGTTTTTACTGTATGCAATATATACTAATTTTCATCTGCAACATCTACAAGCATTTTCCCATGATGGTGGTAAGTTAAAGTCCAAGATCTCCCCATCTAAATCAGAATCTGTGCAGTTGAGCCTCTATGCCCATAGTTCCTAAACAGCACCTGTCCCCTATCCCACTCAAGACTTGTGAACAATAATGAGACAGGACTAGGACGCAGACACTTGACAGACAGTGCTGTAGATTCTCCCTTTCAGCAAGAAAGCACACAGCAGTCAAAATTCCACATAGCATAAAGCAGCAGCTTCTTTTTGGGGTTCCTGCATCAAATGTCTGTGTTTTAAATTTTTTTTCCCCAAACTGTACTTTTTATCCCTTCAAGCAACTTCATCAAATCAAACAACAAATAATGAGTTTTTAACAGTGTCTTCTATGTTAATCTAAAGTCTCATTATCTTTTGAGGCAGTTTAATGTAAACTTTCTTAATTAATTCTTTGCCACTTTTATTTATTTATTTATTTATTTTTCCTTGAATTTAGACTATAGGGCATTTTTTTTTTATTCTCAGATATAGCCAATATGGCTTTTGTATAAAATTCTCCAAATTCTTCTTTTACATTGTTTCCCTCAACTCTAAATCCCCAAGTTCTGTTATTAAGGCAACTGACCTTGATCTATAATCTTGATCTATTTTGTATGGAACATTCCCAGATTAAGTTCACACGAGGAAAATGACTGTATTCAAGCCACTTGAATTAATAGCTGTATCAGCTATTATTATTTATAATGATCATGGTCTAATAAGGTTCATATAACATGCTTGTGGTCACTCGCATTAGTCGTCACCAGAACAAGACCACCTGCAGCTGAGGACTGAGGAAATGGCCTGGTGTTTTGTTGTATTATTAAGTGAGGGGCTTCCACATAGTCCCCCTACAGACTGAAGACACTGGGGAGGAAGCATCCGTGTGTGTGACATCTGTGAAATAATCTGTTCTGGAACAAGAAGTTCCAAAATATCTTCAGCTGGGATGACTTCCATAGAGCATTTGGCTACATATCAAAGACATCATCAGGGGGCTGCTCCCCGACTCAGGGCAGGTGTCCGTCTGCCTCAGCCATGTACATAACAGACATAAGGAGCTCAACTCTTCTGCCTTCTGCTGTGCTGAGCCCGGATGACAAAAAGGATTATGAGGAGGTGCCACATGATGGTGAAATTTGTTTTCTTCTCATTGTAAGTTGAATCTTTGGTACGGTTTTTGGTCTGTGACATGTAATTTCTCATGGAGCACTCACAGTGTTATGTAACATGATAAACTCATAGAATGGGACATGTCTAACCTCAGTGACATTTGTGCTTTTGTGATTAAAACAAATTCAGATGTTAATGAGGATATTATGCTACCTCAGTTTTATTTATTTTTATTTTTTAACTTTTGTTTTAGGTCCAAGGGTACATTTGAAGGTTTGTTATATAGGTGAACTTATGCAATGGGGATTCATTGTACAGATTACTTTGTCACCCAGGTATTAATCCCAGTAACCAATAGTTATTTTTTCTGCTCCTTTCTTTTCTCCCATCCTCCACCCTCAGGAAGACCCAGTGTGTGTTCCCTTCTTTGTGTTCATGAGTTCTCAATTTTCAAGTTCTGGACAAAGCTTGAGGAGAGCAAGCCACCATCCAGAACCCTAGTGTTCCTGCATGGTTGAGTGACCATGAGTCTGAGGTAGATTTCACTTCCACAGTCAGCAGCCTGGAGCCTGAAGATGCAGCATACTGTTATTGTCAACAACATAAAACTTGCCTCTCTTGTGTGACAAAACTGAGTAAAGGCGGTGCAATGATCCCACGATGTTAACTTGTTCAAGTTATTCATGCATAATTGATGAAATCAGGTAGAAAGCTGAGATTTTGAAATACTAGTTTCTGTGATCAAAGAACGCAGAGATTGTAACCACATACTGTTGGTTAGAATTTTGGCTCTTACACTTAATATATGTGTAAATTTGGCAAATGAATTACACATTTTTATCTTTTTTTTCACCTTTAATAAAGGAAAATAAAGAAGTAACTATAGTATAAGACTATTATAATAATTAAGTGATTAAATATTTATAAAATTTTTATAATTTTCAAATGTATTAAACACTAAAAAAAATTACTAATAATCATGGTAATTTTGCTACATCTCTTAATTATGTAGATCCAGTGCTTCCCCAAATACTATTTCTTTGACATTATTTACTAAATTATGATTTTTCCCCCAAAAGTCCTACTATGTTAAATGGCAGATAAATTTATTTCATGCTGAACTGCTAAAAACAGATATACAAAGCTGGAAAAAATGTAAAAAGCTGATATTGTAAGGTACTATGTACCTTCAAATAGGTACTATGAAATACACACTCTACATTTTTGATGTTTGATCACTGGCAGCTTTCAATCGCCACCTTCCACTTTATTTGTGCACATATTTGTGCAACTGCCTGCAGGACAGTCAAACCTCATAGCTCCTCAGCAGTGCAAGATAAAGTATCTCCAGTCCAACTACAAAACCCAGCGCTCTGTCTAACTCAGCGTGTGCATATCCAGCTTTCCCCAAGATTCCCTTGTGTGAGCTACAATATTTCTCCCAAATTCTCTTGTACATGGAGTGTCAACAGCTTCACCATAATATCTATTAATTAGAAAAGAACCATATCACCTCCATGTGTGACTGCAAAATATGCCAAGAGAGAAAGTATTTGAGGAATCAAGAAAAGAAAATAAGCTTTTATGAACTTAATATTTGTGTTTCCTCAGAATTCACAGTTTGAAGCCCTAACTCCATGTGTGGGTATATTTGGAGATGGTCTCTAAGAAAGTAACTACAGTCAAATGAGGCCATAAGGTTGAGGTTCTGATCTGATTCCATTAGTGTCCTTATAAAAAAAAAGAGACCAATCTATCAGGCCATTCTTGTAGTGCTATAAAGAAATATCTGAGACTGGATGATTTGTAAACAGCAGAATTTTACTTGGCTCACAGTTCTTCGGGCTTTGTAGGAAGCATGGTGCTGGCATCTGTTCAGCTTCTGGGAGGGTCTCAGGAAGCTTACAATTATGATGGAAGGCTAAGGGGGAGTAGGCCCATCACATGGCCAGAGAAAGAGCAAAAGAGAGAGAACAAGTTGTCATACGCTTTTAAACAAACAGATCTCACGGGAACTCACTTTCATGAAAACAGCACCAAGAACATCTTCTAAACATCTCATGAGTGCTAAACCTATATATGAGAAATCTATACTTTAGATTAGAAACTCCCATGTACACTTTACCCAGATTCATTTAGACTTTCTACTTTCAAATTCTTTCTATATTTATGAGTTGGCATCTAGTTACTATTGATTCAGAACCAATCACCCAAAATTCATGACAGATACTGGGGATTACAATTTTGCATGATATTTGAGTAGAAACAAATTTACAAGCAACATCAACCCACATATGGACTCTCTCAAATCTCATGTCCTTTTCACATTTCAAATACAATAATTCCTTCTCAATATCTGCTCAAAGTCTTACCTTATTCTAATTTTAACTCAAAAGTCCCAAGTCCAAGTTTAAAACCACATCTGAGACTCATCTCCTTTCACTGAAAGGAAATTTTCACTGAAAATTTGCCAAAATAGTATAAAAGACTCCCATGTATACTTTACCCAGATTCAATTAGACTTTCTACTTTCAAATTCTTTCTGTATTTATGAGTTGGCATCTAGTTACTATTGATTCAGAACCAACCACCCAAAACTTATGGCACATTAAAATTGACATCATTGTACTATTAAGTTTGTGATTGTAAATTGCATGCATTTTATATTGAAGTAGGGAAATAAAACATGAAGAAAATTTTCTATTTGAAACAACAAATAAGTTATAATATGTATAAGGATTTATGAAAGTGGAAACCCTTGAAAGATTTATTGCAGCTGATAAAGAGATGAAATAAAGTGGGTTGTTCAAGAAGCGGAAGCTGTGGTTTGTGATTGTAAAGGGCTGTTGGTGAGGATAGAAATCAACAAAACCTAAAAGTTAATCTAAGTAAGTTAAAAATGTGTTGATAAATGCAGTCATTCTTTTTTTTAATTTTTTAAAATATATATATTTTATTGCACTTTAGGTTCTGGGGTACATGTGAAGAACATACAGGATTGTTGCATAGGTACATACGTGGCAATGTGGTTTGCTGCCTCCATCCCCATCACCTATATCTGGCTATCCCTCCCCGATAAATGCAGTCATTCTATAGGAAAAATTCCTCAAATATAAGGCATATAATGCATAGCAAATTAATTGTAGTAATCTGAGTATAACAATGATAATATTACTCATGCAAAATTAGGAATCATAATTCAAGGGCAATAACAAGTTTTACCATCATGCTAATTTTAATATATGGTAAAGTTCAATAACCAGTATTTCCCTTGACTTTGAAATTTAAAATTATAGATGTACATAGGTGTAACAAAAAATAAATATGATATATATGCTTCTATTTTGTTTCTTCAGTTTCTTCCCATTCTGTCTTGCTTGGGATTCACTCACAATGGTCATTTGTTAATTTTTAAAAATAAAGCCTCTAATCTCTCAAGATCATTCTACTCTATATGAGGAATTACAGCTGACACAAAAAGTTCATCAGTGAGAGGAAGAGATGTCCGTGCTCAGTCCTTTTATGTTACTCACTAGTCCAGAGCATAAGAGCCTAAGGACAGACACGCTGCCTGAAGAACAAGGCATTCTTACTTAAATGTTATCTCCTTTCTATAGGAAACTTTCATTTCACATGCTTCAGCTCTCCATTTTTCATTCTGATTAGGTCTCCTTAGTTTGTATCTTGAACCAGTTCTTCCTTGTCTGAAGGAACTTTTCCACCTCCTGGGACCATTCCCAAACTCAAAACACAACTGGGCATGAGTACCATTCACCGGGTAGTAAAAATATGGACCCGGGTTTGGCAAGACTAGGAAAAATTTTAAAAGTATTTAACGGGCATCTCAAAGCTACCTTGGATTTATTTTCTTACATCCAGATATATTCTAGTTCTTCCAAATACCTCCTCACTCAGTTTTTTCTTTCCATTGCATAGATTGGCAATAAAATAGAATCTCTGCACTGCTGGTGGAAATGAAAAATGGTGCCACAGGTTTGGAAAACAGTCTGCAGTTCAAGTCATTAAACATAGAGTTACAATGTGATCCAGGAAGCTCTTACGTGTGGACCCAACAAAAAGGAAAACATGTATCTACACAAAAACTTGTATTTGAATATTCTTAACAAGTTACTGGCCCATCTTTTGAATTATTTAGGAATGGCTTTCTTCTAAAAAGGGATCACCAGAATTCCACACAGACCCACAAACCTGACCGTATCATCTCTGCTATAGGCGCAGAATGAGTTATAGAAGATCTCTTTATGGTGAGTTGAATGGGATTGAGTCTCCTCACACAGGAACTTCGCTAAACCTTTGGTGATTACAAACCTAATCACCTTTTCTCATCACTTTCCCATGAAACTCGCAGTGGCACAGGCTCAATCCGGGAAGCCAGGCAGTGGTCTCTTCAATTCTGTGACTCTTCACAAGAAATACATTGGGACTTGTTTTTAGGTTTGTGTCATCAACCTGCAACACCCACTGCCATCTGAAGTTCACCAAATGTAAGTTAAAATTCAGGAAGATTGCCCAATATGGTAGACTCAATAGCTCATGTCTACTCTAATTCCTTGCAGGTTCCCATTCCTGAAGTACCCTCGAAGTCTTAAAATGGTTATCATCCTCTATTCTTCTAGCGGTGTATAGGGTAAATTCTATGCCCTGAATATTCCAGTGTATGCTTTTACTTTTAAAACTCAACTTTTGGAATTTCAAGAATTCCTTTTATGATCTATCAGTAAGAGGTAATCAAGGCAAATCAAAGAGTTTTAACATTTAGATCTTTTATCTGACATTAATTTACGAAAGTCTATTTAGGCAATCAAAAACCAAGATCTTTGCTAATTGCCCCCAACCAGCTTCCAGTATAAATGAGGAGCTACATTTTACAACTAGCGTAAAATCTTGTCTCCAGTATCTTTATTACATAGGGAGATAAACAATAAGTAAGGAAAGTAGAAAGTTTAGAAGGTGGAAAATACTGATTTTTAAATATTACCAAATAATTATCCTACTAAAACATATAAAAACGGATAAAATATATAAAAATGAGGAGGCACTCAGCATATGTTGCCAAAAACTTGTGTCAACTGCCTGGCACTTATGCTGATTCACTTCAATTGGCAAATTAAGAAAGGAGGATTCGAATGAGCTTTTATTCAGTTGCATCATGAATCATCACCAGCTTCATGGGAACCTCCCCCACTCTCCTACTGCTTTTGCCATGTCAAAGCTGTTGCAGCTCACAAATGAGTAGTACCTGAGATGTAACAAAGGGAGGGATTCATGAGACCAGTCTATTCCTCTGAGTTGTCCAACATTTTCCTCATGCACAGACTCAGAGAACTTGCTGTGCTGCTCCCCAGACAAACAACACACGTGAGCAGCTGGGCCACTTCAAGCAGAGAGGTTAGTGTTCAGGGCTGTAGCACTGTGGGAGGATTTTTTATATCTTGCATGCAGTAATAAACTCCAACATCCTCAGTCTCCACACGGCTGATTTTCAGTGTGAAATCAGTGCCTGACCCACTGCCACTGAACCTGTCTGGGACCCCAGAGGCCCTGTTGGAAACTTTATAGATCAGGAGCTGTGGAGACTGGCCTGGCTTCTGCAGAAACCAGTGCAAATAGGTGTTTCCATCACTATGCAGGAGGCTCTGACTAGACCTGCAGGAGATGGAGGCTGGCTCTCCAGGAGTGACAGGCAGGAAGAGTGGAGTCTGGGTCATCACAATATCCCCACTGGATTCTAAAACAAACAGAAAGAAGTATGAAGATCTATACAAATATCATGTGTCATTTTCATTTGTTGCTTATTTCAGGCTGTATAATTGTTTGTTATTTGTGTTTGTACACCAAACATATTCCATTTGAAAAAAAAAATACAAGATTTGCAAGCCACAAAGAGGGTTCTAGAAGTCACCTACAACATCTCCCTTTTTCTGTGTGACAATCTTCACCAGAGCACAGGCACTTGCTTCTTCTTGAATCTTCCTCACTCTCACAGATCTAAACCTCACATTCCTTATCCTAGAGGACAAGACCTGTACATCTAACACACGGGCAGAACAGAAGACACATGGGAGGCAGTGGGGCCCCCAGAGTTCACCCTCCCTCCCCATTCTCTTCCTTCATCTTCTTCTGTCCTTACCAGGGACCCAGAGCATTAGCAGCCCCAGGAGCTGAGCACGGAGCCTCATAGTGAGAAGGTGCACTGAGGAGTCCTGATCAGTCAAGGCAACGCTGGGCCATTATCTCAGACTCGCAAGGAAGATCTTTTCTAGGGGACAATATGCAAATCCGCTGGTGGGTACAGTGATTCCAAGAGAGACAACAGGAGGGTGAGGACCTCTCTTGTGGGCAAAGAGACATAAAATATCGTTTGTGTTTCAAGGAAAACTAACCAAGTTAAAATCTGTGTTACCTCAGTAGGAGAAGGGACATATTGTAATATTTCCTTTTTTTTCCCCACCTGTTTTTCAACAGTTCTTTAGCACTGTTCCAGGCACATTTTCCACTTGTCTCTGATAAAGCTGAGTTTCCATAAATATTGGTTCATTCTTTTTTCTTGTATAGAATTTTCTTTAAAGGAATCTAGGTTTGGCTATTTTATTTTTTTCATTGAGATAAACCACTATCCATCTGAAACTATAGAATATTTCAAAATTTCAGAATAATTCTCTCATACATCTTCCCATTCAGTAACTGTCTCCCCATCCTAACCAAAATAACTGTCTTTCTGACATCTACCACAATAGTTTGTTTGTACTTAGAAGTGAATATCATAGAAATTGAAGTAATTTTTTTTTATTGTTGTGTCTAGTTTTTTTCCCATTCCTTTACTATTTTGAGGCCTTTATTTCTGCTTATGGATTCAAATTATTGTCCTTTATAATTTCCTGTGATTCTGAAGAATTTTTTTCTTATATTGATTACAGATAATTTATTGAATGTCTACAAGTAATAATTCTCTTTATTTGTGTTTATCAAGATGTGGACTAAGCTCTGATTTTTTTTTACCTTGCCCCAGTTCCAATCTAAGGGGTTTGGGGAGTCATGCCCTACAAACTAAATTCTCATCAGATGGCTTTTATTTAACCCTACATATCATGACTTACTTTCCAACCTGATTCTGGTGTAACATTACGCAACAAGGAAGAAAATCAAAATATTTTAACCTAAAGTATGTTTCTTTGCTCTATCCTGAAATGGCCCTGCAAAGCTGTCTTTTGTGGGGAAAAAAAAAAATCTGCATCTGTAAAGCATCTCTATTAAAGAGAGTCTCAATCTTGAGGACGAGTCTAGCACCATTTAAAATTCTGAATTGGAGGCCAGAGGGCGGGGAGTGAAGCAGTGCGAAGAGATGTAAAATAATTATTGCATGAAAATAGTAAGCTATGAACTGGGATGATGAAGTAGTAGTAATAATAATAATAATAGTAATAATACCCAGAACCAGCTTGGACTCCGGGCCATTGTGATCCTGGATCCAGAGCCCTCTCTAGGATAGCTGTTGTGCACGTGCCCCCTCTTGTGGTCAACTGTGGCAAGACACCCGCTGTTTTTTCCTGGTACTTGACTGTGTTATTCCTAGTGAATAATGTACGTCTTGTTTGCATATTCTCAAACATGCTTTGTGTTTGTTTGCTTGCTAGTTTTTTTATGATGCCTAAAACAGTCACAAATGGTTTTCAGGCACTATCCAAGACTGTGGAAACATAAGCGAGTGGTAGGTAGCTCTCAGTTAGATGTTAATACCTCTGAACTGGGATTTCCTCATGTCTGGTTTCCAAGTGCTGTGGAGGCCACACAATATGTTTCTGCCCAACGCTCTCTAGTTGGCAATGGAGTGACCCTAAGGTCATCAGACTTGAGGTCCACAGCGGCTCAGTCGCTGATTTCTTGCTCCACTGTTCTGTTGTTTTCCAGTCGTCATCTGTGGGCTGTTTCCACCATGTCTGTGCCTCTGGCCTCTCTCAGCTTCCCGGCAGTGCTGGGGGTCGCAGCTGATGGCTACAGGGGGAAAGGTCTTCATGTTCTCAGCTCTGGCTAGATCTCAAATTCAGAGCAGGACAGCGCCCTCCAGATGATTGTAGAGCAGGGAGAACCCCTCTTCTGTCTTCTCTAAATGGAGTACATTCTAGAATTTATGGAATATATATATTCCAATATTTATGAAATGATTCAAATTCTTTTTCAAAACTGTATAGGAAGCTGTGTCTGAAGATGGAGAGCAATGCTTTTTTTAAATTTATTTTTATTTTTTTTGAGACAGAGTTTCACTCTTGTTGTCCAGGCTGGGGTTGTTGTCCATGGCACCGTCTCAGCTCTGCAACCTTCGCCACCTGGGTTCAAACTATTCTCCTGCCTCAGTCTCCGAAAGTGTTGGGATTTTACGTGAAGCAAGGCTTTTATAAGTGATTTTGCTCTCTGGTTCTACACACGGCACTGAAGCCTGCGGAATTTAGGGCTTCACGCGGGTTCAAGGGTCCCTGCTGCCACCTCATCACTCAGCTTCCTCCTCCTGCCCACTGCTCTCTGTTCTTTCTCTGGTCAGGAAATTCTCAGACGTTTTGGTCTAAAACAGAAGGAGTGTTGCTTCTTTCAGCTTTGAAAGAAGGTGAAATTAATTGATTAATTGTAAGATCAATTAATTTACAATTTGCAAGATAATAATTCACAATTAAATCACATTTACCATATTTGTCTAGAATAGATTTTCTTTTTATTTATTACAGATTGCCTCATGGCCTAATCAAACTTCCACCAGATCATTTGTGAGAGCAAATTTAACTGTCAAATTTACAGTTACATTTATCTGTTGAGTTCTTGGTGTTGAAATTTCTATTTGATTTCTTTTTATAGTTTCTGGTTCTCCGCTAAAAGTCTTGACCTTGTCACTGAATGCATTCAGCATATAATATACTATTGGCCCAATATCTGCAAATTCTTTTGGCCCCTTTCTGTTGCCTGTTTTTCCTCTTCATTTTGTATGTTTGAGTGTTGTTGATTGAAATCATACTATGTTTAATACACTTAATATCTATTTAGATTTAAACTGATACTTGATGTAGATTTAAACTGATACTTTAGAAACAATTTTAGTCTCTGGAATGATTTTCACACTCAGGAGAGGATTTACTTTTTATTCTGCCAGAATGAAATGCGAGGGTTGTATCAACTTAATGCCATCAAAGTTCGCACTACTTTGGGCCTGGGTGTCAGCATGATGGAGCCTTGCTACTCCTGGTGCATCCTCCCCCTGGTATGTTTCTCTAGCAAGATTTCACCTCAAGACCTCGGTGTATGTCAGGATCCCTCTTTTTCTGCAGTCATTAGGAACAATTTTTCACTTGTTACCATAGGATATTTTTGAAAGCTCTGGTTGGGTGCGGTGGCTCATGCCAGTAATCCCAGCACTTTGGGAGATAGAGGCGGGTGGATCACAAGGTCAGGAGATCGAGACCATCCTGACCAACATGGTAAAACCTACCAAAATACAAAATTAGCCAGGCATGGTGATGTGCGCCTGTAGTCCCAGCTCCTCAGGAGGCTAAGGCGGAAGAATTGCTTGAACCCAGGAGGGGAAGGTTGCAGTGAGCTGAGATCGTGCCACTGCATTCCAGCCTGGGTGACAGAGTGCGCCTCAGTCTCAGGAAAAAAAAAAAAAAAAAAGGCAGCTCTGCGGGGCTCTGAGGCCTCTCAGTCCCTCCTTTCTTTCAGATTCTCAGCCTTGGGCCTCTATTTCTGGGCCTGCTTATGTTTCAAGGGACATTGATGACACAAAACTAGTGTTCACCTGTCTAGGCTTCCCTGCTTTTCTTGTCTTCTTGAAGACCTGCTGGGTTGGTATGTTTAATGCCCCATCATGGAGGTAGATAGGCCAGTTTCCTAATTAATAATTATTAAGCTGAGGCCAAGAAAACTTGAGAGAGTGTTTATTGTTACCACAAAAGATACCTGTGTGGGATGGCACAAGCTGGTGCAATCCTGCTGAAGAGGCAGAGTTTAGGCTTTTAGAGTTGGTAAGCGGACAGACTGAGGGAATGCTCTCCTTGTGGGCTGGAGGGTTGTGGAGGATTTCTTACCAGCACTTACAGAGATGTTGGCAGGGAAAAAAGGAGGAGGGGCTTGGAGGATGTCAAGGATAAAACATCAAAAATAATCAGACTCTAAGACATGGTGCTGCTCTATTGCCTTTAAACATGTTTTCAATTTTTGTTCAATTTTTCTTCCTAACAGGTTGGTTCCAAATAAGCCATTTCACCATTTTACAGAAGTAAGTTGTAAAGCAATTTTTAAATATGAAATGATTCAAATTTAAAAATAGGTTGAGAAATATTATATATATAATTACAGGTTGGAGCAAAATGATAATGATAACTTGTTATCGAATGGTTACTATTTATAAACACTCTAAAAGTATCTATTCAACTCTTAGAATACTCTATGGTGTAGTTATTCCTTTATTTTTTTTATTATTACACATGGGAAAATCAAGCAAAGAAAGTTTATTAATGTCCTGAAAGTCACACAGCTGCTAAGTGGATGAGCCCAAATTCCCATCAAATGTGTATGGTTTTGGATCCTGTCTTTCATGATGGGACAAAGTAGTATCCAAAGGCCCTTTCTGAGGGGTTCATTAGATTTGCCACTTAGACATCAGTCATTTTGACAAGAGAAAGGAATGGGCCAGTGTCCTCTCACTGTCCAGGGCTCTCACACTGTGACAGGCAAGCTCCTATGTAGTTGACAGTAGCAATATGCTGCATCTTCAGCCTCCAGGCTCTGACTGAGGAGATGAAATCAGTCCACCCACTGTCACTAATCCTGGCAAGGACACCAAGGTGCAGATCATAATTAATATAAATAATAAGAGGCAGAGCCTGTCCTAGTTTTTGTCGACTGCAATTCAGCCAGCTACTAATATCATCAAAGCCTCTCAGCTGATGATGGCCTTTCAGCTTCTGTCTGGAAGCTTTGTCTGGAAGTTGCAAGTTTGGGCACCACAATGTTCCCACTGGCAACTGAAATGAAAAAAATATTACATGAAAAATGATGACATAATTGAGATTAAATATGTCACACTTCAAGTGTATGAGTTCCTCTGAGAAGTCACAATTCACAGATGCAAAAAAGCCCTCAGAACTCATCTTACAATGAGAAGAAAGGCTGTTTCCTCATCATGTGGGAGCCTCATAATCTCTTTCCTGACCTGGAGCCGGTGCAGTAAGAGGCAGAGAAGCTGAGCTCCTCACATCCATTCTCTATGTGACTGAGGCAGACGCCTGTCCTGTGCCAGGGAGCACAGACAGGTGCATACACAGTAAGAATCGCAGGATACTAAACTGAGTTGTGCCAATGTCAGGCGGAGTCACTGCTTAGCCTTAATTGATCCAGTTCTTTTTAGAGACCAGAAGCTGAGTCAGCAGAGTGATTACTCTGACATCTAATTCAGAAATAGAACACAAACGCCTCAAATATTTTTCTGAAAATATGAATATTATATGAATATTGAATATGAATATTATTCATATTCAATCAAAATATGAATATTATGAAAAGCTATTTCCTAAGCTTTCAGATATCTTAATAAATATTTCCTTTATTTCCAATGCTTTTCTTTCCTTAATGGAAGGACTTCCACCCCTAGATATATACCCAGGAAAAATGAAGACCTATCTGCACATAAAAGTTTGCACATGAATTTTCATAGCATCATAATTGAAATAGCCAAATTGTGGAAACTACCCTAATGTCCATCAATTGAGGAATGGATGAACAAAATGTGGTGTATTCATGCAATGGAATACTACTTGGCCATACAAAGAACTGAAGTACTGACACACTCTGCAACATGGAGGAACCTTGCAAACATTATGCAGAGTGAAATAAACCAGTCACAACAGACCACATAGAGTATGATTCTATTTCTATGGAATATTCTTAATAATTATGTCTATAGAGGAAAAAGTAGCTGACTGATTGCCTAAGGCAGGGGATATGAGATGCTGATGGTTAAGGTGAGTAATTGCTGATGGGCACAAGGTTTGTTTTGAGTGTGATGAAAATACTGTAGAATTGACTGTGGCGATAACTGTGCACCTCTGTGAATGCACTAAAAACCACTGAATTGTACAATTTAAGTTGTTGAGTTGTATGCTATGTGAGTTATATAATGATAAAGTTGATAATTAAAGGTCTAGGGTTTTAAGGGCAAAGAGATCTTGGGCAAGAAACAGCCAAAATATATGAGTAGTTAGAAACCAGAGGAGGTGTTTGTGGGCTGGTGCCTGGGGCTCTCTGTTCTGATATGTGCTCTGTATATTTACAAATAATCCATCTTTAGAATTACCAAGATTTAAAGTTATTGAGAAGGGCACAGGCTGGACTCAAGTATCAACATCACACCGAGTCACATCCTGATCTGCAGTGTCATGTGAGGAGGACCAACGCAGGTGATTGTGCAGTGTCCTTAGCCTTCAGGTCCTAACTGTGAGTGAGGCCTCTGTCTCAGACCAATTCCGTTGACTTAAGGTGAAGTCAGACAGACACATACACAATAAGAATCGCAGGATACTAAACTGGATTCTGAGTCACTGTTCAGCCCTAGCTGATCCAGTTATTTTTGGAGACCAGAAGCTGAGTTGGCACAGTGATTACTCTGGCATCTAATTCAGAAATAGAACATGAACACCTCAAATATTTTTCTGAAAATATGAAGGTTATGAAAAGCTGTTTCCTAGGCTATCAAATATCTTAAGAAATATTTCATTTATTTCTAATGCTCACCCTTTCTTCATAATATGCACAATTTCCCCACCCCAACCAGTATGATTTCTCTTCAGATCATAAGTTGCTATTAGTAGTTATGTTTGTTTGCCATTCACTATCAGCGGTATAGTACTCCAAAATCTCAATGCTAGAACAGCATCGTACAAAATGTTTAAGTAACATGATAATTCACAAATAAACATGAATTTCAGATTTATAAAAAGAAATGAAAACACAAATTCCCTGATAGAGCAGGATAAAATATGCTTTTCTACAGAGTAGAAGTAAAGAGTAAAAATTATAAAGGGAAATATAGTTGCACATATAAGCAATTTTTAGAAACCAACTGCCATTTGCTGTGCACACTTCAGTCTCATCAACTCACTGAAATGTATCTCTCTATGACCTCCATCATCTTGATAGCCACAAGGAGCCTTGGGAATGTTGTTGCTTCTGTTCTAATCCCTCATTGTCTAGTTTGATAAGTTACGTTGACAACTGTACAATATGATTGATAAGATCAAAAGACTATTGACGATATTTCAAGTAGAAAAACTAAAATCAATAAACATGGACACAAACATTCAAAAGAAAAGGAAGATTTACCTCTGTCCCTCTAAGATAATCTGTCATGCCCAACTTGAATATATTTCAGAAGTGCAAGGTTATTATAACATTACATAATTAATCCATATAATGCATCATATTGACAGAATTAAGAATAACTTTGATTATCTCAATAGTAGCTGAAAATCACTTGAAAGAAGTCAACAGTTATACATGATAAAACTCTCAGCAAGCCAGAGCAAGCCAGGAATAATGGAAAATCACCTTATTCTGATAAAGCATCTACAAATTATCCATCTTTAGAATTACTGAGGATTAGAATTGTTGAGAAGTGGTACAGGCAATTCGACAGCAAACATCATACTTAGTAATAAAATATTAAACATTTTACTTTCCAAATTGTAAAAAATACTGAACCATCCACTATACAAAATTATAATGGAGGTCCTAAGGCATGCAAACATTAAAAACAAATAAACAAACAAAATGCATGGAGTTTGGAAATGAACATGCAAAATATTTGCATTTGCTGATAAAATTTGTACATCAGTTCTTAAAGAATCTAAAACTTAATCACTAGAAATAATAACTTAGCAAGATCTCTGCACACAATGTAGATAGAGAAATATCTGTGGTGGATTAAAGCATATGTAAGTAAATAGAGGACATTTTCATGTTTATAAAAGGAAACACTTGATATTGTTAAGATTTCAGTTTTCTCCAGTTCGACCGATAGACTCAATACAATCCAATTAAAATCTTCAAGGGAATTTTTGAAATTGAAAAGGTGATTCTAGAATTTACATGGAAATTCAAACAATGTAGAATAACCAAGAAAATCTTAAATCTAAAAATCTGGTATTATGTCTTCTGACTTTTTCTTCTTTATAATAAAGACACAGTAATTAAGACAGTGGGTATACTGTAGGTACAGAGTTAGATAAAGAGTCAAAAAAAAAGGTTGTTTATACACAATCATGTGATTTTCATTTTTATTTTTGAGACGAAGTCTTACTCTGTCATCCAGGCTGAAGTGCAGTAGCACAATCTTGGCTCACTGCAACCTCCGCCTCCCATGTTCAAGTGATTCTCTTGCCTCAGCCCATCTGATTTTTAAGCACAGGCATTAGAGTGAAGTATAGGTTTTTCTTCAATTGTTGTTGTTTTGTTTTGTTTTATTTTTACAAGAAATGGTGAGGAGTTGTTCAGTACAAAAATGAAGATAAAATGAGACATCAAAATAAAATTCTTGATCTGCCTCATCCCAGGTAAAAATATGAATTAGAAGTAGACTGTAGTTTATATGTGAGAGGTAAACTAATGATGCTTCTACAAAAAAGCATAGGAGCATATCTGTAAGCCCTTTGGTGGTAAAAATTTATTAAACAGAGGACACACATAAGCACACAAAACAAACACAGGAGAAAAAATGACAAGTAAAATGACAAATTAGATTACATTATAATTAAGAACTTCTAATTATATATATGTATATGATTAATATAACATTACACATACACACACACACACACACACACACACACAATTTGAACAGGAACTTCCCTAAAGATAAGATATGCAAACAGCCAATTAAAATAAATATATGAAAAGTGACTCAACATCGTTACCAATTAAGTAAGTATAAATTTTAATCATGATACAATTTCAGATTTATCAGTACAGATGTTTTGCAGTGGATATGTATAGTGCATCTTCGACATAATTAACTCCATCTCAGATAAAGACTGCATTGTATGTTTCATAGGGCAGTTTTCTAACAGAATAAAATGTTTTGCCTAAAAAATAAAAAATAAATAAAAATAAAGACTGTGTCCAACCAGATATGGTCACAAACAAGCACACGCTTCCACTATCAGTTCTCACCAGAGGACTCTGTGACGGTAAAAGTGCAAGTTGTCAGTATCTCAAAAGGGCCATCTTAACTGACAACTGTCCCACTGTGGCTTGTGATAAGAACTCCACATCTGCCTAAGAAGGCTCTGCCACATCAGAGACTCTTCTTTGCAAGGACCGAGGGACCTTCAGGCCAGACCAGGATTGTTTGTGTCTTCTTCACTACCCTTGGACTGATTTGATAACCCTTACTCCTTTTTTTTTTTTAATGTTAAAAGTTACATTGTTTGCTGTGTAAAAGTTTAACTTCTAATGTTTACATATTGATTAAGAATCCTATTGTGTATGTTTTGCAATATTAACCGGCTTGTGCAGTGACTTTGGCCTGTGTGCCCGCAACACTATTGAATGACTCCTTGTGAACTCCATGTAGCTTGCAGCTTCTGTTTGAAATGCCATCAGTAAAAGTCTGATATTGTGGAAAGACACAAACATGCATGGGCCTGGTTAACTCTGACCTTGGAGTGCACATGATAGGGCAGATCTATGCAAACTTGACCCCAATGTCTGAGGAAGCTGAAAGTCTGAAGAAAGAGGCCAACACATCCAGTTTCTCAGAAAGAAACATTTAATAGAGACTTAAAAACAGAAGCCATGTCTGTGTCTCTGGCAGTGGGGAGATAAGATGGCCAATCACTTGCCATTACCCCTCCCAAATAGGGCTTGTATATCATAGGAGACCAGTGGTTCAGAAAGAATGAGTGCGATAATCAAAGAATGATTACCTCAATGTCGTTCAATCCAAGGACAGGATTTATGCTAAGTACTTGCTTTTAAATAATAAACAATAGATAAACTGAAAATCTGAGAGACCATTCCAGGACTCGGGTTAATCAGAAGTCAAACCTGGCAAATTAGCATGCAAGATGGGGTTGCTTTGGCCTCCACGCTACGTACAATAATAGATTTGACAGCACTAAGTATTGAAAAAGATTGACAGCAATTGAGACTTTTATTACATGTGGTTGGTTTAGTGTAAATATGTTCAGAATTTCAGTAAACTATTGTCAATGTTTACTAAGACAAAATTTATGGTAACTTTACAACTCAGCACTTCCATTCTTAGGAATATTCCCTAGAGAAATGAGTGCATAAGTCCACAAAAGACAAGTACGAGAATGTTCTTAAGATTTTTAACAGTGATATTCTTAAACCAAAAACAAATCATTAGTTGAAGAATGAATACATTTTAGTATATTCATAGAAAATTATTCTGCAATAAAAAGGCACAAGTTACTGCCACAGAAACGACACAGATGAAGCTCAAAAATATTTTGATCAAAATAAGCAAAACATCAGAATAAATACTGTATGATTACAATTATATAGAGCTTAAGAATAGGAAAAATTAATAAATATTGATATAAAATAGAGTGGAGGCCTAGGATGATGATAGATGGAACATGGAATTGACAGGGAAGTAAACTGGGGAGACCTTTGAGATGCTGGGAAGAGTGTAGATCTTAATCTGGATAGTGTGGGAAGAAGGTGGGATCAGAGCATAAATGTTTACAATATACATATAGGTGCAATATGCGTATTTGATACGTTGTTGCCTGCACATACTTATATGTGTATGTATTTATGTCTCTGATTTTTGAAAGGTTGTAGTTTAGACTCAAATCCCCTGTATCAAAAAAAAAAATCTTTAAAAAATATATAGAGTACCTCCTCCTTCGCTGTGTAAGTCTGACTGATGCTGCAATCCGACCTCCTAGATGTAATTTTCTTTGTCCTTTATTAATAACAATCAGGAGAGACATTTCCATATCAGCTGATGGAGCTGAGGATAAAGAGAGATAGAATGTAGATGTGCCTCTCTGACCCCTTCTACCAAAACTTTCCACTGACCTTTAAACCCTGGCTGCATCTGAGAGCTGCTGTCAGCAGACGGTGGCACCAGGAGGAGCAGCTGGGTCAACCCAGCCTCACACATCTACTTCCCTCCACGGTTTATGTTTGGGTTTGTATCACAGTGGGAGGAGAACTGTCATACTTCTGACAGTAATAAGTTGCAACATCTTCAGGCTGCAGGCTGCTGATGGTAAGAGTAAAATCTGTCCCAGATCCACTGCCGCTGAACCGAGATGGGACCCCAGATTGCAAAGTGGATGCCTTATAGATCAGGAGCTTAGGAACTTTCCCTGGTTTCTGCTGATACCAGGCTAACCAGTTGCTAATGCTCTGACTTGCATGACAAGTGATGGTGACTCTGTCTCCCACAGATGCAGACAGAGAGGATGGAGACTGGGTCATCTGGACATCACATCTGGTATCTGATATTAGAAACATAAAAACACATATCTACATGATTAATAATGTTATAAAAGGAACTTCCTGAAGTGCCAGGCATTAATTACTACATTGGCTGAATAAAATTTTTGTTGTTTTCCTCCTTACCTGGGAGCCAGAGCAGCAGGAGCCCCAGGAGCTGAGCGGACACCTTCATGTCCATGCTGTGTCCTGACTGAGAGAGACTTCTGCACAGGGTGTCACCAGCCTATTAATAAATCTTTTGGGTCAGTAGGTGTTGCTCTGTGGGACATGCAAATCTACACAGCTGCGAAGATGACTTATCTCAATAACACTGTACAGGCCCAGTGCCTCCCAGGTGTCCAAAGTCTGCAGAGCATGTGTTTCTCCCTGAGGGCTACGGGACAGAATCAGCCTACTGTCCTATGTGTGGAGTGTTCTTTTGCTCTCTTCACGTTTCGTGACATGCTCCTCTTGCTAGCTTTCTATTTTTGATAAGGTCTGCTAGGGAAACATATCTGTAGAAACTCAAGAAATTTTAGAAGTTTTCTCCATTTGATACTGGTGAATATTATTAAGTTCAGAGAGACTTCCTTTTTGGTCCAGTTCCCTGGAGCCCACAGCACTGTAAATTGTCAGCACCACCAAAAATGGATGCATTAAAGTATAAGCATGAATGATAGATCGATAGGTAGATAGGTAGGTAGGTAGATAGATAGATAGATAGATAGATAGATAGATAGATAGATAGATAGATAGGCAGACATTAAAAATAAATAAATAATTTTTAAAAACAAACCTAATACTTGAAAATAGTGCCATAGCAAGGAAGGGTCCTATCACTGGCTATCTGGCATAGCTAATCTGCCATTTCCAGACACATAATTGTCATCCTCCATATCTGAATGTTCTTCCCACCTCTTCCATTTAGGCCACCCAACATGAGAAATTTTCTCCCTTTATTTCTGAAAATTCTCAGCTATATTCTAGCTCTGTATGCCATCATACAGTCTCATGCTAGATGTTTCCCTGTGCTCCTTGAATTCTATTTATGCTTTTTATTTCTCTTATCCAAGCTATTCTCCTTCAGAAGCTGAGGTGTCCTCTAAACCAAGTGCTTGTCCTCTGTCCCTGGGTCTACTCTGTTTCTTATAGCTGCACATTTCCAAATCACCAATCTCTTCCAGCTCCTAAGAGAAAGTAGTTCTTAATGATTGGGTTTAGGGCACTTGACCACAGCAGGTTCAGAAAGAAAACTATGCAACAGAAAGTCAGGGAATTGTATAAGATACTGGGCCCACACAGTATAGAAAGTGCACCCATGTTGTGGAGTAGAGAGGAAAGCCCACCTGGATGTTGAAGCCATAGTTAGCAGAGACGAGTATCCCCACATGGGTGTGCAGGATACAAGACCCCTCCTCCCACTTGTGCAGGATGTCACAGCTGGATGAGGATGAGCAGGACAGTCACGGGTGGAGGCCACCATTGCTAATGTCAGAGTCCAGGGGGTTGAAAAGGGCACCCATGCAGGAGTTCAAAGTTCATGGTGGACCGACACAAAATATCAAGGCTAATGAAGGTGTGAGGGGCATAGAGGAGAGTTCTTTGCAAGAAGAGTTTAGGTGACAGGGACAGTAGGAGATTTGTGTCACACTAAGCATTTGATCATTTAAGTAAATGTGATATGAATAATTACAGCCAAGATTTAGAAAAAAGTTACAAAAAGGGAGAAACTGTAAATTTGGATTCTAATTGGAGATATTAGTGTAGATTCACTAATTTTTGTACAGTTTTATATGGATATAGATTAAAACATATGTAGATAGATAGGTAATTTTTCCTAGAAGCAGTAGCACACAGGTCTCAATAAACACTGTGAGTGCCCAAATCTTGTTTTATTGAATACCAATCTCTACTAAAATAAATAAATAAATATCAGAAATAACTGGTTTCAGGTTTAGAACAGAGAAAATATAAAATAAGACTGCACTTCTTGTGTCAGAAATTAAGGAAGTGCTCAGAAAATAATAGGGTCAAAGGAAAAGGTATTAGGAACCAGCTTGAATGGGGCTCCCCTTGGACAAAATAGGAGAATGTTGACTCTGAAAATAAATAATGACAGTAACATGTTTGTTTCAGTCTGTGCTGTTATAACAGAATACTTGAAGCTGAGTAGTTTATTTTTTAAAGTAGAAATCTATTTTTCACAGTTGTGGAGGTGGGGAAGTCCAATATCAAGGTGCAGGTATCTTGCAAGGGCTTCCTGGCTGCATCTCCATGGTGGAAAGGCAAGACAGAGTGAGTAAGGCCAAGAGGGGAGTCAAACTTGTTTTTATAACTAACCTACTCTCACTATAACAAACTCACTCCCATGATGATGACATTAAATATCCATGAGGGCAAAGCCCTAGTGACCTAATTACCCAACATTGCTGCATGGGGAATTAAATTTCTAACACATGAACCTTGGAGAACACATTCAAATCACAGCATTCCACCCCATTCCCTGCAGTTTATCTCCTTTTCACATGAAAAATACATCCATTTCATCCCAATGCCACCAAAAGTCTCAATTTAATCCAGCATCAAATCAGAGGTTCAAAGTCCAAAGCTCATTTAAATCACAGATGGGTGAGATTCAAGGCACTATTTATTCCAGGCAAATTTATTCTAGTTACCTGCCTGTGAATTATCAAGTTACATGCTTCCAAAATACAATTGGCCCTTCATACTCGTGGGTTTCACATCCATAGATTCAACAACCATGGACTGACAATCGAGTATTCAGGAGATGCAGAATCCACAGATGCAGAGGGCATACTTTTTGTATTTTTGGGTTCTTCAGAGCTGACTGCAGGACTTGAATGTCTATAGATTGCGATATTTGTGGAGGACCCTGGAACCAATTCTCCATGGATACTGAGGGACAACTGTACAATGGTGAGGCAGGCATAAGATAAACATTCTCAGTTCGAAAAAAGAGAGAGAGATTAAAAAGGAAGGGTTAATTGGCCCCATGTAAGCCAAAAACCCAACAGAAAAAACAACATTAAGTCTTAAAGGTGGAGAATAATCTTTGCCTTTAAGTTCACATCCTGGACAATTTGGGGTGGGAGTTGGTTTACCAATGCCTCAGGCAGCCCTACCTCTATGGCTTTACTGGGCTCACTTCAACCAGAAGCCTTCATGGGTTGGAGACTTGCACCTCCATCTTTCCGAGGCTGGAGTTGCATGCTGGTGGTCCTACATTTCTGTGGTCTCCCAGGCTGCCTCACTTTCATGGCTCTAGTAGACGTTGCCTTAGCAGGGATTTTCTGTGGAGGCTTTCCCCTGTTGTAAGTCTCTGCCTGGGACCCAATATATCCACGACATCTTTTGAAATCTAGGTGGATGCTGCTATGGTCCCACATCTCTTGCATTCTGAACACCTATAAAATGAGCTTGACATGGATGCTGTCAGGGTTTACACCTCGTGCTTTCTGGAGAGGAAGGTGAAACCACACTTGGACACACTTGAACTATGGCTGGGCAGCCAGGGTGTGGTGCAATAAAATTCTAAAAGCAGAGTGCCAAGGCAGGACAGCGGAGCAAATGCTGCGGACATATTGGCACCTCTTTGAAAACCTTGCTTCCAAGGTTCTAACTTGCTTTTGAAGATTTCTGAAATGACTTCAGGGTCATTTTCTTATTGTCTTAACAGATAGAATCCGGCTTCTTTCTATCTACATTAATCTCTTTGGCAAACAATTGCTTGGCCACACCCCTGCTATTCTCTCTTGAACGTGCTTCTTTATTCTTTACATGAGCAGGCAGAAAGTTTTCCAATTTTTTCCATTTTGCTTTTCTTTTAAAGATAAATTTTATATTAAATTATTATTTTTACTCTCATTGTACTGTAACTCACCAAAGAAGCCACGCAGCACGTTGAACACTTTGTTGTTTAGACATTTCTTCTACCAGACATCCTAATTCATCACTCTTAAATTCTGCCTTTTATAAAGCCCTAGGACATGGATATAATTCTGCCAAGTTCTTTGCAACTGCAGAACAAGTATGATCCATCATCCAGTTTCCAATAGCATGTTCCTTAGTTCCAGCTGAGACCACTTCAGAATGGCCTTTACCATTCATATTTCTACCAACATTCTGATCATGATTACTTAATCTCTAAGAAGTTCAAGACTTTCTTTACATTTCTACTCTTCTTCTGAGTCCTGGGCAGAATCTCCCTAAATGCTCCATTTGTAGAAGTCTAGGTGTTTTTTGGCCTTCTCCTTCAAATTCGTTCAGCCTTTCCAAATTGTCCTGCTTCAAAGCCACTTCCACATTTCCAGGCATTTATTATAGCAGTAGCCCCAGTTCTCAGAACCAATTTTGTTTAAGGACATATTGTGCTGCTATAGGAGAACACATGGGGCTGGGCCTGGGTGCAGCTCCTCTGGGGCCTAGATTTCTGGAAAGCAGGTGACAGGGAGGCCCTGGGGAAAGCCAGGTCAGGGAACTTTTTATTCTAGTGAGGGCAGCTGCTACTTCATGCATATGCCTGCCATGCACCATCAGTGCCAATTTCTTCTTTTACTCTTTAGCACTGAGTGAGGACATCTTCCTAACCCAGATGCCAGCCTCCCTGTCTTATATCCAGGAGAGGGTTTCCAACTCCTGCCAAGTCACTGCTGCTACATAAGAAAAAATATCTTGAAATCAAATAACTCTTGGGCACAGATTATTTATTTATTTATTTATTTATTTATTTATTTATTTTGAGACAGAGTTTCACTCTTGTTACCCAGGCTGGAGTGCAATGGCGCAATCTCGGCTCACCGCAACCTCCCCCTCCTGGGTTCAGGCAATTCTCCTGCCTCAGCCTCCCAAGTAGCTGGGATTACAGGCATGCGCCACCGTGCCCAGCTAATTTTTTGTATTTTTAGTAGAGACGGGGTTTCACCATGTTGACCAGGATGGTCTCAATCTCTTGACCTCGTGATCCTCCCACCTCGGCCTCCCAAAGTGCTGGGATTACAGGCGTGAGCCACCGCGCCCGGCATTGGACACAGATTTGAACCTCTATACCTCACATCTCTGCCTTTGTCTCGGGCATCCCTGCCTTGTTCAGCAGTAGGGAAAGCAGAACCCAGTACGTCAGCATCAGTGGACCGGAGCCAGGGGACTCTGGAGAGTATTTCTCATGCATGACTACGGGCAGTCAGACCACAGTTGTATGGTGTGTGTACAAAAATATTTCCTGTTGCTTTCCCAGATGGTCTAAATTGAAAGGGAACTGGCTAGCAAACAGCATGCCAGGACTCAGGTTCAGAGAGATGCAGGTTTGGATCGAAATACATATTTTATTGTTTTCTGGGTGAATGTAGCAGTCACTGTTGCTAGTCTTGGCCTTTCCTGTTCACTGTACTTCTCATCACTTCACATGGCCATATCTGCCCCTCTCTGCTCTGTCTGAAGCTGGGGAAGGCAGCTCTGCCTGTACACATGGCAGACTTCAGGGCCTGGAATGAGCATCCCCGAGGACATCCCTCAATCGTTGATGACAGGGAAGGTGTATACATGCCCTAGCTGTCTCACCTCTCAGGTGGATTTTTTTTTTAACCTATATAGGCCTTGCGATTTTATAAATTCTTATTCTACTATAGGAAGGACAATTGCAGGACATTCCTCCTGTAAGACATACATGTTCTAATATCTGGAATCTATGAATGTTACTTTATATGTTAAAAGTATCCTGGCAGATGTAATTAAGTTAAAGATTTTACATCAGGAGAGTATCCTGGGTGATCTGGGTGAAAATATTATAATCATAAGAGTCATTTTAAAAGGCGGGGATGGGGATCACAGTTAGAGAGGAGCTTGCACAATGGAAAGGGATGCTGGAGTGATGGAGAAATGGGCCATGGAGCCAGGAATGTGAGAGAACTTGAAGATGGAAAGCAGGAAATCAGATTATCTCCCCTGGTGCTTCCAGAAGAAACAGAGCCCTACTGACTTCCTTAGCTCAGTGAGACTTCTCACCTTCAGAAATGTAGGATAATAAATTTGTGTTGTGTGAAGTCAGTAAGGTCACAGTAATTCATTACAGCTGCAATAAGAAATTAATACAAGAGGAAGGAATGTCTTTTACCTTTTTGAGTACCTGGCTGTCCTCCGTTCTCCTAAATAGTTCTAACTTTTTTTTTTTTTATGTCAGTTTTGACAAAAGGTGGAGAACGGTTTACTATGAAGAGAGCTATCACAAGAATTAGTCTTAGGAAGAAAATCTCTTGGTTAAATCCCTTGATTGCTCTTGTATATCTGGGTATCTGAGAGCCCATGTGTCAGCTCTCAGAACACATGAGAAGGGGGTTGTTTATTTGTTTTCACATTAGAAGGGCCAATTAGGTTTACAGGACACAATTTGAGAGGGAAGGACTGAATCAGTGTTGAGGATGGCAGAGGAGATAAAGTGCTCAGGGCTATGAAAGATGTGCTTCTGCCCCCAAATCTGAAAGAAAGACATTTCTGGTTTGTAAAGACTTAAAGCAAGTGGGGTGTTACAGACAAAACTGCAAAGGGGCCTGAGTTTGTATTTAGGCTCAGCATGGTGAGGGGTAGAGGCAACAGGAAGCTTGTGTTGAGAATTTTACACCATCCTTCCGGTTTTGTTTCTTCTCTGAATATATAAGCCATGACTCCTTTATGAAATGAATGTGGCCTTGCAGAAGGAATATATATAACTTTAGACATACCTGGACTGCAAGCTTAGCCTCAGCAATTGCTGACCATGTAACTTTGGGTAAACCACCCCGGCTCTCTGCTGAGCAGTTTCCTTGTCTGTGAAATGGAGCACTGTGGATCTCAAGCAGTGTCCATGCTGCACCAATTGATGCACCATGAACTGTGCATGTGTGGGGGGTGGGGGGAAGAGAGAGAGAGAGAATATCTATTGTTCCTTTCGTGTATCTTTGAATATTTTAGGATGAAGACATTATATAAGATATTACTAGTAACATATTATTTTCAAATAAAATGATCAATTTTTAAATAAGTAACAGATGCCTCTCTGTGCACTGTGAGATTTCATATGCATTTTCCACCATAAGATCTTCCACCAACCCATTTATATGTAGCATTTGAAAATTTTAATAAGGACACTGCAAATGACTATAGCAGTTTTCTTCTGGATTTGCCCTGAGTCCATGTGTATTAGAGTCCTTGGGCTGCTGTAAAAAATTCCCAAACATTTGGTGACTTAAAACCACAGAAATGTTTTGGCTCATAGTTCTTCAGGCCAGAAGTCCGGAATTACTTTCAACGGGCCATGATCATGGTTTCCACAGGCCAAGTTCCTCCAGAGGCTCTAAAGAGACTTTATTTCTTGCCACTTCCAGCTTCTGGTGTCTTCAGCTTTCCTTGGCTGGTGGCCAAATCACTCAACTCTCTCTCTCTCTTTGTTCACATTGCTTCCTACTGTTGGGTCTGTGTTAAGTCTCTCTCTACCTTGCTTTTCTAAAAAACACCTGCGATTGCCTTAAATGCTGGATAATCTCCCTGTTTCTGGATTATTAATTGTCATGTGCAAAGGCTCTTTTCCCATATAAGGAACAAGCGTATGCTTCATGGAATAGAACCTGATAATCTGGGGATCACACTCTGTACTAAGCCTTTTAGAACTAACGCTCGTGTTGGTATTGACATATATCTTATGCTGTGCTCTCTCTCCCTCTTTCTTTCTATCCCCCACTGCCTTTTCTATGAAATAAAAAGCTTACAAATAGGAAAAGAAGAAGTCAAACTATCTCTATTTGCTGATAATATGATTCCATACCTAGAAAATTATAAAGATTCTGCCAAAAAGCTCCTAAAATTGATAAACAATTTTAGTGAATTTTGATGGCAGTGGTGGCCTGTCTGGAGTGGCCACTGCCAAAATGCTGGCTACAGTGGAGGAGGTGTGGCCAGAGCTGCAAGCTCCGGGGAGCCAGTGGGAGCCAGGAACAGGCGAGAGCTCCTAACCCTCTCTGAGTTGGAGAGGTGGGAGCCCCACCCTTCCAGGAGGAGCTGCAGCCCCCGATTTGCAGCTGTGGACCAGGCATTCCTGTGTTCTCCAGAGTTCAGGAAGCCCCCCTTCCCCTACAGACCAGAAGTGCCTGTTTCTGCTGCTTGGCCTCCCCACACTTCTGGTACCTACTCTGATTTCAGAACAAAGTTGAGGCAGAGCCTGGGCACTGTCATGACCCAGCCAGCTGTGTGCGAGCGCAGGGCAGCACTGACATGCCAGTCCCCTGCTGCCTTGGCCCCCTCCAGACTTTGGGTGCCAGCAAGCATGGGAGGGAGGCAGATTTGGGGCTGAGGGAAGCTCCACATGGGCCTGGAGGTAACCCTCAGCATAAACAGCCTGGTCTTTGTGGATGACATGTAGGTGGTAGCAGGAGGCAGACAGGGTCCTGAGCAGAAAGGGGCAGGTCCCCAGTGAAGGCCTACCTTCAAGCCACAGACAGCCTGAAGCCTGGGGCCTAGGCTGCCAATTCCTTGGACCAAGGTGAGAACTTATGGTGCTTTGTCCAGGCCCACCCGTAGCAGCCCATGAACTACTCAGCACACACTTCCTCCTTTCTGAAGCCTATAAAAACCCCATACTCAGCCAGACTCAGGCAGATGATGGGATGACCTGCCTGTGTGGCCATCCACTTCAGGTTTCCTCTCTGCTGAGAATTGCCCTCGTCGAGTCAACCTGCCTGCAGAAAAGAGCTACCCACTTTGGGTACCTTGAGAGCTGCACTATTGCTCAATAAAGTGCCTCTTTACCTCACTCATCCTCCAGTTGTCTGCATATCTCATTCTTCCTGGATGTGGGACAAGAACTTGGGACCTGCCGAATGGAGAGACTGAAAGAGCTGTAACACAAATAGGGCTGAAACACACCCCTGTCCAACTCACCACATTGTAGGTAACAAGAAGAGAGAAGAGCTGCAGTCCTTCAGGGACTGCTGACTGAATGTACTTGTCAATCGTGAGCAAGACAGGCAGGGTGAGGATGGTGAGGATGAGGCTGGCAACTAATGGAGCTTTGACCACATGGGACTGAGGTGCCGCTGAGACTCTCATGGGCCAGAGTCCTCAATAGCAAACTCTGCCCCTGAGTTCTCCAACAGCTTCCTCTTCTGCAGACTCAGAGACCCTGCTGAGCTGCTCCCCAGACAAGTAGCACATGTAAGCAGCTGGGACACCCCAGCAGGGAAGTTTCTGTTTGAGGCTGTACCACTGTGGGAGGAAACTCTATACCTTGCATGCAGTAATAAACCCCGACATCCTCAGCCTCCACCCGGCTGATTTTCAGTGTGAAATCAGTGCCTGACCCACTGCCACTGAACCTGTCTGGGACCCCAGAAAAACGGTTGGAAACCCTATAGATCAGGAGCTGTGGAGACTGGCCTGGCTTCTGCAGGTACCAATGCAAATAGGTGTTTCCATTACTATGCAGGAGGCTCTGACTAGACCTGCAGGAGATGGAGGCCGGTTCTCCAGGGGTGATAGGCAGAGAGAGTGGAGTCTGGGTCATCACAATATCCCCACTGGATCCTGAAATTATGAGGGAGAAGTGCAAGGTTATATGCAAGCATTATGAGCAACTTTCGAGATTTGCCTTATGGTATTGATTTATGGTTAATCTTTTATTTTTACAAATTTTTATTCATTTTTTATTCATATCATAGAAACAAACTTTTGAAATGAACCCTTTATTAAATGGTCACAAGAGCTCCTTTACTTCTCAAGATATTATTCAGAACACTGCTTTTAGTAGGTTTCTAATCTTTGTCAGGGCAAAATATAAAGTCCCTTCACTGGAGCATAGGCCATAGTCCTCCAACTCATGGTTCGAATAAACATGGGAAGCAGTGGGGCCCCCAGAGCTCACCCTCTCACCCCATTCTCCTCCTTCATCCCTTTCTGTCCTTACCAGGGACCCAGAGCATTAGCAGACCCAGGAGCTGAGCACAGAGCCTCATCGTGAGAAGGTGCGCTGAGGAGTCCTGATCAGTCAAGACAAGGTTGGAGCTGAGCTTTTATCTCAGACTCACAAGGGGAGGTCCCCCCTAGGGGACAATATGCAAATACCCTGGTGGGTGCAGTGGTGTGGAAAGAGCCACTGAGTGGGAGATGAAGGGAGGTAGACATATCTCCTCTGTGAGCAATGTGATATAAAGTGTCCCTTGATTAAAAACTAATAGAGATAAAGTCTAATTTACCAGTAGCAGTGGGAAGAAGGATCTGAATTTGAAAGTTTGGATCTTGGGCAAGTAACATTTTATAGGATGTCAGGGCTTCCAAGTTTTTGCCAACTCTGAGTGTGAACCTGTGTCTTCCCCTAGCCTGTATGTGGCACAGCCACAACCATGAGACCTCAGTTCAAAAGGAGATTCTCTATGTAGGAAGAACAAGAACTGGATCCACAGGGTCAGCAGTACTATGGATGACATTTTCCTAGGTTTTTGGTGAAAGATGATCACAACTCAGGGATATGAATCTACCACACAGCTGATTGTCACAATAGGAAAACAACCTGAGTATTCTTCATTTGTCAGTGATGTACTTAATATTGAATTTAGTGGCTCCTGAATAATGGTGTGTACATCAAATCACTTCACAAGGACAGTTGCTGTCCTGAAAAGAAACAACAAAAATCCCAGGAGCAATTAAAAGAATAGTTTCTAGTGCTATGTAATCTTCAATGATTTAATACAAAGTCTGATTTACTGAGTAAAGAAAACACATACAGGGAAAAACAAAACAGAGTTCCAGGTATTATTATTCCACAAGAAAGCTTTTCCTGATTATCTTCTGGGAAATGCACTGGCATAACATATTTTAACAAAGTTGGTGAAAAGAAATTGAGTAAAAATGCTATTAGCCTTAAAATGTTGAACTTCATGATACTAACTTGAATTGAGAGTATCAAAGTGTAGTGCAGAAGTAGGATTAGATCAAGCATATCATATTTCACTATTTAAATTTTTATTTATTATTTTCTTTCATTACTTTTGGTAAATCTTATGTGTTTGATTTTTTTTCTTTTTTTTTGAGACAGAGTCTTGCTCTGTCACTCAGGCTGGAGTGTAGTGGTGCAATCTCTGCTCACTGCAATCTGCAACCTCCGCCTCCCAGGTTCAAGTGATTCTCAGGCCTTTGGAGTTGATGGTACTATAGGTGCTCTCCACCATGCCCAACTAATTTTTGTATTTTTAGCAGAGACGAGGTTTTCACTTGCTGGCCAGGCTGGTCTCGAACTCCTGGCCTCAAGCAATCTGCCTGCCTTGGTGCCCCAAAGTGCTGGGGTTACAGGTGTGAGCCACTGTGCCTGGAATTGGCTTCTTTTTTCTTGTGATGCTGACCAGTTCAAATATGGTTTTTAGCCTTGAAAATGCCAAACTCCTAATTCATCATAATAGTTAAAAGAGTCAGAAACATCAAATGCTGAAAAGAAATATAAAAGAAAACACACAAAAGAAACACACAATCTGAAAGAGAACATTGTGGTACATCTTATCACTGGTATAAATGAATTAGTATGAAAGGGTATTAAATGAATAAACAGTTCCACCAACTATCCTGTTTAGAAACTTGCACTGTGGGAAAATGAATAATAGTCATAAATCTGTCAGGTTTGTTTTTACTATTAGTCAATTCATCAAAGTCTTATTTTTACAAAGTATTCTTTAAGGTGCTGAATTTCAGAGAGTACTTCTATTTCCTTTGAAAGTTAATAACAAAACTTTAAAAAGTTTACCATCAGGATTGGTTGTTTTAGCTCACAATCTGTTGTCATTACATATCTGAAAATGTAAAACCTTCACCACATGTTCACTCATGGGTGGGTGTTGAACATTGAGAACACATGGGCACACGGAGGGCAGCATCACACGTGGGGTCTGTTGGGGGTGGCCAGGAGAGGGACAGTGGCGTTGGGGGGAGGTTGGGGAAGAATAACATGGGGAGAAATGCAAGATACAGGTGACGGGGGAATGGAGGCAGCAAACCACCTTGCCATGTATGTGCCTATGTAACAATCCTGCATGATCTGCACATGTATCCCATCCCAAAGTACAATTAGAAAAAAATTTCAGTCATAAAAAGGCTCTGAAATTACCCTATACTAACGGTTCTGAAATTATCATATACTATTAAACTTAAGGAATAATATTCTTAATTCTAAACAGAAATCTCTGTTTAGCAGGCCTCTGTATTTCTCTAACCTGGACCATTAGGAAGGACTGATACAGGTGGGGTTTATTGCAGTTGCATCTCACTTGCCTGATGCTGTTAGTTTGGAGTCCATAAAATTGAAGCCAAGTGTATTATTTGTATGACTTGAGAAGACAGCCTCAGGAGTGAAATTGTGTCCATTATGCTGGAATCAGTGTTTGTGGGGTGGGGAATGTGGTCTTGTTTATAGATAGTTTGAGAATTTGGGGTTCTGATCAAAGAGAAAGAGATGTCCATAGGGTGGCAGTAGCACACACGACTGTTGTTGGGTGAAGCTTTGACAGATTTGCCCAAAGGAGTCTCTCACGGCAGGAGACTGTCTGGAAGCGAAGGTGTCAGGCTGCTACTCAGAAAAGGTGAAGAACAAGGGAACTCCTGAGGTAAAGGAACACTGGAGAAGGAGCTTCTGTGTCTAGGGGTAGCCAGACAACAGCTTAGTGGGGAGTCTGTAGGTCAGAGAATTCCGGAGGGCGGTAGCGGTTTGCAATTTTCATGACCTAGTGTTTATCTTCCCTATTGCTAGCAGATGTGGGTGAGGTTTTCTGTGGTATGAAAAACAAACATTCTCTGAATGGCTAAAAATCTTCTTTGGGCTGTTTTTGAAATGATTGGATTGGGAAACTTGAGTTTGGCACAGGCCATTTAGAAATAACCTGCAGCTTAGAAACACACAACATAGGGGCAGTTCACACTGGCCATCTTTAGCTCATTTATGCAACACTGTTACGCATTCTGTAGACTTTGTTCTGCAGACGGTACTAGTCCAAACAGGCAAATTTACATGCTCTGGAGGAGATTGAGATATACAGAGGTTTTTCCTGACTAAAAGTGAGAGTTTGCTCCTGAGTAAGAATTAAGACCAAGTCATCTGCAAAGAGTGCTTCTCTCTGTGAAGTTGCAGGTCCTGTGACTGAATTCCTTGTTCTATACTGAAGCTGTCTGGATTATCTCACTAACTGCAAATTGTCACCCACTGGGGCATAGATTCATAAATAAATATTCTGGTGCACAGAGAGCTCGGGGAATGAAGGCTTCATGTATGTCTATATCTTGTGCTTCTGAGAATTTCTTTCTTTAAAAACTGGATAAAACAGGCTCATTTACGTTTGACATGTAAGGCAATATGTTATATGTTTCTGAGTCTTCAGACCCTCTAAACCTGCCAAATCTGAATCAGTTTTCAAACGTTTGAATTATTTGTCTTTCCTTTTTCTTGGAAAAAAAAAAAAATCTTATAAAATGACAGACTGATCCATGAGATTTAGTGCTGGAATTTTTTTTGTGTGTGTGTGTGCATGTTAATCTTTCTACAGAGCCTACCTCACCAAACATTAATACAAAAATTGAAGCAATAATTCCATTGCCTCTCTGAGCCTTCTGCATCTGATAAGTTCCCTCGAAACTCTTACCCTTATATAAAGAGGCTTCAGTCCTCAAAAGTAGGTCTCTATAAAACCATAGCTTGCCTGGCAGGTTATTACTTTTATTCCACCGTTTCAACTTGAAAGCTGTCTTTTTGACCTTATATTAAAGCCTGGTTTAATTGAGAGGTGGAGAGTGGAGACCTCAAGAAGATTCTGGGGACTGAATTGGGAATTTGAGCCTTTTAAACTGCAGTGGAAGCTGCCTGTGATGTGAAAATTTGTATGAATATATCAAGAAGACAAAGAAATTTTTTTCTTACTTTTTAATTTAGAGAAAATGGTTCAACCACAGAAAAATCAAAAATATAATTTGAGAATTCTGACACTTATTACTCCTCATTTTATATTAAGATCAACAAAATACTCTCATGAATTTTGAATGCAGAAATGTTAAGAACTTCAAGAAAAATCAGAGACAAAATTAAATCACTTAAACTAACTTGTAAAATCAACTTAAATTATCTTTTAGCCTCTTCTTGTCAACTCCTGTTCATAAAAATCTGAAGTTCAGAACGAGAAAGAGGCAGAGGCTGAATAAATTACCTGGTGCTCATTCCTTGTTATTACAATAATTGTACAGCCTCTATGTGGAGACCTGGAAATGGTGACTCTGCCTTATGGAAGCAGCGGTTTCACTTCACAGTAGTAAATTTCACTTTTACTGGTCCTTTCTTGGCCAGGAGTCAGCAATCACCAAAGTTCACATGCTCTATGAAGCATCAACTGCGCTTCAATTTCAGTACTTCTAGAAATTGTTTTTTTCTAAAATATATCCTAGCAAGAAGAGAATACAGGATCAGTAATAAAGAAAAATAAATTTTAACTTCCTGGAAGCAGCCAGGGCATGAAATTATAAAGTGTAACAAAGGACTATAGACATGACCATGTCTTAGAAACTTACGTGACCAGGTCTTACTCATATTTAGCATTCTTACTCTGGTAAATGAAGCACATTAACAATCTAGAAAATGACTTTTTGTTTTGTAAAATCCTAGTAGCCCTGGGTAGAATTTAAAGCCTAATAAGAGAATTTATATTATTCGCTTATCCCAGAAAATCTGATTGCATAAAAATTATCTGTATTAAGCACATTAAAATGGAAAATCTGTTGATCCTGTGAAAGATTATAGCAAATATGTGCAAGTTTATGATACTCCTGAATAGGCCCTTAAACATGAGCAACATCTTTTTTCCAGGTTGGTGCTAAGGTATTACATTTCAGTAAAAGTAACTTGTCTTGGGTTCATACTAGCTTATAATATATGTCATTACAGTTCAGCTTATTCAGGACTTACAGAGAAAATATGACATAATGAGAAACCTGTTATTAAATTTGCCCTAATATTAATATTTACATGAGAGGCATAATTTGCACAACGATATTCAATAAATTACAGTGTTTAATGGAATAGGCAAATCCGTTTAAAAAACAACAACAACTTTTGACCAGAACTTAAAACAGGTTAAGTATACCTATCGAGAATTTGACTTATGTGCCTACTGAGTTATTGACAGAAATAAGAGTTGGTGCAGTAGAAGTCAGGACATCACAGTGTCCACTTTTACACCTTCCTCATTAGACAGCCAGGCCAGAAACTGCCTCGACACAAAGAAAATTATCAGAAAATTCTCTGAGAAGTCTGCGGCTGCCTGATCATATCGTGACTATGGTTGGGAGGCTAACTTCTCCCGGCTGGTATTGCACTGCAGCTTGTATTTCTGGGTACTCAGCTCCACAGCTGCCATCAAATGGCATTAAATTGTTTCCCAAATCAATAAGGTTACTGTAATATGTGCTCCATAAATATGGAGAGAATCAGAGTTCCTGATGATAGACATACATATTCCATTCTATTGTGTTTCATGAGTGTCTTTAGCTTAAAAAAAAATGAAGGAATCTCACAGTGGGTGGCCTTTTGGGAATCTGGAGGCAACAGATTTTACACCATGGAATACTGGTCAAACTCACCATCCAGGTGACATGGAAGTCTTCCCAGCTTTTAGTGGGACCTAGGGCAGAAAAGGGTTCTGTAGCAGGTCCAGCTTGCACTGCAGGCAACACCGTCTCTCAGGCCAGTGCAGACACAGATGACTTGCCAACGCTATCAACCATGTGGCAGGATGTCCACTGAGAGAACACTCCAGCACCACAGCAGACTCCATAGCCATTTTAAAACATTTGCTAAAACAGATCATGCTTTGGACCACAAGATATTTCAAAGAAGTTAAATGGATTTAAATCATACAAAATAAAGTTTCAGAAACCAAGGGAAATTTATTAGGAATCAATGACATAAAGCTAACAGAAAAAATCCAAATATTCTAAAACTATGTAACATACTAGTAAATAAAGCCTGAGACAAAGATGAAACCAAGCTGGACGTTTCAAAGCAATTTGAAGTGAAAGAAAACACACATTGAAATTTGTGGGATGCAAGAAGACATTGAATTTTAACCCTGAATTTATAGAAATATTCATGCATTTTAGCAAATAAATTTTCAAACCAATCCCCTGAGCCACCACCCTGACATACAAGTACAAGAAGAGCAAATTATGCTCAAAATATTTTATTCTTAAAAATGTGGGCATATGATGAGCACATGTCTAGTATTGCAGCAAGGAAATCATATCAGCCTGGAAATAAAAACCCTCATTAGCAGCTTCACAAGAGAATGTGGATGGGCAGAGTGAGTAAGTGTGTAGAGAAAACTGGAAGATAGGAAAAGTGAAAATAGGAATCATATGTAATATTAATATGGGCTGTGCATGTGTGAGATTGCTGTGAGCTTTGACTTGCTCAAAAGCAAAAATCATGCAGTGCAGATAGATTTCCATCCTCTGGAGGGTTGCTGAGAGTTGGGTCACTTGGCAAAGGGAGGAAGAAGTTCCCAGAAGGTCATCAGAGGCAGGTGATGTCACAGCCCACTAGGATCCCCTCCCAGTGACATGAATGACTGTCTCTGAAGCCATGAGGGCAGCAGAAAAATTCATGGCTGCTCCAGAGGGGACATGGCAGCCACTCCAAGGCCTGAGTGCCCTAAGTTGGGAGAAAGGAAGAGGTTCTGAGAGGCTTCCTGGGGGCCCTGGCCCTGTTCACACAGAAGTGGAGCTCCTTCCTACAAGTGATGTATCATGGTCTCTTCCTCAAAGGCTCTCTAGCCATCTCCACCTGAGCCCACGTGCTGTGGACTCCATCTCTGGGTGCTGCAGTTGCTGGTGCTGCACGGAGAGGCTGAGCCTCCTAGGGAGGCTGTGTTTGAAGCCCTCAGACTGTGCAGGGTCCTAGCAAGTGTTCTGCTCACAGTGGAAGGTGTAGCATCTCCAGACTCCAAACTGGTGTCTGTGATGAAGAAATAAATAAAATGTTGATTGTATGTGTGTCCTTACTTATTGGTATGTATAAAATACTTGTCATTTTATTGGAGACTTGTCATTTATTCTTATACGCCACTTGCTATAAACCAAATTTTTACTGTATATGCAGTCTGTCTAGTTAAAACTACAGATTTAATTATCTTTGCCATGGAATCCATTATCCTTAATAGAAAATCATCTCTAATGTAACATATTTCTTTAATCTAAATCTGAATTACTTTATCCTGTTGATTGCAACATTGTTTTACTTCAGTCATACCATGCCATAGCATGTAAATGATAGGCTCATTACTAATTCACAAATATTCCTAGAACACTATTTTAAACTGACTCTATGGAAAGATTTTTTTTTTATATCATTACTACTAGAATGTGGGAATCAGATTTATGCCCAAGTACTGACCAGGTACAGTGAAAATAATGCATTCATTTATTGTTTGAAAATTTTCCTGTTTATGATCAAACAGTACCAACATAGTCACTTCTAAAACTTAATTTGTGTTAAAAAATGAAAGGAATCTTCATTCCCAGTTACAGCAGTGTAGGAGTGGAAAGGTCAAAACAACCACTGCAAAAGGTACAAGCCATTTAAAACAATGAAATACCAAAAGAGTGGAAGCAATGAGAAATGGATGATCCAAAATTCCATAGTAAAAAAAAAAAGTTTCATTGTTAAGCTGATGCTCACTTGACTTTTTGTCCTCCTGCCATAGCTGCCAAGTTTGCCTGTGGACACAAGTTCTGTATTGGCACAGGCAGAGGAGCTCTCCTGGGAAAGGAGAGTCCAACTGACCCTTGGGGGTTGCACAGGGCAACCTCTATACATGGCCCATGCTTTCCATGGGACGTGTGTTGAGGTCTGAGTCAGAGGGCAGGGATGGAGGTTCTGGGCTAGAAGGACATAAAACTCCCACAGACTCAGTGTGTTCTCCAATCCCCAAGGCTACACTGAGCATCCTGAATACATGTCTGAATCGTGGACTCTGGTCTCCATCCCCACATCCCCACTACATCACCTACATGCTGGTGTAGGCCCTCCTGGGCCTTCTGTTCAGCATGCCAGTGCTTGCGATGTCTTCGGACCCAACCAGCAGTCACTGATAGACCTCCTCTAGGGACAGACTGTGTTTCAGAAGCTCTGCTTGGCTGTGTTGGGTTAACTAGGTATGAGTGACATGACCTGAGGTCTCCTTGCACAGGGATTTTACTATGCCTTTGGTGATTACCCAGATCTAAAACCCTTCTCAAAGCATTATCTTCCCAGGAAACTTGTGGTGATGCAGGCTCCACCCAGGAAGCCAGGCAGCAGTGTCTTCAACTCTGTGGTTCTTCACAAGAAACATATCAGGCCTCCTGGGTCCACATCATGAACCGCCAATTTCACCACCATCCACATCCTTACCCACCAACAGCCAAGGGCAGTTTAATTGAAGTTGACCTCTTCTGTGTTCCCTTCATGTTCCCATTCCTGCAGTCTGCCCAATCTTAAATTCTTAACATTTGGAAATAAAATCATACTTTTCCAGTTTTCTATGAGAAAAATTATATACTCTACCTCTTCCAGTATATGCTTTATATTTTTGAAAATATCTTTTGGAATTTCAAGGACTCATTTTTTTCTATCACGAAGAGTTAAGGCTAATTAAACAGTTTTAGCATTAGGATGTTTTATCTTCTATGAATTTACAAAAATCTATTTTATACTCCAAAATCAACATTTTTACTGCCTGTCCCCAGCCAGCTTCCCCTTAGGATAATTAGTACAGAATGCTGTCCTACTATATTTTGGGAGTGGGAGACTAGGGGAAGTAGGAAGTTAGAGAACTGGCAAAATACCAATATTAAACATTATCAAACATCATCTGAAAAATATGCCCAAAACTGCTAAACCCAAAGATATATCCATGAATTGTCACAGTCTGTGTCAATGGTCTGGCTGCTCTGCTGATTACATTTAATTAACAAGTGTACACAAGACAGACAGAGTTAAGATGAGCTTTCATTCTCCTCTCCTTCCCATCTTGCTTGTTTACTCACAGGGCACTTTGACCCCTCATTCTCATGCTGCTTATGACAGTCAAGGTTGTGGCAATTGGCAGGGCATAAAGGAGTGGTGCCTAAGGTGTAGCTGGGGCTCTCACAGTCCAGAGTCCTCAGCTGTGAACTGTCACCTGGTTCTCCAGCATCTTCCTCTTACACAGATTCTGAGACCCTGCTGAGCTTCTCCACATGTGGGCAGCTGGGCCACCCCACAGGGAGGTTTTGTTCAGGGCTGTGCCACTGTGGGAGGCAAGTGTGTACCTTGCATGCAGTAATACACCCCAACATCCTCAGCCTCCATCCTGCTGATTTTCAGTGTGAAATAATCTGTCCCTGTCCCACTGCCACTGAATCTGTCTGGAACCCCAGATTCCCAGGTAGAAGCCTCATAAATCAGGAGTCTTGGAGACTGGCCTGGCTTCTGCAGAAACCAACTCGAGTAGGTGTTTCCATTACTGTGTACGAGGCTCTGACTAGACCTGCAGGAGATGGAGACTGGCTCTCTAGGGGTGATGGACAGGGAGAGTGGAGTCTGGGTCATCACAACGTCCCCACTGGATCCTGAAATAAATAGAATGAAGAGCAAGGTTATGTATAAATTTTATGCATCATTTTCATTATTTTTGATTTGTTGTTTATTTTAGGCTATATGTTTGTTTGTTCATATTTCAAGAATATACAATTTCAAAATAGAACTCAAGAAATCCAAGGCTCAAGTGTGTCTCCAGAAGTACCCACATTATCCCCTCTTTCTGTGTCAGTCTTCTCCAGAGCACAGATCCTTAGCCCTTCTTGAATCCTCCTCACTCTCAGAGATCTGAACATCACCAGCCCCAACCTGGAGGACAAGATGCATATTTCCAATACATGGAAGAAACACACATAGGAGGCAGTGGGGCCCCCAGAGCTCACCGTCCCACCCCATTCTCCTCTCTCATCTCCCTTCTGCCCTTACTAGGGACCCAGAGCAATCTACCCATCTGACAAATGGCTAATATCCAGAATCTACAGTGAACTTTAACAAATTTACAAGAAAAAAACAAACACCCCATTAAAAAGTGGGCAAATGATATGAATGGACACTTTCCAAAGAAGACATTTATGTAGTCAAGAAACATATGAAAAAAGCTCATCATCACTGGTCATTAGAGAAGTGCAAATCAAAACCACATTAATATACTACCTCATGCCAGATAGAATGGTGATCATTAAAAAATCAGGAGACAACAGATGCTGGAGAGGATGTGGAGAAATAGGAACACTTTTACACTGTTGGTGGGAGTGTAAATTAGTTCAACCATTGTGGAAGACAATGTGGCAATTCCTCAAATATCTGGAAATAGAAATACCACTTGACCCAGCAATCCCATTACTGGGTATATACCCAAAGGATTATAAATCACTCTATTATAAAGACCCATGTTTATTGAGGCACTGTTCACAATAGCAAAGACTTGGAACCAACCCGAACGCCCATCAGTGATAGACTGGATCAAGAAAATGTGTCATATATAGACCATGAAATAATATGCAGCCATAAAAAAGAATGAGCTCATGTCCTTTGCAGGGACATGGATGAAACTGGACACCATCATTCTCAGCAAACTGACACAAGAACAGAAAACCAAACACCGCATGTTCTCACTCATAAGTGGGTGTTGAACAATGAGAACACACAGACACAGAGAGGGGAACATCACACACCAGGGCCTGGGGGGGCAGTGGGGGACTAGGGAAGGAATAGCAGGGGTCGGGGGGATTGGGGAGGCATAGCATTAGGAGAAATACCTAATGTAGATGACAGGGTGATGGATGCAGCAAACCACCACCATGGCACATGTATACCTATGTAACAAACCTGCATGATCTGCACATGTACTCCAAAACTTAAAGTATAATAAATAAATTTTAAAAAAAGAGATTATCTAATCTGAGGAAAGAAAATCATTAAAGAAAAATAATCATGACCTTAGAGAAACCTCAAGTCCATGTGAAGAACATCAGCAAATGTGCAATGAGTCACAAACAAGAAGACAGAGAGAAATTGGCCAAAAAAAAATTTGGAGAGATGACAAAATCTTTCAAGAAGCAATGAAACACATTCATCTATAGAGAAAAGAAATCAATAGCTCTTACTCAGGACAAACACAATGATACGCATAACTATACATATTATAATTAAAAGGCTGAACCAATGACAAGAGGAAAATCTCAAAAGCATCAAACATAAAATGACTGTATACAGGAATACAGTGATAAAGCCATCAGTTAACTTTTCATCATGCCCAATGAAGGCTAGAAAACAGTGGAATGACATATTTAAATGCTGGAAAACAAAACAAAACCAAAGATTCAATATCCAGTGAAAGTATGCATTCAAAATAAAGGTAAAGTGAAAACATTTCTTGATAAACAAAAATTAAGAGAAATTATTACTTACAGACATGCTCTACAAGAAATTCCATAGGAAATTCTTCAGATTCACAAGAAATGACAGCAGAGAGTAACTCAAATCTGTAGGGAGAAAGGAAGGCCTAAAAAGTACTAAGGAAACAAAAAAAGAGCTAGAAACCCGCCAAACAAGTGTGTTTACTTTCATTTATCTGAGGTTTCACGTAGAGAAATCCAAGCTATTTGGACAGATGTCAGAATGCCAGTTTCCTTGGTTGGGGTGTGGGAGAAGCGGTTTCCTGAAAGGTACATGAGGGAAGAATCTGGAGATTCTGAAGTATTCTACCATTTAATCTGGGTGGAGAATATATGTAAAACTTTTTTCAGTTGCACTTTTTAACATTTCTGTCCTTTACTTTGTGTGTGTTTTATTTCAATTTAAATAAAATTTAAAAGGCCAAATCTGAACTCTTTTAAACAAATATGAACAAAAAAATAAGAATTATTAAATATTTGTGGAAACTTAGCCTTATTAACAACAAGTATAAAACATATCTGAGAAAGTGCTATGAAACAAGAAATCTGTTAGAGAAGACAGAAGGGAACACTTAAATTTCTCCCACATAGGCAGCATAGATTTTATGCCTATTGGTTTCCCTCCAAACAGAGAAGATATTTAAGTCATTTGGCTCACAAGAGAGGCTCCCACCCTCCCCTTGGCTCTTTCCATCCCACTGCACCCACCAGGGGATTTGCATATTGTCCTGTAGGGAGGATCTTCCCTTGTGAGTTTGAGTGAAAGATCAGCTCTAACTTTGCCTTGACTGATCAGGACTCCTCAGTTCACCTTTTCGCAATGGGGCTCCCTGCTCAGCTCCTGGGGTTGCTAATGCTTTTCCATTCTGTTGATTGCCAGTCACTCTATTGATAGTTTCTTTTGCTGTGCAGAAGCTCTTAGGTTTAATTAGATCTCATTTTTCTGTTTTGGCTTTTGTTGCCATTGCTTTCGGTGTTTTAATCATGAAGTCCTTGCCCATGCCTTGCCCTGAATGGTGTTGCCAAGGTTTTCTTCTAGGGTTTTTATGGTGTTAGGCCTCATGTTTAAACCTTTAATCCATCTAGAGTTAATTTTTGTATAAGGTGTAAGGAAGGGATCCAGTTTCAGTTTTCTGCATATGGCTAACAATTTTCCCAACACCATTTATTAAATAGCGAATCCTTTCCCCATTGCTTGTTTTTGTCAGGTTTGTCAAAGATCAGATGGTTGTAGTTGTATGGCATTCTTTCTGAGGCCTCTGTTCTGTTTCATTGGTCTATATCTCTCTTTTGGTACCAGTATCATGCTGTTTTGAGTACAGTATCCTTATAATATAGTTTGAAGTCAGGTGGCACGATGCCTTCAGGTTTTTTTTGTTTTTGTTTTTGTTTTTTTTTGCTTAGGATTGTCTTGGCTATGTGGACTCTTTTTAGGTTCCATCTTAATTTTAAGGTTTTTTTTTTTTTTTTCCAATTCTGTGAAGAAAAATCTTTGGTAGTTTGATGGGGATAGCATTGAATCTATAAATTACTTTGGGAAGTATGGCCACTCTTGCAATATTGATTCTTCCTAACCTTGAGCATGGAAAGTTTTTCCATCTGTTTGTGTCCTTTCTTATTTCCTTGAACAGTGGTTTGTAGTTCTCCTTGAAGAGGTCCTTCACATCCCTTGTTAGTTGTACACCTAGGTATTTTATTCTCTTTGTAGCAATTGTGAACAGGAGTTCACTCATGATTTGGCTCTCTGTTTGTCTGTTATTGGTATATAGGAATCCTTGCAATTTTTGCAAATTGATTTTGTGTCCTGAGACTTTGCTGAAGTTGCTTATCATCTTAAGATGATATTCATTTTATTGCAGTGATGGAAACCAAACCAACAATATCTCTGAAGTGTGCCTCTAAACACATCTCAATTTGTTGTATATCTTTGGCAATTTCCAGAGCAGCCACAGTGATGAGGTCTGGTGTGAGGGTACACTTGCAATCACAGTGGGACTGAGGCTAGGCATGGGCTAGTCCACATAGAGGTGGCTTAGTGTCTGAGTTGCCAGTGCAGGGTGAGGCCCTGGGGCCTGGGTCTGGGTCAGTGCAGAGGGTGGGGTTGATACCAAGGGGCTGGGAGGTAGCCTTGTCACAGGAGGCACAACAATGGCTCGTTATTGGAAACTGCATATAGCAGCATTTCCCTCTCTGGGATGTGCGCAACTATGACTGCAGGTTACCCACCCAGGCAAAAGCACCAGAGGCCCCTGTGGAGCAGTCTGCTATGATCCTCCATGAGGAACATTAAGGGGCCTCCGCTGGGAAAGCTGAATGGTGGGGGATTGCCTGAGTGACTGCTGAGGTTATCAGTAGCAAAGGTTTCAGGGTCCTCCCACAGAGCAGGCTATGGGGCCCACGGTGGCACCACTTCTGGCTGATAATAATTTTAAGAGTTATATCCTTCAAAATGGCTGTCACAGGAACTCCCATTCTATGGGTTCCTCTAAAAGTGTGATCTCTGTTTGAGGTTTCCACGGTGCCATATGCTTATCTCCCCCTGCCAAGTTAATCAGAATTCTGAATCTCTTATATATTCTTTATAATTCAACTTTCCTCTTTGTAGTTAGTTTCTTCTATATCTTCCCCTTTCTTTGTTCCTAGAGGTATCGGGCTCTCAGATGTGTCATCAGCTTCCAGCGATCCTCTGTGTGTGCTTATTCACGGTTTTTTACTTTATTATGTTGCTGCATGTTTGTAATTGAACTCCTCAGCCCACTCAGGGTAATTGCCTTCTTGGATAATTGTTTAATTGCTGGTTTATGAAGGGTGAAGCCTGGTATCTCTTACTCTGCTATCTTGCTGACATTAGCTCCCAACGACATCATTTTGATGATGATATTTTGAACTTTGCCCTGACACTGTTATGAAATAATACTTAGGATTGATGGGGTGAGAATTAGAGCATTTAACAAGTAAAAGGGATGTGAATCGTTTGGGCCACAGGGTTGACTGATGCCAGTATCCTTCAAGATGGCTGTCACAGGACCTACCATTCTACAGGATCCTCTAAAAGTGTGATCTCTGGTTGAGGTTTCCAGAATGCCATGTGCTTATCTTCTTCCACCAAGTTAATGAGAATTCTGAATCTCATATTCTTTATAATTTGACTTTCCTCTCTGTAGTTAATTTCTTCTATATGTATTCATCAAATAATATTTTTAATTTATTTGTTTAAAATGCTGTAGGAAAGAATTCATACAAATAAAATGTAGTTTATGAATCTTTGTGCCTAGTGCTTTGTGTGTCTTCTATAAGAAATATATTTCTACATTGTTTATGGTATATGTTTTTATGCTCTTTTCTAAAAGCTTTATTATTTTGCCTATATATTTTAGTTTACGATTCATTTAGAGTTGATATTTGCATAATGTAGAGGTGAAATGTAGAGATCAGGATTCATTTTGATGTAATATAGGTATCTTATTGATCCAATACAGTTCAATTATTCTATATTTTTCAACTGATTACTGCTCGGGTCTGAATGTCTGTGTCTCATCCAAAATTCATGTTAACCCTATGCAACAGTGTTAGAAAGTGGAGCCTTTGGGAGTTGATTACTCAAGAGCGTTTCACCCCTGTGAATAGGATGAATGCCCAATGAAAGTGGCTTCACACAGAGTTTGTCTCTTTTGCCCTTCCTCCTCCACCACATGAGGACACAGCCACAAGGCACCATCTTGGAAGCCAGAGCAGCCCTCATGAGACAGCAAGATTGCCAATGCCATGACCTTGGATTTCCCAGCCTTCCCAGTTTCTCAGAACTGTGAGAAAGTACGTATCTCTTGTTTTAAATTACCTGACCAGTATATTTTTGTTTTTCAGCATGAATGGTCTAAGACAATTGTGGTAATACTTTTATTGCAAATTGGGTGAATACATATGTGCGGATCTGTATTTAGATTATCTAACCCATTGCACAGGGTTATCATTCTCACTCTTCACCAACACAAAATACTTTAATTTTTGTTATTTGTAACAGTGAGACTGGGTTCCAGGACCCTGGGAGGCTCAGCTCACTCCCCGGTGGGCTGTGTTCTTCCAGGCCCTTGGTCTCTCACTCACCCAAGAATGGGACGGAGGACCCTATCAGATGCACTGCGCTTGTAAGTAAATATCGGACCCAAAAGAGTTTTGCAGATAGTGATTTATTTAGGCAGAGAGAGAGAAAAGGAGAAAGAAACAGAAAAGAGAAAGAGTAGCTTCCATGAGGTTGTAGAAGGGGATCCAGATATGGAGTCCACCCAGATGTGAGGGACAGGAACTTTTAACCTGGGAGGAATTCCCACCCCATTTAATTTTCCGGCCCAAGAAAGGAGTTCCTTTAAACTTCTGCTGGAGTGATTGATCTTTGATTCTTTCCCGCGTGCATGAAAGTTTAGACAAAGACCTCTAGTCCTCCAGTTGGCGGGGAGGTATGGTGCAGGGAAGTTCCTGCCTTTGAAACTATGCCCCCTTGTGGACCTGGGAAGAGAATACATTCCCTCGGTCCCCCCTCTGAACAGGAAAGTCCAACTTCTGTTTGGACATGGGGCGTCGATCACTCTTTAGCTACTTCCTGCTGAAATAGGGTGTAGAAGGGGCCCTGCAGTTGAGGTTTCCTCCAGAGGGGAGTCTTTCAGGGGTGCAGGTTGATCCTGAGGTCCACAATAGAGCTCATGAGCCAAGGATGTCTGGGGTTCCAGTTCCAGGATTATTTGTGACCTTATGGTTCTAGAAGAAACGAATGTGACAGGAAGGTTAAAGATGAAAAGCCCAGAGGCCAACAAATATCAAATGGTTATAAACAGGCCCAGGAGAGGATATAACCAGAACAGCCAGTGGTTAAACAAGCTCCACAATACTATTTCTTGAAGGTTTTTAGCCCTGTGTTCAACTGATTCCTGAGCTCTTTAACTTTGTTTAAAACAACACGTAATTGTTTTACAAAAGAGCAGCATTTCTTCCTAGAAAGAGACAGGCTCCCTCTCTCTCTGTCGTTAGCAGATTTAGGGCCCTTTAACTTTGAAGAGCTACAGCAGCTAAAGAGTTGAGCTGTTTTGCAGAGTGAGCTGCCTTTGCAGAGAGAATTAGCAACCTTTTAATGTTATGAACTGCTGAGATAGCTTATAGTAACTGAATAGAGGTAGCAACTTTTCTAATGTCAGCACCAAGATTTCCTACTATTTTGACCCCCCCCACCCCATTAAAGGAATAACTGGAGTTTGAGAGATAGCAAAATTAAGAGTTATAGTCCTGTTAATGCCAGGATATAAATTAGACTCATGAGTGGTTACTTTCCCTGGGATCTTGTTGGAGGAGCAGGTGTAGATCATCTAATGGCTTGCAGGTGTATGAAGGGTCATCTTCTAGAACTTTAGACTGCAGAGTGGAGGTTTTGTGACTTTTTTCAGGAGGAGTCCAAGGCTTCAGCTGAATGTGATGAATCCATGAGTCAATTCCCGCCACCTTAACTGCCATTGGGGTAGACAGAATAACTGAAAATGGTCTCACCAAGATGGGCCTAGAGAGGGAGAGTCTGAGGGGAGGGACTTAACAAGCACCAACTCTCCAGGGTAGAGCAACTCTTTCCCTTTTTCCCTAGGGTGTCCTTCAGGTAAAGTTTTAAGAGCCTGTGGGTACTTAGCCAAGGAGGTTATATCTTTCATTAAGTCTGCTGTTTCCTTGTCTAATACAAGATCATTGGTAAGAAAGTGCAGTCCATAAAGCATGTTCTAGGAGCTGAGGGAAATATTAGGAGACTGCTCATCCTAGGACTCAGTGGATAGTTACAGACTTGAAGGACAACTGTCCAGGTCAGGAGAGTAATACTGAGAAGGCCGTGCCAGTGTCCAGGAGGTGGTCAACTTCCTGGCCTTCTATGGTCAGCTTTACCAGGGGCTCATTGAGGGTGATGATGCAAGCTGGCACTTGCCCCAGGCACCCTTAGTCCTGCAGTTCAGTCATCTGTTAGACATCTCAGGCCCTGGGAACCTTCGTCCCCTGGGACAGTGTGCTTTCCAGTGATCCCCTTGACACAGCGGGCAAGGACTAGGAGGTGGTCCATTCCTCTGGGGACAATTTCTTATAAAATGTCCCCTCTGACCGCACTGGTAACAAGCTCTGCCAGCCTGGTGGCTAACCCAAGGCTTTCCCTCATTTGAGCCCCTGGGGTCTGCTTGCCTGAAGGCCATGACTAAGGCAGCAGGCTTTCTCTGATCTCTCCTGTTCCTTTCAGCCTGTTCCTCCTGGACTCTATTATAAAACACTGAGGTTGCCAGGTTCAGTAATGATTCTACACTCTGTACTGGCCCCAAGGCCAGCTTCTGGAGCTTCCTCCTAATATCTGCTGCTGACTGCATAATAAACTTCTCCTTTAGTATTAACTGACCCTCAATGGAGTCTGGTGACAGGGGAGTGTACTTTCTTAAGGCCTGCCGCAATCGCTCAAGGAAAGCTGTTGGGTTTTCTTCCCTTCCTTGAGTTATGGTGGATAACATTGCATAGTTCATGGGCTTCTTCCTAGTTCGCCTTAATCCCTCAAGTATGCAGGTCAAGAAATGCCTACGACTCCAGTCCCCCTGTTCTGAATCAGGATCCCAGTGAGGGTCTGTGCCAGGAACTGCTTGTTCACCTGTGGGAAATTTATCCTTTTCCTCTGGCGTCATTAGGTCATGTATTTGACTAAGGTACCAGTTGTCCCCAAACTCTTGAGCCGCTGCTAGAGCAGCCTCTCTCTCATTTCTGGTTAGTGTTTGATTAAGCAATAACATGATATCTTTCCAGTTTAATTCAAAGGACTGACCCAGGCCTTGTAGAACATCTATGTACTTGTCTGGGTCATCTGAAAACTTTCCTAAGTCCACTTTAATTTGCTTTAAGTCAGAAAGTGAGAAGGGGGTGCGTACCTTGGTTGGGCCAAATTCTCCTCCTGCTGCTTGTAGGGGGCAGAGGCTGGGCATCCTGGTAACCTGAGATGCCTTGGCCATCTCGGCCCTCCCTGGCTCTTGTTGGGGTATAGGGGCTGAGGAGCCCTGGTTGGCATTGGTGGAGGTAGAAGCCACAGGGAGTCCCAAATGTGGAGATAGTCCTGAGGAGGGCTGAGTAGGGTATGGGGAACAGGCCTGACAGAGCTGAGGCTTATTCTTTAGAGAAAAGAAAAGTTGCACATAGGGCAACTCAAACCATTTACACTCACTTTTACAAAACAGATCTAATTGTAGAATAGTGTCATAATCTATACTTCCCTTAGGAGGCCAGGTTTTTCCACTCAGCAGAGGGTATTTCGGCCACACTGTTCCGCAGAGAAAAATGAGCCGCTTCTTCTTCAAAGATTGTGTGTCAAACTGGTCCCAATTTTCCAGGATACATCTTAATGGTGACTTTATTTTGGGAAGAGTAGCACCCATCTGAAATCGAACATAAGGGATGCCCGCATCCCTGGTTATGAATTGCAACCACTTGATCTGAGGCATCCCTCAGATAGGGCATGGGATCTAGGGTGTCCCCCAGTCAGTACCTCATAATTTCTGTGTGACGAAGATGCATGATAATCTTTTCGGGGCCTCCCATGTACTGGATTCAAATCATGCCTACCAGCATCATGGGAACTCACGCTTACTGTCTGCATTCCTTTAGTGACCACCATAAAGACATGTAGACTGCTGGGATGGTTGGTTCACACCAGCATGTCCCTGAACCAGGCCAGTGAGTCTCGGGAGATGGGTACTAACATTCCTGAGCAAAAATCCAATTTACACTGGCCAGATTATAAAACTGCCCTAGGAGGGTACTTCTAGGGAGGGACCTTTATGCACACAATTCAAAGAAGGCAGGCTGCGTGACTGAGGCTGGAAAAATACCCTTAGGACCCAGGCCTCCTCCCCCACCCCATTTTCCATTATAGCAAAATGCCCTTAAGGTTATGGGGCCAGCAATTAACTATTTGGGCCTAGGACCCGGTTTGACTATGATCTTCTAGATGGAGAATTTCTGCTGTAGAGAAAGCCAATCCCAAGCAAGACAAATTATACACAAAACACAAAGTTCCATAGCCTTCAGCTTCTGGATTTCCCAAAAGGCTTCCCCAGTTCAAGACTGATACTACCAGAGATTTGAACTGGCAACCTCACAGCTGCCAGCCCTATACCTTAACCCCTATACCATTTGGCTGCTTGTGCTAAAGGGCTGCCAGGAAGAAGTCTGCCTTATGGAAATCTGGACCCAGGTGTGGGCCTGAAGCTCTGGGCAGGGCTTACAGCCAGCGGCTGCTTTTTGCTTCAGCCGCTGTCTCCTTACAATGCACTGAAAGAAAAAAAACTGCTTGCTGCTGTGAGTTTGAAAGCCAGGTGCATCCCTCTTTGAGAGCCTGCAGCTTCTGCTGCCTTCGACTGGAGAGGCTTACCTGGCTGTGGCCCCAGGCTGCTGGGCTCCCTGATCCCACACAGGCCCAGGCCATACCTCCCCCTATCTCTGCTGTTTTGCTCCCTCCCCACAGTGCCAGCGACTGTGGCTTTTAACAGCCCAGGCCCACCGCTGGGGCTAAGCTGCAGTTCCTGTGGTCCCAGTTTATGACTGGGAGATGAGGCCTGTGAGTGAATGGCCCCAGGGAGAGTGCTTGCCCGCTCCATCCCCCACAGGCTTAGTTTGCCACCGGCACAGCTGGTCCTGCCCAGTTTCTACAGATAGCATCTGCCTGCCCCGCCTCCTGCAGGTGCTTGACACAGAGATGCAGCCTAGAGAGAGAGGGAGAGAGAGAGAAAGCGAAAGAAAGACAGTTTGGAAAAAAGAACTGTGCCTTTACGTCTGGCTGGCCTGCACCCCTTAAAGACAGGCTGGGGCCTCAGTGACCAGGCCCTGCTGGGCCTTGACCCAATGGCCTGGTGTAGCCGCTCCCAGTATCTCCTTAAAGTGACAGGACAGATTTTAAGTGAGAGAGGTCAAACTCACTTACCACTTCGAAGGAACAGTTTCTTACGTCGTACCTTCTCCTGGCTGGCTCGCCAATACTGAGACGCGGTTCCAGGACCCTGGGGAGACTCAGTTCACTCCCTGGTGGGCTGTGTTCTTCCAGGTCCTTGGTCTCTCACTCACCCAAGAATAAGAGGGAGGACCCCGTCAGATGTGGTGCACTTGTAAGTAAATATCAGACCCCAAAGAGTTTTGCAGAAAGTGATTTATTTAGGCAGAGAGAGAGAGAGAGAAAGGAGAAAGAAATAGAAAAGACAAAGAGCAGCTTCCACGAGGTCATGGAAAGGGATCCAGACATGGAGTCCACCCGGATGTGGGGGAAAGGAACTTTTAACCTGGGAGGAATTCCCACCCCATTTAATTTTCCCGACCTATGAAAGGAGTTCCTTAAAACTTCCGCCAGAGTGATTGATCTTTGATGCTTTCCCGCGCGCGCGAAAGTTTAAACAAAGACCTCTAGTCCCTGGATGGGCGGGGGGATATGGTGCTGGAAAGTTCTTGCCTTTGAAACTACACCCCCTTGTGGACCCGGGAAGAGCATACATTTCCTCAAAAGGATTTGATATTGCTTGGAGTTTTTCCTTCAATAATCTTCTTCTTCTCCTCCTCCTCCTCCTCCTCCTCCTCCTCCCTTTTCCTCTTCTTCTTCTTCTCCTTCTCCTTCTTCCTCTTGTTCTTTCTTCTTCTTCTTCTCCTCCTTCTTCTTCTCCTTCTCCTTCTTATTCCTCCTCTTCCTCCTCTTCTTCAACTTTTTTTTGAGACAGTTTTGCTTTTGCTCTGTTGCCCAGGCTGGAGTGCAGTGCTATGATCTTGGGTCTCTGCAACCTCCACCCTCTGGCTTCAAGCGATTCTGAGAAGCTGAGACTACAGGAATGTGTCACCATGCCTGTATTTTTTTAGTAGAGTTGAGGTTTCACCATCTTGACCAGCATAGTCTAACTCCTGACCTCAAGCAATCTGCCTACCTCCACCTCCCAAACTGCTGGGATTACAGGCATGAGCCACCACAACCAGCCTATTATTATTATTATTATTATTATTATTATTTAGATGGAGTTTCACATTTGTTGCCCAGGCTGGAGTACAATGGTCTGATCTCAGCTCAGCACAACCTTCACCTCCTGGGTTCAAGTGATTCTCCTACCTCAGCCTCCTGAGTAGCTGGGATTATAGGCATGTGCCACCACACCCAGCTAATTTTGTATTTTTAGTAAAGACAGGGTTTCTCCATGTTGGTCAGGCTGGTCTTGAACTCCTGACCTCAGGTGATCTGGCTTCTCAAAGTGCTGGGATTATAGGAGTTAGCCACTGCACCCGGCATGGCCTGTTATTCTTATGCAAGATTCCAATGGCTATTGGAAAGGTCCAGTCGTAGCTTTTCTAAAGTAATTTTGTAATTTGAATGCATGTGTGATATGTATGTACGTATGTATTTATCCATCTATCTATATATACACACACTATATCTATAAAATATACATATGAATATCATTATATATACACACACACTATATATATATATGAAACATCATTTTAATTTCACAAAAGTTCTCTGAGATTTTAGTTGTCACTGTATTGAATTAATTTAGGGAGAATTATTTTACTCACAATATTAGCTTTTACAACGCATGAATGTGGTATAAGCTTCTATTTATTGAAGTCTCCATTGTTTTCTCTCAATAAAACTGAGCAGCCACCATAGTAGCTTACTCTAAAGAAACAGAAGGTTTGAGCAAAAAACACCAGCAGTCTTGTGGAGGTTTGGTTTCACATGGAATCACTGTGGAATACCCACTACTATGCTGATAACAGGATTAAAGTGCAAAATCTTCATGCTCCAGCCTGCTGATAATGAGACTGAAGTTTGCCCCAAACCCACTGCCACTCCACTGGACTGAGACATTGGTGGTTCTGGTGGATACACCATGGATGAGAAGCCTGGGAGCCTACCCAGGTTTCCACTGATACCTGCTAAGGAGCTGCTAATACTTGAATTGGCTCTGCAGGTGAGGGTGGCTTTTTCCCCCAGAGATAAAGACAGGGAGGTTGGAGACTATGTCATCACAATTTCTCTGGCGGTATCTGAATTGGAATAAAAACGGAAGTGTCACACACGTAAACTGGATCATACTTACTGTCTTCCCAGTGCACTGATCTACAATGAGCTTTAATTATTGTGACTTCCCAGCAGGTGGTGCCAGGTGACAGGACTCAACAAAGTTGAGAGAGTTTCACTGACATGCAGAACCATCCAGTGTTTCCTGCACCTGGGAGCCAGAGGAACAAGAATCAGAGCAGCTGAGCTGGAGCTTCCATGGTTCCCTCTGGGTCCTAACTGAATAGCTCCTCCACAGAGCTACCCCAGACATTGATATGGACTCTGGACAGCAGGGTGGCTGGGAGACACATACATAACAGCCACAGTTGGTGCTAGGCTTCGGAACTGCAGAGACTACTTGCCTCCTCTGTGTACTAAGCAGCCCATGCTGAGGTGGTCAGGTTAGAAAAGGCTGTTGATTCAGCCCTTAGTGCAGCATTCAATAAACAAGAAGTCTTCAAAACATCAGTAGATGGCAATTGGTATTGTAGATGGTGTTTCTGTTGTTGCTGTTGCTGTTGCTGTTATTATTATTTTATTATTTCCTTGGATATGGGCTCTTTTTATTTGCTTAGTTCTCTACCTTTAAAAACACCTCCTGTAGTGAATAGATTCAAAGACTATGCTCTGGACACACTCCTTTACAGGCTTGAACTAGAAATATCATTTCAGAATGAATTTAAGGTTTGAGAGATTTATGTCATGAAGAAAAGAAGTTTTCCTTTTCTTTTTTAAAATTATCATTGTATATTTGTATTTCAATTATTCTATATTTAAACCTCAAACAACATTAGTTTGTTTCATATTTTAAAATGCAAAGATAAAAAGAAAAACAACATTTGATATTTAACACTGGTTCTTCAGCTCACCTAACCAATCCTTGTATTATAACAAGTCTCCTTTAAGCATTAACCTGGTTCCATGCATATCTTCTTTCCCTCTTTCTACTTAAAGGCCAAATATTTTAAAGGCTTAGAAAAAGAAATGCTCATATTTCTACGTGTATATCACTTATCTTTGTAAACATTATTTGTGTATTGCATGGAAAGAAGTTTTCAAAGGACTGAAGTCCCATGCAGGACTCCAGCCCTACAAAACATTCCTAGAAATAGGCAGCACTTCATAACAGACCAAAGAGGAGAGTGCAGCTCCTGGCACTACCAACTCTCACTAGAAAACCATCCTGGGAGGAAGGCTTATGCCCAGGGCTGTACCACCATGGGAGAGACTGTCTGGTTCTGCTGGCCCACTGTAATCAACTTGACCATGGTGGTTAGTCTGATCTTTGATATGTGGTACAATGTTAGGGGCTCAGGAGAGGTTGTAGTTTTTGGAAAGTTGGATGCTTAGAAATGCCAGTAGTCATGTGAGTCTCCTTAGTTGAAATTCACATTGCTGAGCCCATGCGTGGACCTCACTGGGAAACCTAGGAAGGTGACTGACTGATGTCCCTGTGTTAGATCATCTTAATTATCGAGAGCCTTCTGCTCAGTAGTGGCCTTTAGATGGGTATTCACTTGGAAAACCATTGTTTTCAATCTAGGCTCATTTTGAAAAGTCCAGTTATAGCTTTTCTAAAATAATTTTGTCAACAATCTCTTCAGCTGTTTCTTCTAAGACCTGATAAGCTGTCAAATCCAGCAGTCAATGTCATCGAATTGCCAGTTGCTTTTTGGAAAGTGACCATGAGAGGTAACTCTTGAATTTTACCCAATGTTGTGATTTCCACTCTGCCAGGACATCCTTGACTTAGCAGTGGTATGATATCACTCAAGTACAAATCTCACAAATAGGAAGGCAAAATTGTGTCTCCAAATGCAGAAACAATTCAGAAACAAACAGAAACACCTGGATTAACCTGGAATTGTAAGCTTATTTAGACATGAATACATACAAACATAAATACGTGCAGCCAATAATACACAAAATAATACACTGCCTATGTACCTACATGTATATTATAAACATATGTGCACATTTCTATCAATGATGTAACCGTTTTTACTCAAGTGATGTTTATGATGTTACTATTTTTACTCAAATTTTACTGTTTTAATTTCTTTTTAAAAATCTTTATGAATGCACTGCTAAAATTTAGACTAAGCCCATACATTTAAATAAAATACATGTATCTGTATGGGCAGATGTGGAAATATTTAATGGTATTTGCATAATAATGGTTGGTAACTAATCACTCAACTCAGTAAGTTATAATATTAAGCATGGATTTTCATGTTCATGGATTTTCATGTTAATGCTTTTGGCTGATCCAGGCAGAGCTCACCTGAGTGTTTCTGCTGCAGCTTATCTAAGCTGCACTGAGCTTATCTCCAGTGTATGAATTGTGTTTTATTTGGGCTCAGGCCTGAAGGGCAGTGATGACTCAGTACATAACATTACCATGTTAAGTTACAGGACTGAACAAAATCCCCAAACCAACATACACAGGCAAATATTTGATAATGACATTGATAAATAATTGTTTCTTATGCTTTACAATCTCTCAAATATTTTCAAATTTAATTCTTCCTTAATTAGGGAGTAAAGATGGGTGTACTTTTTCAACATGTGGTTTTAAATAGAAATTTCCATAAATGTCCTTATATGGGGAAAAATCTCTTTATCTAAAGTAAATATTCCTTAAAGCATAGTTCTTAAACTTTGCATGGGTCACTTTTTAGCTTCCTAAAATGTAGGCTTTCATTCAGTTCATCTAAGGTGGTGCTGCAATTTTGCATTGTTTTTATTTTGTTAATTGTAGTTGCTTACCTGCATTTGTTTATTTCTCAAATGTTAGTTATACATATTATGCAATAAAATGAAATAAAATGAGAAAAAGCTTTTCATTTTTCTGTTGCCTCTGTGACCTAATGAACCTTTCTTCCTATGATCCCAACTTGCTGATGATACTTAGAAGCACATCCCAACCTATCCTGCAGCCATTCTCTACGTGTGCTAATTTTGAGAGATGGGGAACTAGTGACCATACTGGGCTATCTGCTGTTAACTCTCTTCATTATTATATAGCTCCTTTCTTTCTTTCTCTCTCTCTCTCTTTCTTTTTCTTTTTTTTTTGATGGAGTTTTGCTCTTGTCGCCCAGGCTGGAGTGCAAGGGTACGATCTCAGCTCACTGCAACCTCCGCCTCTTGGGGTCAAGCAATTCTCCTGCCTCAGCCTTCTGAGTAGGTGGGATTATAGGCACCCACCACCATGCCCGGCTAATTTTTGTATTTATAGTAGAGATGGGGTTTCGCCATGTTGGCCAGCCTAGTTTCAAACTCTTGATCTCAGGTGATCCACCCACCTCAGCCTCGTTTCCTAACCACTATATCCTCTGGTCTTTGAAAAGTTGTGTTTAGACATGGATTTCCATATTAAGAATAAGTCACCCCAAAAAGCCACCTAACTCTTAAGATGACTGAAGCTCCATCCCATGTGGAAACATGGGGACAATACCTCTAGGTTATTCCATCTGAGGAGAGAGAGCTGGGGTACATATATTCCTATTCCTGTTATCATCTGTTGAGGGCTGTGTCTCTTAGTCTGTTTTGTCTTGGTATAACAGAATGCCTGAAACTGTAATTAATAAAGAACAGACAATTACCCTCTCACATTTCTGGAGGTTGTGAAGTCTAAGATTAAGGCACTGTCAGATTAGGATTTGGTTTATCTACTTTCAAGATGGCACTATGCTTTAAGGAATATTTACTTTAGATAAAGGAAGTCTATGATCAGAAGAGCAGAAAGAGAGAGAAAGCCCACACCCACAAGTGGGAGAGAGCAGGGACTCACTCTTAGGATCCTGCAACTCCCACACCCCAAGCATGGAAACAATAGAAAATCTTGAGTCTCTTCAAAGGATATTCCAAGCAGCTACCTAGCCTAAAGAAGTAAATAAGTAATATGATAAAAGCAAGGAAGTAATAACAGCCTAAAACAATAGCCAGATAATCTAGAATCACAGGATGATTGTTTCTATTTTGGTTACCTACAATACATTATCTTTTGTTGTATGAACCTGGACCAATGCTGTAACCCAAAGTCCTCAGATGTAATGACTCTATCTTTTATGAAATTAGGAGAGGCACTGCCATGTATGCTGCTGGGGCTGAGGAGGATTAAAGAAACTCAGGGTGCAGGGACACCTACCTTACCCCTTCTATGAAACTGCTCAGTGACCTTCAGAGTGTGGCTGCATCTGAGAAACACTCTTAGCAGATGGAGGCACCAGAAGAAGCAGCTGGGACATCCCAGCCTCACACATCTGCTTCCTTGGGGAGTTTATTGGGTTTGTAACACTGTGAGAGGGCAATTTTTATACTGTTCACCAATAATAAATTGCAGCAACTTCAGGCTGCAGGCTGCTGATCGTGAGAATAAAATCTGTCCTGGATACACTGCCACTGAACTGCAATAGGACCCTGGTTTGCAAATTGGATACATCATAGATCAGGAGCTCAGAAGCTTTTCCTGGCTTCTCTTGATATCAGGCGAAAACATGACTAATGCCCTGCCTGACTTGCCTGGCATGTGAGGGTGACTCTCTCACCTAGAGAAGCAGACAGAGAGGATGGAGACTGGGTCATCTGGATATCGTATTTGGCTCTGAGATTGAAAACATAAAACTGTTAACACTATTAACCATGTTATGAGAGGGCTTTCCTGAATAGCCAGGCAGTACTGACCACACTGACAGCGTAAATTCCTAGTGTTCTCCTTACTTATTTGGGAACCAGTGCAGTAGGAGCCCTAGGAGCTGAGCAGTGACCCCCATGTCCATGCTGTGTCTTGACAGGGACTGATGCTTGCAAAGGGTGTGACCAGCTTTTGCTTTGTTGAATGTGAAAATTTGCTTTTCATATTATGAAATTTCCTTTTCAAAATATGAAAACTCGTTGTGCTTTGTTGAATATGAAAATTTGCACAGCTGCGAGAATGACTTTATCTCCATAATATTGCACAGGCCTAGTGTCTCCTAGGGGTCCTAAGATTAATCAGGCCTGTATATGCTTGTCTGCAGAGAACATGTTTCTGGGGGACCACAGGTCAGAATCTGTCTATTGTCTTGCAAGTAGAGTGCTCTTCTGCTCTATTCATGACCTGCTTTTCTTGCTAGCTTCCCGTCTAAGACCTGGCTTGTTAGAGAAGCACATCTCCAGAAACTGCAATAAATTTTAGAAGTCTCCTGCATTTGGTACTGATGAATATTATTGAGGCCAGAGAGACTTCTTCTTTGCTCTGATCCTCTAGAGCCCTCGATGTTGTAAATCATTGGCACTATCACCAGCGATGCAGTGGGGTATAAGAAAGGTGGATGGATACATAGATGGATGGATAGAAGAACAGATTTATTTGTTGAAAAATAAGAAAAAGAAAATGTTAACATGTAATATGTGAAAATAGTGTAATGTTTTGCAAGAAAGAGTCCAGTCACTGGGTGTGACATGGCTAACCTCTTACCTCAGCATGTGATTGTCTTCCTCTATTTCTACATTTTCTTTCCTACTTCTTTCATCTAGGCCAACATCAGAAATTTTCTTCCTCCACTTCTGAAAAGTCTCAGCTACTTTCTAGCTCTGCGTGTCATCATGCATTCCCATGCTAGATGTTTCCTGAGTTCCTTGGATTAATATGTGTGTCTTTCATCATTCTTCAGCTAATTTCTTTTGGAAGCTGAGATGTTATATAGACCCAGTGCTCACATCTACTCTTGAATCTACTCTGTTCCATAAACTGTGCATCTCTATATTACCAATCTCTTCCAGTTTATAAGAGAAAGCAGTTCTTAATGATTGGGTTTAGGGCATTTGACCAAAGCAGGTTCAGAAAGAAAATCATGAACCAAAATGAAGGGAAGACCAAATTATTGCACAGGGTGTGAAACCCATACAGTATGTAAAGGGCACTTATGTTGTGGAGTAGAGAGGGAAGCGCATCAGAGGTGTTGAAGCTATAGTGGAGAAAGGAGGATATCCCCACATAGGCACAGAATGTGGGACACCCTCCTCCCACTAGTGCAGATGTCACAGCTGAAGCAGGATGAGCTTGAACCTGGAAGGCGGAGGTTGCAGTGAGGTGAGATCGCACCACTGCACTCCAGCCTGGACGACAGAACCAGAATGAGACTCCTTCTCAGAGGAAAAAAAAAAAAAGTCAAAAAACAACAGATGCTGGCGAGGTTGTGGAGAAATAGGAAAACTTCTACACTGTTGGTGGGAATATAAATTAGATCAACCATTCTGGAAGACAGTGTGGCACTTCCTCAAAGATTTAGAACGAGAAATACCATTTGACCCAACAATCCCATTACTGGGTGCATACTGAAAGGAATATAAACTATTCTATTATAAAGATGCAAGCATACATATGTTTATTGCAGCATGATTCACGACAGTAAAGATATGAAATCAACTCAAATGCCCATCAATGATGAAATAGATAAAGAAAATGTGGTACATATACATCATGGAATACAATGCAGCCATAAAAAGAAATGAAATCATGTCCTTTGCAGGGACATGGATGGAGCTGGAAGGCATTATCTTCAGCAAACTAATGCAGGAACAGAAAACCAAATACTGATGTTCCCACATATAAGTGCAAGCCAAACAATGAGACTACGTGGACACATGGGAGGAAACAACACATTGGGGTCTGTGTTGTGTTGTGGGAGAAGTGTGTCTGTGGGAGGAGTGTGTTGTTTCCTCCCATGTGTCCATGTGTCCTCATTGTTTGACTCCCACTTATATGTATCACACTGCCTTCCAGGTTCAAGTGATTCCTGTGCCTCAGCCCTTCAAAGAGCTGGGATTTCAGTTGTCCACGCTAGTTTTTGTCTTTTTAGTACAGAAGGGGTTTCACCATATTGGCCAGGCTAGTCTTGAACTCTTGACCTCAAATGATCCACTTACCTTGGCCTCCCAAAGTTCTGGGATTATAGGTGTGAGTAACCATGCCCAAATTCTCGTTTTCTGACTTTTTAATAAATGCCATTCTGACTGGTGTGAGATGGTATCTCATTCTGGTTTTGATTTGCATTTCTCCAGTGATTAGTGTTGTTGAGCTTTCTTTCATATGATTATTGGTTGCACATATGTCTTCTTGTAAGAAGTGTCTGCAACTTTTTAATGTTTTTTTTTCTTGTAAATTTGTTTAAGTTCCTTATAGATTCTGGATATAAGATCTTTGTCAGATGCATAAATTGCAAAAATTTTCTCCCATTCTGTAGGTTGTCGGTTCACTCTGATGATAGTTTCTTTTGCTATACAGAGGCTTTTTAATTTTATTAGATTGCATTTGTCAATTTTTGCTTTTGTTGCAATTGCTCTTGGCAACAAAAGCAAAAATTTGCCCAGCTGCAAGAATGTAGGGGATAGATCACCCTCACACATCTGTTCCCCTGGGTGATTTATGTTATGACTTACAACACTGTGGGAGGGAGATTATTATACTGTTGACAGTAATATGTTGCGATATCTTCAGGCTGCAGGCTGCTGATGGTGAGAGTAAAATCTGTCCCATATCCACTTCCACTGAACCTTGATGGGACCCCTGTTTCCAAATTTGATGCCCCATAGATCAGGAGCTTACGGGCTTTCCCCGGTTTCTGCTGATACCAGGCTAACCAGCTGCTAATACCCTAACTGGCTCGGCAAGTGATGGTGACTCTGTCTCCTACAGATGCAGACAGGGACGATGGAGTCTGGATCATCTGGATGTCACATCTGGCACCTGAGATTGGAATAACAAAAACAAACATTCATACAATCAATCATGTTATATGAGGCCCTCCCTAAATATCCAGCCCAGTACTGAGCACACTGGCTGAGTAAATTCCTAGTGTTGTTCTTCCTTACCTGGGAGCCAGAGCAGCAGGAGCCCCAGGAGCTGAGCGGGAGCCCTCATGTCCATGCTGTGTCCTGACTGGGACTGGATCCTGCACAGGGTGTGGCCAGCCTATTAATAAGTCTGCAGAGCAAGGGGCTGTGTTCTGGGACATGCAAATTAGCAGGGTATGGGGCAGGCTGGGCACAGCTGCAGGGCTGGCTCATCTCAGTAACTCAGCACAAAGGCAATGTCCTCAGGATTCCAGGTCAGACCAGAGCAGCACGGATTTGTGTGTAAATAACGTGTTTCTTCCTGGGAGCTGTTTTGCTACAAAGAATGTTTTTGAGTTAATGTCAGAATTTGAAATATTCCTGATGACTAGATGAAGTAATGTATTTTGTTGGTGTATAGAGATTTTTTTTAAAAAAATACAATATACACTCAAATGGAGGAAAGTACGTTGTGCTGTACTTACAACATTTCTGTTAGCATAGAATTATTCCATTTTTGGAAAGGAAATTAAAAAGGAAATGTATCAAGATTGCAATCCCTGTCTACACCCTATGTCCTTCCCTTTTCTTGTACTGCTGCTGACTTCCAATGGCCATCTATGCCCCTCACTGCTCTTTCTGAAGCTGGAGAAGGTGGCTCTGCCTGTAGTCATAGCAGACTACAGGGACTCAAATGAGCCTCTCTTCGGACAGTGCTATAAGTTTGCTGTGTCCCTCAAAATCCATCTGTTGTTAACTTCACCCTCAATGCAACAGAATTGGGAGGTAGGACCTATGGGAAATGTTTAAGTCATGAGAGCTCTGCCCTTATGAATGGATAAATGCCTCTATTAACAGGGCTTGTGTTATGGAACCAAACTGGAGTCCACTCACTCAGCTCAGTAAGATCAGATATTCACACTGAGTTTGCAGCAGGAGAAAGGAAGACTTTTTTTTTTTCTCTTTTTGCAGGGCATCAGGTAAAGAGAATTTGAGGCTCAAATCCTGGCTTCACTGATGGCTTGCAGGTAAGAGTTTTTTAAGGCAGGGGTAAATTTCAGGAAAGCAAAAATTACAGGTAAAATTGAAAATTAGTACATGGAGGTCACATATTGGTTTTGGCCTACAAGGGCAGGATATCTTGAAGCAGGGGGTTACAAATCAAGGGTAGATTACAAGATTTCTAATTTGCAATTGGTTAAGGAAGAAAAGCTTTGTTTAAAAATTTGGGTTCAGCAGAAAAGAACATTAGCTCAGGTTTACAGGTATGACTTTCACCAGGCCCCTCAGTAAGAAATTTAGAACAAAGAACCATGGTCAGAGCTCAGTCCCCATTTTCCATTTTTATGAGGTCTATGTGGTGGCAGATTCATTTGAAGGGGGTCTTGTTTTCTAAAAAACAACTCAGAGACATATATCAAAATGCATCTTCAGTTTCTATAGGGGACCCAACCATTCTGTGATTCTAGCTTATTTGGCTATTGTTTTAGGCTACTATTACTTCCTTGCTTATCATGTTATTTACTCACTTATTAATGATAGGTAAGTGCTTAGAATGTCCTTTGAAAACACTCAAGATGTTCTATCATTTCCATGCAGGCTTCTAAGAGTGAGTCCCTGCTCTCTCCCACTTGTGGTGTGGGCTCTCTCTCTCTCTTTTCTGCTCTTTTGATCATGGATTTCCTTTCTTCTAGAGGACTCAGGGTTCATAACACCATCTTTAAAGTAGATAAACCGAATCCTAATCAGACAGTGTATTGATCTTAGACTTCTCATCCTCCAATGTGAGAGAATAAGTCTGTTCTTTATTAATTTCAGTTTCAGGCATTCTGTTACACCAAGACAAAACAGACTAAGAGACACAGCCCTCAACAGATGATAACAGGAGTAGAAGTATATATACCTCAGCTCTCTCTCCTCAGATGGAATAGCGCAGAGGCATCGTCCCCATGTTTTCACATGGAATGGAGCTTCAGTCATCTTAAAAGTTAGGTTGCTTTTTGGGGTGACTTTTACATCATCTTCTATTTCCTGCTTTACTTTTCTACTCCTTCCCAGTGTAAATAGCCTGACTTTAACTAATTCCTTCATGCTGGTGAACCCAATTCAAGATAGGGAAGAAATCCCTACTCTTGGAAAAAGGTATCTCTGCTCTGAATTCTTATCCCTTTTCCTTTCTTGGTGCACAAGAAAATCCAGGAAGCACTCCATTTCCCTTTACCAATCTATCTTAGATTTGATTTAAGCAGTTGATTTCTTTTGACTCACAAAACAAAAGGAGCCTTTAAAATAGCTACACATAGCCAGGTGCGGTGGCTCACAGCTATAATCTCAGCACTTTGGGAAGATTAGGTGGGCAGATTGCTTGAGCCCAGAAGTTCGAGACCAGCCTTGGCAACGTGGCAGCAAAACTTCATCTCTACAAAAAAAAAAAAAAAAAAAAAAATACAAAAAGTTACCCAGACTCCATGGCATGCTGCTGTAGTTCCATTACTCTGGAAGCTGAGGTGAGAAGATTGCTTGAGCTCAGGAGCTGGAGGCTTCAGTGAGACGTGATTGCGCCAATGCACTTTAGCCTGGTCCACAGAGTGAGATCCTGTCTCAAGAAACAAAACAAAACAAAATTCCACAAAGCTACATACCACGAATTCCACATTGGAGGCAATGGAATAAATACTCCTCACCCTAAAAGCCTGAAGTCAGAGGGTCTCCAAGTCTCAGATTGTTTCCAGCTCTCTTACCTCATCAGTCTTGTGATTCTTTTATTCTACTTTAAGAGAGAACAGTTGTGGGAAATCATAAGTGTTGTTAACACAATAAATATTACCTCACCCCAAAGACATTCATGTCTTCATACCTGGAATCTGTGAATGTTACTTTGTGTGTCAAAAGAAACTTAGCAAATGTGATTATATTAAGGAGTGTGAGGACAGGAGAGGGTCCTGGATTATCTGGATGTGAGAACGTAATCAGAAGATCCTGTACTAGGAAGGTAGGAGGGTGACAGCAAAAGAGCAGCTGGGACTACGAAGAGGGATGCTTGAGTAATGGGCGATGAGGCTATAGAACAGATGAGGTCGGTGCATCTTGAAGATGAAAATCAGAAAATCAGATTCTCTTCCCTTGGAACCTCCAGAAGGAATGGAGCCCTACTGACTCCTCGATTTTAGCTCAGTGAGACTTCTGATCTTTAGAACTATAGAATAATACATTTGTGTTGTTTCAATCCAGTGTGGTTATGGTAATTTGTTACATCAGCAACAGAAAACTAATACAAGAGGAAGAGATGGCTTCTGTCCTTCTGAGTGCATGGCTGATCTCTGTTCTCCAAAGTATTTCCACCTTGCTATCACTTGTTGTCAATTTTGATAAGAATCAACATTATAAGGGGAGGTAGCACTGGAATTCTTCTAAGGTAGAAAATGTTAACATTTTCTTTCTGATGAGGACTCTTTCTGATGAGGCATCTCTTTGCAGATGCCACCTTCTGGCCATGCCCCACATGACTGTCCCTCAGGGCATGCAGGGAGGGCAGGGGGTGGAAGAGAGCTCTATGGGGTCTCTTTTTATAAGGACGCTAATCCTGTGGTATCAGGATCCTGACTTGATCACCTCTTTAACCCTAATTACTTCCTTCAGACTCTCTCTCCTTATATAGCCATGTTGGAGTAAGAGATTCCAAATAGGAATTTGTGAAACACAGTTCAGTCCACAACAGGTGGGCTTTGGCAACACAGCCAAGGCAGTGGTAAAGGGCAAGATCAGGCTTCCTCTCTCAGAGGACTGGGGATTTTCCCACCACTAAGCATATTAGCAGCTCTTTCCAGGTGATCCATGTCACACAGGAGACCCCAGCCCAGCCTTAGGGGCTCTCTGTTGATAATGAGACACTATCACTTTTACTTCCTCATTACTTCTGTTTCTACCCTTTGTCTACTATGGTGTTTGTCTGCCATCTAATGGTGGTTTCTAACAGAGCATCTTACAGGATTTTGGATGCTAGGGTCCAATGAGTGTTGACTATGAATGAATCTTTTCATGGGTACTCATGGAGTTGATCCTATTGCATCTGTCAGTAGGCCAGATTTTATAGAAAACACAAAATGGTCCCCCCTCCTTAATAAACTAGTTATCTAGTTGAGGACAAAGGATATGCAGGAACAATATTTGTCTCAAAACAATTAGAGTGGCTAGATTCTGCAATCCATGTGAGACACCAAAGGTATGGTTTTAGAAAAAAGAGGGTGCGCTGTGTAAGACCCTGTAGGACACAATGGCAGGGGCTTGGCTGAGACTGCAGGCTCCTGGTTTGGATGTTAACACAGCCTCATTCCTACTTTCCCAGAAACCCTTTCAGAGCAGCTCTGAGAACCACAATAGCTTTCCAAGCTGAGGAAGCATCTGGGGACACTTGACCTTCTAAAATAACAACTGCTGAGGTTTGTGCTCTTGGCTTTAGCACTGTGAGTAATCAGATATCATCATTTAGGTTTGTGCTAAGCAAAATTATTTCCTAAGATTATGAAAATGTCTGTATTTATGAAGTGCAATAGGCTAGTCACTAGTCATATGTGGCTACTGAGCATGTGAAATGTACCTGATGTAACTGAGAAGCTACATTTTTCAATTTTAAGTGTTTCTAATTTACATTTTAATTTTAAGTATTTCTAATTTACATGTTTGTGATTATGCATCGCTAGGGTTTACCATGTTTACCATGTGGAACAGCACAGTTTTAGACAGTAATAACCAGTAATGTCATCAGGACACCCTAGCTTATAACTGTTAAGCAAAGCTGTGACCCAGGACCACTGTATCAAGCTGGGGTGGACCATGGCCAAGGTAGACAGAGCACATGGGTGGATCTCAGGAATCTTCCCTGAATTCTACCATTTCCAGGTTGAAGCCTGGGGCCCACATAGTTGCCGATAGAATCTGAGGTGGAAACAAAACACAGACCTCCCCCAGTTAATTATGTCCTTCTCCATAGGCTTCCCAGCAGAGTCCTGCTGGCTGATCAAGTGGGACGTGATCAGTCCCATGGGGCATATGAACGCTGTCACATGGAGGGTTCATATGACTTCTGGCTCTCTGGGTTCTGGTTCCCAGAGCTGAAGCCGGGGAACCAGAACCCAGAGAGCCAGAGCCCCATGTCCAGTGTCCAGTGCTGCCCTGCCTAAGGTGATCGCAACTCAAAGCAGCGACAGACCCACTGATAAGGGTTTGAGTGGCAGGGAAGGGCTTTGGGGAGCCTGCAAACTAGCAACAAGGGAAAGACCTGGGCTTCCAACTTCCGAGCCAGGGAACATTCTACGCCATGAGTATGACCCAGGCCAAGATGTTAAAAGAAAGATATTATAGTAAATTCTATCTTTACAGGAATAAATATCACAGAAAGCATCTGATTATTTAGCACTTGTTGGCTTTTTCAATGCACAGTGGTTTGTCTAAAATTTCCCGGTCCCTGCCCTTCCCATCATGATCCCTTGGTCTTTTCTGTTTCTGTGGTCACTTGGCTGCCTCCTCACCGATTCAGATGCATCTTCAGTATGACCCTGGGGCCTTCCTTGATCAGCACAAAGAAATGGCCTCAGCCTCCAGATACCACATACCAATGCCTGGTTTTTACACAATTTGTCAACTACTGAAATTATTCTATTCACTTTTATTATGTGGTTATTATTCCCTTCATGACTCTTTCCTCTACTGAATATCAGTACTTGAGACCAAAAATTGTCTTAATTACTCACGTGTACCTAACCTTCACTTGATGGCTTTTACTTGCTCTGGAAAATGCTGACATTAAATGAAAACAAATTGAATGAAAAACTATGTTTGTTCTACTTAATTGGAAAAAATATGGCGCATTTCCCTTAACTAAAGACATTTAATGGTGGAAGATCCAAGATGGCTGAATAGGAACAGCTCTGGAGTGCAGTTCCCAGTGAGAACAATGAAGAGGGTGAATGATCACCGCATTTCCAAACAAGTTTTTACCGCCCACAGACCAGGAGATTCCTGGGCTGAAAAGTGCCATGAGTTTCTAGCATGGCTGTTTCAGCCAGCACAGTGGGTCTCTGCAAAAAAACTCAGACAAATCTTGGTGGCCATTTCAACTGGCACCTGGAATGCCTGGGAGACAGAGCTACTCATTCAATTGAAACAAAGGTGGCTGAAACAGGGAGCCAGGTGATCTGGCTTAGGAGTCCCCACTCCCACAAAGACCAGCAATCTGAAACGCTCTGGTTTGAGAGTTTCACAGCAAATTCAGCTGGACCCAGGAGGGTCCAGCATTGTCGGGGAAGGGCGTCTGCCATTACCAAGGCAGTCCACCACTACCTAGGCAGTCCACCATTACTGAGGCAGTCCATCATTACCGAGGCAGTCCACGATTACAGAGGCAGCAGTCCACCATTACTGAGGCAGAATGCCATTACTGAGGCAGTTCTAACTATACCTCTGTAAGCAAAACTGCAAGGAAGTTCACGCAGCAGCTGGGCAGAGCCCACAGCAGCTCAGCAATGCCTCTGCTGGCAGGCTGTAACTAGGCTACCTCCTTGCTGGGCAGGACATCTCTGAAAAAAGGCAGCAGCATGTCAGGAACTTATAAATAAAGCCCCACCTTCCCAGGACAGAGCACCTGGGAAAAAAGATGGTTATGAGTTTTGCTGAAGCAGACTTAAACGTACCTGCCAAGCAGCTCTGAATGGAAAAACGGAGCTCCCAGCTTGGCACTTGAGCTCCTATAAGGGACAGACTGTCTCCTCAAACAGCTCCCTGAACCCCATATATCCAAAGGGTCACCTTATAAAGGAGAGCACAGACTGACATCTGGTGGATATCCTTCTGGGATGAAGATAACAGAAGAAGAAACTGGCAGCAACTCTTACTGTTTTGTAGCTGCTGCAGGTGATCCCCAGGAAAGCAAGGTCTGGAGATCCAGCAGTCCTAAAGCAGAGGGGCCTGACTGTTAGAAGGAAAACTAAAAGGACAGAAAGAAATAACTTCAACATCAACAAAAAGGATGTCCACTCAGAAACCCCATCTGAAAGTCACCAACTACAAAGACCACAGGTAGATAAATCCATAAAGATGGGAATAAACCAGCACAAAAAGGATGAAAACACTGAAAACCAGGACACCTCTCCTCCTCCAAGGGATCACAATTCCTCACCAGCAAGGGAACAAAGCTGGTTGGAGAATGAGTCTGATGAATTGACAGAAACAGGCTTCAGAAGGTGGGTAATAACAAACTTATCTGAGCTAAAAGAACATGTTCTAACCCAATGCAAAGAAACTAAGAACGCTGAAAAATGGTTGGACGAAATACTAATGAGAATAAACAGCTTAGAGAAGAATATACATGACCTGATAGACCTGAAAAACACAACATGAGAACTTCGTGAAGTATACACAAGTTTCAATAGCCAAATCGACCAAGCAGAAAAAAAGGATATCAGAGATTGAAGATCAACTCAATAAAATGAAATGAAAAGGCAAGATTAGAGAAAAAAGAGTGAAAAGAAATGAACAAAGGCTCAAAGAAACATGGCATTATGTGAAAAGACCTAATCTACATTTGATAGGTGTACCTGAATGTGATGGAGAGAATGAATCCAAGCTGGAAAAAACACCCTTCATGGTATTAACCAGGAGAACTTCCCCAACCTAGCAAAGCAGGCCAACATTCAAGTCCAGGAAATACAGAGAACACCACAAATATATTCCTCAAGAAGAGCAACTCCAAGGCACATAATAGTCAGATTCACCAGGGTTGAACTGAAGGAAAAAATGCTAATGGCAGTCAGAGAGAAAGGTTGGGTTACCCACAAAGGGAAGCCCATCAGACTCACAGCAGATCTCTCAGCAGAAACCCTACAAGCCAGAAGAGAGTGGGGGCTAATATTCAACATCCTTAAGGAAAAGAACTTTCAATCCAGAATTTCATATCCAGCCAAACTAAGCTTCATAGCGAGGGAGAAATAAAATCCTTTACAAACAAGCAATTGCTGAGAGATTTCATCACCACCAGGCCTGCCTTACAAGAGATCCTGAAAGAAGCACTAAACATAGAAAGGAACAACCAGTACCAGCCACTCCAAAAATGTACCAAATGGTAAAGACCATTGACACAATGAAAAAACTGCATCAACTAATGGGCAAAACAACCAGCTAGCATCAAAATGGCAGGATCAAATTCACACATAACAATATTAACCTTAAATGTAAATGGGTCAAATGCTCCAATCAAAAGACACAGACTGGCAAATTGGATAAAAAGGCAAAACCCATCAGTGTGCTGTATTCAGGAAACCCATCTCATGTGCAAGGACACATATAGGCTCAAAATAAAGGGATGGAGGGGGGTTTACCAAGCAAATGGAGAGAGAAAAAAAAAAAGCAGAAGTCGCAATCCTAGTCTCTGGTAAAATAGACTTTAAACCAACAAAGATCAAAAGAGACAAAGGTCATTACATAATGGTAAAAGGATCAATCCAACAAGAAGAGCTAACTATCCTAAATACAGACGTACCCAATACAGGAGTACCCAGATACATAAAGCAAGTTCTTAATGACCTACAGAGAGACTTAGACTCCCACACAATAATACTGGGAGACTTTAACACTTCACCCTCAATATTAGACAGATCAACAAGACAGAAAATTAACAAGGATATCCAGAACTTGAACTCAAACCTAGACCAAGCAAACCTAATAGACATCTACAGAACTCTCCACCCCAAATCCACAGAATATACATTCTTCTCAGCACCACATCACACCTACTCTAAAATTGACGACATAATTGGAAGTAAATCACTCCTCAGCATATGCAAAAGAATGGAAATCATAACAAACAGTCTATCAGACCACAGTGCAATCAAATTAGAACTCAGGATTAAGAAACTAACTCAGAACCGCACAGCTTCATGGAAACTGAACAACTGGCTCTAGAATATTGACTGGATAAACAATGAAATGAAGACAGAAATAAAGATATTCTTTGAAATCAATGAGAATGAAGACACAACATATCAGAATCTCTGGGACAGATTTAAAGCAGTTGTCTAGAGTAAAATTTATAGCAATAAATGCCCACATGAGAAGCAAGGAAAGATCTAAAATCGACACCCTATCATCAAAATTGAAAGAGCTAGAGGAGCAAGACCAAAAAAACTCAAAAGCTAGCAGAAGACAAGAAATAATTAAGATCAGAGCAGAACTGAAGGAGCTAGAGACAGAAAAAAACTTTTAAAAAATCAATAAATCCAGGAGCTGATTTTTTGAAAATATCAACAAAATAGACCACTAGCCAGACTAATAAAAAAGAAAAGAGAGATAATCAAATAGATGCAATAAAAAATGATAAAGGGGATGTCACCACCAATTCCACAGAAATACACTACCATCAGAGATTACTACAAATGACTCTATGCACATAAACCAGTAAACCTGGGAGAAATGGATAAATTCCTGGACACTTGCACCCTCCCAAGCTTAAACCAGGAAGAAGTCGAAACCCTGAATTGACCAATAACAAGATCTGAAGTTGAGGCAGCAATTAATAGCCTACCAACGAAAAAAAGCCCAAGTCCAGATGGGTTCACAGCCAAATTCTACCAGACATACAAAAAGTTGCTGGTACCACTCCTTCTGAAACTATTTCAAACAATCCAAAAAGAGGGAATCCTTTCCAGATTGTTTTATGAGACCAACATCATCCTGATACCAAAACCTGGCAGAGACTCAACAAGAAAAGAAAATTTCGGGCCAAAATCCATGATGAACATACATGCAAAAATCTTCAATAAAATACTGGCAAACCAATTGCAACAGTACATCAGAAAGCTTATCCATCACAGTCAAGTAGGCTTCATCCCGGGTATACAAGACTGGTTTAACCTACAGAAGTCTATAAACGTAATCCACCACATAAACAGAACTAAAGACAAAAACCTCATGATTATCTCAATAGATGCAGAGAAGGCCTTTGACAAAATTCAACAGCTCTTTATGCTAAAAACCCTCAATAAACTAGGTATCAATGGAACATATCTCAAAATAATAAAAGCTGTTTATGACAAACCCACAGCCAATATCATACTGAATGGGTAAAAACTGGAAGCATTCCCTTTGAAATCTGGCACTAGACAAGGATGCCCTCTCTCACTACTCCTGTTCAATATAGTATTGGAAGTTCTAACCAGAGCAATCAGGCAAGAAAAAGAAATAAAGGGTATTCAATTAGGAAAGGAGGAAGTCAAATTATCTCTATTTGCAGATGACATGATTGTATATTTAGAAGACCACATCATCTCAGCCCCAAATCTCCTTAAACTGATAAGCAACTTCAGCAAAATCTCAGGATACAAAATGAATGTGTAAAAATCACAAGCATTCCTATACACCAATAACAGACTTAAAGAGAGCCAAATCGAGAGCGAACTCCCATTCACAATTGCTACAAAGAGAATAAAATACCTAGGAATACACTAACAATGAGCGTAAAGGACCTCTTAAGGAGAACTACAAACCACTGCTCAAGGAAATAAGAGAGGACACAAACAGATGGAAAAACATTCCATGCTCATGGTTAGGAAGAATCGATATTGTGAAAATGGTCATACTGGCCACAGTAACTTATATATTCAACGCTATCCCCATCAAGCTACCTATGACCTTCTTCATGAACTGGAAAAAACCACCTTATACTTCATAAGGAACCAAAAGGGAGCCCACATAGCCAAGACAATCCTAAGCAAAAAGAACAAAGCTGGAGGCATCACACTACCTGACTTCAAACTATACTACAAGTCTACAGTAATCAAAGCAGCATGGTACGGTATCAAAACAGAGATATAGACCAATGGAACAGAACAGAGGCCTTGGAGGCAACGTCACACATCTACAACAATCTGATCTTTGACAAACCAGACAAAAATAAGCAACAGGGAAAGAATTCCTTTTTAATAAATGGTATTGGGAAAATTGGCTAGCCATGTGCAGAAAGCAGAAACTGGACCCCTTCCTGACACCTTACACTAAAATTAACTCCAGATGGAGTTAATTTTTTACGTCTTAAAGTATAAGACATAAAACCATAAAAACCCTAGAAGAAAATCTAGGCAAAACCATTTAGGACATAGGCATAGGCAAGGACTTCATGACTAAAACACCAAAAGCACTGGCAACAAAAGCCAAAATAGACAAATGGGACCTAATTAAACTCCAGAGCTTCTGCACAGCAAAAGAAACAATCATTAGAGTGAACCAGCAACCAACAGAATGGGAAAAAATTTTTGCAATCTACCCATCTGACAAAGGGCTAATATCCAGAATCTACAAAGGACCTAAACAGATTTACAAGAAAAAAACAAATCCATTCAAAAGTGGGTGACAGATACGAACAGACACTTTTCAAAAGAAGACATATGTGAGACCAACAAACATATGAAAAAATGCTTATCATCACTGGTCATTAGAGAAATGCAAATCAAAATTAAATTGAAATACCATCTCACTCCAGTCAGAATGGAGATCATTAAAAAATCTTCAGACATATGCTGGAGAGAATGTGAACAAATAGGAACACTTTTATACTGTTGGTTGGAGTGTAACTTAGTTCAACCATTGTGGAAGACAGTGTGGCAATTCCTCAAGGACCTAAAAATAGAAATTCCATTTGACCCAGCAATCCCATTACTGGGTATATATCCAAAGGATTATAAATTGTTCTGTTATAAAGACTCATGCACACGTATGTTCATTGTGGCACTGTTTACAATAGCAAAGACCTGAAACCAACCCAAATGCCCATGGATAATAGACTGGACAAGGAAAATGGGGTACATATACACCATGGAATACTATTCAGCCATAAAAAATGATATTGATTCTTCCTAACCATGAGCATGGAATGTTTTTCCATCTGTTTGTGTCCTCTCTTATTTCCTTGAGCAGTGGTTTGTAGTTCTCCTTAAGAGGTCCTTTACATCCTTTGTTAGTTGTATTCCTAGGTATTTTATTCTCTTTGTAGCAATTGTGAATGGGAGTTCGCTCTCGATTTGGCTCTCTTTAAGTCTGTTATTGGTGTATAGGAATGCTTGTTTTTGTGTCAGCAAACTGACACAAAAACAGAAAATCAGACACCACATGTTCTCACTCATAGGCGGGTGCTGAACAATGAGAACACATGGACACAGGGAGGGGAGCATCACACACTGAGGTCTGTTGGGGGTGGAATAGGAGAGGGACAGCAGTGGGTAGGGAGGTTGGGGAGGGATAACATGGGGAGAAATGTCAGATAGAGGTGACAGGGGGATGGAGGCAGCAAACCACATTGTCATGTATGTGTAAGGCCGGTCACCTCGCCGGGAGCTTGGACACATCCCCCTCCCTCTCTGGGAGCTCAGACACCCCCCACCCACCCCGCTAGAAGCTTGGACACACACACACACACACCCCGCCCCGGGAGCTCAGACACGCCCACCCCCCTCTGCACCTAGAAACTACGTCACCACTCCACACCCAGCATCAAGCTCTGAACTCAGCACCTAGCTCGCGGTTAAAGAACCCTGCCAAAATTTAAAAGAAGCCCCGCCAGGACCTGCCCATTAGCATTTTGTCCCATCCAGGCCCCACTCCTCCGGGCAGCCCACACACTGGAAATCCCGCCTACCTGCCAATGGCAGCTGGCCCCGTTCACGTCCAGTTTCCCCGCAGGCAATCAGAATGCCTCCACTCCCTATAAAACCCCACATCTGAGAGGAGTCCAGGCAACTTCTCCGGCCCCTCCTGTCGGACCGCAGAATCTCTCCAGGGAGCTGAATAAATTCACATTGGATCTTCTTGTGCTGGCTTCAGTTTCCTCATTTTAAACTCAGCAATAACCCTTACAGTATGTACCTATGCAACAATCCTGCATGATCTGCACATGTACCCCAGAACCTAAGATGCAATAAAATATATATTTTTAAAAAGACATTTAATTACATTTATAGTTGAAAAAAGATCAACTGGACATGGAAAAACATATTTGTAGGAGTAACAAGCAAGTTCAGTAGCAGACCCATTGCCACTGAACTTCAAGTGTAACCCCAGGATGGACTGGGAAGTATACGTGGTAAGGAGCTTTAGGGCCTGACCTGGTTTCTGCTGGCCAGTGTAAGTAGTTGCTAATGCCCCTACTGGCCCAGCAGGTGATGGTGACTGTCTCCCGTGGAGTCACAGACAGAAAGGCTGGAGGCTAGGTTAGCAAAACCTCATCCCTGGAGTCTAAAACACACAGCAAACATTAGCACAGCCAAACTCTGTGTATATGGACATCACCACTAACCTAGTTAGACAACAAGAAAGAATATGCATTACTCTTTAAAAATTCGGATTTAAAAAGCAAGCCAAAATTCACACAGTGCAGGATTCTCACTCAAAGAAATTACATATTGAAATTATACCCCCATCTAGCTTTGTGGAAATACTCTCACCTAGAAACCAGAGCAGCAGAAACCCAAGGAGTTGTGAGGCGACAACAACCTGCTGCCTTGATTTGTCGGTTTTGTTCATGCCACATCCCAGAGAAAGGGTTTATTATAAGATACACGACCACTTCACATGTAAGAGGAAGGATATATGCAATTAGGGGATGTCCTATCGGTTTAAATATACAGACCACATTGTTGTCAGAAGAACGCCCTCCCCTCCCCTTCCGTTAGTGTGAGCGGCGCCCTCTGCTGGCGTCTGCAGATGAGCGATGCTGAGACTTAGGCAGAGCTGGAGCAGACCCAGGGCCCAGCTGCAGGGCCCAGCGACAGAGTGTACGCAGAGTCCATTGAGGTCTCTGTGAAGCTCTGCAGTCAGTCAACTGAGATGAACAGCAGCTCACATTCTCACTCTCGGCCTTGGGCTGTGTTAACTCTCCTTCTCTCTGTCACAACGAGGGCTGAAGAAACTTTGATTCTGTGAACACTTCAAATAGCATCATCCCATATAGTACTATATTGACGTCATTCTGCTAATTAGATGTGATGAGTTGGACATTGTAAGGACTCTGGATTTCTTAGGAAAGCACACATGCTCTAGAGGGTGAAAGCCTATCCCAAAAATTTCAAGAGCCTTTCACATTGGGGAAGATGTAGAGTTTAGAAAAGGTGTGTGAGTCATCCTCTTCAAGGCAAGGACAAATAATTACACCTTGCACCTCTGATCACTGAGAATGCAGCACAGTGTTGGCAAGGCCTCCCTTGAGTGTTGACACCACAAATTCCATGCCAGAGTCAACTACATCATCTCATTTATTAAGCTGACTTGGAAGGCTGTCTCTTTGGAGTGGGCTCAGAGAAGGGGAAGGTTTTGAAGCAGGTTTTGGGATTTGATACAAGTGGCTTTGTCACTTGAGCCATATGATCCAGCACATTGCTTGGTGCTAGATTCATCTGCACTAGATAGGGGCACTTTCTGAACTCTCTGCAAGTTTCAAAAGAAAAAAAAAAGAGTCACAGAAAAAGTCTCTAGGGTTCTAGAGCAAGACCATGAAATGCCCAGAAAACAAGCAAACAAACAAAAACACAAACAAATTTGCTATTCAAAATGAAGCTCCCATAATGTCACAGGGTCCTGGTAGACATCCCTATGAGGAATTTAATTGTGTGACTAAGTTGCCCCTCATAAACTGGGAATGTCACTTTCACCAATTTTTAAGGATCGGTAAGGTTCAGCACCACTCAATAGTAGAATGGAGATGTTACTTTGGAGACTAAATTCAAGAAGATTCAGAGGGAATTCTTTATTTCCATGGACAAGTGCTCCAGTTCCCTGTATCACTTTCTTCTCTCACACTAACACCTCTGCATCAGCTCACTCCTATGCCCTCTGGGGTTTTCCCAATTGGCTAATGCCAGACAGGAGAGTACAAAAATTAAAAACAGAGAGAGAGAGAGAGAGAGAGAGAGAGAGAAATATAAGAACAACCTAGGCTTCTGCTTGAATAGATTAGCACCATATATTTGTGCAAGTAATGTGGACAGTGCTCACACTATGGCCACAATAATAGGTGGCTATGACACATTCCCTTGAGTTAGCATGTACTTGAGCAGAGCACATGTTCATCAAATTATGTGAATAAAGAAATGTTCTGAGTCAAGTATACACATGGATTCCTGGAAATATGGGTGGACAAGGTCCTGGAGATGAAGCTTGGACAATTAGAGACAGGAAGCTCTAGAGAAGAGGCATGGGGATGCCCTCATGTGAGGAAAAATTACTGTTTGAGAATTTATTATGTCAATACAGCAGAGAATATTGCCACAGATAAGACACCAAGCAATCATCCATACTGGGAGACTCATCTATCACTATGCAGATGAACTGTATCCAGCCTTTTCTTTTAACTTCCCCAGTATTTGCATAATATATTCCTAAGCAAAGTAGCCATAGTGACCTTGATGGGGCTATGCACTTGCACAGTGATCTGAGCCATGCCTTATCACTACCATCTCCGTCTATATTAATCTAACTATTGCAACTTCTGGATATCTGACTTCTCAGCAGCAGAGACAAGTATCAACAAGTGAGTGATAATTTGGGATATCAGATCACTGCCCCCTGGAGGTGGCTGTGATGCATCTTCACTGGGATTCTTCTACATTCTAGAGACATGTTTGTTTTTCTTACCCACAGATAATTAGAGAGCGTACATTTTACTGATACGGGAATCTTTCAGAATCAGGGGCCAACATTATGAAGGAAAAGTGAAATAGACACCTGATTATGGCATCCATTGGTCCTACCAAATACATTATCCAAAGAAGTACACTTGGATGTATCATTCTGAAAACTTTAGATGCTCTTTTTCAAGCAATAACAAATCTTTAAATAGAGGCCCATGGTAGCATGAATGAATGGTCCAGGAAGCAAAGGAACAAAAGTAGGAGCAACTTCTCTCATCATCGTTCACAGATACCCAGCTGGGGACTACCTGTTTCCAGTCATGCAATTCTAGACCCTGCTCACTCAGGAGTGGATGCTTCTAGTTGGGAATACTATAGGAGATCCTAAAGCTATGGTAATGCAGGGTTCCCCATGTAAGTACAGAAAAAGACAATCAAATGATTACCTATTTTAACAAAGTTAACTAATAGAGCTAACCCGTGGTGATAGTTTTCTGCTACTTATTTGGTGAGAGAAGAAGAATGTCTGGGAGTATATCTAGACTAAGGGACAGTGAAGAATGCATGTCATAATCAGAGGGTGACTGTTCACACAATAATATAAAGTAAAATTGGGAATAATTAAAAGGAGGTAAAAAAGGGAAAACATCCTTAAGTAAATCCAGTACTAATAGGTGGCTGAGCCACAGCTCCAGCTCTACCAGAAGGAGTGCTTATAAAGCAGGAGACTCCAGGGCTCAACAAATGTGTGCTACTTTGTTTTCCATTTTGTGTCCTGTGATATACTTCCCTCAGCTGCATCTTTCATGTGTGCTCATTTTTGGTTTCAGATCTGGAAAATACAAAATCACCATTTTCCCCACACCTTTGTTTGTATATATACACACAAATGCATATATATGTGCATGTCTGTATTAGTCCATTTTGAATTAGTATAAAGGAATACCTGAAACTAGGCAATTTATAAAGAAAAGAGGTTTATTTGGCTCATGGTTGTGCAAACTATACTAACAAGGCACCAGCATCTGTTCAACTCCTGGTGAGGCCTCTGGAAGCTTTTAATCATTGTGGAAAAGGAAGAGGAACAGGAGCATCACATGGTGAGAGAGAGAGCAAGGAAGAGGTGCCAGGCTCTTTTAAACAACCAGCTCTAGAGTGACCTAATATAGTGAGAACTCCTTCATTACCTTGGGAAGTGCACCAGCCCATTCATGAGAGATCCACCCCCATAACACAAACATCACCATCAGGATGTACTCTAACAGAAGGGACATTTCAGTCTGAGTTTTGGAAGGGACAAATATCCAAATTACAACAATATGTACATGTGTATATGCATTTGTAATACCATAAATTTCCCTCTAAGCACCACTGAACACCTACACTTTTTTTTTCCTCAAAGCCCAAACTCTACTCACCTGCAAACATGTCCACTTAATCTGCACGTTTATTGTCCTCTCAATCTAGAAGTGAGCAACATTCACAAACTCCTCTTATGTCACCCCTAATTTAGTAGGCTCCAAACCCATTTTGCATCAGTAAATCACAATAGAATAGAATATGGTAAAAACCTCCAGATCACTCCTAATCCATTTCTTTCCTTCTCTTCTCACATCTGGGAGCCTCTTTCAGATTGTTCCAGAGTTAATTTTCTTGCATCCTTATGACTTAGGGCTTCAACTTATTGGATGGATCCTGGCTGAAAGCTGCTCTCAGGTCCTAGAGGCTGTGGGCAATTCCCTGCCACATGATCTTCCCATAAGCCATGCACACATGCCTCTTTGCTTGCTCAAGGCCAGCAGAGAGTGTCTCTCTCCAGTGTGCTAAGATAGAGGCTTATATAATACAATACAATCATTGGAAAGACATCTCATCACTCTTGCCATTCTATGTGGGTTAGAAGCGAGTCATAGATTCTGCCTGCTCTCTGTGAGAGTAGATTACACAAGGCTGTGACTTATCAGGGAGAAGATCATGCTAAGGTGTTCTAGCATCTTCAGCTTTCTCAAGTATCAGAGTGTTAATACTGGGTGAGAAATCTGTCCCACATCCACTGACAGTGAGTAGAGCTGGAATCCCAGGGCACACCTGGGAACCATACATTATAAGAGATATTTTAGGCTGACCCAGCTTCTGCTGGTGGACTATAACATTAATAAAATATCTTAAATTGTTCTATTATGTTTATCCTAACATGTCTTTGAGGTTCCTTAATTGCAGGTATCATATGCCAATTCTCTCCAAATATATTCAAAATTTATATTTAATAATTGAAAAGCCGATTATGAAATAGTCTGCAAAACAAGACTCAGAGCAATAATGTCAATACTTAACTGCTTCGGACTAATGCTAGACTAGGTGAGACCATTTGCATGAGTGATAGAACAGGTGCTGGATGCTAGACACTGCTGTAACCACCATTAGCCTGCTGCCTCTAGAAATGTGCACAGGGCCAAGGCAACCACAGATCTCAAAACATAAATATCATATAGCATTTTTGTTTGTTAATTCAAATGCTTATTACTTCTATCATACATAATACCATAATTTATATTCTCTGTTCTGTATAAAAATATTATTGGAGCACTCTTTAAATGTGGCATATTTAGAGTATACAGTTCTATGCATTTATTACTGGAATATGAAAATCACATCTGGTATCAAACATTGTTAACTCTGACATAGTCACCATAATTTTTTCAGATTCTATTCCTTCATTTTCAACATAGATGTGATCACATCATGTGCATTTTGTTGATTGTTCTCAACATGAATTTCTTCTATTGATAATATAATAACCAAGTTGGCATTCTCTCATTTTAACTTAATTTAAAATGTAAAAGTAAAAGGAATGAGGCAGTGGTTGTTGGAAGAGAAACAAAAGCAATTTAACAAAAGCAGAAAGGCATGAGTAGTATATTTTTAAAATCATGTTTATAATGACATCATAGTGCTACAAACAAAATGAACCAAATTACCTAAAATTTCATGGGAGAAATGCACCATTTTAGGTAAATTGATATTTTCTCTCATTGACTTATTTTATGAAACTTACCAAGTGTGAGTGTGGGTGGAGATTCCGGCTTGGACCAAGCAGAGAGACTCTGAGGAAGGATAATCCACGTAAGTTTGGCAGTTCTTGGAGCTGCCTTAACAGAGTAGACAAGAACTGACCCCTTAACACCAGGACGGATTTCATTTTGAGATGTTTGCTGAGATCTGGGTTAGGAAGAGTGGCTGGAGGCCAGATCACAAAGGTAGAGTGAAAGCTCCCACATTTTCCTGAGTTTCTCTTGTAATGCTGCACTGATGTCCTTCATGCAAGTCTAAAATATGGACCTTGAGCTCCTATCACCGAATCTCCCACTGATCTTCCCAGCCATAGCTCAGCCCTGGTTAGCATCTTAACTATTTTGATATAAGGTATCTCCTGAATGGCCATCCTCTGTCATATCATCCCCAAATATAGGACATAGGTGGAATCAACTTTTGGAAGCTCACTTATGTCTTGCTGGGTTGACTAGGAAGGTGTGACATGACCTAAGGTGATTTTGCAGTAACCCTTGAGTCACTAAAGTCCTAGAGCCCCACAAGAGGCACAACTTCCCTATGAGCTTGCAGTGGCATCAGGGCACAGCCTTGAAGGCCAAGCAGGGGTCTATTCAACACTGTGATTCTTTCCAAGAAATACTTAAAGTTTCCATCTGGGTGTGTAGCTCAACTCCAACCCCACCAGCATAGGGACCCCAGCAAACATGAGCAACAGAGCTGGGTTTGCACCAACAGTTGACCTCTGCCACTTGTCCTTCATGCTCACCTTCACTGCTGCTGCCCAAAATCTTAATATTCTTATTTTGTATTAGGCAAAAAATTGTCATGCATTATCTAATATTTTTCAAAATTCTGTTGAATATGTCATAAAAAAGTATACTAATTCTTCCAGACTTGAATCTTTATTTTTAAAACCCTTGATTTGCAATTCAGAAACCTTTTATTTCAACCTGCTGTGCCTGAGACTGATCAAACACTTTGGACACATGGCTTTTATTTTTAAACAGATTTAACGAAGTCAACCTAGTAGCCCAAAACCAGGAATGTGCATAGGTCTTACATGGGTAATTCCTGAAACCATGGTATAAAATGCTATGCCTGCCCCTTTGCTGGAGAGAGACATATGCTAAGAAAAAGTGGAAGTGTGAAGGTAGGGGAAGAAGAGAAATAGTCTGTATGTTACTGAACAAACCCAGCTACATCTATAACTACTAACTATTCAACAAAAATAAAATCCAAAAAAATTTTAGTTTTAGGTTGACATGAACCAGCATCACTTACAAAGTCGTTACACTGAATGGTTTGAATTGATAAACAGATGTAGGAAAAGGCTAGGAGGATTGAGATGAACTTTCATTCAGCTTTCTCCATTGTCATGTCTGGTTGCTCAGTGGGCACTTAGACCCCACCACTCTCCTGTAGGTTCTGCCTGAGGTGTAGCCCCTGCATGCATGGGGGCAGTTTCCTGCAACTCATCCCCCTGAGTTCTCTATTGTCTTGCTCTCTATGGTGCCTGCTCCCAAGACAAACAATACATGTGGGCAGCTGGGCCACTCAGCAGGGAGGTTTGTGCTCAGGGCTGTACCACTGTGGGATGACTTTGTACGTTGCATGTAGTAATAAACTCCAACATCCTCAGGCTCCACCCTGCTGATTTTTAGTATGAAATCTGTGCCTGACTCACTGCCACTGAACCTGTCTGGAACCCTAGAGGCCCTAGTGGAAACTTTGTAGATCAGAGGCTGTGGAGACTGGCCTGGCTTCTGCAGGTACCAAGACAAATAGGAGTTTCCATCACTATGCAGGAGACTCTGACTAGACCTGCAGGAGATGGAGGCTGGGTCTCCATGGGTGATGAGCAGGGAAAGTGGAGTCTGGGTCATCACAACATCCCCACTGGATCCCAAAGTAATGAGAGAGAAGTGGAAGGTTATAAACAAACATTAAGAGACATTTTCATTATTGGTTTTCTGTTAAATTTTTCAGGATAAATTATTATTTTTGTGAGGGCATTTTTGGTTTATATCCCAAAAACATCCAATTTCACAAAGAATCAAGATCTATGAGGCACAAGGGAGTTCATTGAATTCTCTCACACCATCCACCTCTTTCTGTGTCAGTCTTTCCCAGAGCACAGGCCCTTGCTCCTTCTAGAATCTTTCTCACTGTGACAGATTTAAACATCACATATCCCAGCCTGGAGGGCAAGGCGAGTACATGTAACCCATGGACAGAACACACATGAAAGGCAGAGAGGCCCCCAGAGCTCACCCTCCCACCCCTTTCTCCTCTCCCCATCTCCCTTTATTCTTATCAGGGACCCAGAACATCAACAGCCCCAGGAGCTGAGCAGGGAGCCTCATCGTGAGAAGGTGAACTGAGGAGTTCTGATCAGTCAAGGCAAGGTTAGAGCTGAGCTTTTATCTCAGACTCACAAGGGAAGGCCCTCCCTAGGGGACAGTATGCAAATCCCCCGTGGGTGCAGTGGAGTGAAAAGAGCCAAGGGGAGGGTGGAGGGACTCTGTTGTGAGCAAAGTGACATAAAATATCCTCTGTATTTGAAGGACCTCTAATAAAGATAAAGTTGATATTGCCTGAGTGGCAGAAGTGACATATTTAATTGGCTCCTTTCATTTTCTCTAATAGGTTTTTATTTTTTCTCACTTTCTCAGGCACATTTTATACTTCTCTTTAATAAGTTGAGTTTTATTAATATTTGATTATTCTTTTTAATGTTAGCTTAAGAGTCTAGTTTCTGTCTCTTTTTTGTTTTTTTTTTCTTTAATGGAGATAAAGCACATAGAGTAAAGCTCATAAAACTGAAAAGTGAAACTGACTGAAGTTTATGTATATTCACTCTCCAGAGGAAACCCTACAAAATTCCAAATTCTCCTGATGCTTCCCTCGTGCACTGTCTTAATTGTTTCTCCTACTCTTCCAACCAAGGTAACTGGCATTCTGTCATTCTGTCATTCTGGTGTCTATCACAATAAGTGGGGTTTTTCTAAGTTGGAAATTCACATGTATTGAAGGAAGAGTATTTTTTGGTTTGCTTTCATTTTTGTTTGTTGTCTAACTTCTTTCTTACTGCTTGCTGATTTTTTGGGAGGGTGGGGGCTTTAATTCTACTTCTGGGCTTGAGTTGCTGACTGCTTTTATTTCCTGAAATTATAAAGAATTTCCTCTTGAATATTTTCTAAGACATATCTGCTATTCATGAGTCCATTAATATTTATTTACAAGAAATATTTTTACTTTTCTTTCTTTCTTTCTTTCTTTTTTTTTTTTTTGAGATGGAGTCTCGCTCTGTTGCCCAGGCTTGAGTGCAATGGTGTAATCTCAGCTCACTGCAACCTCCATCTCCCGGGTTCAAGCAATTCTCCTGCCTCAGCCTCCCGAGCAGCTGGGATTACAGGCACGCACCACAACACCTGGTTAATTTTTGTATTTTTACTAAAGATTTCATCATGTTGGTCAGGCTGGTCTCGAACTCCTGACATTGTGATCTGCCCGCCTCAGCCTCCCAGGGTGCTGGAATTACAGGTGTAAGCCATCATACCTGGCCTTTTCTTTTATTGTTGAAGGATATTTTCACTGGAAGTAGAATTCTTGGTGGCCTTTTTTTCCCCCTAGAAGTTAATTATCTTCTATACTCCCTGGGTCATAATGAAATATTAGCCAATGGCTTTATAATTGTTTCCCTGAGATTTTATGCTGAGTCTATTTTTTTCTTGATGCATTAGGTTTTTCTTTTTGCGTTTCAACATTTTAACTATAATGTGTTTAGTTATGAATCTCATAGTGTTTATTCTAACAGGCATTACTGAATTCCTTTAATCTACACATTAATACATTTCATTAATTTTGAAATGTTGTTGCAGTAATTTCTTCAAATATTTTTTCAGGTACTTTTTCTCTTCTACTTTTTGATTCCCATTGCATGTGTGTTGGTATTCTTCATATTGACCAATACAACTCTGAAGTTTTAAAAATTACTTTCTAAACTTTTTTTTTTTAATTTGGATTAATTTTCATTGATTTTTATTTTTTCAATTTCACCAATTCTTCTGTAATCTTAAACTGCTGGTAGACATATCTAGTGAATTTTACAATATGGTTATTGTTTTCTTCATTTCTAGAATTCTCATTTCATCCTTTTTTATAGTTTCTATTTGCATATGGAAAGTTCCTATTTTTAGCCATTAGTAGGGGCCCCAGAGCTTACCCTTCCACCTCATTCTCACTTCTCATCTCCCTTCTGCCCTTACCAGGAACCCAGAGCATTAGTAGCTCCAGGAGCTGAGCAGACTGACTTTCCACAGACAGTTTTTGTCGTTGTTTTGTTTTTATTCTCTCAATATTAGTCACACTTTTCTTTTTCTTCGAAAGCTTTTTAAATTTAAAACTGCACATTTTAGATAACGTCTGTCTAGATTCCATTTTATTGTCCTGAACATTGTTAAATTCATTTTAATAACTTGCCTGAACCTATACTGAAGAATCTACAACTCCCTCCCCCACCCCTACCAGGATGTTTTGATCACTGATATCTCTGTTAATTTTTCATTCTTAATTTTAATATTTAGCGGATTTATAAAAGCTGCCTATGTGTTTGCTTAGTGGTCACTGATGATTTGAACAGAAGTTTTACTCAGATATCTGGAACTCATAAATCTACTTTCTGCCAATCCATCTGTATGTGGCCTGAAAAGTGCATTCAAGATAGATTGCCCATCAATGATAGATCATATAAAGAAAATGTGGCATATATACAATATGGAATACTATGCAACCATAAAAAGCGTGAATTTATGTCCTCTGTGGGGAAACCATCATTCTCAGCAAACTAACACAGAAACAGAAAACCAAACACCACATGTTCTCACTCATGAGTGGGAGCCGAATGGTGAGAACACATGGACACAGGGAGGGAAACATCACACACCAGGGCCTATTGGGGGTTGGGAGGCTAGGGGTGGGATAGCATTGGGAGAAATACCTAATGTAGATGATGGGGTGATGGATGCAGCAAATGACCACCATAGCACATGTATGCCTATGTAACAGACCTGCATGATCTGCACATGTACCCCAGAACTTAAAGTATAATAATAAAATTTTAAAAATGTGTTTGAAGAAGTACGATGTGGCTTAAAAAAGTCAAATACTCGCAACTTGACATCTCTTGCCAGAGAAAGCAGATGACTTTACAAAAAGGTGAAGTGATATTTCAGTTTTCCAAAACACCCTCATACCTGTGCTTTCGCTTTGCCTTTTTTGCCTTTTCACTGGGTAAAATTTTGATAGTGAATGGTGAGAAGAAATGCACTGGGCAGATCTGGGTGAGCATAATTAAAGGCTGAGCAATTTAGTATAGATCAAGACCAAATCATTCAGGTTTTAAAATCTGTGAGCTAGTTAATGAATAAAACCCCTCCTAGAATCTAACACTGCTTGTAGATGAAACATACCTTGATTAGATTTAAGATTGTGTCCCATAACTCTTGGCTAAGTTGGTCTAGTGATGATAATAATGACTATTTTAGCACTAAATAGTATAATTATAGTAATAACAAAATTAATAGCAGCATATGTTATGTGCTGGATACTGTTCTAAATGCTTTACCTTGTTTAAATTGTAAAAAGACCTATACGGTAGATCATATTATTGTCACAGTTCCACAGATATGGAAACTGAGGCAAAGGGAGCTTAAGCAACTTTACTGATGTCATACGTTCTGTAAACATTAGAGCTGCTTCCTCATCTAAAGGAGTTTAACTTCAGGGTGTGCCAAGATAATGTCCGGACTGTTGGATGCATATTGTCTGACTCTAATTCCAGAATGGATGCAGACTTCAGTTGTACCTGGAGTAGCATTAATAAAGCTACTTCCTTGAGACCTAGAGAATGATTGGAAAGCAAAAGAGTTTAACAGTTTGAAGAAAGAAGCAGATTTATAAAAAAAGGAAGTTCAGGAGTGTGAATAGAGGCTCTCAAAACTGTTAAGGCAAAGAGGGCTTGGTTTTTGGTTTATGGACGTGTTTTACAGAGTCAAGTGGCATATTGATGAGAAGATCACCCAAGGAATTGTCCCCCGCATGGACAGCATCATCATTTGTATTCAGGAAAACGGTACTGATACTCTGAGGGATCAGAATCTGGGCCCTGCTCCTCTGTACAGTTGTGGTTGTCCTTCTACCTGCAGTGCTGGGGTTACTTGAGTATTGCGCTTTGAGGCAGATTCAGGGCTCCTGGGAAAGGTCCCTAAGCAGTAAGGGAAATGTGTGCTTATTCTGATCAATTCTTCATTTTAGCCTAATCCCATCATCTACTAAGGGAGACAGTTAGGCACATTTGGGAAAGAAACCAAGAAATGGGACCACAGGTTTCTATTTTGTTCCTGGCACAAGACTTTGTCTTGTGCCAAATGCCATTAACTGAATCTAAATGATTGGAAAAGGAGGACACAGCAATACAATTCTATGACCAAGGATAGAAATTCTACACTCAGGCTGAAACAACAGCCTTTTCTGATCTGACCACCCAGGTAAAAGGTGACCAACATGATATTTACACATCCACTCATGTAGATAGATGAATTTTACCAAATGTGATGGTATATGTTTAGTAAACCATTTAGAAAGATATTTAGAAGAAATTAAACTAAAAAATATTTGAATTACAAAAGTAAAATTTGCCTTACTTGTTGAAAAAATGTACATTTGTATATATTACTCAAAACTCAGTGGCTAATAACACTAAGCATTTATTTTCCTATTCATTGGTGTTCATGATAGCAATTATCTGGTTGATCAAGGAAGGACTTAGCAGGGTGTTTCTGCTGCAGGGCACTGAGCTTGTCTCCAGGCTTTGGATTGTGTTTGATCTGGGAACAAGGCAGAGCCTATCCAAGGCACATTTCTATGGCAGGTAGCAGAAGTAAACAAAATTTTCAAGCAAAGCTGAACGGGCAAATGTACGTCTAATGATCAGTAACACAGGTGCATACAATTCTAATTTATTTTTTCACTTTGTTAATTCCTAAAGTTTATAAAAATGTTTACTCTATTTAACTATAAAGTTATTTGCATCAATGGTGGAGAAATAAATATGTTTTCCAAGTTTTACAACATTAAAAATGTTTTCACATGTTTGCATTGGTTAGAGATAATGCTGGATATTTGTTGTTGGTGGTGGTGTTGTTTGAGATGGAGTCTTACCCTGTCACCCAAGCTCCAGTGCAGTGGTGTGATCTCAGCTAACTGCAACCTCTGCCTCCCAAGTTCAAGCGATTCTTGTGCTTCAGCCTCCTGAGTAGCTGGGATTGTGGGCATGCACCACCATGCCCAGCTAATTTTTGTATATTTAGTAGAGACGGGGTTTCCTCATGTTGGCCAGACTAGTATAGAACTCCTGACCTCTAGTGATCTGCCCACCTCAGCCTCCCAGAGTGCTAGGATTACAGACATGAGCCACTGCACCGGGCCTGGATGTGTTTTTAACACGTGGCTTTAATATAAATGGTCTTATTGTGGAAAAACACATTTAAAGTAAATGTCTTCTGAAACATAGCTTTTTAAAACTTCTGTAGATTACTTGCATGCTCTTTAAAATGTAGACTGTTATGCAATATGTCTAAGATGCATCTGCTACTTTGCATTTGTAACATGCTCACAGTGATGCTGATGATAAAGTTAGAGAAGACAGACAATGGTGCTGTCCATGCAGGCAGGTGACATTCCCTTGAGTAATCCTCTTATGGACACACCACTTGCTTCTGTACAACACTCTCATCAACCCAAAGTCAGGCTCTCTTCTCCTCAAAAGTTTTGAGAACCTTTATTCACACTGCTGAACCTCACGTCTGGCTAGCATCTGGACACATTTTGAGTAGCAAAGTGCTTTCATGCCAAGGAAACAATATATCATATGCATGTATAGTTGTTCTTGTCTGTTTTGCAAGAAAAGTTGTTTCATTTGTCAAATAATTTCTATGTATCTAAGCAAGTTTCTCACTTTTCTGTTTATTTTATGGCTGAATGAAGTGTTCTTGTAATGATCTCAGACTTGCTAATATTATGTGGAAGTACAAGCAAATGTATCCTGAAGCCAACCCATAACTGGAAAATTCAAAGACTTGGAAAAATATTGACCTCACTTGGCTGTCAGCTCCTAATTCTCCATATTCACTATCATTTCTAAAAGCACACTTTCCAAAACCCCTTTGTCTCTCTGTGGTTTCTTGTATGGTTACTCAAAGAGGAGCCTACCCATTATATTTGAAAGCATTGGCAACAAAAGCCAAAATAGACAAATGGGACCTAATCAAACTCCACAGCTTCTGCACAGCAAAAGAAACAGTCAATAGAGTGAATCAGCAACCAACAGAATGGGAAAAAATTTTTGCAGCCTACCCATCTGACAAAGGGCTGATATCCAGAATTTACAACGAGCTAAAAAAGATTTACAAGAAAAAAACAAACAAGCCCATTCAAAAATGGGCGAAGGATATGAACAGATACTTTACAAAAGAAGACATACAAGAGGCCAACAAACATATGAAAAAATGCTCATCATCACTGGTCATTAGAGAAATGCAAATCAAAACTACATTGAGATACCATCTCACACCAGTTAGAATGGCGATCATTAAAAAATCTGGAGAAAATAGATGCTGGAGAGGATGTGGAGAAATAGGAACACTTTTACACTGTTGGTGGGAGTGTAAATTAGTTCAACCATTGTGGAAAACAGTGTGGCAATTCCTCAAGGACCTAGAAATAGAAATTCCATTTGACCCAGCAATCCCATTACTGGGCATATATCCAAGGATTATAAATCGTTCTACTATAAGGACACATGCACATGAATGTTCATTGCAGCACAGTTTACAATAGCAAAGACCTGGAACCAACCCAAATGCCCATCGATGATAGACTGGACAGGAAAAATGTGGCACATATACACCATGGAATATTATGCAGCCATTAAAAATGAGGAGTTCGCGTCCTTTGTAGGGACATGGATGAACCTGGAAACCATCATTCTCAGCAAACTGACACAAGAACACAAAACCAAACACCACATGTTCTCACTCATAGGAGGGTGTTGAACAAGGAGAACACATGGACACAGGGAGGGGAGCACTATACACGGGGGTCTGTTGCAGGGGAGTGGGGGGGACAGCAGGGCGGGGAGTTGGGGAGGGATAGCATGGGGAGAAAAGCCAGATATGGGTGAGGGGGAGGGAGGCAGCAAATCATACTGCCATGAATGCACCTATGCAACAACTTTGCATGTTTTTCACATGTACCCCAAAACCTAAAATGCAATAAAAAAAAAGAATACAAACCAAAAAAAAAAAAAGTAAGAAGGCAGTGATTCAACACTGACACCTGCAGGCAGGCATGTAGACTGAGGTGAAGACTGGAGAATCACCTGGAGAGGTGCCATGTCAACTGACAGCACCACCACCCTTATATCTGAACTTCATAGATGGAGGAGAAGACCACATGGTTAGATAGCCCACGAGTTTAGGAGCAAATGAACTCTGGCTTCTGGCAGACCAACAGAGATTTCTCTGTTTCTAGCATCAGCTTCCTGACTCTATCTCCTGGCTTGTATTTGCAAATTTAATTCCATCAAGATGGTCATTATTAAAAAGTCAAAAAAACAAGACAAAACAAAACAGATGCTAATGAGACTACAGAGAAAAGCCAATGTTATACATTCCCTTTTGGGTGGAGTATAAATTAGTTCAGCCACTGTGGAAAACAATTTGGCAATTTCTCAAAGAACTTAATCAGAACTACCATTCAACTTTATATACAAAACATCCTTTTGTATATATACCAAAAGGAATACAAATCATTCTATCATAAAGACATATGCACACGTATGTTCACTGCAGCACTATTCACAATACCAAAGACATAGAATTAGCCTAAGTGCCCATCAATGGTAGATTGTATAAAGAAAATGTGACACATACATACCATGGAATGTATTTTGCAAAATGTATTTTGCAGCAACACGGATGGAGCTAGAGACCATTATCCTAAGTTAACTAATGCAGGAACAGAAAACCACATCCCCTGTGAACTCGCTTATAAGTGAGAACAAAACATTGAATACATATGAACACAAAAAAGGGACCAATGAACACCAGAGCCTACTTGAGGGTGGAGGGTGAGAGGAGACTAAGGATAAAAAAATGACCTATCAGGTACTATACTTATTACCTGGGTGATAGAACAATATGTACACCAAACCCCCACAACATGCAATTTATCTATAGAACCAACCCACCCATGTACCCCTGAAACTAAAATAAATTATAAATAATCAAATTATATGAATGTTAAAAATAAGCCGGGTGTGGTGGCTCACGCCTGTAATCCCAGCACTTTCGGAGGCTGAGGTGGGTGGATCACGAGGTCAAGAGATCGAGACCATCCTGGTCAACATGGTGAAACCCCATCTCTACTAAAAACTGCAAAAAATTAGCTGGGCATGCTGGTGCGTGCCTGTAATCCCAGCTACTCAGGAGGCTGAGGCAGGAGAATTGCCTGAACCCAGGAGGCGGAGGTTGAGGTGAGCCAAGATCACGCCATTGCACTCCAGCCTGGGTAACAAGAGCGAAACTCCGTCTCAAAAAATAAATAAATAAATAAATAAAATAAAATAAAAATAAAAATAAATAAATAAAATAAAATAATTTCTTCTTGAAATTGGTAGTTTCTTTTGAGTAGTTTCTCTTGTGATGTATGACCTGGACAGATGCAATAAGTGAAATTCCTCAGGTATCATAATTGCTGTTATTTATTAAATCACGAAGACAGTGTCATGTCTGAGCTGCTGGGGCTGAGGAAGAAAAAAATAAAGTTAGAATGCAGAGGAGCCTTCCTAAACCTCCAAATCCTGGCTTAATTTAAAAAAGACTGTCAGCCGAGAAAGGCACCATAAGGAGCAGCTGGGGCAGCCGAGCTTCACACTTTGTTTCCCTTGGTGGTTTATGTTAGGGCTTGTAACACTGTGGGAGGGATATAATTATACTGTTGACAGTAATATGTTGCGATATCTTCAGGCTGCAGACCGCTGATGGTGAGAGTAAAATCTGTCCCAGATCCACTTCCACTGAACCTTGATGGGACCCCTGTTTCCAAATTTGATGCCTTATGGATCAGGAGCTTAGGGGCTTTCCCTGGTTTCTGCTGATACCAGGCTAACCAGCTGCTAATACCCTGACTTGCCCGGCAAGTGATGGTGACTTTGTCTCCTACAGATGCAGGCAGGGAGGATGGAGTCTGGGTCATCTGGATGTCGCATCTGGCACCTGAGAATGGAAACATAAATACAAATATTCATGCTATTAATCATGTTATAGGAAGACTTCCCTGAAAAGCCAGGCTATACTGAGCACACTGGGCTGAGTAAATTCCTAGTGTTCTCCTTCCTTACCTGGGAGCCAGAGCAGCAGGAGACCCAGGAGCTGAGTGGGGACCCTCATGTCCATGTTGTGTCTTGACTGGGCCTGACTCCTGCACAGGGTGTGATCAGCCTATTAAGAAGTCTTCAGCGCTGGGGGATGTGCTCTGGGAACATGCAAATCAGCAGGGGAGGGGGCAGGCTGGGCACAGCTGCAGGGCTCCTTCATCTCAGTAACTCAGCACAGGGGCAGTGTCCCCAGGGTCCTGGGTCAGACCAGGGCAGCACAGACTTGTGTGGAGGGAAAGTATTTATCTCTAGAGGCCCTATAGTTACAAAAGAGATTTTTGAGGCAATTGCCAAAATTTAAAATGAGTATAACGTCTAGATTAAATAATGTATTTTTTATTGTATTGGAAGTACATAGGAAAGTGTCATTGTTTGTAGGGAATGCATAATAAAGTCTTAGAGGGTGGCAGTATCAGGTTTTCACATTACTCTTAACTAGATTCAGTAGATATAAAAATCCTCTGTGCTGTAGTAACACTTCTGTCTATGTGAAATTGCTTTCTTTTTCAAAATGAAAAGAAAGATTATATCAGTAGCACTTTAGTATATTGAAAAGTACAATATACTAAAGCGTACTGATGTAATCTTATGTGAGTACCAGCATAACGTCAAGCAATTCACTTTCAGTGCACAAAGATGATACCATGATTCCTAAATGCAGGCATCACTCAAAGATATGCCAATATCCAAAGCTATAGGTCTCTTTAATATTTAGGGACTAAATGCACTGCACTTTACACTTTGGGAGGCTGAGGAGGGTGAATCACCTGATGTCAGAAGTTCGAGACCAGCCTGGACAACGTGGTGAAACCCCGTCTTTACTAAAATACAAAAATTAGCTGGGTGTGATGATGCATGCCTATAATCCCAGCTACTTGGGAGGCTGAGGCACAAGATTCGCTTGAACCCAGGAGGCAGAGGTGGCAGTGAACCAAGATTGGGCCACTGCACTCCAGTCTGGGTGACAGATGAAGATGCCATCCCAAAAATAATAATAATGATAATGATAATTCAAGAAAATTTTCCTAATCTTGCTAGAGAGGTAGATATCCAGATAAAAGAAATTCTAAGACCTGCCAGTTACTATACAAAATGAATATCACCAAGGCATATAGTCACGAGACTGTTCAAGGTCATTGCTAACAAAAAAAATCTTAAAGGCACCTAGAGAAAAAGGACAGGTTACAATTGCAACTTAAAAATAAATAAAAAATAAAAAGACAAATGGGACCTAATTAAACTAAAGAGCTGCTTCTGCACAGCAAAAAAAAAAAAGAAAAAAAAAGAAAGAAAAGAAAAGAAAAAAAGAACGTATGAGCAGAGTAAACAGAGTGAAAAAGAAATATTTAAAAACTACACATCTTGCAAAAATCTATTAGCTAGACTCTTAAAAAAAACTTAAACAATTTAACAAGCAAAAAATAAGCCCTTTAAAAAGTGGGCAAAGAAAATGAACAGATACTTCTCAAAAAACAGACAAGCAACCAACAAACATATCAAAAAGTGCTCAGCATCGCTAATCATTAGAGAAATGTCAATCAAAACCACTATGAGATACTGTCTCACATCAGTAAGAATGGCTATGACTATAAAGTCAAAAAACAAAAAAAAAAAACAGATGCTGGCAAGGTTGTGGAGAAAAAGGAACACGTATAAACTGTTGGTATAAATGTAAATTAGTTCAGCCACTGTGGAAGTCAGTTTGGATATTTCTCAAATAACTTAAAACAGAATTATCATTCAATCCAGTAATCTTATTACAAGGTATATACTCCCCCCAAAAAAATAAATTCTTCTATCAAAAAGACACATGCACTTGTAGGTTTATTGCAGTACTGTTCACAATAGCAAAGACACGGAATTGACCTAGATGCCCATGAATTGTGGAGTGGATAAACAATACAGTATGTATATACCATGGATTACTACACAGTCATAACAGTAATGAAATATATCCTTTGCAGCAACATGGATACAGTTGGAGGCCATTTTCTAAAGTGAAGTAATACAGGAACAGAAATCAAATACTGCACGTTCTCACTTACAAGTAGGAGCGAAACACTGAGTACATATAGAGATGGGAGCAACAGACATTGGGGAATACTAGAGGGGGAGGGAGGGAAGGAGGGGGTTAGTATTGAAAAACTACTTGTTGTCTACTGTGCTTACTACCTGGGTGAAGGGATAATTTTTATCCCAAACCTCAGCATCATGCAATATACCCACATAACAAAACTGTACAGGTACTCCCTGATACCTAAAAGCGTAATTTTTTTAAAAAAAAGCAATTTGTTGACAGTACTGTGTATGTTTAAAATTAAAGGAAATTGTTCTCATTTTTCTAAAGAGACTTTTTCATTAACTCTAAGTACAAACAAGTAGTATTATTTCTTCTAGAGTCTCTTTATGTTTTGCATGTCCCCTTTCTTACATTGCCATAGATACCTAAATAAAATAAAATAATAAATAAAATAAAATAAAATAAAAAAGTAAAAGGACCAGTTGAAGAATCTGTCTCTGGCTGAAAGAAACTTCACTTCTCCATTGGAAGACAGGGCTGTCTCAAACTTGCCTATTGCATCTGGAGAAAATACTACAGAGAAGCATTCACTGAAAGGCTTCCTTCTTTGGATCCTGGGAAGAATCCAGAGATCTGAGAGCTATCTGAAAGGAGAAACTGGTGATTCTGAGCTTTACATCCAAATGGTTTGATTACAAAATTGAATCACCACCTACAATGGCTGGTGCTCCTTCCTGGGGTCAGAAATCCTCTCAGTACAGGAAAGAAGGAAATATCCTACAGATAGTCCTGCTGGTTGGTAAGGACTGGGAAGATGCCCCTTTTCTGAGCCCCCTAAAAACGCCTGTCAATGTGTGTGCCTGTTGTTCCACTTCGGGTTATTATAACTGCTTGTGTTCCTTCTTCCTCCTTCCTCCTCTTCCCTTTCCCTGAGAGCTGGGACTGTGCTATCTTGTTCTTCATTCCTTAGGTAACTGGGATGCCCACATAGCATGATAGGAACTCAATGGGGAAAAGGTGTGCAGAAGTCATTTCTGCTGACGGTTCGGTCCTCCAGTCTTTGAAGTGGAATATGACAATCCTCTGGGTGTCAAATGAATGTCATCAAGATTCTTAATTTTTTCTCCATTCCAAAAGCATACTTGAACAGAAATCAATTCACCTCCTCGTTGGTGGTGGAGTGGAAAGATAGTGGAGAAAAATGACCTTCAATAACAGCTTGGAGATCTCCGTTATCCAAAAAGGACTTTGTGTGTTTCCCTTTCTCTCCCAGTTCCCATCAATTTCTTTTTCAGCTGGGCTTCTGCATCTCTTGCCCTCCAGGTGTGCCTCCGGCTCCTGCACCTCAGGCAGCCTAAGGGTTCTCAAGCTCAGCAAGCTCAGTGCCCAGTATTTTTTCAGATGTGGAACACAGGGTAGTGAGGATAACCAGGTTGAGTTGGTTCAGGTGTGCATGTGTTGAAAGTCTTGAGCCTTCAAAATCTCTTGAACAGGCAGTTCTTCCTCCTGGACAGTGGGACCTAATTAAACTAAAGATCCAGAGCTCAGCTTGATTCTAGTTTGGTGGCCTCACAGGCCAAATCCGTTTTGAGTGGAAAGAGGAATTCTGCCCATTTCTGGAGTGACAATGGCACCCACAAGCACTCAGCATTTTCAGGCTGCATTCAAGTATCTCCAATGTCCATTTTGAGGACGAAAAGATATCACTAAGCTGGCCTGCATGACCCTCCTGTGGGATGGCTCTAGCTGCTATAAAAACATCAGCGATTAAGGGAGGGCCATGTTAAAACGTCTGGTCTCAGTGGAGCCTCTTTACTTTGGGTTTGGGAGCTATTTCCAAAATAAACAAGATACAAACACACTAAAGAATTAATAGAGCATATCATTTTACCCTTAGCCAAGTGGGGTCCTTAGGGCTTCAAAATATTGCTACCCACAGGCCTCCCAAGTTTTAAAATTTATGTACCTCACCAGATATTTTTGACAAATTATTTAACCTAAATCAAGCAAATGCTTTTTTGTATTATAATTATTGACATTTAAAAAAATGAAACTGAGGCATCAATCCTGAATATATCAAAGATTCTAAGTTTTGAATATTTTGATATTGTTACTATTTATGAAAAATAAATATATGAACAAGCAAAACAAAAACGCTAAGAAGGAGGGGAGACTTGCAACACCACTTTGGTGTTGAGGAGATGCATACAAACCCCAGACACTATGTCTTCTCCAAATGTTGTAACTGTTGTGTCTGAGTCTTAACCACAATTCTGTTTTTACCATCTTGGAGGAGGAAAGAATTAAGAAGCACAAGGAGCTGTTTTATGCTTAGGACATCAAAAGAGAAACGGAGATGGAACAGAATTTGTTAACTCTTCCAAGTCCTTTGGGTTTCTCTAGCCATGGACACAGCAGAATCAAGATGTCAGGGAAGCCCATTGCTTATTATGGCTCCTGCCTTTCATGCCTCAGACTCCCACAACACACACACACATATGATAATACGTTTCTTTTCCTAAAGATGAAGTCTACGGCCAATCCAGGCTCTTTTCCTTAAGTATCCTTTCTGGATAAATTAAAATAATTTTAGAAGAAATTCAAAGAAATTACAGCAATGGCTTAAGCAAAGGTAAGATATCCAAAAGTCGAAGTGTTTAGCATTGATGCAGCATCTCGGTAACAGCAGAAAGTATCCAGGTTCTTTCCACATTTCTAGTTTGCACTTTTATCTCTTTAGATTTTCAGTCTTGGGCTTAATATCTCATGATCTCAAAATGGCTGCCGTGACGCTAAGAGTTATGTCCACTCCTATCTGTTGCAGGGAAAAAAACGCTCTTCACCTTACTCCCTTTATGAGGTGTCATAATCTAAGAAGCCCTGCCCACTCTTTACTCTCCTTAAATCTCATTGTGGAGGTGATCCCATGTGCCCTTAATCCCTGGTCTTGTCCTATGATGGGAGAAACTCACTGTCCTTTCTTACACAACAGAACAGAGCTGGTGTCCTATATATCAAAGGAGGAGGAAATCGCTGCTATGTAAGGGCAGGTGACTTTGCCACATTTAAATTTCACTATATGTCTAACTTAAATTATAGGGGGAGGAGAGATCACAAGGGCTTTTATACCTGGTGGGGGTTGGAATAAGCCAGGCTCTGAGGATGACAAGAAAATCAGATTTCTCATCTTCCAGATGACAATGTTAGATTTCACAGTTGTGGAAATGTGTCCTGTGCATTTAGGGCCAGGGAAGGCATTCAGGTACAGGAATCGGAGAAAAGAGATTAAGAATAGTGTCCTCAAGCCAGGACTAAGATCAAGCTTGCATTGCCCAAGAGCTGCCTGGCTCTGGCCCTGGGCTGTGAAAGAAGCAGCTGCTCTCCTGGACCATGGGGGTGAAGACCCAGGAAGAACCACAGGCCCTGCTCACAGGCCTGCCTGCAGGGGCTTCATGGAAGAAAAATGCTCACACATCTACAGATACTGCACAAGGCCCAGAGCCCACAGCCAGAGTAAAAGTCTCAAAAACCAGGGCCTTAAGGCTAGGCTTGGGCTCCCAGGGCCAGTTATGCTCATCTCTATCCTCATAGGTCCTGACTGGCAGAGGACCCTGCTAGAGCCAAAATGGAATGGTCAGCAAATGTCCCCGAGTCTTTACTCAGCCAGACTCTGTCCTTCTTGGAAATAAAAGGAATACTTGTTAAATGAGTAATACATATGTATGTATTATGTAAACTTTATTAAATACATATATGGATATCAATTATATTGCTATATGTGTATATACTATGTATCTATAGTATAAATCAAAATATGTATATTTATATAGAAATTGATATAATTTGGCTGATATAATATATGATTTTAAATTGGATGAATTGAGCATGAATATTTAAAAAGCACCAATATGTGCACCATCTCATGTCCCCTTTCCCCATACAGAACCCGAGGGTCAGAAAGCCCAGGACTCATTTCTATGTTCATACCGGTCGGAGCAGTGACCCACCCATTGATGAGGACATTCAGCGGGGGGTCTGGGGAACACAGAGCAGCCAGTACAGAGGAGATGGTTAGTGAGTCTGGACCTCACTTGGAAGAATGCTTCATCCCCAGGTTGGAGAGTTACTCCCGTAATGACCTCCGTCAGACAGGGCAGCACACATGGCTCAGTGGCTACATGGCCACAGGACAAATCCACCCCATGATCCGTTGGCAGCCTCCCTTCTGACCGGAGTGATGTGGGATCTCTCTGCCCAGCTTTCATCGCTCAAGCGCTGCTGAGACTCAGTTCACAATGGGGTGCCATGAAGGCAGCTTGGCTGCTGATGGCCAGAGTGACATCTGTCTGAACTCTCTGCCACTGACCCAGGAATATATTCTGTCCAAGAAGCAGCATGAGCCAGCAAGAGCTCACGGCTGAGCCTCATGTCTGCTGGTGGTAGGCTAGGACACAGTTAATACTATGGCTGGCCTTGTAGGTGACAATGACCCTCTCTACTGAGAAAGACTAAGGAGACTGGAGACAAGGTCCACAAATGTCCCCAGTGGCATCTAAATGGGGAACAAATGTGAATGTCTTCCCATATTAATATCAAACAAGTTGTTAATTCAGTTTGATGAAATTCTTTCAGAAAACAAGAAGCTAACAACTTCATCTTCACAGAAGCATTACTGTTCAATGCAAACAATCTGAGAATGAAGGCTGAGTCCTCCCTCCTCAAAAAAGAGTTTGAACAGCAGGATGAAGGGGAGCAAAGCTGGGTCCCATGTCTGCAAGGGCCTCCTGAGGCTGATCTTGCTAAGACAAGATGGGGACAACAGACTAGTATTCTTGTACTGCCATACCAACATACTCCGGGCAGAACAGCTTAAACCACAGGCATTCACGTTCACATTTCCAGTGGCCCAAAACTCCAAGATCAAGGTCCAGCAGGGTTCACTTTCTGGTAAGGACCTTCTTCCTGGTTTGCAGATGGTACCATTTCACCATGCTTTCTCACATGGCATTTCCATAGTCAGGCAAGTGGAGTGGGGTGAAGCTTAGAAAGAAAGAAAAAAAAAAGGAAGAGCTCTCTGGTTCTGTTTTTTTTTTTTTTTAATTAAGTTTGTTTTATTAAATTACTTGCTTTTTTAAAAAAATTATACTTTAAATTCTGGAGTACATGTGCGGATCTTGCAGGATTGTTACATAGGTATACACATGCCATGGTGGTTTGCTGCCTCCATCCCCCTTCACCTACATTAGGTATTTCTCCTAATGTTATCCCTCCCCAACCTCCCCACCCCCTTCTATTGCTCCCCTAACCCTCCAACCCCAAACAGACCCCAGTGTGTGATGTTCCTCTCCCTGTGTTCATGTGTTCTCATTGTTCAACATCCACTTATGAGCAAGAACATGCAGTGTTTGGTTTTCTGTTCTTGTGTCAGTTTGCTGAGAATGATGGTTTCCAGATTCATCCATGTCTCTGCAAAGGGCATGAATTCATCCTTTTTTATGGCTGCATAATATTTTATGGTATATATGTGCCACATTTTCTTTATCCAGTATATCCTTGATGGGCATTAGGGTTGGTTCCAAGTCTTTGCTATTGTAAACAGTGCCACAATGTACATACCTGTAGATGTGTCTGTATGATAGAACAATTTATAATCCTTTGTAATGGGATTGCTGGATCAAATGGTATTTCTATTTCTAGATCCTTGAGGAATCACCACACTGTATGTGCCATGTCATTACACTAATTTACACTCCCACCAACAGTGTAAAAGCATTCCTATTTCTCCACATCCTCTCCAGCATCTGTTGTCTCCAGATTTTTTTAATGATCACCATTCTAACTGGCGTGAGATGAGTTCTGTTCTTATAAGAAAACTAATCCTACTGGATTAGGACCTCACCCTATGGCCTCATTTGACTTCAATTACCTTTTCATAACCTCAACTGCTTCCTACAGCAACACTGGGGATTAGAGCTACAATATGAATTTGGGAACACAGTTCAGTTCATAGCAGATGGACACAGCCAAGGCAGTGAGGGGGCAAAGCCCTGTTTCTAGTCTCAGAACACAGAAAACAGAGTGGGTTTCCTCACAACTCAGCACGCTGACAGCTCCCCTCAGGTGCTCCAAGTCACACACGAGACCCCATTCCAACCTTGGGGGCTCCCTGTTGGCAATAGAACACTGTTACCCTTGCATTCCAGTATTTCTAAAATCGTGGTGCTGTCTCTTTTGTGGAACTTTTTTGCCATCTAGTGCCATGCTTCAACATAGCAAACTATAAGATGTTTAATTTTGTGATAATAAAAATAAATAAACAAATGTATCATAAATAATAAATAAAACTTAATACATTAAATTGTACAAAAATAAGGTCAATTGAAGACCTCAAAAGATGACTGAGAGAATAAAAAGATATATTTCTTTCAAAGAAGAAGAGTTAGAATCATAGAGCACTGATTTCTTTCTTTTTTTTTTTAACAAATAACTTTTTAGCGGTAATTATCAAACGGTAAGTAGCAACTTCAACTAGGCTATAACAAATATAATTTGATGGTCAAAAAATTATTTTCAAGAATCGTGTAAATACATTTTCAGATTAAAACAAACAAACAAATATGTGTTTACCAGCAGATCCACTAAATGGAAAATTTCTCAATTGTGTGCTTGAGGCAAAATAATATTTGTCACTAATGAAAAGCATAAGTTTTGTTTAATCTTTAAGGAGAAAACAGTTTTCACTCTTTTCCAGCTCATGCTGCTAAGGAATGAGCATGGGGGCAGTGACTGACTGTGAGGAAGGTGGGAAGTTGTGTACTGAGGGTGGTCGTGCCTCCTGCCCACCTGAGTGACCTCATGGAGCAGAGCTACCAACACCACCAAGGCCACCCACCTGCCTCTGTAATGACATGGCACAGACAGAAAAACTTTGTCACATTTGGTCTGCTATATGTTGAGGATTCTTTGTAACAGCCAATTTCATTATCCTCTGATTCCTCTTCGATCCCTTTCAGCTTTTGGAATCACTTATTTTTCATCATTTTGTTTTGATACCATAGCCCCTTGAAATGTCAGAAATTTGTAGGTTGTATTTGTATTTTTGTCTGTTTTTAAAACATATTATTATAATATCTCACCACCTTGAGTGGGTTTAGGCCTTATCCCCTGACTCACATTAACTCAGAAACTCAAGGTTAATATCAATCACATAGATGCTGTCAATCACATGAGAGCTAAAGATGACTACAGCATTGCTTAGCTCCTGCTCTTGCTACTTACAATTTCTTTTCTCTCCCTGCATTCTGTAATAACATTTAAGTTCCATGATGCATGTATTAGTTTTTTAAATAAAACACTGAGTGTGTTACGTTTCTTAATTTCAGGGCTCTGGTCTGCTTGATTTCTATATAAATTTTGCCACACATCTTTTAAACTTAACAGAAATGACACATTGGAATTTACACTATCCATGGAATCCATTATCTTGGAATATACAATCATAAGTTACACTATCCATGGAATCCATTATCTTGGAATATACAATCATCTAAAGTATATTTTACACCATTAGCCTGAAGCAACAACTTCTTGTTCTGTTGCTTCAATCCCTCTTTGTGTCTACCACATATTGTTATGACATGTAAAAAAAATGTGACTCACTATTAGGTGTGATATAATTTTAAAGCACCATTGAAGTGAAATCTATGAAAAGCATAAATTTTCTGTGCATTTATAACTAAAATATAATAGGATTTGTATTCATTTTGAGGATATGATGATTTATGTAAAAATAATGTGTTTTTGTATTGTATGAAACCTTTTCTTATGAAAATAGAACAAAATTTTTCATCTCTAAAATTGTACTTAAATACTTTTAAAATTCTTAAAATTTGTAAAAGAAATCTTTCATATAATTCTGCATTTCTCTCTCTCTCTCTCTTTTTTTTTTTTTTACTTTTCTCAACTTTTAATCTAGTTTCAGGGAGTACATGTGCAGGATTGTTACATGGATAAATTGAGTGTCACTGAGGTTTGGTTTACAAATGATTTCATCACTCATACAGTAAACATAGTACCCAATAGGTAATTTTTTGACCCTCATCCTCCTACTACCGTCCCTCTTCAAGTAGGCCCAAGTATTTATTGTTCCCATCTTCACATCCATGTATACTCAATGTTTAGCTCCCACTTGTAAGTGAGAACATGTGGAATTTGCTTTTATGTTCCTGTGTTAATTTGCTTAGAATAATGGCCTCCAGTTTCATCCATGTTGATGCAAAGGATGTTATTTCATATTTTTTATGGTAGTGTACCACATTTTATTATTCAATCCATTGTTTATGGGCATCTAGGTTGATTCCATGTCTTTGCTATAGTGAATAGCATTGCAATGAACATACGAGTGCATGTGTCTTTTTGGTGGAGGAATTTATATATATTGTTGGCTATATTCCTAGTAATCGAATTGCTGGGTTGAATGGTGACTGTTTTAAGAAACTTCTTGGAGAACTCTCCAAACTCCTTTCCACAGTGGCTGAACTAATTTACATTTCCACCCGCAGTGTATAGCATTCTCTTTTTTTCTGCACTCTCACCAACATTTTTTATTTTTGACCTTTTAATAGTAGCCATTCTGCGTAGTGTGATATGGTATCTTATTGTGGTTTTGATTTGCATTTCTGTGATGACTAATTATGCTTAACATTTTTTATATGCTTGAAATCCACATATATGTCTTCTTTGAGAAGTGTGTTTTCATGTCTTTTGACAAATTTTTAATAGGGTTTTTGGTTTCTTTACTTGGTGATTTTTTAAAGTCTCTTATAAATTATGGATATCAGACCTTTGTCAGATGTATAGTTAGTGAATATTTTCTCCCATTTTGTAGGTTGTCTGTTTACTCTGTTGATAGCCTATTTGATTACTCAGATGCTCTTTAATTAAGTTCCTTTTGTCAATTTTTGTTTTTGTTGCAATTGCTTTTGATGTCTTTGTCATGAAATATTGCCAGGTCCTATGTCTAGAATGGTATTTCCTAGGTTTTCTTCTAGGGTTTTCATAGTTTTAGTTTTCACATTTAAGTCTTTAATCTGTTTTGAGTTAATTTTTTTTTTTATATGGTGAAAGGAATGGTTACAGTTTCAGACTTCAGCATATAGCTAGCTAGTTATCCCAGCACCATTTATTGAATAGGTATTTCTTTTCGTATTGCTTGTTTTTGTCAACTTTTTCAAAGATCAGATGGTTGTAGCTATGTGGCTTTATTGCTGCATTCTCTAATCTGTTCCACTGGTCTATGTGTCTGTTTTTGTACCAGTACCATGCTGTCTTGCTTATTATGGCTTTATAGTATAGTTTGAAGTCAGGTAGTGCGATGCCTCCAGCTTTGTCCATTTTGTTTAGAATTTCTTTGGTTATTTGGGCTCTTTAATAGTTCCACATGAATTTAATAAAACTTTTTTTCTAATTCTGTTAAAAATGTGATTGGTAGTTTGATAGGAATAGCATTGTGTCTGTAATTGCTCTGGGTGGTATGGCCATTTTAACAATATTGATTCTTGCTATTCTTGACCATGGAACGTTTATTTATTTGTTTGTGTAATCTCTGATTTCTTTTGGCAGTGTATTGCAATTCTTCTTGTAAAGACCTTTCATCCCTTCCTGGTTGGCTTAATTCTTAGTTTTTTAAAAAAAATTTTCTGTGGCTATCGTATATGGAATTGATTTCTTGATTTGGCTCTCAGCTTCAATGTTATTGGTATATAGAAATGCTACTAATTTTTGTACATTTGTTCTGTACCCTGAAACTTTACTTAAGCTGTAACTTTACTTAAGTTGTGTACTAGTTCCAGGAGTCTTAGTTCCAGTTTGCAGAAACTATAGGTTTTTCTAGATATAGAATCTTATCATCTGCAAAGATAGTTTGACTTCTTCTCTTCCTATTTGGATGCATTTTATTTCTTTCTCTTCTTGATTGTTTTGCATAGGATTTCCAGTACTATATCAAATGGAGTGGTGAAAGTGGGCATGTTTGTCTTGTTCTGATTCTCAAGGGGAATGCTTATGGCTTTTCCATATTCAGTATAATGTTGGCTGTGGGTTTGTCATAAATGGCTCTTATTATTTTGAGGTTTATTCCTTCAATGCCTAATTTATTTAGGGTTTTTAACATGAAGTGTTGAATTTTGTGGAAAGCCTTTTCTACATCTTTTGAGATGATCATGTGGTTTTTGGTTTTAGTTTTGTTTATGTAATGAATCACAGTTATTGATTTGTGAATGTTAAAACCAAATTTGCATCCAAGGGATAAAGCCTATTTGTTTATGATAGATTAGCTTTCTGTTGTGCTGCAAAATTTGGATTGTTACTATTTTGTTGAGGATTTTCACATCTATGTTCATCAGGGATGTTGGCCCAAAGTTTTCTTTTCCCATTGTGTCTCTGCCATGATTTTGTATTGCAATGATGCCAGTCTGATACAATGAGTTAAGGAGGAGTTTCTGCTTCTTGGTATTTGAAAGAATTTCAGTAGGATTGGTATCAGATCTTTTTTGTATGTCTCATTAAATTTGGCCATGAATTTGTCTGTTCTAAGGCTTTTTCTGGTTGATAGTTCTTTTTTGTTTTGTGTATTACTCATTCAGTTTCTGAACTCATTATTGGTCTTTTTAGTATTTCAGTTTCTTCCTAGTTCAATCTTGAAGGGTTGTATGTTTCCAGGAATTCATCTGTTTCTTCTAGGTTTTCTAGTTTTTTTTCTAGCATAGAGGTGTTCATAATAGAGTCTGAGAGTTTTTTGGATTTCTGTGGGGTCAGTGGTAATGTCAACTTTGTCATTTTGGATTGTGTTTACTTGAGTCTTCTCTTTTTTTCTTAACTAATCTAGCTAACAATTCACCCATTTTGCTTATTCTTTCAAAGAGCCAATATTTGGTTTTGCTGATCTTTTATATGGATTTTTGTGTCTCAATTTCATTCAGTTTAGATCTGACTTTTTTTTTTTTTCTGTCAGCTTTGGGTTTGGTTTGCTGTTGTTTTCCTAGTTCCTCTAGGTGTGCTGTTAGGTTCTTAAATTGAGATTTTTCTAACTACTTGACGTAAGTGTTTAACACTATAAACAGTCCTTATTAGCCAGGTTCTTAAGTTGAGATTTTTCTAACTACTTGATGTAAGTGTTTAACACTATAAACAGTCCTTGTTAGCCAGGTTCTTAAGTTGAGATTTTTCTAACTACTTGACGTAAGTGTTTAACACTATAAACAGTCCTTATTAGCCCTGCTTTAGCTGTGTCCAAGAGATTCTGACGTGTTTTGTTTTGTTTTTATTTATTTCACATTTTAAAAAATTGCCTTCATTACATTCTTTACCCAAAAGTCATTCAGAAGCATAATTTTCATGTGGTTGTTTTTTTTTTTTTTTTTTTTTTGAGAGATCTTCTTTATATTGATTTCTATTTTTATTGTGCTGTGGTCTGGGAGAGTGGATGGTATGCCTGAGGTTTTCTGAATTTGTTAAGAATTGCTTTATGGCTGAGTAGTGTGATTGATGTTAGAGTATGTGCTATGTGCAGATGAAAAGAACTGTACATCCTTTGTTGTTGAGTAGAGTATTCTGTAGATGTCTGTTAGGTACATTGGGTCAAGCATTCAGTTTATGTCCTGAATATCTTTCTTAATTTTCAGCCTTGATGGCTTAATACTGTCAGTGGCATATTGAAGACTCCCACTTATATGGTTATCTGAGTTTCTTCACAGGACTCTAAAAACTTGTTTTATGAATCAGGATTCTCCAATGTTGGGTGCCTATATATTTAGAATAGTTAAGTATTCTTGTTGAATTAAACTCTTTATCATTATGTAATGCCCTTTTTGTTCCATTTCATCACTGTCGGTTTAATGTCTGTTTTGTCTGAAATAAGAAAGCAACCACTGCTGTATTTCGTGTTCCACTTGCTTGGTAAATATTTCTTCAACCTATTACTCTGAGCATGTGAGTGTCACTGCATGTAAGATGGGTCTCTTGAAGACAGCAGACAGTTGGGTCTTGCTTCTTTATTCAATCTAACCTTCCATTCTGTGTCTTTTAAGTGGAGCATTTAGCCCATTTCCATTAAAGGTAAATATTGATATGTGAAGGTTTCATCTTTTCATTATGTTGTTAGATGGTTGCTTTGTAGATCTGTTTGTATGGTTACTTTATAGTGTCTGTGTTCTATATACTTAAGTGTGCTTTTGTGGTGGCAGGTATTGGTCTTTTATTTGCATATTTAGCATTGCCTTAAAAGCCTCTTGTAAAGCATGCCTGGTGTTAACATACCTAAGCATTTACTTACGTAAAAAGGATTTTTTTTCCACCTTCGTTTATAAAATTTAGTTTGGCTGAATGTGAAATTTTTAATTTGAATTTATTTTCTTTAAGGAGACTTTATATATGCTTCCATATCTTCTGGCTTAAGGTTTCTGCTGAAAGGTCCACTGTTAGCTTGATGAAGTTCTCTTTGTACGTTGCCTACCTTTCTTTCAAGTTGCTTTTATAATTTTTTCTATTGCATTGATTTTGGAGAATCTAATGATGATCAGTCTTGCGGATAGTCATCTTTTATATTATCTCACAGGGGTTCTCTGTATTTCCTGCATTTGCATGTCAACCTCTTTGGTGAGATTGAGGAAATTTTTGTGGACAATATTGTCAAATATGTTCTCCAAATTATTTGTTCTCTCTTCATCTCTTTAAGGAATGCCAATGAGCCATAGAGTTTGTCTGTATGCATAACTCTATACTTCTCAGAGATTTTCTTCAGTTTTTATTTTTTATTTTTCATTTTTGTTTCTCTCATTGATTCAAAGGTGAAGTCTTCGAGCACTGAGATTCTTTCCTCAGTTTGGTCTATTCTAACATTAATGCTTCCAATTGCATTATAAATTTCTGTAATACACTTTTTATTTCCAGAGATTAATTTTCGTTCTTCCTAATATGGCCATTTCATCTTTCAACTCTCGCTTTATTATACTGCTTTCCTTGGATTGAACTTTAACCTTCTCTTGTATCTTATTGAGTTTCCTTACTATCAAGATTATGATTTCCATGTCTGTCATTTCAGCCATTCCAATCAGGTTAAGAACCATTGCTGGGGAGCTAGTGCAGCTGTTTGGAAGTAAGAAGACATTCTGGCTTTTGGAGCTGCCAGTATTCTTGCACTGCTCTTTCTTATCTGTGTAGGTTGACCTTTCTTTAAACTTTGAAGTTTCTGTCACTGGATGGGTCTTTTTGCTTTTATATTCTTTTATGTTCTTGAGGTTTGCTTCTGGTAATGGATTTAGTTGATTGGCTGCATTTCTAGATGCTTTCAGGGGAACAAGGCTCAACTCAGCACTCCTGTGCTGTGTGCTCTACCCTAGAAGGCTGACCAGGCCTGCAGCTTTCTTCTCTGGCTCCTTGAGGTAAAGCACCTGCTGTGTTGAACGTCTGAGATGTTCTCAGTCTGTTGGCAACAACACTCCAATAGGGGCTGCTGGCAAAAGTGCTGTGGCAAGGTATCAAGGGGACTGCCAACAAGTGTGCTGTGGTGGGGCCAAGGGTGAGTGCTCCTCAGCTGTGCAGTGGTAGGAGGCCATGTACAATGCACACCAACAAGGCATTGGAAATCCAATCACGCATGCCTGCCAGGATGGTGGTTAGGGTAGGCTGAGGGCAACTGTATTCAGGTGGGAACAGGCTGTGGGTGGATACGCACCAGTAGAGGTCCATCTGCAAAAGTACTCCAATGAGAAAGCAAGAACTGCTGGCAAAGAGTGATGGTGGTGGCTGCTGGCAAGTATTTTGGTGGGACAACTGAGGCTGCACACAAGCAGGTGCTGGCAGGGGTGGACACTGGGAGAGGGGCTTTCAGATCAGACTGGCCCCTTCTTCAGGCAGACAGCCTTGCTGTCTCCAGGTCCAGCAGCTCACCAGGAATAAGGTGAGCCTTGGGGGATGGTGTCCATGGCCATGCTCCACTGCAGCCTCTCCCACTCCAAACCCTCTGGGCTCTATGCAGTACTGAAGTTCTATCTCTGTCCAGTCTATGGGCAGTTCTACCTGCCAACTCAAATGTGTGTGGGGGTCATGGGGTTTTCCAGAGCTAGGATTCTGGAGGTCTATAGCAAGTGTGGGATGCTCCATGCCTATTTTACTTACCCTTTCCCTAGGGGCCACTCAGGGCCAGGAAGGAGTCCTAGTATTCAGCAACCCCACACAGGGTTTCCAGCTTCCTTCCCTTCCAGCCCAGTATGTGTCCTCCCTATTTCTGGTGCTTCCTGTTTCTGCTTCAAAAGTCTTCTTCCCAAAGATCTGTCTGGAGTATACCAGTCTGATTGATGTTCTGGTTTCTCTCAGTGGGAGCAGCTCTTCTTGGCTACCTCTAGTCAGCCATCATCAAAAACAGTCACCTTTTTCTTTTTAAATGTAATTTTGAGTAGGTTCTCTACTGTAGAGTGTTCCAGATACTCCTGCAAGTCACTAGTGGCCACACTTAAAAGAAATAGAGTAACATGACAGGCCTGAGATCCTACATCTCACATCGGGGAAATACAACAGCAGCCTTAGTGCTGACATATTGTATTGTATTAATTCTGTATTTCTCCTGTAGTATATGAAGTAAACTGTAACTTCTCCATCTTTCAGTTTATGCTCTTTATTTCAGAGCTTACTTTTGGAATTGCAAGAGCTTCCTTTTCACTGGGCAAAAGGTAATTGAATCAAATTAGAGATGTTTGGCATTAGGACTTTATGTATGGAATGGATTTAGAAACTCTATAAGTATATACAAACATATTTACTGATTATTCTTAGCCATAATCCCCTGAGGACAGCTTACATAGAATGCGTTCTCGAATATGTTAATTAAAAGGGCAGTTTAGTTAAGTGATAAAGGAGTAATACGGAAAGTGAGAAAATAATAGTTTTCCCATATTACCAAGTATTAACTTGAATAAACTCAGCTTTAAACTGTTTATTTCCAACACGTAGTCCACTTGAGTTACCACTCATTTGCTTCCATGGTCTGGTGCTGTTCTGCTGACTAAATGTACCTGACAATGTGGGCAAGACAGGGAGGGTAAGGATGAGCTTTCATTTACTCTCTTTTTATCATAGCTGTTATGTTCCAGGGCACTTGAACCATCTGAATACTTCTACTGCTGATGCCATCCCCAGGCTGTGAAAGCTGATGGAGCACTAGCATGTGACACTGAGGCACAGCAGAGGCTCTCCTGGACCAGAGTCCTCAGCAGCAAACTCTGCCCTGAGTTCTCCAATAGCCTCCTCTTCTGCAGACTCAGAGACCCTGCTGAACTGCTCTCCAAACAACTAGTACATGTGGGCAGCTGGGCCATCCAAACAAGGAGGTTTCTGTTAAGGGCTGTATCACTGTGGGAGGAGCTTGCAGATAGCTCATGCAGTAATAAACCCCAACATCCTCAGCCTCTACCCTGCTGATTTTCAGTGTGAAATCTGTGCCTGATCCACTGCCACTGAACCTGTCTGGGACCCCAGAGGCCCTGTTGGAAACTTTATAGATCAGGAGCTGTGGAGGCTGCCCTGGCTTCTGCAGATACCAATACAAATAGGTGTTTCCATTACTATGCAGGAGACTCTGACTAGACCTGCAGGAGATGGAGGCCGGCTCTCCAGGAGTGACAGGCAGGGAGAGTGGAGTCTGGGTCATCACAATATCCCCACTGGATCCTAAAGTAATGAGAAAAAAATGCAAGATTATGTACAAATATTATGAGCAACTTTCTCATATGATATTGATTTATGATTAACCTTTTTTAAAATTTTTATTCATATAATAAATAATAGGCTTTTGAAAATAAAATATACTAAAATAAGCACAAAGGATTGTTTTATTTTTTAAGATCTTAGAGCACTGGTCACTGTTTTTTTGAGATGGTTTCTAATTATTCATTGGATAAAATATAAATTCCCTTCCCTAGAAGTTAGAACATATTTCTTAATATAGGGTTAGAATAAACATGGGAGACCGTGGGACCCCGGAGCTCACCCTCCCACTGCATTCTCCTCCCTCCTTTCCTTCTGTTCTTACCAGGGACCCAGAGCATTAATAGCCCCAAGAGTTGAGCAGGGAACCTCATCTTGAGAAGGTGAACTGAGCAGTTCTGATCGATCACTGCAAAGTTAGAGCTGAGCTTTTATCTGACTGCAAGGGAAGGTTCTCCCCAGGAGACAATATGCAAATCTCCTGGTGGGTGTAGTGGTGTGAAAGAACCAGTGGTTGGGGCTGGTCTTTCTTGTGAGCAATGTGATATAAAAATGTGTCTTGGAGGAAAACAAATAGAGCTAAAGTCCATTTTGCCTGTAGTCATGGGAAGAGGATCTAACTGTGAAATTTGGATCTTGAACAAAGACACATAAGGTGTGCCCCTCTGAGAGAGAGCCAAGATCTTTCTGCACAATATAGAGATGTGCGTTTAGGATGAATCTCAGTGAGGTGAATGCCATTCTGCTTGGCTCCCTCCCAGCTCATTTAGAGAAGGAAAGAGCCCTATCCCCACAAGCACTGCAGGGCAGTGTGCTTGCACATAAAAAGGGAGACTTCAGCCAGCTCAAGAGTTATCTGGTATCCGCTGTTACCAGGATTACTGTTCATGAATGTTAGATGCAAGTGTTAGAATCTGCCTTCCCCTGGAATCTTGTGATTTATCTACATAAGAGTACTCTGTCGAAGGTCTTTACCTGGGGAATAATATGTGTCTCTTGCATTTAGAATGCACATAGTTGCAACTTAAGTAAGAGGAAAGAATTTCATGACTCAGGCAGTGAATTTAAAAATCACTAGTGACCAATTATAGCAATCTGGTATTTGTCTCATCATAATTATCTCATATATGCAAGATTAACCAGAGGGCATTAAGAGAAGAATTTCCTAGGATAAGGATACAGAACAAACAAGAAATAACTTTGCATTATGTTTTTCTGAGTGGTGTTCAGGGAAACTCTTCCCACACAGTCTCCCTGGTCATGTGGAATCAGGTCCTGTCAGGGCTTCTGGGTTCTTGTCAACTCTGAGTTTACGTGAGTCTCCTCCATCCTGGAGGTGGTGCAGCCACAGTCCTGAGTCCACTGTTCAAATGAAGATGCTCTGTGTAAGAAGAGCAAGAACTGGATCCACAGTTTTATGTCTTAGCATAAAATTTACCTATGACTGCCATTTTCCTGGGCTTCCATGTGAAAATGATCACAGCTCAGTAATGTCAATCTACCACACAGCTGATCATTAGATAGGGAAACAACCCAATTATTCTTCATTTTTCAGAGATGTGTTTAACATTTTATTAAACTGCTCCTGAAAAGTGGTAACTACATCAAATCCCTTCACGAGGACAGTAATAGTTCTGAAAAAAAAAAAAAAAAAAAAAAAGTGGGGGCAAGGAAACAATTGAAAGTTTACTTTGTGTTGCTATGAAGTCTTAGGTACGTCAACAAAAAGTCACGTTGCCCAAGAACACGAACACACCAATGCAATCCTAGGTAAGAGATTCCAAAAGAAATCTTGGTCCGAATGTCTTCCAAGAAACGTACCAAATAATATTTATTTACAAGGTTAAAAAGATAATTGAGTAAAAATGATATTGACCTTTAATTGGTGAACACCATGGTAATAATCTGGGTCAATCACATCAAACGGTAGCTAAGAGGTAGAATTAGAATAAATGTCCCATGTATAGCTATTTAATTTTTTAATCCTTTTATTACATTTTGTAAATTTGTGTATTTGACTTTTTTATTATGATGTTGACCAATTCTAATCTGGTTCCTGGTCTTACAAATGTCAGAGTCTTAATTAATCATGACAGTGAAAAGAGTCAGAAACAGCAGAAATAGAAAGAAAAAAATACAAAATGTAAAGACCCTAATTAAAAGAAAATATGATAGTCCATCTTATTGCTAGTTTTGAAGGATTACTCCAAAAAGTTGTTCAATGAAGAATTGGTTCTATTTATTATTTAATATAAACATTTGATTTGTGGGAAAATGAATAACAATAAAAATTCGTCATGTTTTGTTTTACACAGTCAGTTCTTAAAAATGTTATTTTTACAAAGCATTCTTTAAGATGCTTGAATTAATGGGAGTATTGAATTTTTCAATGAAACAATGGTAACTAAAAGGTCTACCATTGCGATTCATTATTTTATCACACCATCTATTGCCTTGCATATCTGTAAAACGTAAAATGTTGTAAACATTCTTTTTTAGTCATAAAAGGGCTTTGAAATTACCCCATATACACCTGAAGAATAATATTCCTAATTAAGAGCAGAAATTTCTCTCTGCTATATGTTAACACACTATCCCAATATCTCTTATTCATTAAGAGATAAAGCTGGTGGCTCCACAGTGGACACAGATTAGGTGTAAGTACAGCCTCCATTCGGACCTAGGTGGGGAGCAGGCCTCTGTCTCTAATCTGAACCATGGTCACCTGAACGAGGAAGGGCTGATACAGGTGGGGTTTACTGTAGTTCCATCCCATTTGTCTGATGCTGTTATTTTGGGGTCCATAAAAGGGAATCAAGAGTATCATTTTTTTTTTTTTTTTTTTTTTTTTTTTTTGAGACGGAGTTTCACTCTTGATACCCAGGCTGGAGCGCAATGGCGCGATCTCGGCTCACCGCAATCTCCGCCTCCTGGGTTCAGGCAATTCTCCTGCCTCAGCCTCCTGAATAGCTGGGATTACAGGCACGCGCCACCGTGCCCAGATAATTTTTTGTATTAGTAGAGACGGGGTTTCACCATGTTGACCAGGATGGTCTCGATCTCTTGACCTCGTGATCCACCCGCCTCGGCCTCCCAAAGTGCTGGGATTACAGGCTTGAGCCACCGCGCCCGGCCAAGAGTATCATTTTTAAGACTCATCAAGACAGTCTTGGAAGTAGAATGTTGTGTCCATTATGTCAGTGTTTGTGGAGTGGAAAGCGTGTTCCTGTTTGAAGGGAGTTTGACTAGCTTGGGTTCTGGTCAAGAAAAAGATGTCCTCAGGGGGGCAGTAGCATATGCAACTTTTAGTGGGTGAAGCTCTGATGGGTTTACAGGGAAAAGTCCCTCACAGCAGGAGTCTGACCAGAGAGAGGCTAAGGTGCCAGGGTTGCTTCTCAGAAGGTGGAGATGGGGATTTACTGAAGAAGGGGCTTTTGTGTCTGGGGGATGTCACACAGCAGCACAGCGGGGAGTCTCTGGGTTAGAGAGCTCCCAGGGCAGAAGTGGTTTGGGGTTTTCATAACCAGGGGAGTATCAATTACTACCATATGCCAGTGAGGTTTTCTGAGATATATAGTGTAAATATTCTCTGAATGGCTAGAAACCTAGTTATTTGGGCTGTTTTTGAAATTATGGGATTGTAAAATTTGAATTTGGCACAGGCCATAGAGAAATAAGCCTGTAGTTTAAAAATAAACAGCATAGGGGCCAGGGCACACAGGCCATGTTTGACTCATTTATGCATCACTGAGAAGTTGTGTAACTATACTAAGATGAAAAAATAAAATTCATTTTTAATTTTTAATTTATATAAGATAGCTTACCTGTGGAAAAATGAGAACGTAATTTGAGAATTCTCACATTCATAGCTGCTTCATTCATACCAAATAGTTTCACGAATCAATGAAATCTTCATATGAATTTGAACAAAGAAGTTTAAGACAATTAAGAAAAATCAGAGATCAAATTAAATCATTTAAACTGATTTCCAAACTCAGCCGAAATTCTTGCTTAGTCTCTTTCTTTTATCTCCTTTTAACAAATAATCAAAAGTTCGGAACAGGAAAGAAACACTAGCTGAATTAATAATTTAGTACTATTCCATGTCTGCTAATAATAATAATAATAATAACATAGTATCTTCATCAACAACTGGAAATGGTGACTCTCTGCCTTGTAGAAGCAGGGGCTTCACATCACAGTAGTGAGCTGCACTTTTTTTGGGTCTCATCGGCAAGTAGCCAAAGATCACTCAAAATTCACATCTTCAATTAAGTATCAACTGCTTTCACATTTCAGTACCTCTAGAAATTGGCCCTTCTAAAATACCTCCCAATAAAGAGAATGAAGAATCAGTAATAAAATAAAATAGGTAAAATAAAATAAAATAAATTGACATCCTACGAGCAGCCAGAAGATGAAAATATAATGCTTAATAGATTACTAGAGGCAAGATCACTTCTGAGAAACTTCCTTGACTAGATCTTACTCATATTTAATATTTTTGCCCTCATTCTCAACCCAGAAAATTACTTTCTTTTTTATTTTTGAGGCAGAGTCTCACTCTGTTGCCCAGGCTGGAGTGCAGTGGCATGATCTCGGCTCATTGCAACCTCTGCCTCCCGTGTTCAAGTGATCGTCCTGCCTCAGCCTCCCTAGTAGCTGGGACTACAGGCACCCACCACCACATCAGGCTAATTTTTTTGGTATTTTTGGTAGAGACAGGGTTTCTCCATATTGGCCAGGCTGGTCTTGAACTCCTGATCTTGTGAGCCACCCATCTTGGCCTCCGAAAGTGCTGAGATTACAGGCGTGAGCCACTGCACCCGGCCAACTTGTTTTGTTTTCTGGAAGCCTAGAAGACCTAGGTGAAATTTAAAATACAGTATGACAATTTCTATCAATTTCTCATCCTGGTAAATATAATTGTTCAAAAATCATCTACTTTGGTTGGTACAAAAGTAATTGAGGTTTGGGCCATAAAAACTAATGGTAAAAACTGCAATCACTTTCGCATCAATCAAAATAGATAATTTTTAAGTCAAAATAAAAGGAGTAGCCCATTGATTCTGTGTATTTTGGGTCCATCATCTTACTGAAAAAGTTCTGAGAGTTGAATACAATGACCACACTGGAATGTCAGCTGTCACTTCCCCTCATCACTATCATTCCAGAAGCACATTTGCCAGAAACTCTTTTCTCTTTGGTTTCCTGCAGAGTTGTGCAATGAGAGGCCCTCCCTGAGATTTCAAAGTTAGAAGAGGAGGATTCAATACTATTCATCGGCACCTGAAGGAAGACACATGGGCAGAGGTGAGGATCACCTGGAGAGGTGCTGCAAGCAGCTGACAGCATCAGCATCCCCAAACCTCGGCTTCCCTGGCAGGTCTCAGGGTCACATGGCTAGGCAATTGTATTTTCTGAGGCAGATGCAATTTAGATTCTTGGGAAATCCAGAGAATCTCCCTTTTCTAGCTTATGCATCTTTCATTACCATACCCAGAGGCCTTTAAAATTCTGTAGGTTAGACTCTTATTCCCTGTATTTAAAAATAAAAATAAAAAATATCCTGGCCAGGTGAGGTGGCTCACACCTGTAATCTCAGCACTTTGGGAGGCTGAGGCAGGTGGATCATCTGAGGTCAGGATTTCGAGACTAGCCTGGCCAACATGGCAAAACTGTGTCTCTACTAAAAATATAAAAAAGTAGACAGGTGTGGTAGCATGCACCAGTAGTCCCAGCTATTTAGGAGGCTGCGGCATGAGGATCTTTTGAACCCAGGAAGAGGAGGTTGCAGTGAGCTGAAATTGCACCACTGCACTCCAGCCTGGGTGATAGAGCAAGACTCTGTCTCAAAAAAAAAAAAAAAAAAACCTACTTGGAATACCTAGAGTCACTTCTCCTTGACTGTATGAATTCCAACAGACCATATTTCAGACTCTTCAATTGTTCTTAATGAAATCAGGAGGGACATTGGCCTCCAGTGCTGCTGGAGATAAGGAGGAGCAAAGACAAGGTGCAGAGGAGGCTTCATGGCCCTTTCTACCAAAACCTCCCAGAGACTTTCCAACACTTGGCTGAATTTTGAGAAACACTCTCAGTATAGGAAGGCACCAGTAGGAGCAGCTAGAGCAACTCAATCTCACTGAACATTTGCTTCCCTGAGTTTTTTTTTGTGTGTGTGCAATAGATCTAAACCATCCTGGGGGGTTATGTTATGACTTGTATCATTTTGAAAGGATAATAACTCTCCTGTTGACAATAATATGTTACATCTTCAAGCTGCAGGTTGCTGATGGTGAAAGAATAATCTGTCCCATATCCACTACCATTGAACCTTAATGGGATCCAGATTGTAAACTACATGCTCCATAGATCAGGTGCTCAGGGACTTTCCCCAGTTTCTGTTGATACTAGTTTAAATAATAGTTAATGTCCTTACCAGCCCACAAGTGATGGTGACTCTGTGTCTTAGAAATGCAGACAGGGAGGATGAAGATGAGTCCTATGGATGTCACATTTGGAACCAGAAGTTGGAAACATGAAAACAAATATCCACTCTATTCATATTATAAGAAGACTTCCCTGAATTGCCAGGTAGTACTGAGCACACTGACTGAGTAAATTCCTCATGTTCTTTTTTACCTGGAAGCCAGAACAGTAGGAGCCCCAGGAGCTGAGTGAAGGCACTCGTGTCCATGCTGTGTCCTGACTAGGACTGACTCCTTCAAAGGCTGTCACCAGTCTATTAAGAAGACTTCGGGCAAGGGGGCTGTGTTCTGAGGACATGCAAATCAGCAGGAGGTGGGCAGGCTGGGCACAGCTGCAGCGCTGGCTCATCTCAGTAATTTAGCACAGGCCCAGTGTCCTCAGTATCCCAGGTCAGACCAGGGCAGTGTAGATCTGACTGCAGAGAACCTGTTTCTTCCTAGACCCACTATTGTTACAAGAGTTATTTTTGGACCAATTGTCAAAATTTAAAATGGCCCTGGCAACTAGATGAAATAATGTATTTTATGGTTGTATTGAGAGCACATAGGAGGCTATCCTTGTTTGTAGGGAATATATAACAAAGTCTTAGAGGTTAAGGCTATCAGGTTTTCAAATTGCTCTCAGATAGATGTGAGAGTAAAAATCCTTTGTTCCATACTAACAACATCACTGTCAGTGTGAAATTGTTTACTTTTATAAAGTGAAAATAAATTATTAGAAGCATGTTTCATATATATATTTCAATGACCTTAAGCCATTGTTATTACCAGTATGAAAGCAAGCAATTCTCTGCAAATATATAAAGATGATAAAATGATTCCTCAGTGCACGTACCCCCTCCCAAATCCACCGTGATCCAGAGCTATAGGTCTCTCTAATACCCAGGAACTAAATGGGCTGGACCTCATTCTTGGTTTGTGGACCCCTATATTCTACCCTCTTTTTTGACATTGGATATTCTTACCCCCAGTTCATCAGAATAAAGAGCTGACTATTGACCCCAGATCTGTTTGCTTCAACAAAATTCTGTTTCTTCGTCAAACTATAGGAGCCTGAGTCAGGATAAACAAATTCTGGATCAGTCCAGGCTTCTATGATCAATTGTTCCAAAATAGGAAGACCAAGCTTGTATCCCCTCAGTAATGCTTAGTTGCACCCCCCACCAAGATGTTTGTGTGATCTCCGGCCCAGCTCTGCTGGAACCTAGCTTTCCAGAGAGCAGGTGACAGGGAGCCCCTGAAGAAAGGCCAGGTCAGTGAATCCTCTCTTCTAGCAAGGGTGGCTGATGCTCAGTGAATGTCCCTGCCATGTACTATCAATGCCACTTTCCTCTTTTACTCTTTAGCAGTGAGTGGGGACATCATCCTTACCCAGACACCAGCCTCCCTATCTTACACCCAGAAAAGCATCTCCACCTCCTGTCAAGCCAACACCAATGGACATGGATAAATATTTTGAATCAGGATAAAACTTGGACACTGATTTGATTCAGCATCAGGCAAAGTGGAACCAATTATATCAGCCTCAGTGGAGTAGAGGCCAGGAATGTGGGGAGTATTCCTCACGCAAGACTAGGAGTGGCCAGACCTTGGCGGTGCATCCTGTGTGCAATCTTCCTGCTGCTTTTTCAGGGGACTGAATTTTGAGGGATCTTGCTACCAAACAGCCTGTCAGGATCCAGGTTCAGAGAGATATAGCTCTGGATTGAAATACACATATTTTTTTTCTGTGTAAATGTAGCAGTCACTTTTGTAACCTTCCACCTTTCCCCTTCACCGTACTTATGTTGACTCCCCATGGCTATGTCTGCCCCCGCTACTCTCTCTGAAGCTGGGAAGGCAGCTCTGCTTGCACACATGGCAGATCTCAGGGCCTGGAATGAGCATGAGCATTCCCTAGGACAGCTCTCAGTTAATGAGAACAGAAAGGTGTATACATACCCCAGCTCCCTCACCTCTTGGGTGGAATAACCCAGAGGCATTTTCCATGTGTTTCCATGTGGGCTTGAGTCCCAGGGATCCTCAGTGGTAGCCCCTTGCTGAAGAGTCTTTCACTGTCTCTCCTCTCTTCCTCACATCACTTCCCTGTTTCCTCCCGGTGTTTCTTGCACCTTGTACATATGCTGCCTGCATGGAAATCCTTGTCACTGTGGGGGCGGGAGGGGCAACCTAAGACAGTGTACAGACTCACTCTTGGAGGGTATAGGTAGTCTGCATTCTTGCCAGATAACTCTCCTTTTTTGATGCACAAACAGAAAAATTCACAAAATTTAAGAAATATTTAGTTTCCCTTTATTTAATCTCTCTTAGATTAAATTCAAGCACCGAATCAAAGGAGCCTTTAACAAATAACTACTCACCATGAAGTACATATTAGAGCAGCAGAATCAGAATCCCTAGAAATTAAATTGCATACATCAGGGACTCATAAGTCTCAGGTTTCTTCCAGTTCTCTTCTCTTGCCTCATAAATCAGCGTGTGTGTGTGTGTGTGTGTGTGTGTGTGTGTGTGTGTGATTCTACTTTAGGGAAGGATAGTTGTGGGGATGACAATCGTTGTTGAAATGATAAACACATCTCACCAAAGACATCCATGTCCTAATTCTGGAACTTATGAATGTTACCTTACGTTATAAAAGTAACTTGGCAGATGTGATTAACTGAGTAATTTTGAGATCAGGAGAGTATCCTGGATGTTCTGGTGAGACCAGCATAATCACAAGGGTCCTTATGATACTAAGGGTGGAGGGTCACAGTCAGACAGGAGCTGGGACATAAAAAGAAGGAAATCTGATTTTTCCCCCTGGATCCTCCAGAAGGAACAGAGCCTTACTGACTCTTTGATTTTAGCTCAGTGATAATTCTCACCTTCAGTACTATAAGATAATAAAGTTGTGTTGTTTGAAGCCAGTAAGGTAGCGGTAATTTGTTAACAGCAACAATACAAAACTAATGCAAAGGGAAGTGATGCCTTTCATCTCTCTGAGTTTGTGGTTGTCCTCTATTCTCACAAATATTTCTACTATGCAATCATTTGTTGTCAATTTTGGCAAGAGACAGAGAACATTTTACTGTGAGGAGATAGCTCCAGAATTCTTCTTATGAAGAAAATCTCTTGAGCAAATCCTTCAATTAGCTTTCACACAATCTGGCTATCTGAGAGCTGAGGGGTGAGCTCTCACCGTACACAAGAAGAGAAGGGGGCTATTAGTTTGTTTATTTTCACATTAGGAGGGCAAATTAGATTTATAGGACATGATCTGTGAGGACGGATTGAGTCAGAGAGCTGAGTATGGCAGATGAGATAAAGAAGTTGTCAGAGCCATACAAGATGTGCCTCTGCCCCCAAACCTCAAAGACATTTAGTATTTGTAAAGGCTTCGAGAGAGCTGTGTATTGCAGACAAAACTGCAGAAGGGTCAGAGTTTAAGTTTAGGGTCAGCGTGGTGAGGAGCAGAGGTAGCAGCGGCCGGGGTCGGGGGAGGCTTATGTTGGGAATTTCAAATGACCCTTCTGGCTTTGTCTCTTCTCTGATTTTATAGGCCATGAGCTTCTCTATGGAATGAATGTGGCCTTGAAAAAGGAACATAATTAAGGTCAGAAGCCTTGGGTTTGAAACTCAGCCTCTGCAATTGCTGATTATATGACCTTGGGAAACACACTCACCCCAGCGCTTTAATGAGCCATTGCTTCCTCTGTGCATCGGGGCACTGCAAATATCAAGGGGTTGCATGAGGGTTCACCAGATGATGTGTCGTGAAATACACACACACACACACACACACACACACACACACAGAGATGTTTATATGTATATATCAGAGAATACTTAGTGCCCCTTTTATGCATCCTTGAATAAGTCAGAATTAAGATGTCATGTAAGATATCACTATTCAGTTGTCATTTTCAATTAAAAATTATCAACACTTACCCTATAACTAACAGATGCCTCTCTATACAGTGTGAAATTTCATGTACTTTTTTTCCACTGTAAAATCTCTCATTAATCCATTTATATCTTATCTAGCATCAGAAAGTTGAACAAAGAGATTGCAAACCATCATACTACCTTTAGTATGGATTTTCTGTTTTACTGTTATTTTTATTATTGAGATGGAGTCTCACTCAGTTGCCCAGGCTGGAGTGCAGTGGCATGATCTCAGCTCATTGCAAACACCTCCTGCCTCAGCTTACTGAATAGCTGGGACTACAGGTACATGCCACCACGCCGGGCTTTTATATATATATATTTTTAGTAGAGACAGGGTTTTACCATATTGACCAGGCTGGTCTCAAACTCCTAACCTCAAATGATCTGCCCACCTTGGCCTCCCAAAGTGCTGGGATTACAGGCATGAGCCACCATGCCTGGTCAAGTATGGATTTTCTAAATCCCATCTGTATTAGAGTCACATTTGTATTAGAGTCCTTCGACTGCTCTAACAAGTTACCAAAAATGTGATGGCATAAAACAACAGAAATGTAATCACCTCTGTAATCACTCATAGTTCTGGAGGCCAGAAGTGCAGAATCAGTTTTGCCAGGCCAAGATCATGGAGAAATCAGGGTGGCTCCTCCAGGGGCTCTAGGAGAGTCTGTCCTTGCTTATTCCAGGTTCTGGTGGCTGCAGCTTTCCCCGGCTATGGCCACATCGCTTTGGTTTGTCTCTGTGATCACCTTGCCTATTCCTCTTCAGTCTGTATTAAATCCATTTCTACCTCTCTCTTTCAATGACACTTGTAACTGCATTTAGAGCTCACTTGGTTAATGCAGGATAATCTCTTCATTTGAAGATCCTTCATTTATATGGGCAAAGACACTTTTCCCATATAGGGTACATTTATAACTCCATAGAATAGAACCTGAGGATTATACTCAATACAAAACCCTCAGTGTTGGTCCTGTACACACATCACAAGCACGGGCTCTCTCTCTCTGCCCTCAACTTTTCTCTCCCTCCTTCCCATGGTCATAAATCACTTTGCTTCTTTAAGTGAATCCAGTACCACCTATGTCCAAGTTCAGAGTGGCCTTGCTCAGGGTTTGCTTAGAGATCTGTTCTGCCCCCCATTATCATGCAGAAGGAAGGACACAGCCATAGGCAGTCCTCAGCCATCTAGGAGAAGCTGTCTCTACAGAAGACAGTCATGGGCTAAGACCCTCCAGACCTGTGATTATCTTCAGGGGCCTGTGGTCCTAAGTCCTCCCAGAGGGTATTGGTGGCCCCTGACTCCAGAAGGATCTACCAGGATCCTTATCTGAATATCTCACTCACAGAAGGCATAAATAAATGATACATGTACACATATTATATAAACCTTATTTGTTAAATATATATATATAACATTTTAGATATAAATTATAGTGATATATCTGTATCTGCTATGCATCTATATTATAAATCCAAATAATATGTAGACTTACATAGAAACTGACATAATATTTTGGTATAAGGTATGATATAAATTTGATAAAGTGAGCATGGACATTTAACAGCAGCAATGGCACACCTGTAGTGGAGAAGGGGCCTTGGAGCAGTTCCTTGATAAATGCTCTGCACTCTTGGTTTCCTAAGGCTGTGGCTAAAGGTCTGAGTTCTAAGTCCTTTCTTCCTACCCCCACTACAGAGCCTGGGACCAAAATGCTCATAATCTGCTCACCCCATGTCTCTACTGGTCCGTGCAGTGACCTCCACCCATTGCTGAGGATGCTGAGGGACCCGAGGTGGGTTCTAGGAATAAAACAACAGGTGCCTAGGAGATGGGCAGTGAATCTGATCCCCAGTGTAGAGAAGGTTTGTCCCAGGGCTCAATGTAAGCAGGTCCTACCCTGGGGGCTTCTGTAGGACAGAACAGCTGGCTAGGTGGTCTCAGGACAAAACTCTTCCACGGCCTACTGGCAGCTTCCTCTCTGACTGGAGCCAGGTGGGATGTCTCTGCCCAGCTTTCATAGCTCACGCAGCTGCTGGGACCCTATATACAAGGGGAGGCCATAAAGGCAGCTTGGCTGCTGATGACCAGAGTGACTTCTGTCCAAGTCCATCACCTAGCGCTGGCAGGCGTCATGTCTAAGGGGCAGTGGGAGACAGAGGGGATCATAGCCAGGCTTTATTTCTGATTGAGCCAGGCTAGGATGCTGTTAATATTCTTGTTGCCCTCCATGTGACAGTGACCCTCTCTCCTAGGACACAGGAAGAGGCACTGGAGGCGGAGTGTGCACAATGTCCTCACTGGGATCTAAGTGGAAACAAATGTGAACATCCCCAGATATTAATGCCCAAGCTAGTAGTTTCTGCAGTTTGATTAAATTCTAATCAGAAAGTGAAACAGGCTGACAACTGCAAGGAAAACATTCCTGTTTAATGTAAACAAACTAAGGCTGAAGCCAGAACCCCCCGTTTCTCACCAGAGAGTCAGATGGCAGCAGAAGGAGAACCCCTGCAGCAGGAAGAAATGTGCCCCCATGTCTATCAGGTGTCTCTGGAGGCTGATCCTGCTCAAAGGATGAGAGTGGATGACACGTCTTGCACTGCTACACCGAAGGACCCCGGGCTGGGTGGCTTAAACCACAGACATTTATTTTCATATTTCTGGTGGCTGGAAACTCCAATATCAAGGTCCAGCAGGGTTCACTTTCTGGTGAGAACCTTCTTCCTGGCTTGCAGATGCCATCTTCTCACCATGCTTTCACATGACCTTTCCATAGAAGAAAGAGACATTTAGAGAGAGAGGAAAAAGGAGAGCTCTCTGGATCTTTTGAGATCCTCTATCCTAAAAGATCAGAGACTCACCCTTATGACCTCAATGACATCTTTATAAGCCCTATCTCCTACAGCAGCTTTGAGGATTAAGGCTTCAACATGAATTTGAGAACACAATTCAGTTCGTAGCAGGTGGGACACAGGCCGAGAGAAGTTTAATTGAACAATAGCTGACCTCTCCTGGATTCCCTTCATGCTCCCATTCCTGCTGTCTGCCCATCTTAAATTCCTAAGTTTGGTAAATAAAAAACTTCATATTATTCTGTATGTCCTAGTGGTCTAGGGGGAAATTCTATGCTGTACATCTTTAGGTGTATGCTTTTTACTTTTAAAATCAACATTTGGGATTTCAATAACTCACTTTTTCTATTAGCAAGAGAAAATGAGTCTAATGAAAGAATTTCATCATTAGCATCTTGCATCTTCTATGAAATTACAAAATTTATCTGACAATCAAAAACCAAGTTTTTTACTAATTGTTCTTAGCCAATACTCCCTAAGGATAACTAAGGTAAAATGCTGTCTCTACTATCTTTATATTGTGGAAGACAAATAAGAAATAGAAGTAAGAATTTAGAAAAGTGGGAAAATACCAATTTTGAATTTTACTAAACATCCTCTTAAAAATGTACAAAATACTGTTAATCCCCCAGATGTATTCATGTATTGCCAGAAATGTGTCAATTTTCTATTTTCCTGATAAAAATTAACAAATGCAGGCAAGGAGAGAGGATTATGGTAAGTTTTTCAATAATCTCTCCTCTCCATTATGTTTGTTTACTCAGAGGTCACTTGGACCTCCTCATTATCCTGTTGCTTATACCAGTCAAGGCTGTTTGAGCTGACAGGGACATAAACAGATTGTCCTCAAGGTGTAGCTGAAGTGCTCATGATCCAGAAACCTTGGATGCAAACTATTCCCTAGCCCTCCGGCATCTTTCTCTTAGACAGATTCAGAGAACCTGCTGAGCTGCTGCCCAGACAAGCAGCACATGCGGGCAGCTGGGCCACCCCAGCAGGGAGGTTTCTGTTTGGGGTTGTATCACTGTGGGAGGAATTTGTGTACCTTGCATGCAGTAATAAACCCCAACATCCTCAGCCTCCACCCTGCTGATTTTCAGTGTGAAATCTGTCCCTGAGCCACTGCCACTGAACCTGTCTGGGACTCCGGAGGCCCGGTTGGAAACCCTATAGATCAGGAGCCGTGGAGACTGGCCTGGCTTCTGCAGAAACCAAGACAAATAGGTGTTTCCATTACTATGTAGGAGGCTCTGACTAGACCTGCAGGAGATGGAGGCTGGTTCTCCAGGGGTGGTGGGCAGGGAGAGTGGAGTCTGGGTCATCACAACATCCCCACTGGATCCTGAAATAATAAGAAAAAAAAGATCAAGGTTATATATAAACTTTATGTATCATTTTTATAATTTTCATTAGTTGTTTACTTCAGGTTATATATTTTTTAAAATTTTGATTCGTATTCCAATAATATCCCATTTCAAAATGGAGCTTATAGGATGCAGTGCTCAAGGGGGTCTCCAGAAGTGCCCACACCATCCTCTCTTTCTGCACAAAGTCTTCCCCAGAGCACATGTCTTTGGTCCTTCTGGAGCCTTCCTCTCACAGATCTAAACCTCACATGCTCCATCTGGGAGGACAAGATCTGCACATCTAACACATGGAAAGAACACACATGGAAGGCAGTGTGCCCCCAGAACTCACCCTCCCATCCCATTCTCCTTTCTCATCTCCTTCTGTCCTTACCAGGGAGCCAGAGCATTAGCAGCCCCAGGAGCTGAGCAGGGAGCCCCATTGTGAGCAGGTGAACAGAGAAGTCCTGATCAGTCATGGCAAAGATAGAGCTGAGCTTTTATCTTAGACGCACAAGAGAAGGTCCTCCCTAGGGGACAATATGCAAATCTCCTGGTGGGTGCAGTGGGGTGGAAAGAGCCAAGTGGATGGTGGGAGCCACTCTTGTGAACAAAATGACTTAAATATCTTCTCTGTTTGAAGGGAAACCAACAGACATAAAATCTATGTTGCCTTTGTGGGAGAAATGTAAGCATTTCCTTCTGTCTTCTCTGTAAGATTTCTTGTTTCTTAGCACTTTCTCAGGCACATTTTATACTTCTCTTTCATAAGGCTGAGTTTTCGTAAATATTTGCTGATTTTTACTTTTTGTTTATAACTGTTTAAGAGCCCAGATTTGGCCTTTGTATTTATTTTTTTAATCGAGATAAACACACACAGAGTAAAGGACAGAAATGTTAAATGTGCAACCAAAGTTTTACATATATTCCCCTCCCAGATAAAATTGTAGAACATTTCAAAATCTCCAGATTCTTTTCTCATGCACCTTCCCAGGCAACAGCTGCTCCTCCAATTCCAACCAAGGTAACTGGCATTGTGACATCCACCACAACAGTTTAATTTTCCCTGGACTAAACCTCAAAAATTGAAGTAAAGACTTTTCTTGCATTGTGTCTGGCTTCTCTCTTCTTTCTTTACTATTTTTGGGGATTTCCTTCCTTCCTGTGGATTCAAGTTACTGTCTGCCATCATCTCCTGGAATTCTGAGACATTTCTTCTTGAATTTCTTATAGAGCATGTCTGCAAGTAATACTTCATCTTTGTTTATCAGGATACACTTTTACTTTACCTTTATTTTTGAAGCATACTTTCACTGGATATTAAATCCTTGGTTGAATTTTGTTTTGTTTTGCTTTGTTTGGAATTTTTTTCCCCAGCATTTATTTCTAGCTTCCATTTGTCCTGATAAAAAGTCTAAAATCGAATCCACACATATGCAGTCATCCAATACCCAATTAGAAACAAAAAGGGCTACAGTAATTCTCTTATTCTTTGTTATTTTTGTTTTTCTTTTTTTTGCATTTCGCTCTTGTTGTGCAGGCTGGAGCACAGTGTCATGGTCTCAGCTCACTACAACCTCTGCCTCCCAGGTTGAAGTAATTCTCCTGCCTCAGGCTCCCTACTAGCTGGGATTATAGGCGTCCACCACCACGCCTGGCTAATTTTTTGTATTTTTAGTAGAGATGGAGTTTCACCATGTTGGCCAGGCTAGTCTTGAACTCCTGACCTCAGGTGATCCACCCACCTCGGCCTCCCAAAGTGCTAGGATTACAGGTGTGAGCCACGGCACCCAACCCAAGCTACAGTAATTCTTTTAGTGCTTTTATGCTGAAAACAAAACAAAACGAACTTACACTGAGTAATTTATAAAAACGAAAAAATTATTTGCTCATGGTTCTGGAGACTGGAAAGTTCAAGATCAAGGCACTGGCAATTTTGGCATCTGGTAGAGCTGCTCCTTCTTCCAAGAGCGTGTCTTGTGGCTGCATCCTCATACCATGGAGATAGAATGAAAAAAAGGGAAAAATGCTGTGTGAAGCCATTTTTATTTTAGGAGAAATAAAATGATATTTTCAGAAGAGTGGCGCCCTCATGACCTAATTATCTCTCGAATACTCTACCTTGTACTATTGTTGCATTAGGATTTAAATTTTGATGTTCATTTTGGAGGGGACATAGACATTCAAACCATAGCAGTAACCCAGTAAAAAATAAATAAATAATAAACAAATTGTATTGGCTCAATTCATTATCCATACTGCAACAAATGAATCTTAACCTCTACATTTTACCTCTACATTAATATAAATGTTAATTCTAAATAAATTATGAATTGAAATACAAAAGACAAAAGAATAAAGCTTTTAGAAAATAGCACAGAAAATAACTTCATGTTCACAGCTGCAGGGAAAAATTTCTTATAGAGAACACATGTAAGGCTGAGTGCAGTGGCTCATGCCTGTAATCTCAGCACTTTGGTAGTCTGATGCAGGTGGATCACAAGGTCAGGAGTTTGAGACCAGCCTGGCCAACATGGTGAACTCCCGTCTCTACTAAAAATACAAACATTGGTCAGGTATGGTAGCAGACACCTGTAATCTCAGCTACTTGGGAGGCTGAGGCAGGAGAATCACTTGAACCCGGGAGGCAGATGTCGTTGCAGTGAGCTGAGATCCTACCACTGCACTCTAGCCTGGGTGAAAGAGTGAAACTCCATTAATAAATCAGATCCTATTCATATGATTTCCTTTTTATAAAGTTTTAAACAAATAAGCTAAGAATATTATTTGATGAATATATATAGAAGAAATTACTTACATAGAGAAAAGTCAAATTACAAATAATGTAGAATTCAGAATTGTTATTAACTTGGTGAGAGGAGATAGGCATATGAAATTTTTGTAGAAAATCTTAAGTCAGAGATAAGTCATTGCCCTAATTTGAATGTTGTGTGGTAGAGTCACAGAAGCTTATTATGTCACTATAAACTACCAAGTGAAGGAATGAATAAGTATGTGAATAGCTAAATGAATAAGAAAAAGCTATGAATGGGCCAAAGATGAAAGCGCATCATGGACTAGATATTGCAAATAACATAATAGCATCATTTATTAGTATTATTATCATAATCAACAAATTGAATTTTATTAAAAAAATAAGAAAAAAGAAAGAACATCAAAGAGAGAAAAAGGAAACAGTAGAGCAGAATCTCATGCAGATTACAGAAAAAATTTCTGCAAAGTGATTTTCATAATCGATAGAATGAAGAAAAGTATCAGGATCCAGTTGAAAATGAAAATGGAGCACGACTAAAAGTATAGGCATCACCTTATCAACTGCTGATTTATGAACTAAATAAAACTCTAAATGTGCCCTATTAAAAACAACTAATATTCAAGAGCAGAATTGATCAAACCAGTGATAAAGAAGAAAAATTAAAGGAATGATCCCTGTTCACAAAGTAGGAATATAATGAAATGAAATAATTTTTAAATAGGATGAAACAAAAGATAGAAAAACAGAATTTAAAGCCAAACCTAGAAATTAAACACTTTCCTATTAAATAAGTGAGAGTCATTAGAACAAAAGTAATAAGAAACATAATTTAAAATAATATTCCTATATCTGCTACATATACATGAGTGTAAATTTAACGGGCTCAAAATACTAGACAAAAAAAAATTGAAATTAGAAAACAAATAAATGATTTTTAAATGTTAAATAATTATCAAATAAAAATTCAAAAGATCTAAGGAAATTTTGTCCGAAATAAAAATCAGCACTTTATTATTGATAAAGGACTAACAAGTGCCACTTTGTTATTTGTTTTCTTGTTGTTTTGTGGTCTTTTACTTCTTTGTTTTCTTCCTGTCTTCCTTTTTGTGAAGGTAATTTTCTCTGGTGTTAATTTCTTGATTTTTATTTATTATATATTTGTTGTAATTTTTATCTCTTGTATGCTTTAATTTCTTGCTTTTTGTGTATTGCATATCTGTTGTAGTATTTTTTTTTTAGTTGAGGTTAACAAGAGACTTGCAAATAACACCTTATATACCATTTTTTTAATGATGACAACTCAAAACTGATAACAAATAAGAAAGGAGAAAAAATAAATAAAACTGCCTTTTAACTTCATTCCTACCCTACTTTTTAACTTTTTGTTGTTACTGATTATATTTTGTTATACTTTGTTATACTAAGTCTTGAAAAGTTGTTTTATTATTTTTGGTAGGCTCTTTTTTTGTTCTTTCTACTCAAAATATGAGTAGTTTACATGCCACAGTGTTATAATACTCTGTGTTTGTTTGTGTACTTACTAGTACCACAGAGTTTTATACCTTCTGATGATTTTTTATTGCTCTTTAATGTCCTTTTCTTTCATATCAAAGAACTCCATTAATATTTCTTGTAGGACAGGTCTAGTATTAAAATCCCTCTGCTTTTGTTTGTCTGGAAAAGTCTTTATTTCTCCTGCATGTTTGAAGGACATTTGTGCTGGATATACTATTCTGGGTAAAAGGGTTTTTGTTTGTTTGTTTGTTTTTCTTCAGTACTTTAAATATGTCATGCCACTCTCTCCTGGCCTGTAAGGTTTCCACTGAGAAGTCTGCCACCAAATGTATTAGAACTGCTCTTTACATTATTTGTTTCTTTTGTCTTGCTACTTTTAAGATCCTTTATTTATCCTTGAAGTTTTGGAGTTTGATTATTATTAAAAATGTTGACATTGTCTTATTTGGGTTAAATTTACCTGGTGGTATACAATCTTCTTATATTTGAATATTGGTATCTTTCTTGAGGTTTTGAAGTTCTCAGTTATTATCCTTCTGAATAAACTTTCACTTTTATCTGTTTCTCTACCTCCTCTTTACAGCCAATAACTCTTAGATTTTCCCCTGGAGGTTATTTTCTAGATTTTGTAAGTATTTTTCATTTCTTTTTATTCTCTTTTGTCTTCTATTTCTATTTTTGAGTAGCTTGTCTTCAAGTTCACTAATTCTTTTTTCTGCTTTATCAATTGTGTTATTGGGAGACTCTGATGCATTTTTAGTATGTCGATTAAATTTTTTAGCTCCACGATTTCTGCTTAATTACTTTTAGTTATTTCAATCTCTTTCTTAAATTTTTCTGATAGCATTCTGGATGCCTTCTCTTTTACTTGAATTTCATTGAGCTTCTTCAAAACAGCTGTTTCAAATTCTCTGTCTGAAAGTTCACATATTTTTGTCATTCTGGGAGTTATCACTGGTGCCCTATTTAGTTCATTTGGTTAGGTCATGTTTTCATGGATGGTCTTGATGCTTATAGATGTTCATCAATGTCTGGGCTTTGAAGAGTTAAATATTTATTTTAGTCTTTGAATTCTGAGCTTCTTTCTACTAATCCTTCTTGTGAAGGCTTGTCAAGTATTCAAAGGGAATTGAGTGTTGTGAGAAAAGGCTTTGGTCACTGCAGCCATATCTGCATTAAGGAGCACCCCAAACCCAGTAATTCTGTGACTTTCAGACTCATAGAGGTACCATCTTGATGGTATTGAGTATATATCCTGGATATGGTATTTGAATAAGATCCAGGAGAATATCCTGGATTAGCAGGCAGAGACTTTTGTTCTCTTTCCTTACTTTTTTCCAAGCGGAGTCTCTCTCTCTGTGCTGATCTTTCTGAAGCTGAAGAGGGGTGACCCAAGTACCTCTATGGCCACCACCACTGGGACTGTGCTGGGTTAGACCTGAAGCCAGCACAGTACTGGGTCTTACCCAAGACTGGGAGTGACCCCTGCCTGGCTACAACTGCTGTTTACTCAAGGCCCAGGGACTCTACAATCAGGAGGCAGTAAATTCAACCAGTTTTGTGTTTTCCTATACAGGGTGGTGAATTCCTCCTGGGCCTAGGCAGGTCCAGAAATGTTATCCAGGAGCCAAAGTCTGAAGTCAATAACCTTGGGAATCTACCTGGTGCTCTATTCTACTGCAGCTGAGCTAGCACCCAAGCCACAAGACAAAGTCTTTTTCACTCTTTTCTCTCTTTTCCTCCAGCAGAAGGAATCTCTCGCCATGGCCTCTGTCACTCCAGGCCTGCAGTACTGCCTGACTACCACTGATGACTATTCGGGGCCCAAAGTTTCTTTAGTCAGCAGAAGATGAATCTTGCCAGGACTAGGTCCTTCCCCTTCAGTGCAGAGGGTTCTTTTCTGGCCCAGGGTGTGTCTAGAGATGTTTTTCACGTGCTAAGGCCAGGAATGGGACCCTCAGGACTCTGCCTTATATGACTCTACTGTGGCTAAGCTGGTATCCAAGTTGGAAGACAAAGTCCTCTTTATTCTGCCCTCTCCTCTCCTTAAGCAGATGGAAGAAGTCTCTTGTGAGTTGTGCTGCCTGGGGTTGGTGGAAGGATGATGCAAGTGCTCCCCTGGCCACCGTGGATGGTATCTCCCTAGGTCATGTGTACCCCAAGTTCACTGTCTCTAAAACCCCCACAGCACCAGGACTTGCCCAGGAATTGCAGTTGCTGTGGTCTAGGACTCCAGAGATCTTTAGCTCACAGTGGCAGGGCTAACCAGAACTCAAGTTCCAACCACTGGGATGGACAGATCCCCTCTGGCTAGGGCTGGTCTAAATGCTCCCTCCATGAGCATGGGCTGCATTCCGCCCCACAGTGCTTTCTACTGTGACAGGGCAGCACTGAGTGTAATTACATAGTCCCACTATCACCATATTCTCCCTCTCCCAGGTGTACAATTTCTTTCTCTGAACCATAAGGTTGCTACTGGGGTAGGGGAAGAGTGGTATAAGTAATTAAAGGTTGCCTTTTCCTACCCACTTCAAAAGTGAATATTAACATTTTAATTTTTATTATCTGCAATTATTTAAAATACAAATTGATTTATTTTCACATTGCCCTTGAATCTAATCAGTTTCTATTTGTTTTATTAGTTTTAACACTTCTGTCTTACTGAATTCTTACTTCCTTAACAAAATGTCATAAACTAGGTAATTTGTAAAGAACAGAAATTTATTTACCACAGTTCTGGAAGCTCGGAAATCCATAACCAGTACAAAAATACATTCATTTTATGCTAATACCCTCAAAATTTATAACTTATTTCAGGATCAACTTTAAGTTCTAAGTCCAAAGTCACATCTAAATGTCATCTAAATCAGATACAAGTGGAACTCAAGGTTCAGTTTATCTGGTGCAGCCCCGCCCTGAGGATGAGAGCAGGGACAGAGGTTCCGTGGTCCTCAGGGAGTCTGAGAACAGGTTTAAGGCTGTGGGCACCTCTGCCTCCTGGTTAGCCCTGGACTCTGTGCCTCAGTTCCCTAATGAGAGTTAAGGCACATCACCTCTCCATGTCACACTGTAATTTCCAAAGCACATTTAAGCTCATTTTACCTGTGCCAAAGACTAAAGCCCCTGCTCATGATCTGCAGTGGGAAATGCGCTCACCCTGAAAACCCATCAGCAAGAGGCGAGGAGCAGGGCCAGGAAGTGCATCTTGGAGTATCCAGGGATCCACTGCTTATAGACTTAAGGGCAAAGGGAGTGGAGTTGAGCAGGAGGTTCCTGTCATGGCTGCTCTAGAAGCAGGGGCCACACACCAGAGTTAAAAGTTTACGTGGAGTTTATTTGACCTGATGACCCGAACCAGAGCCCCTCTCCAAGGGACTCACTTCACCTGTAGCTGTCAAGAAGTGGTGGAGGTGGTGGAGGTGCTTTGGGTCACATGGTGGCTGGGGCTGGACTGAACAGGGCCAGTAATGCTGCCTTGTTCACAGGGCTCCTCTCCAGAGGCTGGGACAGAGGTCACCCCAGAGACAACCAGATGTCTGCAGAGAGATTACTGGACATTATATTCTTGTGAAGATGGGACTTGCTCTGCTTTATGCTCTCAAGTAGATGCCAAATTAACAGCTGCTCGAGACCCAGACCAGGCAGTCAGAGATCCCAGGAGCACCCAACTCTCCTGTGTTCACAGGGAGCCTCTGGGTCCCACTGGCCTGCTCTGTCATGGGAATCTGTTAAGAGACAGATGCAAGAAGTGGGTGGGAAGTGAGTCTTCCTAACAGCTGTCAGCAGTAGCTGAGGCCAGGGGAGGGGCAGGTGGGTCAACACTTGATTTTTCTGTCCCAAATTGTGAAGACAATTAGATATTAACCCTAAATTAGGGTTGTAGCCCACCTACTGGGTCAAGATATGACTAAAAAACTGATTTTCATATGACGCCTTGCAAAACATTTCAAAATATCTCATAAATTTAATTAAGAAAATACAAGCAAAATTACAGCTATTTGTATAATTTGGACTATTTTGTCACGTCACTCAGCCCATACCAAATATAATTCCTTGGTGAGTGCAAAGAGTAAGATTGGAGGCCAAGGTGACCCACCAGGGGACAACCAAACCTTCCGTGAGGGCTGAAGACCACAGATTCCTGTCCAGAGAGTCATAGCGCATGACTTTGCTCTGTAGAGACAGCTTCTTCCAGAGGGCTGAGGGCTGTCTGTGGCTGTGTCCTTCCTTCCGCATGACAATGGGGGCAGAGCAGGTCTCGAAGCAAACCCCGAGCAAGGCCTCCTGTGTGGGCTGCTCTGCCCTGGACATGGGTGGAACTAGATTTAGTTAAGGAAGTGATTTTTGATCATGATGAAAAGACAGAGAATGGGGGAGAAAGAGAGAGCTAAACTATGTATGTATGCTCAGAAAGATAGGATACTTTAATAAGTTAGTTTCTTGATACCTGTGTTACCTAAATTGAGCAAAAGGTCTTCACAGATGTAAATTAAGAATGTTAGGATGCGGAGACTATCTGGATTAACCACATTGGCTCTAAATGCAGTCACAAGTGTCTTCGCGAAAGGCTGAGAGATGTTTAACACAGAAGAGAAGGCAATGTGACCACAGAGACAGAGACTGGAGTGATGTGACCACCGCCAAGGTAAGCTGCAGCCACCAGAGGCTGGAAGAGGCCAGAACAGAGAGGGAAATGCCATTCTCTCCCTGTGTGTGTTTCCTGTAGCTACATAACAAATCTCCACATCCTTGTTGGATTCAAACAGTATCAGTTTATTCTTTTACAATTCTGGAAGGAAGAAATCTCACACAGGTCTCACTGGGTTAAGCTCAATCTTCACTGTGGATGCTGTGGGAAATAACTTTTCCTGGCCTTTTCCAGCTTTTAGAAGCTGCTGTCTTTCCTGGCCCCAGCCTTTCTCTCACATCACTGAGTATCTTCCTTCCTTGCCAAATCTCCTCCCCAAATCTGAGCCTCCTGCCTCAGTTTTGTAAGAACACTGGTGATTATATGTGACCCATCTATATAATCTTCCCATCTCAAGATTTTTAGCTTAATCACATCTGCCAAGTTTCTTTTGCCATATAAGGCAACATTCATGGTTCCACAGTTAGGGCATGAACATCTTTCATCTTTTTTTTTTCTTTAGGAGAGAAGGGGAATGCTTTACTCAGACTATCAACCGTTCTTGTTAGCCCCAAACTGTCCTTCCCTAAACAAGAATCCAAAATCAAAGGACTGGGAGAAGGATAGAACGGGGCAGCCAACAGCTTTATAAAGTGAGAGAGCTGGAGGGATCTGAGTCAGGGCCCCCTGGTCTGGGAGTTCCTTGGGCTGGAGGATTCTGCTGCTGCTGCAGCTGCTCTAATGTGGACCTCACATGTGTAGCTATTTGCTAGAGGTTCTTCTGATTTGTGATCCAGAAGAAAAGAATTGCTACTTAATTGCAATCTAAGAGAGATTGGGAAAGGAAAATTAAATTTTTTTCTTGACTATCTGAATTTCTCTACCCATAAAAAAAGAAATGGCTAGAATTTAGAGAAAGATACCTCCACACATGAGAATGTGCCTATTGTCTTTAGTCGGGTCTTGCAACAACAAGGATTCCTATGCTGACAACATATTTACAAAGCACAGGAAACCCTGGGAGGGGAGGGGGAAAGTGAGGCAGGGAAGACGTGAACAGTGAAAAGCTTGTCAACAAGCAACTGCCCATGTGGACCACTAAAGCTCATGCCAATGTCAAAAAACAAGAAGAACCTCTGGGCTATTCTACTGAGAGGTGAGGGATCTGGGATATGTATATACCTCCTTTAGTCACCACAGATTGAGGGCTGTCCTTGGGGATCCTCATTCCAGGCCCTGAGCTCTGACATGCATGAAGTCAGAGCTGCCTTGTGTTGTTTCAGGGAGAGCAGTGAGGGGCAGATATCGTCAAGGGAAGTCAGCAGAAATGCAGAAGAGGGTAAAGACAACTATTGCTACATCCACTCAAAAAATAGGTGTATGTTAAATCTGGAGGGTCCATGTGGGCTACATCTCTCTGAAATGCAAGAAGTTGCCCTAGCAAATCAGGCTCCATGACAAGCAGCAGGGATTTTGTGCACAGGCTGCACCACCATTGCTTGGCTACCCATAGTCATGCATGCAGTTATACTCCCCGTAGTCCCTAGGCTCCCGAGCACTGATACTGAAGGCATTGCTGGTTCCAGTACCCCTGGGCTGGGATGCCTAGGACCAAGGTAGTGGTGTAAGATGTAAGGAGTTCAAGTCTTTGTCCAAGTTTTTTACAGATCCAAGATATTTCTCCATTTGCATTGTTGCTGGCTTAGCAGGAGAAAAAAACTCTCTGTCCTGTACGTGCTGACAAACAGGCAGACTCCTGGGTCAGGATGATTTCCCCACTCACTGCAAAGAGTAAAAGAAGAAAGTGGCATGGATGGTGAACAGCAGGAACATGCACCCAGCTTTAGCTGCCCTCACTGAGGAGAGAGGATCACTAACCTAGCCTTTCCCCCAGGGACTCCCCCTCCCCGCTCTCCAAAACGCCAGACCCCAGGTGAGCTGCTTCTGAGCCACCAGGAACATGCTGGTGGGGAGTGCTCAAATCCTGGATAGTGCTTGAGGTATCGAACTTTATAGAGACTTAGGTTCAGGGAAAGTCATGAGGTGGGCATATAAAAAAAGAGGCACCAAGGGAAGGACTCACTACACGTATGCTGTTGTTGGGTTTTGACCTAAGGCAAGAAGAAGCACATCTCTTGTGATACTTAAGTTCATGGTCAGCCTGGAATCAGACAAGGCATTAGTTCAACACTGCAGAGAAGATTGACTGTCAGGAAGTTGGGGAACTCTTCACATTAGGAGGGATGTTAGTACAATTGTTATAAACTTCATTAATTACTGTTTTTTCCTTCAGACCATGGACTCTGGTGTCTCACTTTTGAGACTCCTCTCAAACATCCTAGGATGAAGCTTGCTTCATGCAGGCTGATCCCTGCATCCTCCCTCCAGGGCCTGTCAGCCATTGCTTTTGGGGTTATGTGGAGCCATCATTGAAGGTGAATCCCAACTTGTATTGTAGATGGTGGTGGCCACTGATGAAATGGGGCTTCCTAGCTGAGAATCCAACTCAGGTCCCTTGGTTCTTTGATAAATGGTTTCCATGCTTGGATCCTAAGGTGGAGGCCACAGTTCTGAGTTTTATGTCCTTTCTTCCTACACCAACATCCTTTCACAGGAATCACTCTGGCATCCTCCATGCTGAGAATTCATACCCAACCTCCTGCTACCCTCCCAAGAATCCAACACTAACTGTCTGAAAACTTTTCTTTGTAAACCCTCCAAATGCAACCTCTGCCAGGAACATGGCTGGAGTAGTCAGCATCTTCCCATCAAAAAACATTCATACATATGGGACTATGTGAAAAGACCTAATTTACGTTTGATAGGTGTACCTGAATGTGATGAAGAGAATGAATCCAAGTTGGAAAATACTCTTCAGGATATCATTCAGGAAAATTTTCCCAACCTGCCTGGCAAGGCAGGGTAATATTCAACTCCAGGTAATACAGAGAACACCACAAAGATATTCTTCAAGAAGACCAACCCCAAGGCACATAATCGCCAGATTTATTAGGGTTGAAATGAAGGAGAAAATACTAAGGGCAGCCAGAGAGAAAGGTCAGGTTACCCATAAATGGAAACCTGTCAGACTTATAGCAGATCTCTCAGCAGAAACCCTACAAGCCAGAAGAGAGTGGGGACCAATATTTAACATCCTTAAAGAAAAGAACTTTCAACCCAGAATTTCCTATCCAGCCAAACTAAGCTTTATAATCGAAGGAAAAATTAAATCTTTTGCCAACAAACAAGTACTTAGAGAGTTCACCACCACCAGGCCTGCTTTACAAGAGCTTCTGAAAGAAGCACTATACATATAAAGGAACAACCAATATCAGCCTTTCCAAAAATATATCAAAAAGAAAAGAACATTAACACAACGAAAAATTTACACTAACTAATGGGCAAAACAGCCAGCTAGCATCAAACGCCGGTATTAAACTTATATATATTTTAATTGGATAAAAAGCCAAAACCCATCGGTATGCTGCATCCGGGCCCATCTTACATGCAACAATACACAAAGACTCAGAGAGAAGGAGGAAGATTTACCAATCAAACAGAGAGTAAAAATAAACCAATAAACAAAAAGCAGGAGATGCAATTCTCGCCTCTGATAAAGTAGACATTAAAGCAACAAAGATCAAAAGAGGCAAAGAAGGACATTACATAATGGCAAAAGGATCAATGCAACAAGAAGAGCTAACGATTCTATAGATCAACGAGATAGAAAATTAACAAGGATATTCAGAACTTGAACTCAGATCCGGAACAAGTAAACTTAATAAACATTTATAGAACTCTCCACTTCAAATACACAAAACATACATTACCACCTCACACCTATTCCAAAGGTGACTATATAATTGGAAGTAAATCACTCCTCAGTAATCGCATAGCATTTCATAGGTTTAAATTAAATATTGGTTGGCTGTTTGTTTGTTATCTTCTTCCCTTATTCCTTCCTGACTACATCATTAAGTATAATTATCAGTATAAAAGAGGTTTTCAATACCCATTACTAAATTGCATTCTAGCCTGGGCAAGAAATCAATACTCCCATTCTCTCTCCTTCTTTCTTTTCCTTCTCCCTCCAAAAAAAAAAAAAAAAAAAAAAAAAACACTGAAAAGGAGGGGAAACCTGCAAACACCCTGGTGGTGTCGAGCAGATGCATTTAATCCTTAGATTTTACGTCTTTTCGAACATTTTTGTCTATTTCTTAACCATGGTTTTATTTTCACGATCTTGCAGAGGGAAGAATTGAAGATAAGAAGGGTTTTTTTAATATTTAGAATATAAAAATAGAAATGGAGACAGGAAGAGAATGGAATTTGTAAACTCTTCAAAGTGGTTTGGGTTTCTCTAGCCAGGGACGCAGCAGGACCACGACGCCAGGAGAGGACATCACTTATTATGGTTCCTGCCCTTCATGCTTCAGACTCCCACAAAAGCACATATATGATAATGCCTGCCTTCTTCTAAAGAGAAGCTCTATGGCCCAGCCATCCTCTTTCACTGAGTATCTTTTCTGAGTAAATGGAAATAATGGAAATGAATGATAGCAATGGCTTAAGCAAGGAAGTCCAAAGGTTGAAGCTTTTCAAGTTGGTGAAGCAACTAGGCAACAGCAGAAATGCCCCAGGTTCTTTCTCTGTTTCTACTTTGCACCTCACTACATTGGGTTTTCAGACTTAGGCTCAGTACCACATGGTCTTAAGATGGCTGCAGCAGCTCTAAGAATCAGGTCTTCTCATCATGATTCCTAGAGAAAATGCAGGCCAAGGCTCTTCACCTTCCTTCTTTTTATAAGGGATCAAAATGCTTCCCAGAATCTCTGCTTGTTCCTCACTCCCCTGACATCTTATTGTGGAGCTGATCTCATGTCCCCCTAATTTCTGCTCCTGTCCTGGGCTGGGAGAAATTTGCTGTCTTTCCCATGCACAGCAGGACAAAGTTGGTGCCCAAGAAACCAAAGGAGGGAGATGGCTGCTAGTCAGGAGACCAAAACCTTAACACATTTGAATTTTGTCTTGTGTCTAAGTTAACCTGGATGGAGCAGAGAGATCCCATGTTCTCTGAATCCGGTGGTGTTGGAACAAGCCAAGCTCTAAGGATGACAATGAAGTAAAGTTTCTAATTTTCCGGATGACAATGTTAGCTTCAGCAGTTGTGAAAATGTGACTTGGGAATTGAAGGCCAGGACAGACTTCCAAGTACTGGAATAAATGAGAGAGAGATCTGCAATAGTGATGTGGGGGGCAGTGGTTATGGAAGAAGGAGGAAAGCTGTGTGCTAAGGTTGGCTGTGCCACATCCCACCTGAGTGCAGCCCTCCCTGTGCTGGTCACATCCCCATTTCAGTCTCATGCAGACCCCTCTGTTTACATGCCTGCAAGGGCTATTTCTGCTCCCGTCCACCCTGTGGCTTTCTATCATGAATATGTACCTTCTTACACTTGAACCCTCTGGTATTGATAATATCAACAGCAATGAGATAACACCTAATGAAATGCAAAAGTTCCCTTTGGATGTAACAGCATGCTCACCTCTATCCAAAAGTTAAAAAAGACTCGAATCTGTTCAGTCCAATACCACCTAGGAAAAACTGACCTTCCCTCATGAGCCACAAGTCAGTCTGGATATCATTTAATCTGTGGTCTGAATTATGCAGGTGACAAAAACAGCACTTTGTATTAAAAGAATTTTAATGAAGGGACAGTTGAGAAAAAAAAATATTTAACATATGTAAATGTGTGCATACCTCACTCAGATTTTATGAATCAGTTTTCTCTATATTCCTTTTATCCTCTGACCTTCAGCAGGATGTTTATGGTCGTTTCTGTAGAGGCTAACTCTCACGTCTTTGGCACTCAGGGTCCCAGATGTGATGAAGGTTCTGTACATGAGATGTGCCCCCGCAGTGTGGTTTTCAGAAGTTGATGAGGGGAGGGCAGATGCCTTCCAGAGGGGCTCATTTTCCCGGTCTGGGTCCTGGCCAGGCAGCACTGACCTGTGGGCACAGCATCCTGCCTCACAAGTTTTCTGTCACAATCAGAGGATTTTTCTGCATAGAAACGCAGAGAAAGGGGGAAGTGAAATGAATGCCTGAGCCCACTCCTCTGCTCTTTCATCTGGTTTAGTTCACCTAATTCATGACAATAAGCACGAGTTTGTTTCACCAGCCCTAATGGCTTCTCTTGTATCTGATTGCTTCAATGACAGAAGAAGGAAAAAGGAATGAGCGGACTAGCTCCTGTACTTCTCTACTATGAAGCTGACCCAGAGGCTGTAGCTGGTGTTCACATCTCCTAAGCTCATTGTGCATTTCTTCTCCCCTCTGCTACACAAGCGTCCAAGTGCATGTGATGCTTCAGCTGTGTTACTCAAAGCTTCACTCTGAAGTCTGTTGAAGTTTCTCTTCACTTTTACCAGTGGAAATGGCAGTAAATGGAAACATTCCTGGCTGCGCATGGTGGCTCATGCCTGTAATCCCAGCACTTTGGGAAACTGAGGCAGGTGGATCACCTGAGGTCAGGAGTTTGATACCAGCCTGGCCAACATGGCAAAACTCTGTCTCCACTAAAAATACAAAAAATACAAAAAAAAAAAAATTAGCCAGATGTGGTGGCAGGTGCCTGTAATCCCAGCTACTTGGGAGGCTGAGGCAGGAGAATTTCTTGAACCAGGGAGGAGGAGGTTTCAGTGAGCTGAGATTGCACTATTGCACTCCAGCCTAAGCAACAGAAGTGAAACTCTGTCTCAAAAAAAAAAAAAAAAAAAAACACATTCCTGAAGCTCCTCTAGATTCCACGTTCTCTACTTCCTCTCTAAAATACGTAGAAGGAAACCTACTTCCCCTTGATTATCAGGATCTATGACCCCAGCCCACACCATAAGGCCCTTTGTTGATAGTTTATTTTACATTTTAATGAGAACTAAATAGCCACATGTTCATCATTTCTTCCAATTTAATGCAGCAATTTATTATGCTAACCCATTGGATCAAGAACTGTCAACCAGAAAACCCCAGCCCTGAGTGAACAGGAAGAGAACTTTTCAATCTGCTCTGTAGGCATAATAAATAGTGATGAGCTCACCCCTCATTTCTCAGATGCCCCTATTCTATTGATGGGAGTAACAGTACTATTATACACATTGGTGTTTTGGGACCTCCGCCACATCTGGTAAGACAGTGATTTGATATTATAAGGGTTTGAGCGTTAGCTTCACCTGCCTAGTAATGGGTTTTCTCCTTTCTGTAATGATAGCTGCCCCTATACACATGACAACATCATGAACCTACTTTGTCTCACTTTTTTTTGCTATAATAAAGTTACTTTTTCCAGGGATAAATTATGTAAGGATTTCTTGACCTGAAAGCACTTGAAAAACTTTCAAGTAATGATTCCAGCAGAAACATGGCTGATAAGAAAGGAAAACACATATACAGGAAAACAACCACTGCCCTCCACGTGTTGGGTTTGGTCCACTGTACTCACTCGATATCAGCTGTTAGTCTGATCTCATGTGTGCTACAATGTTAGGGTTTCAAGAAGGGTCATGGTTTTTGGCAAGTCAGATACTCAGATGTGCCAATAGCCCTGTGAGCCTCGTTAAATGAAATTCAGATGCATGAATCTCCATGGCATCAGTTCATGAGATTCCCTGGGAAAGCTGAGAAAGGAGTCTGACTGAGGTCCATGTGTTGGATCATCTTAATTATTAAGAGTTCCCCACTAGGTAATGGCATTTAGATGAGTATTCACTTGGGTAACATTTATTTTTTAGCTTGGCCCATTTTGAAAGGTCCAGTCATAGCTCTTCTAAACCAATTTTGTCTCCAATCCTTAAGTTTTGTTTCTTCTGATATCTAATGACCTGTGCAAATTAATAATGGATGTCATCGCATTGCCAGTCTCTCTTTGCAAAGTAGCCAGTGACATACCCTTGGTGTTAACCCACTATTGTGATTTCCAGTCTTCCAGGGCATCCTTGACAATGGCAGGGGTGTGACATTGGTCTAGCCCCCAACTGAGAACTCCATCCAACATAGCATCATTGTGGGCATGCATATAATGGGGACTTCCATAGGATGCAATGATTAATTTTTAACATTAGTCAAAATTACCCTCATTCATATCCCTTACCCCTCCACTAAAATAGAAAGATATTTTAAGGTGCACATACTCATTTGACGAGTGTTAAAAATAAAGATTACAAAGGAATTTCCTGTAGCCAGAGAAGGTAGCATACATAGTTTTGGACATCTGGTTTTTCATGGGGAGTAACTGGAATCATGTTAACAGATTTAATTTATATAATAATTTCATACATATGCATGTATTGCTTATATACATATAAACACATTTAAATAGCCTTATGTGCACATATTCATGTGTGCACACGAGGCTATTTAAATATGTTTATATGTGTTTAAGTATTATGTGTACATAGTATTATGTACATAGTATTTACAGCTAACAATTTATCAAATATATATATGGATTAGTATGTATGTTATATACACTCAAATATATGCATTTTCCATAAATTACATATATGTTACTGTTTTTATTGATACGTTATTCAATATATTTGATATAGTGGCAAAATTTTTAAATTTCATCTTAGTATCTTTAAAAATAGATTAATAAATACTCATATTTTTGCACCAGAGAACCCCATCTCTAGTATCTGCTTCATGAAGAGCATATGCCAGGCTTTGGAAGTCTGTAGTTTAGGCTTTAATTCATTCAGTTAAAACAATTCCTGCTTGGAATGTGTGGCTTGCATTTTACAAATTCATTTTACAAAGAATTTCAATTTCCCCATAACATAGACTCTTCAGGGAGACTAACCTCCTTTCTTTACTAAATCTGAAGAGACATTGCCGTGAGAGGAAACAGGCTTAGGGTGGAGAGACACCTTCATGGCCCCGTCTTCCATAATCTCCCAATAACCTTCAAAACTCTGGCTGAGTCTGACAGGTGTTATCAACAGATGGCTGCACAAAGAAGAGCAGCTGGGGCAGCCCAGCCTCAAGTGTCTGCTTTCCTGGGGGGTTATTGTTATGACTTGTAACACTGTGAGAGGGTAACTGTTATACTGTTGACAGTAATAAGTAGCAAAATCTTCAGGCTGCAGGCTGCTGATGGTGAGAGTGAAATCTGTCCCAGATCCACTGCCACTGAACCTCGAAGGAACCCCAGGTTGCAAACTGGATGTACCATAGATCAGGCTCCTAGTGGCTTTCCCTGGTTTCTGCTGGTGCCAGGCTAAAGCACTACCAATGCTCTGACTCGCCTGGCAAGTGATGGTGACTCTGTCTCCTACAGATGCAGATAGAAAGGTTGGAGACTGGGTCATCTGGATGTCACATCTGGCACCTGAGATTGGAAGTATAAAAACAAACATCCACTCAGTCGATCATGTTATATGAGGACCTCCCTAAAGAGCCAGGTTGTATTGAGCACACTGATTGAGTAAATTCCTAGTGCTCTTCCTTACCTGGGAGCCAGAGCAGCAGGAGCCCCAGGAGCTGAGTGGGGACCTTCATGTCCATGCTGTGTCCTGACTGGGACTGACTCCTGCACAGGGTATGACAAGCCTATTAAGAAGTCCTCAGGGCAGGGGCTGTGCTGTGGGAACATGCAAATCAGCAGGGGATGGGGCAGGCTGGGCACAGCTGCAGGGCTGGCTCCTCTCTGAGCCAGTCCCTCGTGTCCCCAGTGTCCCAAGTCAGAGGCCGCACAGATTTATCTGTAAAGAACACGTTTCCTCTTGGGGCCGTTTTGTAACAAATCACTTTTTTTTTTATATAATTGTCAACATTTGAAATACTCTTGAGTACTTGATGAAAGAATGTTTTCCATATGTGTATGGGGATTCATTAGGGGAATATTCTTATTTGTAGGAAATTCTGTGCAGTTCTAGAGGGTGGGATCATCAAGTCTTAAATATATTCTGCAAGGGAGGGGGGGTACTTTATGCTATACTTACAACATTTCTGTTAGTGTGAAATTGTTCTTTCTTAAAAAACGAAAGAAAATTTTACAAGATAATGCTAAATATATTTGGAAGTATTTTGTAATGACTTAAGCCATTCTCACATGACTATACAGTCAAGCAATTCACTGCAAATGCGTAAAGATGAAAGCACAAGTTCTCAAAGCCTGCATCACTCACAGATTCACCATTATTTAATCCTATAAACCACCTTAATGCCCAGAAATTATATGAACTGCATCTTATTTTTGGTTTGACGATCTCCATATTTTACCCTTTGTTCTGTCATTGGGTGTTATTTCCCAGGGGTTCTCAGCATGAGGAGCTGACTGGTGACGCCAGATCTGATTAACTTCAAAAATAATAACTTGTTTCTTCCTGCATTTACCAGAGCCTAGATTAGGATAAACTTGAAATTATCCAGGGATCAGTTGTCTTCACAAGTAGGAAGACCAAGATTGTATCCCTTGAGTAATGCTGAACTCCCCATCTGCATGTTCCTGGGGGCTCAGGTGCAGCTCCTCTGAATCATGGATTTCTGGAGAGTAGGTGATATGAAGAATATGGAAAAAATAAGGACAGTGAGCCCTCTCTCCTAGGAGGGCAGCTGCTGCTCAGTGCATGTCCCTGCCTTGCACTATCAACGCCACTTTCCTCTTTGACTCTTTAGCAGTGAGTGGGAACGTCATCCTGATCCAGATGCCAGTCTTCCGTCTCACATCTAGAACAAAGAGTTTCTACCTCCTATCAGGCAAATTTCCATACATATGGAGAAATTACTTGGATCCCAATAAAACTGGTAACAGATTTGCACCCAATTATCTCTCACATCTCTAACAGGGCTGAGAATCTGGGAACCAAAGGCTCTGCCCACAGGTCTGCCTCACAGGGGCTTCAGGGAAGGAAACCGCTCACACACTCCTGGGTACTGCACCGAGGCCAGAGTCTGCTATCAGGATGAAAGTCTCAAAGTCAAGAGCTTTAGGGCTGGCCCCAAGCTCCTGGGGTGAGCTGCTCCCAGCTCTGTTCTCAATGACCAGAACCATGCCAGAGCCAAAGAGATTATCAAATGTCCCCAGAGTCCTGACAGAGCCTCATGCTGTTATAGTTAGAAGGAAAAAGGAGCACATGCTAAATAAATATGAAATTAAGTATATATGCATTTGTAACAAACTTTACATAATAAATATGTATAATATAGATGGAAATTGCAGTGATAACTTTGTATATACTATGCATATATATTATGAATAGATATTGAGAAAGAAAAATATCTTGGGATTCCCAAATCACTAAGCTAAAGGGAAAATTCTAGCTGGGAACTGAATAGGGCAAACCTGCCTCCCAGTCTTTTCAAAGTCACCTCTCTGCTCTCTGAGATAAATGCATATCTGTTTGCCTCCTCTGGAAAGGCTAATTAGGATCTCAAAATAATGCAGCCATTTGTATCTCGCTTACCTGTGACCTGGAAAGCCCCACCCCTTTTCCAGTTCCCTGCTTTTTACTTGGAGTTGTCCAGCCTTTCCAGACCAAACCAATGTTCATTTTACATATGTTGATTGATGTCTCATTTCTCACTAAATTGTGTAAAACCAAGCTATGCTCTGACCACATTGGAAACATGTCTTCAGGACCGCTTGAGACTGTGTCATAGGTGTGTGTCCTAAACTTTGGCAAAATAAACTTTCTAAATTAACTGATACCTGTCTCAAATGTTCTGGGTTCACAATATAATATGCACATTTATATAAATAGGCATATTTTTAATCATTGGTGTAAAGTATGATGTTAAACTTTGATGCATGAACACTGAAAACCAGCAAGGGTGTGCCACCCCATGATCCTTTCTCACCACAGAGCCCTAGGGTCATAAAGGTCAGGACCCTCCCTGATGTCCCCGCTGGGTCAAACTGTGGCAGTCTAAGGTTGAGAATGCTGAGTGACACTAGGGCAGTCTGGGGAGCACAGAGCTGCAAGTGCTGAGGAGAGAGGGGCAGTGGGTCTGGGCCCCCTGTAGAGAGACATTTTATACTAAGGATCAGCATGAGTAGTTCCTCTCCTGGGGACTCCCATCAGACAGAGCAGCACGCATGACTCAGTGGCTGTGTTCACACACAAACACACACAAATTTGATGGTCTTTGGCAGCCTCCCCTCTGACTGCAGTGATGTGGGATCTCTCTGATCAGTTTTTGTGGCCCACAGGACTGCCAGGACTCTATTCAGAATGGGCCTGCATGAAGGCAGCTTAGTTGCTGATGGCCAGAGTGACATCTGTCCATGTCCAGCACCCTTGACCCAGGCCTTGTATCCAGGGGGAATCATGAACTAGCAGAAGCTCAAAAAGGGCCTGGATTCAGCTGTTGCCAGGTTAGGACACTGTTACTACTCTAGCTGGCCCTGTAGTTGACAGTGAAGTCTCTTTTGGGACACGGGGCAAAAGACTAGAGACAAGGGGCATACAAGGTCCCCTCTGACATCTAAGTGGAAAGCAAACATGCACATTGCAAAATATTAATTGCAAACAAGTTGTTCCCGCAGTTTGATGTAATTCTAATCAGAAAGTGAAAAGGCTAATTACCTGATTGTGAAGGAAACATTTGTGTTTAATGCGACCAAACTGAGGATGAAGCCTGAGTCCTCCCTCTTCACCAGAGAGTCTGACAGCAGCAGGAAGAGGAGCAAAGTTGGGTCTCCACGTCCACGAGGGCCTCCTGAGGCTGATCCTGCTCAGAGAGGGTTGGGACTATGGGTGAGTCTGCTGGCACTGCAACGTCAAAGTCCCACAGGCTGGATGACTTAAACAATAGAAATTTATATTCACATTTCTAGTGGCTAGAAGTCTAAGATTAAGGTCCAACCAAGTACACATTCTGTAAAGGACTTTCTTCCTGTTTCATAGACAGCCTTGGAGAAAAGGAGATGGGGCTTGGGGAGAGAGAGGGAGAGGCAGGGAGGAAAGGAAGAGAAGAGCTCTCTGGTTTCTATTCTGATAAGAAAATTCTATTGGAAGGGGTCTCATGCTTAGGACCCCCTTTAGCCCTGTCTACCTCCATCATCTCCTGCAGCTACGCTAGGAGTCAGGGCCCGACTTCCAGTCTCAGAACACCGAGCACAGAGCAGATTTTCCCCACAACTCAGCACCCTGGCAGCTCCTCCCAGGGGCTCTACATCACACAGGAGATTCTGTTTCAACCTAAGGGCTCCCTGTTGACAGTAAGACACCATCACCCTTACATTCCCAGTATTTCTTAGATCATAGCACTCTCTTTTATATTGTGGGATTTGTTTGCCATCTAGGGGCAAGTGTTTGACATAGCAATAGACATGATTTTTACTTTGTAATAGTGAAAACTAATTAATTAATTTTACGTACATAATAAATTAAACTGAGTATGTTACATGTTTAAAAAAATCAAAGTCCAACTCAAGAGCTTAGATAGAGTGTGAAGAGACAATAAAAAAAGATTCCTTTCACAGGAGGCGTGTTAGTCACAGATGAAAGTCTTCCATTCGCAGATAACTTTTTAGCAACAATTATCAACAGTAAATGACAACTTCAATAGGCTGCCCCAATATGATTGTATATTCAAAAATTATTTCCAAATATTATGTAAATATATTTTCAAATTAAAACAAACAGACAAAAATGCGAGTTTATCAGATTCACCCAATAAAAAAAATTCACAAACATGTCTATGAGGCAAAAAAGCATTTATCCCTGGTGGAAAGCTGGAATTTTCTTTGGTCTTCAGAAGAAAAAAGTGGCTCTCCAGCGGTAACAGCTTTCTCTCCTCTCTGCTCTACCTCATGCTGCTGAGGAATGGACATGGGGCAGTAACTGTGAGGAAGGAGGAAGGCTGTGCTCTGAGGTTTTGAGGCTTCTTTATAATAAATTTGATTATCCTCTGGTTCATCTTGTATCCCCTTTCAGTCTTTGAAATCATTTATTTTTTTAGCATTTTGATTTGAGAGTATAGCCCTTGGGATATCGACATCATGTAGGCTGTATGTTTCCTTGTTAAATACATCTAAACATCTTGAGTGGGTTTAGATCTTATCCCCTGTCTCACATCAAAGCAGAATCTACAGTGAGTAGGTGCTGTCCATCATGTGAGTACAAAAGACGATAATGGCACTGCTCAGCTCCTGCTCTTGCTACTTACACTTTGTTTCTCTGCAATAGCGTTCTGTAAAAACACTTATGCTCCATGATGCATTTATTAGCATTTTAAAATAGCGTATTAGGTATCTAATGTTTTTTAGTTTGAGGGCTCCAGTCTGCATGATTTCTATATAAATTTTGCAGTATACCTATTAAACTTAGTAGAAATGGCACTTTGGAATTTTAATTGCACTGGCCATTGAATCCATTATCACAGAAGAGAAAATCATCTCCGATATATTTTAAACCCTAAGCCTGAAGCAGGAGCTTCTTGTTCTGTTCCTTCAATCATTCTTTTGTCTCTATCACACCACATTCTGTCATGTAACTGACATGACTCATCATTAAGTTTGATCGACATTAAAATACTATTTTAAGTGAAATCAATTGAAATATTACATTTTTCATGAGTGTATACCTAAAATGGAGGATTCACACCAGTCAGGAAGGCTATTACTAAAAAGGTAAAAAATAACAGATGCTGGTGAAGTTGCAGAGAAAAGGGAATGCTCATACACTGCTGGTGGGAATGTAAATTAGTTCAGCAGTTGTGGAAATCAGTGTAACAACTTCTCAAAGAACTTAAAACAGAAGTACCATTTGACCCAGCAATCACATTATTGCATATATACTCAAAAGAATATAAATTGTTCTACTATAAAGACATGTATACACATATGTTCATAGCAGTACTGTTCACAATAGAAAAGACATGAAATCAACCTAAATAGCTACCAAAGGTACCCTGGATTAAGAACATGTGGTACATAAACACCATGAAAACACTAAGCAGCAATTAAAAAATGAAATGATGTCCTTTGCAGCTACATGAATGCAGCTAGTGGCCATTATTGTAAGCAAATTCACATAGGATCACTGAACTTGGTCAGACATCACTGTCCTGTGGACACAGCCTCCCGCCTTACCAGCTTCCTGTCACAATAGGAGGACTTTAGTTTTTGGTTGTTTTTTGAGAAGGAGTCTTGCTCTGTCACCCAGGCCAGGATGCAGTGGTCTGATCTTGGCTCACTGCAACCTCTGCCTTTCAGGTTCAAGTGATTCTTCTGCCTCAGTCTCCCGAGTAGCTGGAGGTACACCAGCACACTCTGCTAATATTTGTATTTTTAGTACAGACAGGGTATCATGTTGGCCAGGCTGGTCTCGAACTCCTGACCTCAGGTGATCCACCTGCCTTAGCTTCCCAAAGTGCTGGAATTACAGGCCTGAGCCACTGCGCCTGGCCGTGGACTTTTCTTGATCATGGAAACACACAGGTATCAGGGAGGAGTGAAATGAGTGCCAGAAGCTGCCTGTGCTCACTACTCTGCTTTTTCCATCTGATTTTAAGTCACCTAATCCATGAACAAACAATTTTGCTTCACCAGGCACAGTGGCTTCTCTCATAGTCAACTGATTCAATGACACACAAGTAAGGAATGAATGGATTATTTCTTGTGCTTCTCAACTCAAGCTGACCAAGAGGCTGTCCTTTGGTGTTCACAACTAGGTTCATCTCCCCTCTGCTGCACTAGCATCCAAGTGTATGTGATGCTTCAGCTGCATTACTCCAAGCTTCATTCTGAAGTCTGTTGAAGTTAAGATAAACTTTTAACAGTGGAAATGTCAGTAAATTCCTGAAATTCATCTAGGTTACACATATTCTCTACCTCTTCTCTAAAATGTGTAGAAGAAAACATATTTCCCCTTGATTATCAGGTTCTATGACCCCAGCCCACACCATAGGATCCTTTGTTCAAAGTTTATCCTCTATCATAATGAGAGCTAATTGTTCACATGTTCATCATTTTTTCCAACTTAATGCAACAATTATCATGCCAATTCTTTGAATTAAGATCTATCAACCAGAAAACCACAGACAAGAGTGAATAGAAACATTTCAATCTTCTCTGTACCCATAATAAATAGTCATTTCTCAGATTCTCCTATTCTGTTGATGGGGGTAACAACGTCATACACATCAGTGTTTCAGGGCCTCCAGTACATCTGGTGAGACAGTGATTTGACATTACAAGGGTTTGTGTTTTGGCTTTCTCTGACCAATAATGGGTTTTCTCCTTTCTATAAGGACAGCTGGCCCTGTACATATGACAACATCATGAACATATGTTGCTTCACATTTATTTTTTTACTATAGTTAAGTTTCTTCTTTTAATGCTTAATTATGTAAGGATTTCTTGACTCTGATGAAAGCACTCAGAAATCTTCCAAGTGATGATTCTGGCAGAAACACGACTGGCAAGAAAGGTAAATGTATATACAGGAAAACAACCACTGTCCTCCAGATGTTGGGTTAGGTCCACTGTACTCACTTGACACATGTTGTTAGTCTGACCACTGATGTGTGATACAATGTTAGTGGTTCAGGAGGGGTTATGCTACTTGGCAAGCTGAATGCTCAGAAGATCCATGGGTATGCAAGCCTCGTCAACTGAAATTCATGATGTTGAGCTCATGCGTGGATTTTATGGTTCATGTGACTTCCTTAAAAAGCTGGGAAAGATGATTGACTGAAGTTCTAATATTGGATCCTCTTAATTACTAAGAGCAGATCCTCAGTAATGGAATAGAGATGAATATTCACTTGGGAAGCATTTGTTTTTGATCTTGACCTATTTTCAAAGGTCCAGTCATAGCTCTTCCAAACCAACTTTGTCTCCATTCCTTCAGTTTTGTTTCTTCTGAGGCCTGATGATCTGTCCAAACCAGTATTGCCAATGTCATGGAATTGCTAATCTCTCTTTGCAAAGTGTACGGTGACTCTCCCCTTGGGGTTTACCCGCTATTGTGACTTCTAGTCTCCCAGGGCATCCTTGACAACGGCAGTGGTGTGACATCAATACAACACCCAGTTATGAGAACTCCATCCAGCATAGCGTCACTGGGGCCGTAAGCATGATTGGACTTCCATAGGCTGCAATGATTAATTTTTTTAATTAGGCAGTTATCCCTATTAATACCCTTTACCCCTCCATTGAGTTAGAAAAATACTTTAAGGTGTACATACCCATTAGTTGAGTGTTTTATAACTAAAGGTTATAAAGGAAATTTCTGTAGCTGGAGCAGATACTATACCTGGTATTGGGCACAGTGTTTTTATGGGGGGGAACTGAAATCACCTTCACAGATATAATTTTTATATAATTATTTGTAAATATGCACATGTTGCTTATATAATATACTTAAATAGCCTTATTTAGACATATATATGTACATATAAGTATCTGCAGTCAATAATTTTTCAAAAATATAAATGTAACAGTATGTATGTTATACACACTCAAATATGTACATTTTCCATAAATGATATAAATTTTGTGGTTTTTATTTGTATTGAGTTTTAATGTTTTAAATGTTGTCTTAGTATCTCTATATATGGATTAATAAATATTCATGTTTATGCCATCAATTTTAATAAAATGCATCTATCTAAATAAGTAGATGTATAAATACTGTATTGTCCTATTTTTGCACAATAATTATTGACAATGAACCACTTAAACTCAGCATTTTATTACACTAAGTATTTATTTTCACATTCATGAATGTTCATTGTCATAATCAATTGCCTGATCAAGGCAGGGCTCAGCTGGTTGGTTCAGCTGCAGTGAACTGAGCTTGTCTCCAGCCTATGGATTGCATTTATGTGAAGACAAGGCTACAGGACAGTGACTACCCAGGGCAGAAGATTCTCATTATAGATCGCAGGAGTAAACAACATCCCATACCAAGCTGACCTGATACAATTAAGTCCAACAATCTCTAACATAGATACACAACTTTAATTGATTATTTCACTTCGTAATTACTAAAGTTTCTAAAAATGTTTACTCCATTTAAACATCAGGTTATTTGATAATTCCATAGATAGATAATTATAATTTTCAACTTTTATAATCTTCAAAATGTTTTCAAATGCAATGTTGCATTAACTTGAAAGTAAAGCTGGGTTTGCTTTCAACATGTGACCTTCCATTGAAATTTTCTTGAATGTCCTCATCAAGGAAAAAATAAATCTCTTTAGCTAAAATATCACCTAAAACATATATTGTTAAACTTCATATAGATCATCTGTTACCATATTAAAATTCAAATTATCTTTCAGGAAATTTGTGGTGGACCTGCTATGTAGCATGCAAAACATCCTCTCAGGGATGCTGAGGTGCTGCTGAACTTTGGATAATTTTGAGTAGCAAGGGAGTTTCATATTAAGGGGAAAAATGCTATATCCATGTTTAAGATTTTCTCTTACTGTTTGCCTTTTTGTAGAGGAAGCCTTATTTGGTTGTCAAATGATTGTTATATCTATCTATCTATCTATCTATCTATCTGGTTTTTTTTAAAAGACAGAGTCTTCTTTTTTTTTTTTTTTTTTTTTTTTTGAGACAGAGTTTCGCTCGTTACCCAGGCTGGAGTGCAATGGCGCGATCTCGGCTCACCGCAACCTCTGCCTCCTGGGTTCAGGCAATTCTCCTGCCTCAGCCTCCTGAGTAGCTGGGATTACAGGCACGCACCACCATGCCCAGTTAATTTTTTGTATTTTTAGTAGAGACGGGGTTTCACCATGTTGACCAGGATGATCTCGATCTCTTGACCTCATGATCCACCTGCCTCTTCTTATGTTGTTCAGTCCAATCTCAAGTTCCTAGGATGAAGCAATTCTCCTGCCTTAGCCTGTCAAAGTGCTGGGGATTACAGGCATGAGCTACCACAAATAGCCTTATGATATATTTCATACAATTTCCTGATTTTTCTCTTTCATCTGTGACTTAATGAACTTTTCTTGCTATGAACCCAGACTTGCTGGTAAGACTTGAAAGCACATTCAAGTGTATTCTGAGACAATCTGTAACTGGAAAATTTTGAACCTTGTGGAAAGAGTAAGCTTACTGGCCTGTCAGCTGTCAATTTGCCATTGTTACTGTCACATCTAGAAGCACATTTTCTAAAACCCATTTTCTCTCTATGGTTTCTTTAGAGTTGCTCAACGAGAGGCCATCCCCTGAGATTGGGAAATCAGAGTGGTGAATTCATGTACACTGACACCTGAAGTAAAACATGTGGAGTTAGGTATAAACTGGAGAATCACCTGGAAAGGTGCTGCAGGCATCTGAGAACATCAGCGCCCCCAGCCCTGGGCTTCCCAGACAGGTCTGAGGATCATCACATGGGTACACAGCCCATACCACCAGGGGCAGGTGCACTCTGGCTTCTGGAGGATCACCTGAGAATCCCCTGTCTCTAGTACCTGCTTCATGAATTTCAAAACTTAAAGGTCTTTGCAGAGGTGATCTCTAAGTTAATGTTTTTGTGATTTGAAAAGGTCAAAGAGGCTGGATGTGGTAGCTCACACCTGTAATTCCAGCACTTTGGGAGGCCAAGGTGGGTGGGTCACTTGAGGTCAGGAAGTTGAGACCAGCCTGGCCAACATGGCGAAACCCTGTCTCTACTAAAAATACAAAAATTAGCTGGGCGTGGTGGTACATGCCTGTAACCCCAGCTACTGAGGAAACTGAGGCAGGAGACTCACTTGAACCAGGGAGGCAGAGGTTGCAGTGAGCTGAGATTGCCATTGCACTTCAGCCTGGGGGACAGAGCAAGACTCTGTCTCAATCAATCAATCAATCAATCAATCGTCAAAGAGCTTTTAAACTTAACTGCATATTAGGATCACTTGAAGAGCTTTGAAAAATTCTGATGCCCAGGCCACAGATCATACAAATTAAACTCTCTAAGAGTGAGAGATCCAAACATTGATACTTTTTCTAAAGTGTCCCCTACCCCAGGTGATTCCCCAAAGACACATCTGAGAGCCTCTGCCACAGCACCTTGCTATTCAAGGTGTGATCCATGAACTAGCAGCATTGGCATCACCTGAAAAGCTTGCTAGTCATGCAGAATCTCAGATCCTGCTCCAGACTTTATGAATCAATCTACATTTTAATAATTCCCATGTGGTTCAGTTCACGTTAAATTTTAGAAGTGCTGCTACAGAGAACAGAATGGCTGTCCAGTAAGTCTGTGGGATATGGAAGGTGGGAATGGTGCCTGTAAGGTGGGTTTCTCATCTCTGATCACTTCCAGTTACAGGAAATGCCTTATATCTGTGCCTCTGTTGGAGAGTTCTAATTTTCAGAAAGTTCTGTTTTGGGCAGATGTCAAAATCTACTCTCTAGTCACTTCTACGAACTGTCCCCACACTTTTTTTTTTAAAGTTTGAACTCACATATTGTTCTACCCTTAATTTTCCTTCTTTCTCGCTCCCTCCTAAACTTCCAGTTTCTTTAGTCCATGTATATTTTTGCAGAAGTCTCTTTAGTAATTCTACACTAAAAATGGCTCTCAGGACTGAAAGTGGGATTTTGAATGTGATGTGGCATAATGAGTACAGTAGGAAAATGATTTCCCTTCATCTAGAAATTCTACTAATGTCTACTTTTTGCTTCCTGAAAATCAGGATATTAGTCATGGTCTTCGTCAAATGCTACATTATAGAGAATATGTATCTAGCAAACAAACCAATATTGATGGTTCCAGGGTCTCAGATCTTTAATATGTTACCACTAATAATGTCCTGAGCTCTCAGAGAGAAACCAATGTGTGAGTCCTGGGCTGAGGTTTTTTGGACCTTTATCTCCAGTGGAGCCAGACTCTTGTCCCCCATTCTTTTCTCCTAGGACCACATCCTTTCACAGAGACAGCCCTTCCCTCCGTGTGGCTGTCAGGGAAAACCTGCAAACCCTGCCTGCTACCTCTGATCTCACTCTGTCCACTCTATCTTGCCTTTGACTCCAAAATCTGATGAGAAATCTCAGGAGCACGGTTTTCAGCAGAGACGCAGATTATTTCACCTCTTGTTTTTACCTTTTGACTTTGGGGCTCTCTGAGGTTCCTTCTAAAGCTGTTACAGAAGGAGGGAACGGTTTGTCCAAAAAGGGAGCAAAGTCACATTTGACCTCAAATTTCAGCCCTGAGGAACTTCAGGGAATAAACTCATACACTTAGTGCTGGTCAAAGACTGTATGATTACCTAAGTAAAAATCCACATTCCAAGAAACTAACTGTCATAAACATAACTTTTGATCTTTCTCATCACGTCTTTCCCTTCACGGGCCACGAGTGCCCGTTCAGATTCCCATCTCCCAGCAACCCTTCCGGGTCCAGGCACAAGGTACGCGGTGAGAAGTATTATTCTAATAGCAAATGAGGAAAGCGAAGGGGCAGGAAACGGGCCTAGGATACAAAGTTCTGGCACTGCTCTTCGCACCTCACCTCACCTCACTGTTTTTTCCTTCCTTGTCTTCAAGTCCCTAGTCTCCCGGGTGTCACTGCCGCTCTCTCGCTCGCTTCCCGCAGCCTCTCTCAAAAGCAACGAACCAGCTGCGGCCGTTAGACTACATTGCCCACAATGCCACTCGCCGGCCAGTCTCGCGTGGGGGTTTTCCCTCGGCTGCTGTTATAATTAATGTTAATCAAACCCAAGTTTCTAGGAAGGAGCCGAATTATTATCTCATTCTCCGATAGGATATCTTTTTATCTTCACCTGCCACCCCTGCTGTTTCGTGAACAATCCTCTGCAGTGGGAAATTTGTTCAGGCGACTACTGTGGCCACCCTCCGCCTCCTCCGGTCTTTGCCCCTGTTAGGTCCCCGGGGGCCTGGGAGTGTCATTGGCGGATGACCGCAATTCTTGCCGCTGCCGTTGACATCGCGACCATGGTCTCCGGCAGCAGCGGCCTAGCCGCCGCCCGCCTCCTGTCACGCAGCTTCCTCCGTGAGTCCAATTAGGACTCTGTCTTCCTGGCGTTCGCGGGTTCTTGGCCCCGCCGGACACAATGTTCTGGCCCAGGCCGTGGCTGGGTCCTCCAGGGCGGGACGTCGGCGGGGGCCTGGCAGCCGCTGGAATTCAGGCTTCGAGTGGGGGACTTCTACGGAGAAAGGAGTTTTTCTGGATACGACAGGAGCGCGGCATGACTTAGGCCGCTGGCAGATGGAGATATTGGGTGGCTGAGCTAGGATTCGGGTCTGGGAGCCCTGCAAATTTAGGAGCTTGCTTTCGGCCCCGCGGTGATGAGTGGCAGGGTGGGGGTGGCGTCTAGACTGGCCTTATTTGGAGTTGGGGGTGAAGAGGTCCAGGGTGAACTTGGTGGGGAGGGTAAGTGTCTGGGTTGAGAGGTGGGGGAAGAGTCTCAGTAGGAAGTTGGGGAGAGGAATGAGAGTGTCCCTACTGCGGAAAGGTTCTACACCTCGACTTCCCCCTCCGCAGGATTGTGACGTTAGGGGAAAGATAGTTTCTATACACAGAGTGAATTGAAATGGCCGCATAGACCCCTAGAAGCTTTTGGTTGGCCGGGACCTAAACCAGCATATTTGCAGTGTGTCCACCAGGCGGTTTGTGAACACATCAGTTCCCGAAAACTTAGCACCCAAGGTTGCTAGTCTTTGAGACATGCTGACTATGGAAAATTCTTGCTATATTCAAAGTCTCTGTGCTTGTCAGGTAGGTTATAGTAGAAAGAAACTTTGGAATCAGCCACATCATGGTTTGAAGTCTGGCTAGTCCCTTTTCAGTCTGTGTAATAACCCTGGACACTTTTCTTAATCTGTTTTTCACCTAATGTTTCCAATCAGATGAAAATATTAACATATTTTAATAAGTCTGACGCACCACCACCTGTAAGGTGATTTTGTTTACCATTAACAATGAAAAACGATTGCTTATTAAAATTGTGACACACCAATGGTTGTCACATGTATCCTGTTTTTTTTTAAAAAGTGAAGAAATATGAATCTTAGAAATGATAATGTGCAGGATGATCTGGGTTCACTGCAGAATAAGTGAAGCAATTTATATAAAGTATCCCGTATGTAGTAAACAGTTTTCTTCTCCGCTTTGCTATTAATTCAGCTGCTTGTGCTGAATATTGTATAAGACTTAATTCCTTTTTTGAGAAGATTACATTCTAAAAGTGTACCTTGATGAGTGTGAACTCTATAGCCAACACTTAGTTGCCAATCACTTGAAGACAAAGGTCTGGCTAGATAACTTTAGCAAGTATGAAATAGTTGGTTTGTTTGGTAAAGCTTCCTGGAGATTCTTATTGTGTAAGTTAAAAGGACAGTTGAGGATGTTGTGAGCAGGTCAAAAAGGATTCATTATACCCAGTTATCACTCAGGTCAGTAGGATTTGAGCACCAAGAATGAAGTATATTGGATATGGTTTTAAACCAGCTTAATTTGAATAGAGACTAGGTTAGAATGTAGAAGACCAGATGTGCAGCACAGCCACTGTGTTGGGAAACCCCAGGAAGAAGTTGTCCACCTGTGTCTGTCTCTTCTGTGGTCTTGCTAGTCTGAGGTTCTGAAAGATCCTAGCTTCAGGTAGGTCTGCTGCGTAGAAGAATCTAGAGGAGAAAGGAAGAGTGTCTAAAAGATCTACTTCCTTACTCCACCTTTGGCAGTACTCTCAATCCTCTTCCCATAGAACTGGAAGTTCATTCTTCCTAGACTCCCAGAACCATTTGGTCTTAAAGTGACCATCTGGTTTAGTTTTGTTACTGGAGTGGGCTTGAATTATCCAAGTCACGTGATTAACTTGTTATTAAGGGTCTGAAATCTAAACCAAGGTATATTCTATATTTAGAGGGGTTACAAACAGCAATGTTTAATGTATAAACACCTCTAAATTCACAAACCTCTAATTCCTCTTTCCCATGCCACATTTCTGAGCCCATTTTCACTTCCACAAGAAATATAGCAGCCACAACATCATCTTGCAAACTTTGTTTAAAGGGGCCATAAATTATTTAGGCTGTGAAGCTAATAGAGCTACAGCTGTTAGGGAATTTTGTTCCCTCTGTTAAGTTTCAACTTATGGTACATTACTTGCTGAAGGTCATAGAGTTGAAATATTGATTAGAGTTAGCAGCAGCAAAGAAACTCAGAGGAGCACTGCTAGAGGACTTCCAGAGCCCTGTTGGAAGGAAAGAAACAAAATCTGTTTTATAGCTTATGAAAAAAGGAAAAGGATCCAGTTGAAATGGAGAGAGAAAATACAATGAAAAAAATGAGACAGATTTCTTCCATGAGGAAGTTAAGGATTTCATAAGCACCCTTGAAGTTGAAATAGTGAAGTGAAGTTTAAAAGTCTTTTTAAAACTGGTCAGTAGTTTCTGTAACTTGAGTCTTTTAGAATAAATAGGGAATAAGAGCTAGTATTTTTGAACCTCAGAATTATGGTATTTTAATGCCAGAAAGTAAACCTTAAAACCCTACTGGTCCCATACCTTTGTATGGCAGATGAGGAAATCCAGAAAGTTTCCAGCCAGTATCAGAAGGGGCCCTAGCACCCAGGTCGTCTGTCTTTGCAGTATCCGTTCCATCAGCATGTACCGTGTGATATTTTCAGCTTCTTTTTTCGAAGCTCTGATTTTTTTTGGCAGTCTCAGTGGTGTGTTGAGAAGGTGACTATCCTATTCAAAGATGCTGCCTTCCTTTTCCCCGTGTTTGCTAAGTGTGTAGGCCTGTTTTTAGAATCAGAGAGCATTTAAAGTGTAGTTTGGAAAAGGAGATCCTCAGCAGTGATGTTTTGAATACTAGTATCTGTTGCCATTGCATCTAAGAATCAAATGTTTATTTCAGAAATACAAAATAGCCTTGATTCAGATGTACCAATGTAGCCATGAGATTTGATTTTCTGACATCAAATTTGTTTTTTCATAGAAACGTAATTGGAATGTTAAAAACAATTTCTCTGAAGTACAGGGCAACAATTTCATCAAGGGACTGCCATGCCATAGACCCACATTTTTTACATTATAACATTTCTTACATTAGGATGTGTCTTATTATTGATATCTTGGTGTTTTTTTTGAGACAGAGTTTTGCTCTTGTTGCGCAGGCTGGAGTACAATGGCGCAATCTCGGCTCACTGCAACCTCCACCTTCCAGGTTCAAGCGATTCTCCTGCCTCAGCCTCCTGAGTAGCTGGGATTATAGGCATGTGCCACCATGCCTGCCTAATTTTAAATTTTAGTAGAGACGCGGTTTCTCCATGTTGGTCAGGCTGGTCTCGAACTCCCAACCTCAGGTGATCCGCCCACTTCATTTTTTCTTTGTTACCAGTAATTAATAGTACTTCTTAAAAATCAATGATATTTTATATTTGATGAAATATGGTACTTACAGCTTATTAACTTCACCCATAAGTCAATATTAAATGAATATATAATTTCACATTTGAATAGTGGGTTGTTTGGGGTTTGTTGGTAAGTGACTGCTAGCTACTCTGCAGTATTATAAGGTCCTGTAGGTATAGACTACAATAGCCTGTGTCTTACATATGCATAATACCTATGGTTAATACATGTACATTTGTTAAATTCATGAGTACGTACATGAATAAATGTTTATGAGGGACACAGTTTGAGAGGTGAGTTGAAGGAGTATTGAGTATTTTATGAATAGAGTCTCGGGTCATTGGTTAGGAACATGGTACTGGTAATATAAGGCCATGGTTTGAGTCCCACCTGGGCAGGTGCTCTTTGGCCATAGCTTGTATCCTTTATCCTACCAGCCATCTTATAAATGATGTGGTTACTATCTGTGGTGAAGAGGACCAGTATGTGGCTGACAGGTACAAATCTATCATCCCTGTTGAAAACGCATCTCTCTCAGGTTACTCAGTCTCTTTGCTTCATTGTCTTTACTACAGTTTGTACTTTTGGTAGTTTTGTTTTTCTTTGTGTAATGTTTAGCTCTTTTACAGGGCAGGAAACTTCATGTGGGTAGGGCCTGAGCCTGTCTTGTTCACCTGTGAATCCCTAGCACCTGGTAGATAGCCTGTCACAGTGAACATCTCAAAGCAGTTTGGTCTACTCATTCTGCATCGGTAATAATAATGATAATAAAACAACTCTTAGGGATATAACACTTGCTCTATCCCAGGCACTGTTTTAAATGCTTTATATATTACTAACTCATTTAATTCTCTCATCAGCCTATGAAGTATATACTATTATTGTCCCTGTTTTATAGTGAGGGCTGCACCTTTACAAATGTATTATATGTTAAAAACTTAGAAGTATATTTGTGCATACTGCACATTATATGTAGACATGGATTAGTATGTTTATAAATATATATAAGATGCGCACAGGGGCATATAGAAAACATTTTTGGCTAGACTTACTTGATTTTAAAATAACATTTTTTCCTTTCTCTTTAGGGAGAGATTTGCCTTTGTGTTCATGTGGGTTGTAAACCCAGTTTTGGGAGTATACCAGACACTGTGCTACCTGGTGCCAGTTTAAGGAGTGATTTCTTATTAACATCACAGTCTCCTGGGGGCAGTTGTTATTCCACTTATAGATGGGAAGACTAAGGCTAAGGGAGATCAAAAGATACGCCCTGGGTTATGTGGCTGGTGAAAGGCAGAGCATAAACTCAAGACCAGGCTTGTCTGATTCCTGGGATGATGTTCTCAGCTGCTCCTGGGGACACAGTCCCAAGGCTAAGCTGGACAATTTCTAAGAATCAGAAGAGAAGGAGGTGGTCTAGGATGTGGCAACTATAGCATTCGCCATCAGAAATTATTCCTGGTGGCCAACCTCACCTTTCTTGCTCTAATATTTTATTTAAAATACTTATCAACCAGGCGTGGTGGCTCATGCCTGTAATCCCAACACTTTGGGAGGCTGAGGCAGGCGGATCACTTGAGGTCAGGAGTTCAAGACCAGCCTGGCCAACGTGGTGAAAACCTGTCTCTGTTAAAAATACAAAAAAAATTAGCCAAGTTTTTTGGTGCAGGCCTGTAGTCCCAGCTACTCGGGAAGCTAAGGCAGGAGAATCGCTTGCACCTGGAAGATGGAGGTTGCAGTGGGCTGGGATCATGCCACTGCACTCCAGCCTGGGTGACAGAGTGAGACTCCCATCTAAAATAAAATAAAATAAAATAAAATAATACGTATTTTCTTATTATTAGTAAAGCTAGGCATCTTGTCACATATTGATTTGCAGTTTGTCATCCATTGTGTTTCTTGTTCATGGCCTTTATCAGTTTTTCTCTTAGGCTTTGTGCTCCTCTTTTTGTTGGCTCTCCATGTTGCCCAGGTTAATTCCTTGTCTGTTAAATGTTATGAAAACACTCCCCTGGTCTGTCACTGCCTTTAACTCTGCCTGTAGTGTGTTTTACTCTGTCTGAATGCTTTCTTTTTTCATGTAGGGAAAGAGTCAATTTGTATTATTTTCTTTGGGTTTCATTTATTTAAAAAATGTTAGCAAGGCATTTGTACTAGATTAATGTAGCTTTGGGCACCAGCAGCATTTTAGGGCTGAACTTCTATGCAGTCCCAATATGAATTTTAGAGAAACCTATGATTTTTATATGTACAAAAATAGATACAGAGTTCTTTTCTCTCTTTCCTGATACGTGGGAGTTCAAGATTGCCTTTTCCCAACTCACTGAAAAAGAGATGGACCTTATCATAGTAACTTGGTATAAGTGTTTCTTTTGGAGACCCAGTTTCTTGTCCTGGAATTCAGTGAAATGTTTCCCATGCACCTGCTGTGTATAAGGCACTGACCATATACCGCATCAAGATGAGTAAGACATGGTCCTGACACTCATGGAGTTTACAGTTAGCAGTCCTAAAAGTATTTAGATGGTACTTGAAATAATCTTGAAGTAAATTTAACCTTAGACAATTTTACTTAGAAATAATGTGGTAGGCCAGGCACGGTGGCTCAAGCCTGTAATCCCAGCACTTTGGGAGGCCGAGGCGGTCGGATCACGAGGTCAAGAGATCGAGACCATCCTGGTCAACATGGTGAAACCCCGTCTCTACTAAAAATACAAAAAAATTAGCTGGGCATAGTGGCACGTGCCTGTAATCCTAGCTACTCAGGAGGCTGAGGCAGGAGAATTGCCTGAACCCAGGAGGTGGAGGTTGCGGTGAGCCGAGATCATGCTATTGCACTCCAGCCTGGGTAACAAGAGCGAAACTCCGTCTCAAAAAAAAAAAAAAAAAGAAATAATGTGGTAAAAAGAGTAAGAATATGTATGCATTCAGTAATATACTATGTGATGGTATTTATTATATACCACATGAAAGTGTTCGTAGCTTCTATTCTACTTAATCTTGGATCCTTTTTAAAGTTCCCCATTATGTTCATAAATCGTGTATATCATGTGAAGATTTAGGAATTCCTGATGTAATGTTCTACTTAAATGTTAATTTATATGGATTAATGTAAGCAAAATTCTCAAGAAGTTGAGGACATTAAATCTTTAATTGAAATGTAAGAGATATTTGTAAGATTGTTTGGCCACTAATGTATGCCTTGTGTTCTAAATTTCACTTTAGGAAATCACTCACCCTAGTAATTTGGTGGCTTTGTCACAGAGATCAGGTTTGTAGTTAAAACCAAAATATGATTAAGCAGTGACAGTGGAAGATTTGCACTGTGAACTACTTTGCATTCTTGAGCAGAAGTGGAGTAGGCTATTTTTAATTGCTTAAGGTACTTCATTGATAATTTGGGTAGAAAAGAAATTAATTAGGGAAAGTGTAGAATCAGTTTGATTTAGTATTTACAGCAGCTAGAGGTTTGCTCTCTTCACCAGCCCAAATTAAGGAGAGTAGCGGAAGGGTTCTAGGAGGAAAGGTGAAGAACTGCAGTAGTGGAGATGTGGGGAGGCTGCTTTTGTGGGAAATCTCCAGCCTGAAATTCTGGGCCTTAAATTATTTAAGGTGGGGAAGAATAAGGAGAATGAGAGTGATTTAAAATTTGGTGAGTTTTACTTGGAATGTAAGCATATTTTGCATTATTTCCATTTGAATGCAAACACGGCAACAAAGAATTTTCTTCATTCTATGATGTCAGCAGTAGTAAAACTTATCATTGATTTGATAACAGTATTGCTTGAAATAGATCCACCAGTTGTTAGGTATGTCATGGTAGCATGGAGTGGCAGGTGACTGAGAGTTGGTTCTTTCTGGATTGTGTTACCTCAAGCTGTTGAGGAGTCAGAAATTAAGGTGAGGAGTATTATAACACAACTCGCCTTTAGGTCCTCCTTACAGCCATGACAGGTTGGAGAGCATGCTTGGTATAAAGAACCTGGGGTGGCGTGGGTTAATCTTCTGGTGTAGATTGAGTTTCTGGGATTCAAAAGGCATTTGTGGTGATTATGTTATACCATCATGGCTTGCTGGGCTCTTTAAGGTTTTCCGCTGGGTTTTAGAGGCTGCTCTGATTGCCGGCATTCCTCCTTTGGCTAGCCTAACATATCTTAGAGCAGTATTCTAGAAAAGGAAGCATATGATGGTCCATAATTCCTTGTCTGGATCTCCTGTGACAAGTTAATTCCTACTGTGCAGGGGCAGCTATCAGTTTAGGTGATATGGGCTCAAGTTAGGTAGCATGGGCCAGGGCTGGGGCAGAAGTGAAGAGAGTTTTTAACTGAGGAGAGGTCGTAACAGTGGCCCAGAAGCTGAATGAATCTCTTTCCTTTCTTTAGGAGCTTGGAGGTGAACTTATATGGGGTTTTAGGAGTGAACTACTGATAGCCTAGGTTTCAATTTGGAGGTAATCTCAATGAGGGATTCATTCCTTAACTCCACCCTCCCACCTCTCACACATACATAGACTTCTCTACCTTGAACAGGGATCCCAAATGCCCAAGGCTTTTTCTTATTTTGGTACTTTACACACCATGCAGTTGTGGCCCACTTTTATATCAGTTCAGATAGATTGTGAGTTCTTTGAGGACTGAGATACTGTCATTCATCACTTTATCCTTAGCACCTGACATTATGTGACATTATGGTGGTATAGGTGCTCCCTAAATGTTGACTGAATAAATGAATGAACTCACATTTCAATACCAGATGATAACCTTGTCTGGCATCAGACAGGTTTCTTGTCAGGATGGAATGTGATCAAGAATTTCACTCCTTGCCTTTGAATACATATTTTGGATTTGCCTCTGAGATGATAATAGTCTATTAGTTCCAGCTCATCTGGAAGTGGGTCCATATGAGCTTAAGCCTGGTGCATGGATGGGGAGATCACACATGCATGAGCCTCTAAGATGGTAATAGTCTATTAGTTCTAGCTTATCTAGAAGTGGATCTGTATGAGCTTAGGCCTGTAGATGGGTAGATCACACACATCTACATCTATGCATTATAGTTTTCCAAGATTTACTTAATTAGATGCTGTAGGTTCTCAGGGGCATTGCACTGGCTGAGTAATATTAAAAGGCCAGGGGATTAGGAGGTGAGCTGCTGTTTATCACACTTCTGATATACTTTTTATGAGCACCAAAGATCTGATGTTGTAACATCTTGAGCTCCATAGAATTGATCCAGGAGTTCTGGAGTTACTATGAGAAAGTAGAGATCTTCATTGGTCTGTTATTGTAGCTGTGCTTTAGGGATACAGACAGACCTGTCTTTTCTCAGGGTGATGTCTCCTATGGAAGGAGAAGAGAATTGTCTGATCTTTGTTAAGTTAGTGAGTATAAGAATACTTGTAGAGAACCAAACTTTACCTACAAAAAGTATTTTGTTTTAACAAGTAGGGACTCCAGATATCCTGATCATAACATCTGATCTTATAATCAAATCTTCTACCTTCGTGTCTGAAAACTATGATATGATATGACCATTCGTTGAAGATTCCAGGAATGGGAGGGACTGGTAAAGCCGATTCTGCCACTAGTCAGGAATTGTAGCAGGGTAGGAAAGGGTGTAGCTTCTATACAAATATCATGGTTGTAGGTGTTCATCTGGGAGAAGTAGGAGCCAAGGGCAAGAATGGGTCTCACGTGACAGCACTGGTGAGGGTGGGCTGTGCTGCATAGCTCAGTAGGGCCATGGTCTCAGGCCACAAATCCCTGCTGTGTCCACTAGCCTAGAGTCAAATGCTTAGCTGTGACTGCTATGCCAGACCTTGACCTGCAAAGCTCTCTAATGGCCCCTTGTTGAGCACAGTCCAGTCTGAGAAAGCTGTCTGTTACCTAGCAGTTCTTTGTGTGCACGATATGCTACCCAGGTGGTAAGGGCTAAATCTGAACCTGTGTCCTTCCTGGAGATATAAGGGATTCCAAATACTTCTGCCAAAAGCAGATCTTGTTGCTCTTTCAGTTATGGAGTGTGAGGTCAGGACTTAGGTGGACAGGAGGCAATGATTTAAGGCAGAAAGCATGGAGTGGACTCTGGGCAAATACATGACAACATGTTCTTTTTTTTTGTTCAATAGAGATTACACCTTATGTTCTGTTCTTAGACTTGCTTCATGTATGACCACAATGATAGGTAGAAGTCCTGGCTACTTCGAAGGGGCCAGGGATGGGTCACAGAAAAGGCACATTGATAGTTAGAGGTTTAGAAAGTAGTCCACAATTTTGTCATCTATGTTCTTCCTACTGCTTTTTGAAATTTGGGGAGCTGGTTGTAGTAACTACTTAGATTTCTCAACCTAGGTCTTTTTTTTTTCACAAGCTGCTGCTTCTCTTGTCTACTTTCCTATTTATTTTATCTCTGTTTCTTTTATATGTGAGTCCATATCAGAAGAGATTAAGTGATTTTGGATTGTATTTTAGGTAAGTTTTATTCTATGACTTAACATTTAATATGTTGTTTGTACTAGAGAATGAGTTGCTGAGCGATTTTTACTTGTATTCCTGACAAAGTTTGCCTCTTAGCTTACCTATTTAAAGGTATTAGGCTTTAAAAATTTGGGCCAAATGGGAAACCACGTGGCTGTTTAGTAAACATTATTAATGGGGGTGACAGTTTTCAGTCCCTGGATTTAATTTAAACCATTTATCTTTGAGCCCCAGTTTTTTTTTTTCTAGGAAATAAAAATGATAAACTTTAGCTTTTTCTTTCTCAGTTCAGAAAAAACAACAAGATCATGGTTCTTGATAAAGAGGGGATCCTGGAGAATGGAACAATGTCTTTTTTTGTTTGTTTTTCTAACTTATTTCTGTGGTCTCTGTGTCTTATAAAAGGTGGCATTTAGGTTTGCCGTGATCACAAGATAGCTTGTGCATTACAGGATGTTTTCTTGTGATCAAGTTGAATTATGGTGCAAAGTTTAGAAAAATTATAATGTGTCATTTTTTTTTTTTTTTTTACCTCTTAGTGCCACAGAATGGAATTCGGCATTGTTCCTATACAGCTTCTCGGAAACATCTCTACGTTGATAAAAATACAAAGATTATTTGCCAGGGTTTCACTGGCAAACAGGTATGTGTATCTAGATTTTTATTTTCAAATGTAGACTACAGATATAACAAATTAACTATTTTTTTATTTTTAATATCACAAAAATAATATATCAGATTGTTGCAGAAAAATATACTGTACAGCAATGGATTTGTATCTCAGGAGGAGATTAGTTGCTATTGTCAGCCTATAACATAAAAATTGTATTTAAACTTACTTTGCGAAGGAGTATATTGCAAGCTTACTAGGACTATATTGTATTGGAGGCCCACATACTTTCTTTCAGCAAATACGACACTTGGTTTTCCTATAACGTTGAAACAGATTACTGTTTCTTTGAGCACTAGGTAAACTAGATTCTTGTGTTTAGGTTGTGTACAGACAAACAAACAAAAAAACATATTGTTAAATACAGAATCTCCATATTCAGTGTGGAGAAATGCTCAAACCCACAGAGTCTCTTGGATAATGAGACAAGCAGAAGAACCAGACCACTGACTTTTCCCAACTTACACTCTCTCTGGGACCATGATTGGGACTACCAGGCAAAATTCCCTGAAGTGTTTTAATTTATTCTCATTTATTTATATTCATTGTCTCATCTTCTTTCCTGTTCACATCATAGATTTTGTATAAGTGAAAATATATCTGTGATGTGATTCTGTAATAAAATGCCACCTAAGAATCTCCTTTCCATTTTCCTACCTTTCTACTCCCCAGGAATTCCTTCTGTTAATAAACTGGCATGTATCCTTTCAGATATTTTTCTTGTGCGTACAAACGTATTTATATAATATGTGTTTTGTAGTGTTTATTATACAGAACTGTACTTATATAATGTTATCCAGCATATAATATATATAATGTATATATCTATAAAATAGATACCTAAAAGTAAAATTGGATGTCATATGGTCTGTGTATTTAAAATTTTCATAGCTAAATCGAACTTTAAAACATTGGAGCAGATTTATATTTCCAGCATAGTAGATGTGCAGAATTTTTTAAAATGAGGAAGTACTACCAAATCAATTAGAGTATAATCTCTATACTCTAAGTGTCTTAACCCAAAGTATCCCTTTCTTTATTATTAAAGGAGATATGGCAAGATGAAAGCAGTCAATAATTTTTTTTGTAATTTAAGGTTAATGATTTTTCTGTAATTAAAAGAATTGTCAAGTCAATTCTTCAGTGTTTTGGTAATCTAGAGCAGAGGTGACTAAACTTATTCTGCAAAAGACCAGTTTGTAAACATTTTAAGTTTAGTGGGTCATACAGTCTCTGTTACAGCTACTCAAAAGCATTATAACAGCAAAAGCAGCCATAGAAAATAATGTCAATGAATGGGCCTGGGTGTGTTCCAATAAAACTTAATTTACAAAACCAGGTAGTGGGCCAAATCCTGTAGACTGCATTTAGCAGGTTGTTTCATATAAAATGGTTCTTTTGCTTTTTTACTTTTTTTCTGAAATAACTGAGCCCACAAATGTGTTGCAGTGGACTTTTCTTCTTTTTCTTCTTCCATTCCTCTATAACCTTAAAAAAAAATCTACCAATAACAAAAAATGAAGCACCCACTAAACCCTGAAATTTTGTTCCTGGTAAAAATGGCTGGGTGTGGTGGCCCACACCTGTAATCCTAGCACTTTGTGGGGCCAGAGCAGCAGGACTGCTTGAACCCAGGAGTTTGAGACCAGCCTGGGCAATATGGTGAGACCCCATCTCTAAAAAAAAAAAAAAAATAGGAAAATTAGCTGGGCATGGTGGCGCATGCCTGTGGTTCCAGCTATTCTGGAGGCTGAGGTGGAAGGATCACTTGAGTTGAGAAGGTTGAGGGTGCAGTGAATCATGATTGAACCACTTAACACCAACTGGGATGACAGAGTGAGACCCTGCCTCAAGAAAAAAAGGTTTATTCTGATGGCCAAATGTCTTATATGTATGTCACCTCCGTTATATACATTCTAAGGAAAGAAGATCTTCATCCAAGATTTGAAGTGTGTTCTATCATCCCCTTCCCAATTGATGTTATATTTAGCTTGTTTTTTGTTATATATTAATATTATTAGCATATAATCAGAAGATGTTTGATTAACCCAAATTCCCCACATAAATTTATTATATATAATTTTATTTTTCTGTTTGCAAAATATTATATGATCCTGTGACATTTTAAGCTGTGGGCTTTTTTATAAGAACCATTGCCCATGGTGTAAGCACTATTGAGAACTGTCTCCATATTCTAAATTAGGTGATGGTTTGCCTAAATATTTAAATCCAAGGGTAGTTTTAGTGTTTTTCAGCTACTTGCATTTATATTGTTTCTCATTCACTCTCCTTGTTTTTGTTTTTAAAGTAAGTGAGTGTTAATTCCCTAAAGTTAGGTTTGTTGATTCAGATTCATTATAGACTTACTGATGAGGTCTGAAATTTATAGCTTACTTCCACAGTATATCTGCATATTGTCTTATTAGTTTGTTTTCTCTGTACACACGTTATTTCACATAACAAATGAAAAATCCTTGTATTTTAGGGTAGGTTTCAGCAATGCAGATTTCCATTGGGTGCCATCTTGTTTCTTACACTGGCTTTATAAGTTGCTAAAATTATTCCTATTCCTAATTGTATACTGGCTGGTGATAATGGTAAAACTAAGGAAAATAAGCTTATTTTGAATAGATGTGTTATTCCTGTTTAGCACTACTTTGTGATTAAAATTTGGTGCTTTTGAATTTACCTGGCAGTGTAGTCTAGGGCAATGCTTCTCAGTGTCTATAGCAAAAAACCCATGTGGGTGTTTGTTTTAAATTTTCAGTCTAATATGGATCAATATTTTTATAAAGTACAGTAAAAGCTGTAGCAATGTCGTACTGCTATATTTGCAAACATTTTTACTTTTTTTAAAATTAGATTTTTCCCCTCTCTCTCCCTTCCTTCCTTCCTTTTTTTTTGTTTTCTTTTTCTTTTTCCTCTTACCTCATTGCAGAGCAGCAAGAGTCTGCATACTATACTTTGAATAGCACTGTTTTAAGAGAGAGAACACTGGCCTGTGGTTCTTTCAAAACTCTGCTCCTGACTTTAGACAAATTAATTAACATGCTTGGGGCCAAGTTTCCTATTTTGAAATAGAATTTCAATCAGAAAATTTCTGAAGTCCTTCTTAAGGCCCTAATTTTTATTCCTTTAATAGAATGTCAATAGTTGGAACCACATTTTGAATGACCACATAGATTCATTCATTTTTCAACAACTATTTATTGAATGCCTACTGTATGTTGATTTAGGTGTCATATTGCAATGAACAAAGACATAAATCACTGTCTTCATGGAATTCACATTTTAGTGGTGGTGGGTGGAATGTATCAACAAAATCAATGAGTAGATTATGTGGTATGTTAGAGAGTACAATTGCTCTGGAAGAAATAAGCCAGGGAGATAGTTGGGCGGTTCTTGCCAGGAGTGGAGAGTGGCTGATCGAAGTCTGGAGGTGGTACATTATGAATGACATGCAAAATCTGGTAGAAAGATTGGAGAGGGCAGTGGGCCACCTGGAGGCAGTATCCCATACCTCTGACATGCACTGTGGGTATGGAGACTGTCCTTCAAAAGCAGGAGCAGCTCCCTATGTGCAGGCATTTGACTTGCTGCTTGCTGGTCCTGTGACAGAGTACTTGAAGATCAGTAAAGAGATTGGGGGAGACGTGCAGAAACATGCGGAGATGGTCCACACAGGTTTGAAGTTGGAGCGAGCTCTCTTGGTTACAGCTTCTCAGTGTCAACAGCCAGCAGATAACAAGCTTTCCGATTTGTTGGCACCCATCTCAGAGCAGATCAAAGAAGTGATAATCTTTCGGGAGAAGAACCGAGGCAGCAAGTTGTTTAATCGCCTGTCAGCTGTCAGCGAAAGCATCCAGGCCCTGGGCTGGGTGGCTGTGGCTCCCAAGCCTGGCCCTTATGTGAAAGAAATGAATGATGCTGCCATGTTTTATACAAACTGAGTCCTCAAAGAGTACAAAGATGTGAATAAGAAGCATGTAGACTGGGTCAAAGCTTATTCAAGTATATGGACAGAGCTGCAGGCTTACATTAAGGAGTACCATACCACTGGACTGGCATGGAACAAAACGGGGCCTGTGGCAAAAGAACTGAGTGGACTGCCTTCTGGACTCTCTGCTGGATCAGATCCTCCTTCCCCTCCACCAGGCCCCCTCCTCCGCCAGTCTCTACCAGTTCAGGTTCAGATGAGTCTGCTTCCCACTCAGCACTGTTTGCGCAGATTAATCAGGGGGAGAGCATCACACATGCCCTGAAACACGTGTCTGATGACGTGAAGACTCACAAGAACCCTGCCTTGAAGGCTCAGAGTGGTCCAGTACACACTGGCCCCAAGCCATTCTCTGCACCCAAACCCCAAACCAGCCACAAAGAAGGAGCCAGGTGTACTTGAACTGGAGGGCAAGAAATGGAGAGTGGAAAATCAGGAAAATGTTTCCAACCTGGTGATTGATGACACAGAGCTGAAACAGGTGGCTTACATTTACAAGTGTGTCAACACGACGTTGCAAATCAAGGGCAAAATTAACTCCATTGCAGTAGATAACTCTATGACGTAGTGGGCATTGTGGAGATAATCAACAGTAGGGATGTCAAAGTTCAGGTAATGGGTAAAGTGCCAACCATTTCCATCGACAAAAGAGATGGCTGCCATGCTTACCTGAGCAAGAATTCCCTGGATTGTGAAACAGTCACTGCCAAATCTTCTGAGAAGAACGTCCTCATTCCTACAGAAGGCAGTGGCTTTAATGAATTCCCAGTTCCTGAGCAGTTCAAGACCCTAGGAATGGGCAGAAGTTGGTCACCACAGTGACAGAAATTGCTGGATAAGTGAAGTGCCACTGCGTTCTTTGCCCTCCCTTCACACCATGGGATAAATCTGTATCAAGACGGTTCTTTTCTAGATTTTCTCTACCTTTTCTGCTCTTAAAACTGCTTCTCTGCTCTGAGAAGCACAACTGCCTGCCTTCACTGAAATATACCTCAGGCTGAGATTTGGGGTGGGATAGCTGGTCAGTTGATCTTCCGCAGGAAGGTGCAGCTTTTCCATATCAGCTCAACCATGCCACCAGTCCATTCTTAAGGAACTGCCAACCAGGACTGATGATGCATTTTAGCTTTGAGTTTTTGGGCATTATCCTACCAACAAACAGTCCATTGAGAAGAAAACAGTCCCAGGAATTAACAGATCAGAATGTTCACACTGGTTAATCTTTTTCTAACAATGAGAGTGAAGATAGCAGAAGCTGGTGTGTTTCCAGATGGTTCTTCTAATCAAACGAATTTTTTACTGTTGACAAGTGAGGCAAGGGTTGCACTGGACCAAAGGCTGATAGGCTTGGCCATCTAGCATTCCACACAAAATTGTTCCCTATAAGCATTCCTTTTATTCTCTATTCCATCCTGGGTCTGCCTCAACCATGCTGTGGCAGTGCCCTTCATCCAGAGCAGTTAAAGAAGTCTTGGACCCTTTCTCTAGGATTCCTGCCCAGCACCTTCTACAGAGATGACTTAAAAGGAAAAAAAAAAAAAAAGAAAAAACACACCATTCCGAGGAGTCTGGCATTCCTGAATCCTCCTTGCCTGCTGGGTGCCTGTTACCTGTCTTCACTGTCTCCTTTTCCCTGTCATGCTCATCAGCTATGGCTTCTATCCAAGCACCTGAACAGAGGACTAAAACCTCCATTGCAGGCTGGTTTTAGGTCTTGATTTACATAAGAATCTTACACAGCACTGCTAATGTAAAGTTCAGTTTTTTCCCTCTAGGACAAACACTTACCAAAATGTGCAACTTTTTTTGGTGGAAGAGAGATTGTCCTGTGATTTCTACCCATTTCCTGAGGCCTGTGGAAATAAACCTTTATGTACTTATTTTTCTTCTTTTTTTTTTTTTGAAAGAAAGAAAAAGAATAAAGAAGAAGAGGAAAAAGGAAGAGAAAGAGAGAGAGAGAATGGGAGTATTGCTTTCTTGCCCAGGCTAGGATGCATTTTAGTAATGGGTATTGAAAACCTCTTTTATACCAATAATTATACTTGATGTAAACAGGAAGGAATAAGGGAAGAAAATAACAAACAAGCAGCCAACCAATATTTCATTTAAACCTATGAAATGCTATGCGATTACTGAGGAGTGATTTACTTCCAATTATGTAGTCACTTTTGGAATACGTGTGAGATGGTAATGTATGTTTTGTGTATTTGAAGTGGAGAGTTCTATAAATGTTTATTAAGTTTACTTGTTCCGGGTCTGAGTTCAAGTCCTGGATGTCCTTGTTAATTTTCTGTCTGGTTGATCTATAGAATCGTTAGCTCTTCTTGTTACATTGATCCTTTTGCCATTATGTAATGTCCTTGTCTCTTTTGATCTTTGTTGCTTTAAAGTCTACTTAATCAGAGGCGAGAATTGCATCTCCTGCTTTTTATTTATTTGTTTACTTTTACTCTCTGATTGGTTGATAAATCTTCCTCCTTCTCTTTGTTTTGAGTCTTTGTGTGTCGTTGCATGTGAGATGGGTCTGGATGCAGCATACCAATGGGTTTTGGCTTTTTATCCAATTAGAATATATATAACTTTAATACTGGCATTTGATGCTAGCTGGCTGTTTTGCCCATTAGTTAGTGTAAATTTTTCATTGTGTTAATGTTCTTTTCTTTGTGACATATTTTTGGAAAGACTGATATTGGTTGTTCCTTTATATGTATAGTGCTTCTTTCAGAAGCTCTTGTAAAGCAGACCTGGTGGTGGTGAAGTCTCTAAGTACTTGTTTGTTCGCAAAAGATTTAATTTTTCCTTCGCTCATAAAGCTTAGTTTGGCTGGATAGGAAATTCTGGGTTGAAAGTTCTTTTCTTTAAGGATATTAAATATTGGTCCCCGGTCTTTTCTGGCTTGCAGGATTTCTGCTGAGAGATCTGCTGTAAGTCTGATAGGTTTCCCTTTATGGGTAACCTGACCTTTCTCTCTGGCTGCCCTTAGTATTTTCTCCTTCATTTCAACCCTAATAAATCTGGCAATTATGTGCCTTGGGGTTGGTCTTCTTGAAGAATATCTTTGTGGTGTTCTCTGTATTACCTGGAGTTGAATATTACCCTGCCTTGCCAGGTTGGGAAAGTTTTCCTGAATGATATCCTGAAGAGTATTTTCCAACTTGGATTCATTCTCTTCATCACATTCAGGTACACCTATCAAACGTAAATTAGGTCTTTTCACATAGTCCCATATTTCCTGGAGACTTTGCTCATTCCTTTTCATCCTTTTTTCTCCAATCTTGTCTTCTCGTTTCATTTCACTGAGCTGGTTCTCGACTTCTGATATCCTTTCTTCTACTTGATCGATTCGACTGTTTAAACTTGTGCATGCTTCGCGAAGTTCTCGTGTTGTGTTTTTCAGCTCCATCAATTCACTTATATTCCTCTCTAAATTGTCCATTCTTGTTAACATTTCGTCAAACCTTTTTTCAAAGTTCTTAGTTTCTTTGCATTGGGTTAGAACAAGTTCTTTTAATTCACAGAAGTTTCTTATCACCCACGTTTTGAAACCTGCTTCTGTTATTGGGACACACTCGTAATCTATTAAGCCTTGTTCCGTTACTGATGAGGAATTGCAATCCCCTGTAGAGGGAGAGGCATTCTGATTTTGAGTATTCTCTGCCTTTTTACGCTGATTTCTTCGCTTCATTATATATTTATCTGTCTGTTGTCTTTGTAATTACCGACTTTCTAACTAGGTCTCTGAGCAGACGTCCAACTTGTTGATTCCCAGCGCCGAAATCTGAGCAATCCACTGCGCTGGCCAAAACAGCGGTGTTAAGATGGGTGGTGCTTTTCTGCCCGGAAATCTCCGGACTCTGCACCAAAAACTGGCGCTCTAAGGCACCAGCAAAACCGCCGCGCCAGCCACAAGAGTCGCCCTGGCAACACGTGGGGCTCCTCTGCTGGGGATCTCCTGGTCCGTGAGCAACAAATATTCGTCTGAAAATGTGGCGTCCTCTCGTTCTCTGCGCTTTCACTGGGAACTACGAGCCTGAGCTGCTAGTGATCAGCCATCTTGGATCTCTCTCAACCTTTATGTACTTAAAGTTAAAAAAAAAAAAAAAAAAAAGAAATAAGCCAGGGAAAGGAGGAGTGTGTGTAGTCCTGGTGGTTAGGACGGAGGAGAAGGAGATTTTATATCAGGTGGTCAGGGAAGGCCTGATATCTGAGTTAAGATGTAAAGGAGACATGGGAGTGAACCAAGAGGATATTTTAGGGAATGATTTTCCATGCAGAGGGCACAATGGGGCCATGAGGCAGGCATATGCCTGCTGTGTGTGGAAGCCGCAAGGCCAGCATGGCTGGAGAGTAATGAGCAGGCAGGTATGTGACTCCGATGTGGGGAGACAGCTTGTAGATTAACTTGTAGACCGGTATATGGAGTTTGGCTTTTACTTGACTGAAATCTAAAGCAATCAGAGTATTTGATTAGAGGAGTGCTGTGATCTTATGTTTTGACCAGATCACTCAGGCTGCTGTGGAGATTAGATTGAAGGGGAGCAAGACCAATAAGCATCAAGGTTGAAGTAACTTAGACCAATGTGATAGCAGTAGAAGGGGAAGGAGTTGTCGATTTTACTTTGAAGATAGAGCAATAAGACCTACTAATGGATCTGATATGAGATATATGAAAAAGAGAAGAATTAAGGATGACTTCGGTATTTTTGATGTGATGATCTGTAAGGAGTGAAATTGTCTTTAAATGAGATGGGGTAGATGGAGGGGAATGATTGGGAACTCAGTTTTGGACATGTTGAGTTTGAGATGCCTGCTAGTTCTCAAAGTGGAGGTATCAGGTAGGCAGTTGACAATGTGAGTATGGCGTTCAAGGCTTAGATAAGTGGGGTGTATGTGTCTTTGTGTATGTGGAAGGGGTCACCATATGGATGAGATGTATTGTTATGATAAGGGATGATACCACCAAGGGCATGAATTTAGACGAAAAAGAGAAGTTAAGGAGAGAGAAAGAGAAGAGGAAAACCAGGGGAGGTAGAGCCCCAGAAGCCTAGTGAAAAAGAATCTTTCAATCCTTGAAGCTGTTTTTGGTTGTCATAACTGGAGGGGGTTATGACAATTAGGAGGGTGTGGTACTGGCATCTAATGGGTGGAGCCCAGGGATGCTGCTAAATGTCCTACCAGGCACTGGACGACCTCTCATAAGAAAGAATCATCCTTCCAAAATGTCAGTAATGCTGAGGTTGAGGAGGAAAAGTGAATGGATAGAGAAATACAGGTTGTTGACTGGGCAGTATTAAAGGCTTACTTAAGATGAGTGATCATTAATTTAAAATGAGACCAGTTGACATGTTTTCTTTTCTTTTTTTTTTTTTTCCCTCTAGCCACTTTTTGGCTGCACATGTCTAGGCTTAGAGTAGGGGGCAAATTGGATTTAACCCAGGTTGTGGTTTTGCCAGATGTTTAAGTTGAAGTGAGAGAAAGCCAAGGTGGTTGTGGGAGGGTAATGATCTACCATGAATTTTAAACTTGAGGAGTGTGAGCACATGAGGAGTTGAGAAACAGGGAGCTTTTGATCACCAGCCAAGTTTGAAAACAGGGCATCAAAGAGGCCCCTGTTTATAGCTATTTTGGCTTTTCAGAGGCTTGTTTTGCTTCAAGCTTCAAAACTATGTTTAGTAAATAGATGGGCATGCTTCCTGTAGTTACTGTCTGGGAACAGTTAACCTATTTGTTTTTCTTTTCCTAAGTTGCTAGGATTGCTTTTGCTTCTCCTGGGCTTTCCAGTCTGCTGTTTCTCATGGATCTTGTGCTTTTTCCCCTCAGGGCACCTTTCACAGCCAGCAGGCATTGGAGTATGGCACCAAACTTGTTGGAGGAACCACTCCAGGGAAAGGAGGCCAGACACATCTGGGCTTACCAGTCTTTAACACCGTGAAGGAGGTAATTAATGCTACCTGAGTTTGGCAAGACATGAAAAGCCAGGGAAGAGCTAGCATTCTTTGGGTAGAGATCTTAATTGTGTTTCTTTTGGGAGAGTTACTTGCTGTTTGAAAATTCAGTAACCTAGAGAAATTTGAATTGCCGTCAAAACCGGTGTGTCATTTGTGTTTCTAGGTATGCATCAGCTATTAAAGGTAGAAGTGCTGTGGCCAGGCTTCTGTTTGTCTTTTTATCATTGCCTTACTTTTCTTCTTCCAGTATGTTAGTACAAATGTCAGCAACCACCACCTAATTCTTCCTTAGTGGGGACTATGCAGCAGGCACTGTGCTAGGTGTTTCATTCAGATTGCCCCTTTCAGGCCTCACTACAACCCTTGGAAATAGGTGCTGTTATCCTCCTCATTTTAAAGGTAAGGATGTTACTAGTGCAAAGAGTTTGAAGATCTTGCCCATGGTCTGGCAGCTGATAAGTGGCAGGCTTAGGATGGCTCAGAGTAAAGAGTGGTCCCATGTGAAGAAACTAAATTGTAGAGTTATATTTACAAATCACAGTGTCCTAAATTCTCAAATTATGGATTTCTTAATAATACCTTTAAAAATTATTTTTGAATTAAACTTTCTTTGTTACAAAACTGATATGTGCTTTTTCTAAAAATTCAGATGGTATAAAAGGTAAGTAAAGTTAAATTTTACAGTGTCTTCAACGTCTCAGATTTTGCCTCTGTAGGGAGCTAACTTAAGCTTAGTGTGTAGTCTTTCACTCTCTTTTTACTCTTATATGAATATTTACAAAGCTAATAGTATTTAAAAGAAACTGTAGTGTAAATTCTTGGGTATTTAATTTTAAAAATCTAAGAAATAAACTTAGTTTTTCGGGATGATGTGTTGATCAGCCTTAAATGTATTCTTCCCCTCTTCTTATGCATATTTTTAAGGTATATTTTAAAGCATTACATTTTTTAAGGCACAAATTTAAAGTCCTTCCTGCCTTAAATTCTACTATGGCTGATTTTATAACTTCAAAATATAGAGAGGAGATATTTTTTCACAATTCCTCTAGGTCAACTTTTCTTTTGTCATGAGCCTTTTTTTTGCCTTTTTTTTTTTTTTTTTTAAGGAAGTCTTGTTGCTAAGCAATCCATTTGTTATAATGACAAAAATAGTTGTGGTGTTTGGAATATTCTGTAAGTTTTTTTTGACAGATATTGTTTATTTTTCACCCATTCTGCTCTTACAAAGAGATTTTTGAATGAGTAGGGTTGATACCTTTCATCCATATGGTTTCCTAGCACAACATTTGCTGTTGTCACAGTCTAGCTTCTGGCAGTATTTGTAGCCTTTAGAGGTAGAGAACTACGTACTGTAGTTACTTTTCAGTAAAGTACCTACGTGCCCATGATTTGACTTCTTTTGGTTCCATACTAGTTTTAATATTTTTTTGTCTCCCCCTCTATTATCATCTTGAACAGAGTTTTAAAAAATTATTTTTAACCTCTGGCATCATTTGTGGATGATATTTTGGCGTCCTTTGACTCTGTTCACTGTCAGGATGCCTTTAGGTTTACTGACATGCCATAGTCTAAGAGAGTGAGATGTCACAGAAGCTTTCAATTCACAGTGGCATTCAAAGGGGACTGACAAAGGGCTATGCTTAATTCTGCTCTACTCTGACAGTGTAGTGAATTTGAGAATGGGAAGAATGCTATGTCTTTGGGGAGTGTCCTTTTCTTTACCCCAAGACATTATTAAAATGATAGTATTGAATTTATTTTATAATGTTTATGATTTAACCAATAATAAAGTGCTTCATCGTTAATGTTTCAGGCCAAAGAACAGACAGGAGCAACGGCTTCTGTCATTTATGTTCCTCCACCTTTTGCTGCAGCTGCTATTAATGAAGCTGTTGAGGCAGAAATTCCCTTGGTTGTGTGTATCACTGAAGGTATCCCACAGCAGGACATGGTACGAGTTAAGCACAAATTGCTGCACCAGGGAAAGACAAGGCTAATTGGGCCCAACTGCCCTGGAGTCATCAATGTGAGTGCAAAACATAAAAAGAAACCCAGATTAAGCCTCCCCCAAGGCTAAACAGCTTTGAGTGAATGCAAGTATATTTGTGTGTATGACCTGTGAGTGACTTTTTTTTTTCAACTTTTCTGAAACTATGATTTACTTTCAGCCTGGAGAATGTAAAATTGGTATCATGCCTGGTCATATTCACAAAAAAGGAAGGATTGGTGAGTTTGTTTGTTACTTTCTTATAGATTAAAACAAAAAATTATTTGCCTTAAACCCTCAAAACTCACAAAGAATTTGTGACTTTGCAAATCAAGTTTATTTTAATTAAATTGACTTGAGTAGAATTTATCAGGGAAGTTTTGTAGTCTATCAATTCTGTATCCTAAGTATAATAAGTTTCTTTGAGAAGCCATTACAGTTCTACAGAATCAGTGAAGACTTTGGCGGTGGGAGTTTAGATGTTTTTTTCCTGCTCAGCATTCTGTGTATTCTTCCATGTGTTTGCATGTATCAGTAGTTAATTTAGTTAACTATTATAACTTAGTTATTGCTAAGTAGTATTCTATTGTATAATTATACCACGATTTGTTTATTTATTTTCCCATTAATGAACATTTGGGTTGTTTACATGTTTGAGCCTTACGAACAAGACTTAGGTCAACATTTGTGTACAGGTCGTTTTGTGGACAGATTTTTGTTTCTCTTGGGGAAAATGCATAGGAATGGACTTGCTAAGTCATGTTCGTATGGACATAAGTCGAATATGCTCAACTTTTTAAGTTCTGCAAAGTGACTATATCATTTTATATTTTCACTATTAATGTAGGAGAGTTTCAATTGCTCCATGTCTTTACAAACATTTTAGTATTGTTAGTCTTTTTAAATGTAGCCATTCTACTGGGAGTAAAATGGTATCTCTTGTGGTTTTGAGTGTCCCTGATGACTAATGATGCAGAGCATGTTTTCTTGTGCTTATAAGGCCATTCACATACCTGCTCAATAATCACCTTGCTCTTTTAGATATCACAAACTTTCTCAAAATGTTTTAGGTTTATGGGCACCTCAGAAAGCAGGGCAGTGATCAGAAAGGCAAATCAGATGGCCTATCATAGGAAAATTATATTGCTACTTGGTTAGTTCCTCGAGGAAATAGCCAAGGTAACATTTCAAAGTTAGCCACATTAGGCTTGTGTTTAGACTCTACACCAAACTTTAAACTATACAGTTTTTCAATCATAATAGATGATTTACAGTGTTTTTCTCTATCTATAAAGCATGGCTAACAATAATAAATAAGGGTAATTGTCATAATGGGTGAGTGTCGGTTGTGCAGTTTACAGGATTCGGTTAAAGGTTATGAGTTTTCTTTATTACTAATGTATCCTGGAGCTGTCAGCCCTGCTGCCAGTGGCAGTACTTGATAATTTCATGAGAGAGGTTACAGGGAGCTCCATAGGCCATCTGAATTCCAGTGGGGCCTCACTGATGCTCTTGTGCATATTTGAATATTACTTATATTCTTTGGTCTGTTTTGAAGGTTACTTCTATGGTCTTAAGGCGAGCATGGAAGGAATGCTCTGTGCTGAGTTCCTTTTCTGATCACAGCCCACCTTTCTAAGGTGCCCATAAACCTAAAAAATGAAAATCAAGAGAAGTTCAGGGAAGTCCTTTAGACATTGGCTTTGTGCATGGTCATAACACATTGATGAGACAGTCCTCTGGGAGACTGCTTTTAATTCCTTTGAAAAAGGGCTTTTTTTTCAAAGAGAGAAAATATGTGACACTGCAAGATTTTTGAGAGGATGAGGAGAGGAAGATGGTTATTTGTACCAACTATTCCTATTTTGGTACTATTGCTAATAGTCTCAATAGCCTCCTTGACTTCTGATCCTTAAGTTGAGAGTTAAGAGAAGAAGGATTTTTCAGTCCTTTAGCTATTTCTAAATGGAATATAATGTAATGCGCTAGCAGTATAATAGTGTAATGGATTTCCAGTTTTTGTTAATAAAAGCTAATGAAATTGCATATCTGCTAATTGAGTGTTATTGAAGGAAGTGATTGGATTCCAAATTGATAATATTTAACTGTACCATGTTATTTTTTCTTTTATGATAGACAGTTTGTTACTCTCAACCACATGTCATATGCTTGACTCTTCTGTCCTGTTTTAAAATTTTAATTAAACTGCCTATATTGAGATAATTATAAATTCATGTGTAGTTGTAAGAAATAATACAGACAGATCACTCTTTATTCAGTTAGCCCAATGACTAACATCTTGCAAAACTATAGTATTTTCATAAACGGGATGCTGACATTGATGCAGTCAATACAGAAAACTTTGCCATCACCACAAGTTTCCTTCATGTTACCCTTTTCTAGTCACTTCCCTCCTGCTTCCAACCCCTTCTCAATTCCTGACAAACAGTAATCTGCTCTCCAATTATATAATTTTGTCATTTCAAGAATGTTATATAAGTGGAATCATATAGAATGTAGCCTTCTGGGATTGCCTGTTTATATAGTCAGAATAAGTCTCTAGAGATTCATCCAGGTTGTTGTATGCATCAATAGTTTCTTTTTATTACTGAGTATTGATGGTGTGAATGTACTTCAGTTTATTTAACCATTCACCTGTTGAAAGACATCTGGGTTGTTTTTCATTTTGGCCTATTACAAGTACAGCTGCTATAAACATTTGTATACTGGTTTTTATGTGAACATTGTCTTCATTTTTTGGGGACAGATGTCCAGGAGCATGGTCGCTGGGTTGTATGATACTTGTATGTTAGTTTTTTAAGAAACAGCTAAATTGCTATCCAGTGTGGCTGTGCTGTTTTACATTTCTACCAGCAGTGTATAGTGATCCAGTTTCTCTGCAGTCTTGCCAGCATTTGATGGTGTCACTGTGTTTTTATTTTAGCTATTATGGTAAATGTTCAGTGATAACTCTTTGTACTTTTAATTTGTATTTGCCTAGTGACTAATGATATTATCTTTTCATAGATTATCTTTTTATAGATTTATTTGCCATCTGTTTATCTTTTTCAGTGAAGTGCCCCACCTTGGGTTTTGCCTATGTTCTAATTGGATTGTTTACTTTTTTATGGTTTAGTTTTTTTTTTTTATGTTTTTTAACTTTTTTAACTTTTTTTAACTTTTTTTTACGTTTTATAAACTTTTTTATGTTTTTAGTTTTATATATTCTAGGTACTAATACTTTACTGGATGTGCAATTTACTTTTTCATATTTATGTTAAAGTGATCATGTGGGATTTTAATAGGAGTGCACCATTACATAAGTAGGTAGGCATTACCCACCTAACCTTCTCAGTGATGAAATGTCCCATAGTGGGGAGGGACAGTGTTGAGGACAGAGGATGTGGATGGGACAAAGGCACTGAGAATGGGGAAAAAGTGATAAATGAGAAATATGGGGGTAGAAGTTGTGGTGGTTGTCATTTGTTATGCGTTGGGGTTCAGTTAGTGAATAATCTTAAAACTATTGAAATTAAATTTCACTTAAGAGAGTGGCTTACTCCATTGATGAGTTCTCAGTTTCAACTCATTTATTAACATATATGAGCACCTTGTGTGCCTAGAACTGTGCTTTAAGCTGGAAACATAGGGGTTGTGAAGACTTATTTATTGACCCATTGGAAATTATAGTCTAGTGAAGAAGGTAGCTGCCATGGAATCTCAAGCACCATTGGTGGTCTCTTACTGAACCAGGTGGTAGGAGAACATTGTTCTTAATTGGAGAATCAGTGTGTGGTCAAGATATTCAAATTTCAGGCTGGTTGATCAAGCCTGACTATGTAGTTATTTTGCCAAGCCAAGATTATCAGATAAAAATTAAAACTTGAAATTTATCCTTTCCTTTTTTTCTTATGGGCCTTTTAAAGATGGACTATTCCATTTTACTGTGTCAGTAGCAGAAGGCCACGTTATGTGGTAGACTCAAGGGCAGGGCTCAGGCCAGCAGGTCATCTCCTTAGAGATGTTAAACTGTTGATCAGAGGCACTGTCCTGCCTTCTGAATAAAGAATTTGTGTTCGTTCCATCCCAAGGCAGTTTTTCTGTAATGGAAATATAAATAACTGCCCATTAAAGCTAGGTAGAATCAGTATTTTAGATCAGGTTTTAAGGACTTCTGCTTTTGGTAAAATTATTTTTATTTTTTAAAAAGCATTACTATGATTTTAATATAATTCTTAACAGTGTTGAAAGTATTAGCTAAAAGTGACCTCAAACTTAGTAGTGTTTGCTATAGCACTAGAAAAAAAAATTACCTGTAGTGTTCTCTTCATGATCCTCCCTCTGTCCTCAGTATTTGGAATCAGTACCTGCCTTAACCTCAGGAGCAAGAAGAGTTGACAAGCAATGAGCCCTTTAAACAGAGTTTATTGAAGGAAGATAAAGTACATTTAAAGAGAGGAGCTGCTGACCAGTTGGCTGACCACCTGGAAAACAGCTATGGCTGGTCTAGCTGGAAAAATAGTAGTAGCAGTGTTTATTTAAAGAGACAGTACACCCTGAGAGACGATTCAGAATAGGCTGCTCGAAAGAGAAGATGAGCCAGCAGCAGCTAATGCTGGGGGACTCTCGTTATGAAAATCTTGCCTGATTATTCATGAACGGGCAGGAGGGGGTGTCAGTTGCAGCCATGTTTTAGGCGACCTCCTTGTGTGCACATGCTCTGTAGTTGTACATGCTAGTATACACGTCACAGGTCTCATTAGCATTTAAAATCTCTACCCGGGGTGTGGTTTTTACTATTATAATGAACAAAAGGCTACTGTAGGGCAAGTTATTGGAGGATTGCACACGCTTGTCAGCAGGGAAAGCCTCTACCATGATTATCTCTAGCTAGGGCCTGGTCAGTCCCCTTCAGAGCCAGAGGAGCCCAACCACAGGCCAGAAGTAGTCGATGTAGCCATTGCCTTTTTGTGGACTATCAGTGGGCAGCACCTCCAGGACTTTCCACAGGGCTCTCCTGATTGCTCATTTCTGGCCATCTGCCTACTCTGACATTCCTACTGTGTCTTATGGTAACATTAGGTCTAATTGTGAACCATTCAATGAATGAAGTTGTTTCTACCCAAAAAAGACTTATGGTTTCACAGTGGTAGGTAAGGTACAACTTCTGCTTATTTCCTAGTAATAAGGGCAATAGGAAATATAAAAGCTATAAAAGCACTGAGGAGATTTAGAGAAAGAGATTTTATCTCATTTCTCTTTGGGGGTGATCAGGAAAGACCTCAAAGAGAAAGTAGCATTTAATGTGGACCTTGAAGGATGATTAGAAGTTTTGTCAGATGGTGGAGGTGAAACACTCCATTTTAAGCAGAGCAAATATGAAAAGATAGGAGAGCATGAAATATCAATGAGGATTAACCCAGTTTCACTCAGTAGGGAAATAGTAAGAAACAAGTCTGGAGAGGGAGGCTGGGGACTGTGCTGGGCTGGGGAGTTAGAGCAGAGTTCCACATGAAGTGAGGCATCATCGAGGACATAGGTGTCACTGTCTAGTGAAATGCATCTAAAAGAGCCATATGACAGTGTTCTGTGGGGTCTGTCTAGCAATGACTGAGTTACATTCACAGTGTTCTTTCAATTTGACTGGTTGGTATGGAGAACCTGAAGTTGTTGTGTGCCCAAATGCATAGTAAGAATATGTGTGTTTATGCATAGGTCACAAACTTAGTACACATTAATATACAATGATAGTGGTGACATAGCACTTTGCTTAAAAAAGTAAACCTGCTGTATGGAAGTTGAGGTAGCTTATGGTTATGGTTTTTGTCCCAGGCTGACAAGAATTCTATTTGCCCCAGTAGGTTGATCATATTGTTAGAAAAGGGTCTTCTGAGTTCTTGAGAGTTGCTGCAAGGCAGAAGTTTAAGGAAAGTAAACCATGGACACCTGGATTGATTTTTCTGTTTGTCTAAAGTATTACATATTGTGCTTTGAATAAATTACCTTTTTGAAAGCTCAGCCAAGCATAGTAAACTACAAGAGAAGACAACTAGCTGTCACTCCTTTCTGGCCCCCACTGGCTCTCCTCCTTCAACACACGCCTAATCCAGATGTGAAATTAAGTGCTTTCACACAGGCCCATTTATAAAGGAAATTAGGTTGGAGACTTGATTCCAGAGGGATCTTGACCTTATTCCCCAGTTTTCTTTATACTGATTTTAGAGCCTATATATTGGTTCAAAATTATTGGGAAAATAGTTATGGAGAAGATAGGTAGCATTTTAAAATGTAACTAATGCTAATTTTGATGATTTAATAGTTTGGGTACTGTATTAGTCTGTTTTACATTGCTACAAAGGAATATCTGAGACTGGGTAATTTATAAGAAAAGAGATTTGTTTAGCTTATGATTCTGCAGGCTATCAAACATGGCATTAGCATCTGTTCAGCTTCTGGTGAGGCCTCAGGAATCTTTTACTCATTGTGGAAGGTGAAGGGGGAGCAGGCATGTCACATGGTGAAAGGGAACGAGAAATTTCAGGATCTTTTTAAGAACCAGTTCTCATGTGAAGGAATAGAGTGAGAAGTCACTCATTACCATGGGAGGGCACAAAGCCATTCATGAAGGATCTGTCCCTATGACTGAAACATCTCCCACTGTGTCCCACCTCCAACATTGGGCGTCACATTTCAGCCTGAGATTTGGAGGGGACAAATATCCAAACTACATCATGGTAATATAAGTCTAATCTGTTACATTCTGCCACTGTAAGTATGATTGTACCTACCAAATTTATATTGCTATTATCCTCTTCATAAATATTCTCAGAAGAGGTAATTTAAGTCTTTCTTGCATTGTTTTTATAGTCATAAAATGACCTTACCTAATAATATACTTTCTCCTATGTCTAAATTTGAAAACCTCCCTGCTTTAATTTAAGCCTTTTCGTTTCATCATTTAAAGATACTATTGATTTTGATGGCAAATAATGGAATGAATTTTATACCTATGTTAGTCACTCAAAGTGTTTGGTAATTTAGTTGACCATATTTTAGTCTAACGTAGAAACACAATCTAATATTTTTGAATTTCTTTCCTTAAGGCATCGTGTCCAGATCTGGCACCCTGACTTATGAAGCGGTTCACCAAACAACGCAAGTTGGATTAGGGCAGTCTTTGTGCGTTGGTGAGGGATTTTTGCTAAAATCCTTTTATTGGCATGTAGTGTGTTCGCCGAATGAGTATAATAATAATTACTGATTTTATTATTTGCAAAAGATTTTGATACTGTTATAAAAAGGAAATTATGATCTCAAATTTAATTTGCTTAAGTGTGAAGTTTTTCTGTAGTTTTTCAAGATTCATGGTCCAAGGTTTTATTTCTAGGTTGAAGAACTAACTAACATCTTGAGACACATGGCTCCTGGAGCACCTTGGTGCCTGAAAACATCACTTGTTTTGATTACTCTGAAGAAATGGTTCCTTATATTAGGACTTTTGTTGTCATTGCCATTATGTTTATCAGTGCTTCATATTTATTGAATTCTTTGCCATTCAATGTCTCATTCTTAAGGCAAGCCTCTCAGGTGTCTCTGAGTGGGAAAATTGTACTGTTAGAGCCTTATTGGCGAGAAAGTCAAGGTTGAGGGAGGTTCACTTCCTCAGAACCTCTCTTTTTATCACACCATACTGCTACCCACTTAAAACAAAATTACAAGTTTTTTTAAAAATTTATTTATTATACTTTAAGTTTTGGGGTACATGTGCAGATCGTGCAGGTTTTACATTTTAAAATAATTTCAATATTTGCTGCCAAAAGCCAAGGCAAATTACTCATTTTCATATTGATAAATATTCCTTCAATTTCTTAGAATACCTTTTAGAAGTATCTATACCAAAAAATCATAACATATAGGTGTTTTTATTAAGATCCAAATTCATAAATTAAATATTGAAAACGTTCATTGAGCATTTCTACATGTAAAACATAATTTTAAGTGGAAGATATTTTAGTGTGACAGAGAATCAAGAAATGGTTTGAAACAGGCTTACCAATTCCTTCTTTTTTAGCTTCAGTTTTGAGTTTTTAAATGGAGGATAGTAATGTCTATCTCACAGAGAGGGTGGGAGAATTAGGAAATGACAGATCTAACATGTGCCAAAGCATAGGACTTGACATATGGTTGGCACTTAATAAATGCTGGTTTTCTTCCTCCACTCCATTCTTCAGAGATGCAGTGAAAAGTAAGAAATCAGTCCTGCCCTCATTAAGTTTGTAATTTAAAAATAAAAAGTGGCAGCCTGTCTGTATGGAACATTTACTTTAACCCTGTCCAAGTATTCCTTTTTAAATGTTGTGTAGTAGGGCCCTGATACGCAGGCTCTGTCATCATCCACTCTGGATCCGGAACAGGAGGGGTCAGGGCACTCACTGTCACTCACTGTCACATGTGTCTTAAAACTTGTGGGTTTCTCTGCAGCATAACTCATCAGATAGTTTCTTTGCTCAAAGAAATTTGTTAAATATTTATTCTTTCCTTTAGTGTAACATCAGCATCTTTTTAAAATGTTAATTTCTAAGGAGTTATCTGGGACTAATTTTGTGGGACAGAAGAGGTTTGATAAAGGAGCTAAAGCAAAAAGAGAGTTGTCTTTGTTACAGTCCTAGAATATTCCTGGTATATCAGGAACCAACCACCATTTAGTATTCATATAATATTACCAACAGAAATAAATGCAGCATTTTGTGATTTTAAAATATTAAATGTAAGAATAATAATACATTTAAAAATATTAGGGAGAAGGGGAAGAAAAATGATAAACCAGTTAAAAACATTTCTTCACCTAAATTCCATGGTTTGTCTTTAAATTTCCAGCTATTGATATTTTTTGACTTTTCAGGCATTGGAGGTGATCCTTTTAATGGAACAGATTTTATTGACTGCCTTGAAATCTTTTTGAATGATTCTGCCACAGAAGGCATCATATTGATTGGTGAAATTGGTGGCAATGCCGAAGAGAATGCTGCAGAATTTTTGAAGCAACATAATTCAGTAAGTTTGGGTTTGGAAAAATATGGCTCTTTGCTCTAAATACCAGAGGCTTGTTTCAGAAGTTATTTTTATTTTTTCAAAGATTAATTTTTCAAGAAAACATGAAAGATAAAACTTTCTGGCCAGGTGCAGTGGCTCATGCCTGTAATCCAGCACTTTGGGAGGCTGTGGCAGGTGGATCACGAGGTGGGCAGATCATGAGGTCAAGAGATAGTGACCATCCTGACCAACATGGTGAAACCATGTCCCTACTAAAAATACTAAAATTAACTGGGTGTTGGCGGTGCACACCTGTAATCCCAGCTACTTGGGAGGCTGAGGCAGGAGAATTGCTTGAACTCAGGAGGTAGAGATTGCAGTGAGCTGAGATTGTGCCACTGCATTCCGGCCTGGTGACAGAGCGAGACTCCCTCTCAAAAACAAAACAAAACAAACAAAACAAAGGGGCCTTCTGTACTGGACACTTAGACAATTCTGGATTATTTCTGGGTTGATTCTCTACTTCCCTATTCTGAACTCTTCCTCCCTAGGCATGACCCCACACTTTGTGGTAAGTAAGTTGTTCACCTGCTGAGTGGATACATTTAGGCCATCAGCCTCAGAGCCCCCACTTGACCTGCAGACTTTGTTTTCACCTATGGTTGGTATTCTTTCTCCTGATCTCAGACGGAAATAGTGTTCTTTCTCTTTTTCAAGGCTGACCTAAAGATCCTATCCTCATGGCTTTTTTTCAGGATCTTGCTTCTCTCTAGTTTTAGACTTTCCTTGTGGAATGGCACTTCCCTTCAGAGATCAAGTAGAAAAGCTTTACTGTCTACATCCTGTGGAGGCTTTCCGTGTCGCCTCTCCCATAGAATCAAATGTAAAGGAATAGTGCTGAGTTGCGTCATAATTCTATTTAGCGTAAGGGAATTAAGCCCTATTCCTGTGGTGAAAGGAGAGACTGGGGTGCAGTAGTGACTGAAGCAGTTTGGTGTCCACCAGCCCCACTCAGTGAATTTGTGCTGTGGCCATTATTGTATCAGAGAACTGTGGGAAAAATATCAAGCAAGTGATTTTCAGAATTTCTCTTACACTGATGAATGAGTGAAAAACCCTCTTCAGGAGACTAGGCAAGAGAGTGGAGATAACTTTTTCTCTATGCTTATGAAAAAAATCTACCGGTGAATAAATTAAATGCCACAGAAAAATAATACTGGAGAGTTAAAGGAGCCAATAATATCATGTAAAGGGTAGTTTACACAAAACAAGACATATTTATTTGTGTTTTAAAGAATTTTAAAGGGCTATTTTGAATATTCTTGATTTTCTTCTTTGGTGACTTTAAGCCCTAACTCCCATATTAGATATGATTCAACTTTACCATCGTTCTTTCAATTTCTTTCCTTTTCATTCATTCTTGAATCTTCAGCAGTCTGGTTCCTGTCTGTCACTTAGAACTATATGACCTTGGGAATGCTTCTGAATCTTGTTGCCTCACTTTCCTTATTGGAAAAATGAGGATGTAGTAGTGCCTGCCCCCTAGAGTTATTTTAAGAACTGTGAAGTTTAAATGACTTAGTAACATATAGCATAGTAGTGCCCGGCGCTTAGTAAGCAGTCTTACTGAGCGTTTGCTGCTGTGGAATCTTCTTACTCTTCTGATACTGTTTTTGTAGAGGTCACCAGTGGCCTTGATTCATTTGTTATCCTCTCTATCCTCTTGGTTTCTTTCCTGGTTTTCCTCCTCTTTATCATTCCCTGGATCTGTTTTCTGTGCCTATTAGGTATGAATTGTTATCTTATATAAGCGACTTCATACTTAATGCAGTTTCTATGGCAGAAACCTGAGAACTATCTTTTATTTCTCTCTCATCTTGTTTCTACTCAGTTACCAAGATCTGTCTCTTAGACATGAGTGGTTTGTCTAGATTCAGAGCCTTGTCTGTACATAGTACACCTACTTTGGTTTGGGTCCTCATCCCATCTCATCTGGACCATCTAAATGATTTCCTTCATGAGCTCTCTCATTTCTCCATCCACCTCCCTTTACTCTTAGGCCAGTCTGCTTATGGCCACCCAAATTATCTGCCCTTCTGAAACACAGGCATTGTTCTGTTTATCCTTGGTTCACATCAGACATTGTTTCCCATTACATGGCAGTTAAAGGGCGGATTTAGCATGAATTCCAGTCCTTCGCATATCATCCTAACCTTCCCTTTCAGATCCATTTTCCATCTGACATGCCAGTTTTCATTCTCACTTGCCTTTGTTTGTTTCTTCTGCAAGGCATGCTTAATATCTGACTTTTACTCTAGACTATGTTATGGACTGCAGGGAGCTGTTATCCTCAGTGCCCCACCCAGTCCCCTGGCACAGCAGGCACCAATACAGGTCAGGTATTGGTGGAATGGAAGAGTAGATTATTAGGGATTGTAGTAAAATGTTAGATTTCCTTGAAGTCAGAAAGTTGTATAGTTTGAAATTTACGTAAAAACTGACTTCTTTAAAAAAAGGAAAAGGTTTGGGTTAATACAGCATTGTACTATGTTAAATTGAATTTAAAATGTATTTGAGCCCAATTCTGAATCCCTTGAATAACTTAGTATTTAGTGGGAAAAATGAAGCAGACATTTTGTTTCATTTGGTACATGTTTCCTATTCTTGGTTAGTTCTTATGGAATTAATTTTTATTGAGAACCTAATGTGTACAAGATTCTAGGTTAAGCAGTTCAGATGCTACATTATATAAAACATCTAGTATACTTGGCATAGAGTAAACACTCGATAAACATGATCTACTGCTGCCTTTTCTGCTATCATTACAAAGATAATAATTATTTGCCAAAGTTCTGGTGTTTAACTTTTATTCTGATGCTTTGGTAAGATGTTTTCATTTTTTCTTTATGAATGAGGAAACTGGCACAGGAAGATTAGTAACTTACCAAGGGTAGGTATACAGCAAACGAACCTGGGGTGAGATTCATACCCAGGTTAGCCTGACTTCTCCATTTCACCATGGAAGGATAAGGAGTCAGACTGAAGGAGTTAAGAACAGAGTCATCAGTTATGGGCATAGGCTCAGACTACACTGAGAGCATTCTAACTGGCCTTTCTGCTTTTAGACATTCATACTTTTCATCATTTGTGTCCTATTTTCAGACTACACTTCCCCATAGTCTTTTAGTTGTAGTTTTCTCCACTTCAAAAAAACCTCCAATGACTCTTTGTCAATGGGACAGATGCAAATTTGTTAGACATTCTAGGCTCATCAAAGTCTTGATCCTTTCTTGTGCAACAATATTCCCACTTTTTGGGGGAACAGGAGAGCAGGAACAAGTAGAAATTAATGCCATTCAAACATGAGATTCTTATATTCTATGTAGGTCTTATGAGTGAATGAATAACTTGTGGGGTCTTTTCTTTTTAATCCTATACCATAGATACTATAGTAGGTGCCAGGCATACTGAGATTAGTGAAAATATAACCTCTGTGTTCAGGGAATTCATAGTTAGTAAAAGAGCACATGGGGAATAGGTTATAGCCAGCATGTTGAATTTTATAGTAGAAAGATATAAAAGGTACAGCATAGTCACTGATGAGATGATCAACTATGAGGGCATTTGTGGGGAGGGTGGGAGGAAGAGTCAGGAAAGGCTTATAGGAGAAGAGTCAGATCTTACAAGTTAAGTAGGAGTTTGCAAAGTGTCCAAGGAGGGTGGAGAACATTTTCAGCAAAGGCACAGAGCTAGACTGGGGTGGAAGGTGGAAAGGCGGGAGATGAGGTAGGAGTAAGCAGTGTCTGACCATGTAGCTCCTTGCATACTGGCCTCTTAGTGGGAATCAGGGCAGTCAGTGGAACCAGAGTAGCAGTCATTCACTCCCATGTGCCACTCACAGTGAAAAGAAAAAAAAGCCAGTTTCACTTATGAATATCCTTGATGAAGTGATAAAAATTACTACTTTTATTAAATTATGACCCTGGAGTCAGTATTTTGTGATAAAATGGGAAATGAAGCACTTTCACAATTGAGCTGTGAGCTGAACTAGCTGCCCTTTTCATGGAACACCAATTTTACTTGAAAGAGTGATTGGTAGACAAACTGGTTGTTCAGACCTGGGTATTTGACAGATCTCTTCTCAAAAATGAACAAAGTAAACCTGCTGTATCAAGGAAAACAGTTGATAGTATTTGTTGATAATAATAACATTTGAACTTTTTTTTTTTAATTTTTAAGTTCTAGGGTACATGTGCAGATCTTTCAGGATTGTTACATAGGTATACACATGCTATGGTGGTTTGCTACCTCCATCCCCCGATCACCTACATTAGGTATTTCTCCTAATGTTATCCGTGCCCAATCTCCCCACCCCCTGCTATCCCTACCCTAGTCCCCTACCCTGCAACAGACCCCAGTGTGTGATGTTCCCCTCACTGTGTCCATGTGTTTTCATTATTGAGCACCCACTTATGAGTGAGAACATGTGGTATTTGGTTTTCTGTTCTTGTGTCAGTTTGCTGAGAATGATGGTTTCCAGATTCATCTATGTCCCTGCAAAGGACATGAACTCATCGTTTTTTATGGCTGCATAGTATTCCATGGTAATGTGCCACATCCTCTCTATCTAGTCTATCTTTGATGGGCATTTGGGTTGGTTCCAAGTCTTCGCTATTGTATACAGTGCCGCAGTGAACATACGTGTGTGTGTGTCTTTATAATAGAATGATTTATAATCCTTTGGGTATATACCCAGTAATGGGATTGCTGGGTCAAATGGTATTTCTGTTTCTAGGTCCTTGAGGAATCGCCACACTGTCTTCCACAATGGTTGAACTAATTTATACTCACACCAACAGTGTAGAAGTGTTCCTATTTCTCCACATCCTCTCCAGCATCCGTTGTCTTCAGATTTTTTAATGATCACCATTCTAACTGGTGTGAGATGGTATCTCAATGTAGTTTTGATTTGCATTTCTCTAATGTTCAGTGATGATGAGCATTTTTTCATGTTTGTTGGCCACATAAATGTCTTCTTTTGAAAAGTGTCTGTTCATATCTTTTGCCTACTTTTTGTTGAGGTTGTTTGTTTTTTTTCTCGTATATCTGTTTTAGTTCTTTGTAGATTCTGGATATTAGCCCTTTGTCAGATGGGTAGCTTGCAAAATTTTTTTCCCATTCTGTTGGTTGCCCATTTCAACTTTCAAGTGAATAATTAAAATTTTGGAAAGCTTGGATCTGCAACTGTGAGCTTGACAGCTTCCTCCTACCTAGAGGCTTTTCTAATGAGCTTGGCGGTGATACTGATAACTGGTTTGTTATTAAATGGTGTGTGTCAGCATTTGGAAGATATGCTTAACTCAGTGAACTCATATTTCCTAACTGAGGAATGCATATTACAAAATCATTGTAGTTAAAAGATCACTCAAAGTGCAAGACAGATTAATGGATTTCAAAGTAACAAAGGACAGAAAGTTCACTGCGAGGGTTTCATATTCCAACATTGCACCTAACTTTTAAGAAATGACTACTTGAAGAGATTTGTGTAGTATCAAAGAAGAATACTCCCAATTATCTGTAAAGCAATCAATTAAAATATGTCTCCCTTTTCCAATTACATACCTGTGTGAGGCTGGATTTTCCTTTTATACTTTAGCTTAAATAATATATTGCAACAGATTGAATGTAAAAGCAGTTATCAGAATCCATTTGTCTTTTATTAAGTTAAACATTAAAGAGTTGAAAATATAAGTGGTAAAATAATGCAACTCTTCTCACTAGAATGTTTTTTAAAGTTTAAAAAAATTATTTTTAAGTGAATTAACAAATATTAAATTTGTTTTAATTTCTAATATACTAAATATCATTAGATATAGTACATATAAACAAAAGCTCTTTGAGATCCTCAGTAATTCTTGTGATTATAAGGGATTCCCAGACCAAATGATTTGAGAGCTGCTGGTCTGGGGGGAAGAAAATAGTACCTAAGTGAAGCCTCTCAGGTTCCACTCGTGTTCAAATTCTGCCTTCTCCAGGCCTCTCTGTTTTACCTGGTTTCTTATTATCTCTGGACTTCTATTATGAACATGATATTACCATTCATTGTGAAACTTAATCATATATTCATATATTAGTTTATGGTATCTCTTAATGGATTGAGGTACATACATATTTTATTTCTTCAACTACTTTGCAAGTCTAGAGTATAGAAATTTTTATATTTTCTTTGTATGTTTTTTTTTCTTAAACCTCAGAATCTAGTTACATAGAGACTGTACATTACAATGGATTTTTGCTGAATAAAAGTAATTCCGATATTCCTTCTTAGATGTAGAATTCCAGATTGGAAAGGGCTTTTGGGTGTCAATCTAGTTTGGCCATTTTATTTCATAGATGAGGAAGCAGAAGTCTGGAGAAGTGATATGCCTTGTCCAAGGTCATGCAGCTTTCCTTACTAGGAAATTAAGCCGAGGTCCTTTCCTGTATACTTCCCATCTCATCTTTTTCTTTTAGCACATTCATTAAGGGTGAACCAATAATAAATTAAGGCATAGCATTAGGTTGAAGTAAAGCAACCCAGTCTTATGTCTTAAATTATTATTATCACAAATCATATAACATATTTTCCAGTATGCTTTTTTACTCTTCAAATGAAAGAGTCACATGTGTATTTGTGAAGTGAAAGTTTTGTATTCAACAGGTATAAACATTGGCTTAGTGTTGTATTCCTGAGTTTGTATGGAAAGTTAAAGGAGAATGCAGTGGTTTCAATCATGGTTTAATATTAGTGTTGGTTTTCCTAGGATGAATGGTGGGCTTTCCCCTGCCCAAGCCATTTAGCATTTACCAGCAGAGTCATGAATTTGAGGTCCAGTTTTGATTGACTTCTTCATTAGAGCGCTTAAAATATTACTTTCTTTCCAGGGTCCAAATTCCAAGCCTGTAGTGTCCTTCATTGCTGGTTTAACTGCTCCTCCTGGGAGGCGAATGGGTCATGCAGGAGCAATTATTGCTGGAGGAAAAGGTGGAGCTAAAGAGAAGATCTCTGCCCTTCAGAGTGCAGGAGTTGTGGTCAGTATGTCTCCTGCACAGCTGGGAACCACCATCTACAAGGTGAGCTCCAACAGTGGCCCAAGTGCTCTGAGGTTGCAGGCTTTCTCTGTGTCTGGCCACACTGGGTACTTGGAAATCATGGCCTTTGCTTCTGGGACTTAATTGGTTTTCTGATGTGCAGCTTAATAGTTTTTTTTTATCAACTCTGTTAATGTCCTAGTGCCCTAATTGGGCATGACCAGGAATAATATACTGATTTTAAAGCTTTCTTCTTTAAACATTGGGATTTGTATTTTTGTAAATGGCAAGATGTAACATACAAAACAGCATCTTAAAGATTGTATGTGTCATGATTTCCATTTTGAGGGTTTAGGAGGTAGCAGAGAACTGCTTTATGTTTTGTTACTTGTTTTTTCTTTTGTGATATAGCCACCCTGGCCCCATAGGTTTCTGTTTCTAGGAAGAAAGGGTTGAAAGCTGAATAACAAGAAATGGAAACTGAATGAAGAAGGAGTTGGGGTGGAAGGAGATCTAAAGAGGATGGGGAGATTGGTCCTGGCTGTGTTGTGATACCATTGTTACTTATAGGTTGAAGGAGTGACTTCTTAACCTCTTTTTATTTTTGCTTTTTCCTTTTTTAATAGAACATTATGGGTTAAAATATTCTAAGTAATTTGATGTCTTTTATAATCTCTTTGCACTGATTTTCAGCTTGTCTCTTTGAATGATCATTTAAGGCTCTCTCTCCCCTCATTATTTTCATGATGGTATAACCTTGCCAAAAAAAAAAAAGAGCAAAGAGCAACACAAAATTATTTTCTTAAGCATGCTGAACATAGGTACCAGCTGGTTTCCTAGCAGTGAATAGCATTCAGAGAGAATTTCAAAATCCTGATTTGGTGGTCTTCTTTGCCCTTGTCTTAGGGATAAATAAAGTGGACTCCTTGTTTTATTGAATCTTTGCATGATCCTGCTTTTGGAATATAACACTGCCAAACACTTTGTTACGTGCCAAAGTGTTTGAAAGAAATATAGGTGGTTAGCGAGTTTGAGAAAGAATTTTATTTGAAGGTGGGAGAAAAGGAGAAAAGCAAATGCTTAAATTCACATTGGAGATGTGCGTTACCATTTTCTTCCAGTAAGTGGCAGCAGGCATCTACACATTGTATCCTAATTGCTACAATCTAGAAAAATAGGATTTTTGGTATTGTTTCCTTAAACACTACTTTGTTTAAGGTATTTGTTTGTTTCAGGTATTTCTAAGGTTCTTGACATTTTGTTCAAACCCTAACAATCTGTCTTAGCTTTATTCTCTGAGAAACTGAACAAACCTGTTTCCATTTCCTTATTAGAAGGGCTGGATGTGGTTCATATATTAGCACTACAGTTTGGATAAGCACAACAAAGTTTCTCAACTCCTCTAAAATTATTATTATACTGCTGTGAAAAAAATAAATATTATTCAAAACCTCCCTCTCCTTTTCTGGGTTTAGGAAAAATAAAAAGTTGAAGTTCTGCTTCTTGTTACGTGAAATTCAAGCTGACACAGACTAATTTTGAAAGCTGTTATTTTGTGTTCAAACACCCTCATCCTAGTACATTTTTCTTCTGTAATTTGGTTGTTCAAAGGATCCTAAAGATAATGGGTTTCAAAATATTTTGACCATAAATGTAATTTGGATCTTTCATCTTTTTATTCATTCCATTTCTCTTCTCTCTTCTGTTTCTGAAGGAATTTGAAAAGAGGAAGATGCTATGAAAGAAAAAAAAAATCTCAAAAAACTGTGGAATGGATCATTTAGACATGTGGCCCAGCAGCAGTTTGCTTCTGTTGTCTACTGATTATCAGCCTATGTGCCTGGCATCGGTCTTTCAGTGTAACTGGAAGCCAGAACAAGGTGGAGGATGTCCTGAATTAAGAGGTTTTCACCTCATTGTATAACAGAGAGAGCCAATAAATCTGCCATTTGATTTGAATATTGTTTTGGAGACTTATTATTGTTCCAGTGTGAAGGATGAGGAGAGTAGGAGAAATGGAGGTGTATTTGTGTGTATATGTGTTTTAATGGGTTCTTTAGAGAACATTGTAATCAAAACCTCTAGGAGAATGAGGTTGTAACAGTTTCAACATGGCATTTGTCTGTCTTAAACATAGAATGACTTCAGGTATCTTTTGAATTATAGTTTTCTCATGTATGTACATAATAATCTCTGTCGTGCAGGGTAGTTCAAAGGGTTGGAGATAATGCATGCAGTCCCTGGCATGTAGTAAGGTAACTTAATTGTCATCAGTGCTTCCATCATCACTACCATCACCACCACACCATCATCATTATCATCATCAGGATTAGAGGCAGAAGCTCATTTATATTTCACTTTTTGCCTCATTGGGAAATGGAGAGTCTTCACCAATGCCATGCTTTTCTGTGGTTCTGCAGAGGGCTCTACCCTTTTCCTTCCAGAGCCTACATTCTTTCTTTGAGATTTAAGACAGTCACTGCTAGAAAACTGGAAAGCTGTTAGCCATCCTACTTCATGTTCAAAAGGGAACTTGTTATAACAAGAAGTAATCCCAGTGGGTAATTGCCACTAAACAAGACAAAGAGGGTGCCTGTCATTAGGAACTTACATTTTGGACCAAAATATTATCATATAGTATAACTGCCCTGAAGGAAACAAGTAAGAGCTTCAAAAATAATAATAAGGAGAAGCCCTGAATAAAGGCAGACTAGGGAATTCTCCCTGGGGAGGGGACATGAGGTGACACGAGGACTGAGAAGGTACTAGCCATGCAAAAAGGTGTATGAGCACTCAGGTAAAGGAACAACCTGTTCAAAGTCAGGGAGAGGGAAGAGCTCATTTTGAGGAGGTGAAGGAATACTGGGTGGTTCGAGATGGGTTTGGGGGCGTTTGAGGGGCCTGAGGAAATGTGTTTTGGGAGCTTGCATGACCATGCCGAGGCTGCTGCTCAGGACACAAAAAGCAGGTGTCAGGTGTCACAGACCAAGGAATTCTGCCCAGACCAAGGGACACATAATGATTGACTTTCAGTTCGAGTAGACTTTAGTTTCTGCTTGTTTCCTCAGCTTGAAAATGTGGATAATGGTTCACATGCCAGAGCGTACCTGGGTATACGTTATGTGGTATGTGAGGGCGCTCATCACAGGGCAGGTTTGGCTAGGGCTTGGCATTGCTCCATAAACTTGAGTGTATCCTGCTGTTGTGCTTGGGGCAGCCCAGGCTGCCCAGTTATTCCACATTACTGGCCCTGGGAGGAAGGCATTTCTTCCTTCCTCTAAACCAAGGACCCTATACGGAAAATATGTTGGTTGAACTCACTGGGACTTTGTGACCAGGATACAACTCAGATGATAGGTAGGTGACCTGTTTTAGCTCAGGCTACTATAACAAAATACCATAAACCAGATGGCTTAAATGTTTATTTTTCACAGTTCCAGAGGCTGGGAAGTCCACTCTCAGGATCCAGCAGGGTTGGGTTCTTGGTGAGGGCCTCCCCCTGGTCTACAGACAGTAATGTGTCCTCACAAGGTGGAAAGAGCTAGGTAGCTTGCTGGTCTCTTGTAAAGGCATTAATCCCATTCAGGAGATTTCTACCTTCATGACTTAAAAGTCCCACCTCACAATACCATCGCATTCTGATTAGGGTTTCAAAACACAAATTTGGAGTGACATAAATATTCAGTCCACTGCATGACCCTAACAGAAGACATCCTTTTCAGAGTCTACCCAGACGCAAGGCTCCTCTGGGATTGCCTCAGCACCCTGCCCTGTCCCCTGAGCATCTGCCCCAAGACTACATGTCTCTCTTCACCCCTCTGCTCCTGTTACCTAAACTAGGGAACTCAGTGTCTCTTTTATCTTCTTCCACCACCACCTCCATCTTCCCATTCCCTTTTATCTTCCCTTTTGCCACCTACCCTCTCCATTCCTCCTAGGATCCTGTGAGGCCACCTTCTCCTGACCATCTCTCTCACTTTTCCCCTCCTACAACCACCACTACCTGTGGTCTGACAGCTCAGAGAGCAGTGGGTGAAATATTAGGTTCTGGTGCTTCCTATTTCAGTTTTATAAACAAAAAAAGTGAAAAGGCAACTCACAACTCCAGTACATTTGAGAAACTTCTGTTATGCAAACTTTAAAACATTTACAAAAGAATTGTGATAGCGTAATGTACTCCCATGTACCCATCACCTAGCTTTGAAAATTATCAACATTCTCTCATTATTGTATGATCAGTATCTCCAATCCACCCATGTCCCAGAGTGGTGATATTGTTGTAAGAGTACGTGCCTGTTTTGAAGATTGCTAGAAGATGCTAGCTTGAGGATGTTCATAGATGTCCTTTAACATGTCAGGTAAATTCCCCTTTATTCTAAGTTAGCTAAATGTCTTTGTTAATGCTGTGGGACTTTTTTTTTTTTTTTTTTTTTTTAAATGGGGAAGGGGTTTCACTATGCTTCCCAGGCTAGTCCCAAAATCCTGGCTCAAGCAATCCTTCTACCCTGACCTCCCAAAGTTCTGGGATTACAAACATGAGCCACTATGCCCAGCCTTGTTTATTTTTAAAATCATGAATGGCTGCTGAATTTTTTCCAGTGATTTTCCCGAATCTATTGAGATAACTATGCGTATTTTTTACTTTATTTTGTTAATATGGTCAATTTAAATGTTTGATTTTTAAATGTTAGCTTGCATTCCTGTTTGTAATTGCCACTTGGTCATGATCTTATCCTTGTCTTATATTGATGGATCAACTTGCTAATAGTTTGTTAAGAATTTTTATAAACATCATCATGAGGGGTATCGATCTTTATTTTCTTGTAATAAATTTCATACATGTCATTGCCAAGTTCAGTATCAGGGTTATATTGGATTTCTACAATAATTTGGAAAGTATTCTTTTTTCTTCTGCTTTCTGAAAGAGTTGGTGTAAGGTTGATATTGTTTCTTCCTTAGATTTAATAGAATTCACTAGTAAAACCATCTGAGCTTGAAATTTACTTTGTGAAAGCTTTTGATTATAAATTCAATTTCTTTGATAGATAAAGGGCCTTTCAAATTTCCTATTTGACCTTGTACCATTTTTTTGGTTTTTGCTACCTACCGCTTATTGGAAAAGACCTTTAAGTGAAAAGCTACAAACTCAGAAATCTCACCTGTCATAGTGACCTCTTCACAGGTAATCTCCTTCACTGTCTGCATGATTTTGGTCACTCTACAATGCTTTCAGGTAATTGTTTATAATTATAAAGAATTTGTCCAGATTTAGTAATTGTTATCTGCAGAAAGGTTAGTTAGATCAATCTATTCCATCATTGCCAGAAGCTGGAACTGACTGCATCTTTTAACACAAATGAAAAACCGCCTCTTCTTGGCCAGCACTGCCACTACCCTAGAATGAGTAGCGTGAACAGGGCAAGGCATGTCATTCTCACATGTAATCAGATTTTATTTTACTGAGGGTGTCAGATTTCACCCTGTCCTGTGAAAGTCACATGCAATGGCTTTCAGATACATCCACATCGTGGGTGAAGAAGTCCAAGGCCGAGATTTTAACAGATTTCTGTAGCCTAAAGCTCTCTTGGTCACTTCTGGTCTGGTGTTATGTTGCCACTGTTTTATGGCTTTGAATATCTCACACATTCACCATATCCCTAGGTCCACACTTCCCCAATGCAGAATGTAGCCCATTCTTGAATTCTCCACAACCCATTCTGGAAGCTTAGTTTGTGGTGGACCTTTTTCAAGAGAAGCAGCAGAGTGTTCTCAAGCTGGGAATATCAGTCATACTTTTTTTGAGTCATACCAAGGCCACAGAGAAATCATTTCCAGGGCACTCTTCTCCTGCAGCTCCTGTTGCAAGCCTTCACCTGTCTCAGGCTGAGTTACTACTTTTCCCTCCCACCCCAAGCTCCTCTGCCACAGCTCTGCGTCTCTACACTGCTCCAGTGCCAGCCATTGCCAACTCTGAAAATCACTTTCATTTCCTCTGCAGAGCCTTTAGCACTTACTGCATCTTTGCCCCAGCACGTCCCAGCTTTTCAGGATGTCCTGATCTTCAAAATCAAATACGTTAACACTCTCTAAACAATCACAATCACAGGTGTCCCCATGGGGGGACAAAAATACAAAGTACGTTACAAAATAGGACTCTCTTTTTGTCCTGTTTCTCCAGACTACAACCTGTAATCTGGCTGATTCCAGTTCAGTGTTATAGTCCACCACCAATTCACCAACACCAACTAGGTGTCCTACAGTTCTACTCAATTCTGACACTAACTACCTGAAGTTAACACTGACCTCATGGGGTAAGGGACTCAGCCCCACAAGGCTGTTCCCATTCCAATGCCAGCCAAAAGTCCTGATTGTGCCTTTGCCACCCACAGTTCTGTCTTATTTGGCTACAAATCTGGGGCTTCCCATATCCCGTTCAGATTCAATAATCTGCTCTTTGACAATTCAGAGCTCTCTGAAGGCACCATACTTATGATGATTGCAGTTTTATCATAAATAATACAACTTCAACAGCCAAATGAAAGAGAAAGGCAAGGTCAGAAGGACCTTCTATCCCTGCAGGGTTGAGGTGTACCATCCTCCTGGGACACAATGTTGGTGCTGAGAGAGTAGTAAAGAGCTGAGATATTTCCAAAGAATAAAGAATGCTAAGTGGTAAAATAGGATTAACTGGAAATGATTACCATTTTTGGCCCTAGATCCCTTTTCAAATTCAATGAATGCTATGGACTCTTTGCCCAGAAATACATACCCTTGGACATCTTGGGTCCCAGGGTTAGATCCTTTGACTTAAAGCTTTTCCCTGAGGCATATGTATCATAATATTCAGCTCTTGGAGAAGGAAAGACTAAATCTTACATGAGAATTACAGGATTCATTGTGTCCCTCATCGTTGAAGCTAGTCTATCCTATTCAGGCAATTTATACCTGCTGCTAGAAAGGTGAGCATAATTTCCCACTGTCAATCCTTTGGAAGCACTTTTGCTTGTTTCTGAATGGCTTTGTTTGGTCCTGTCTTTTCTAGGTTCTGACCTTCTGGCTTTGCATCTCCTACTTTGATTCCTGGTCTGACTCTTGGACTGGACATTAGGAGCTCTTCTCCTGTGTATTTGAATGTTGGCTTTCCTTAGTGGATTTTGGCTTGGGTGACCCTTTAGTTTTCACCACCCTGAATTGTCCCTGGTAGGTGTCAGATGGCACACCCAAAGGTGAAGCTCCCTGAGATCAGCAACAGTGAGAAGCCATTACCACCTTTAGGTCTGAATTGGCAAGGGGTGGGAACTATTCCTAAAGCTGGTGAGAGGCCTCTGGCAGAAGCTGTGGCCCTGTGTAGAGGAACACAACCACTACATAACTCAAACCTGACATGGAGGGGTGAGGGGAATACATGCCCTGACCTCACACCTCTCGGAGGTCCTGTCAGTAGGAAGATTGGCTGAACTCAACTGGAAGTCAGAGAGTGGGAAAGTGCCGATTATGCCATGCCAAGAGCAGTCTCCTGGAGGCACACAGCAGGGCAGAGAAGGGTAGAAAATGGATCCAGAGGGCTGACTGGAAAAATCCCAATTCCATCTACCCTGACTCTCACACTTGGCCAACATCCTGGCCAGTGCAGCAGCAGGCCCCTTTTTGGGGGAATTTGCGGACAAACTAGGTATTAGATACTGTGGAAGGTTAGTGTGGGGCATATTTGGGGCAACACCTGATGCCTCCAGGGAAGTCCTTGGTGGAATTTGGCATACACCCTATACCAAGTGGTATTCTCCAGGAAAAAGAGAAAAAGTTAATATTTGGTGTGCTCTCGGAGGTTTTGAACGATAAAAGGGCATTTGCAGGGAAGTTTGCTATGGTATTAGGTTTCTTGAGTGTCCCATAAGACAAGTAAAGATAGCTTTAGGACTGTTCGGGAAGTGAGGGTTATAGCTGCAGATGAGCACCCTGGAGCCCAGGAGGTGAAGAGCCTGGGACCTGGGAGAGGAGAGGTCAGGAGGCTGGACCAATGCAGTGTCCCTGGAGAGTCCAGGATTCACACTGTATAGTTTCCCAGAGTCCTCATGGTAATCGTGCAGTTGTAAGTTTTTTGGTCCTAAACTGCTCTCTAACTGGGTTTTCTTTTTCTTTTATTTTTTCAGTTTTTCTTTTATTTTGTTTTTAATTTTTTTCCTTCAACTTTTATTTGAAGTTCTACGGTACATGTGCAGGAAGTGCAGGTTTGCTATATAGGTAAACATGTGCCATGGTGGTTCGCTACGCAGATCAACCCATCACCTAGGTATTAAGCACTGAATCTGTTAGCTATTCTTCCTGATGCTCTCCCTCCCTGCCACCCAAGGACAGGCCCCAGTGTGTGCTGTTCACCTCCATGTGTCCATGTGTTCTCATTTTTCAGTTCTCAAAGTGTTTCTCCCAAGGTCACCTGGTAGGAAACATTTTGCCCAGAGCAAGGCAGGCAGGATGGGACTTCTCCCTGAGGCTCACAGGCAGGTAGCACTGGCCAAGGGCACAGTTCCCTTTCTGTGGTTTCTATGTGGTTTTTCTTTGCCTCTTATTTTCTGGATGACAGAGAGGGACTGTAACTGACCCAGCTTTATTTTTCAGACAGGAGAGCTGAGATCATGGAGATAAAGTCTAATATCACAGCTGAGTTGGTGACAAACTGAAATTTGAATTGGGGTTGCCTCTCCTGGCTCCCAGACCTATGCCTCACTTTGGCAAGGGGCCTGCCAAGGGCATATGAGCCAGTCATCTGTGTGGAGGGCATATGAGCCAGTCAAAGTGGTTCAGAAGTGAAGGGGAGGAGCTCAGAATAGGCAGAAAGTTATTCAGAGTGAATTATACTTGTGACCTACTCTCTTTGAATTTAACATATTCTAGAAGTGGAATAGGTTTGCATTGAGATGGGGGGAACAGTCAGAGTGTGGACTGTGGCCATGAGATGGAGTCAAACTGAAGGGCTGGGCAGGAGTCAGGACGTTGCCTTTGGCTTCAGGGGCTCAGAGCTCAACTCTTCTCATTAATGAGCTGACCACAGATGATTGGGATGGACGAAGCAAGAGGGTTGTGGTAGCTTTAGGAAAGGCCATTGGAAAAGGAATGGCAGTTCCACATCAGTTACACTTCATCAAGAATTCCATCAAAGCTCTTCAGGGCTGGGCATCTCTGATGTCCTATCTGGAACTGAGATTTGAAATTGCTCACGATCAAAAGCCTGGTTAGGTATGCTGTAACCCAAGGGAAAATTGAGCTGATAATGTAAAGATCAGTACTCATAGCTGTTATTCAAATAAAGGAGTTCTGCCTTTTAATAACTTTTTAGCTCATTATTATTCTGATATTATGGAAAGGAAAGCATCTTCATAGCAGCTGAATTAATGGTGTTTCAATATTTGAGAACTTTTTTTGAAACAGGGTAGGCAAGGCCTCTGCAATATGATCTGGTTGGTTTCTGGTGATTCCTAGCAGCTGTGGAAGGTTAAGCAGTGACTCAGAGAAGAGTATGTCCCCTCCAACCAGGCATCTGCAGGTGACAGGTTTCCAGTGATGGGAAGAAGTAAAGGAGGTGCCCACAGAAGAGTCATCCTCAAATATCATCCAAGACTGGTGTTGTATAGTTGGACAAACCCTAAGATAAACCATGTATGTTTTGTTCTTCACTCAGACCACCTCACCTGCTTAAAGTCCGTCTTCTTGTAAATCTATACTTTAACCCAAATGCCACCCCTCCTTCCATCAATATTCCCCAAACCCCACTGTCCACCCTAAAGCTCTTAGGGACTACAATTGGCATTTGACTTCCTGTGACCCAAATTATCTGTGCTCCTCATGGCGTTCAGCTGGGCCTGCAATTTGTATTTCCTGCATCTATCTGTCTTGTGCTTCCCAAGCAGACTATGTTTCTGAAGGGCAGAGCCTGAGTTTTATGTTTCTGTGTGTCTCTTGGAGTCATGCCCTATACCTACTTGGAGTCCAATAAATATTAAACAATAAATGATACTTTTTAGACCCAACTCTGCACAAAGAAATAAAAAGCCAAAATCCAGCAAAATCACTTTCTTTCGCATTCTTCATTTTGATGAAGTCTCTAAGGTGTGTTTTTCTAGTTTCTTTATGCCCCTAATATACTCCAAATTACCTTATATTTCTGTTTTATCTAATAGATAGGAGGTGACATGTAAGGATACAGAGCCCCGGTCACCTAGAGTCATATCAAAATCTGTCAGAGTAATCTTAAAGAGATCACACCAGAACATTTTATTAAAGGCATTTACCTTGCATCAGGTAATTAGGCACTATAAAGTTAATTCATACTTGAAGGAAGAAACAGGAATGTGGGGTGTGTGTAATTCAGCCAGTTGAGACAATGATGATTCAGATTACTCTGGGAGAAACTACCGTATATCATTCTGATCCAGGCACTATTTGGAGGTCATTGAACAGATGCCATTTGAGATACTGCTATACACTAGGAAAAAAGGAAAGTGAGAAAACAGCAGAAGATTTGAAATGATTCATATTCTGTGTCCAAGGTATTTAAACCCATAAGCTCTTCAACCTGCCCTCATTGCAGGGACATTCAAAGTTAATCCGTTGAACCGTCAACCTGAACTCAAATTAACCTACACTTTGCTTTTACACAGTAAGTAGATAAATGGTAATAGTTTAAAGATGTGTCTCCCTCTAAAAGCAGTTTTTAAAAAATGAGGGCTGACCCATTTCTCTCTTGCAGTCATTAGTCACCTGAGTTACTTTAGGGCAGTTGGTTACTCAGAATCAGCTCACAGGAATCCAGCATTCATCCAGCTTTCATCCAGTCACAGCCAAATCCTGCTCTTAGCATTCTTTGCTGAAAAAGACCATTACCACATGGCCACAACTACACTTACAGAAATTCTGCCCTTTACTTCCTCACCAGGCTCTATTTCCACCTATAAAATCAAACTTGACTAATTGCTAAGTCCATCTAAACTGTCTTACACAGAGGAATGGTTTGTTATTATACGTAATATATGTGTGTATATGAACACACACACACACAATCTTCAAAGATGCAGCAAGCAGCAGAATCTTGGGGATCAAGTGCACCCATTTCTCTCACTAGGCAGTCTTTCTATGAGAGTCTGTGAGATTATCCTGCTTTTATGGGATGTCATAATCTCAGCTTTCTCTTTCTCAAAAATTACTAAGACAGATGAAAAATGCTCAATTTCTGAGACCGACAAGTGTGTCTATCTAATTCACAGCTGTAGCCTCAGAATCTGGTACACAGCAGATGTGAAATACTCCTTAGGTCATGCCCATAGACTACTAAGTGGTTTATAATAGTCAATGAAGATGATACATTTAAGATATAATCTAATAAATACATGTACATTTGTTAAATGACTAAATGAGTTCTGACTGCCTACACTATTGCTCTCTTCTGGCTGCTGGCCCAAATGGGAATGAGTGTGGTTAGAAGGGAGTGTTAGGTCTTAATTAGGCAGTTCCATTGGGAGGCACTCACCCTACTCAAGGCAATAGGAGCAGGATACAAATAGAGGTAGCTAGGCAGGCTTACCAAGGGGCCAATCAAGCTTAAGCCTCAAGGCTTCTTACTGCCCTTGGCCTTCCAAGGCTCTGTGAGTGGGTCCTGGCGATTCTGTATTCCCTACCTTGCATTCCTTTTGAAAAAATATTTAATTAACACATCCACCACTACCCATAGTTACCATTTGTGTGTGTGTGTGTGTGTGTGTGTGTGTGGTGTGAGGACACTTAAAATCTGTCATCAAATTTTAAGTACAGCACAGTGTTATTAACTGTAGTCACCATGCTGTACAGTAGCTCCCCAGAACGTATTACTCTTATCACTGAAAATTTGTGTTCTTTGACCAACATCTCCCTAATCCTACCACCCCTCATCCCTCAGCCCCTGGTAACTACCATTCCACTCTTTGCTTCAGCGAATTTGACTTCATCAGATTCCTCACATGAATGAGATCATGCAGTAATTTGTCTTTCTACATCTGGCTTATTTCACTTAGCATAATGCCCTCCAGGTTCATTCATGTTGTTGCAATTGGCAGAATTTCCTTCTTTCTAAAGGCTAAGTAATATTTCAGTGTGTGTGTGTATACAGTCATGCACTGCTCAACAATGGAGAAATGTTTGGAGCAATGTACCGTTAGGTGAATTTGTTATGTGAACATCACAGAGTATACTCACACAAACCTAGATGGCATTACCTAATACATATCTAGGCTCTGTGGTATAGCTTATTGCTCCTAAGTTACAAACCTGTATGGCATGTTAATATGCTGAATACTATGAGCAATAGTAGCACAATGCTAAGTATTTGTGTATTTAAATACATCTAAACATAGAAAAAGTAAAGTAAAAGTACAATATACAAGAAAAAATTAGTACACCTGTATTAACATGTTTTTACTGTAACATTTTAATTTTATCAACATTTAAAGTTTTTAACCGTTTAATTCTTTTGTAATGCTACTTGGCATAAAACACAAATGTATTGTACAGCTGTACAAAAGTAATTTCTTTCTTTGTCTCCTTATTCTATAAGCTTTTAACTATTTATTTATTTTTTTTTTAAGTAGAGATGAGGTTTTGCCATTTTGGACAGGCTGGTCTTAAACTCTTGACCTCAGGTGATCCACCTGCCTCAGCCTCCCGAAGTGCTGGGATTACAGGCGTGAGCCACCACACCTGGCCAAAAAATTTTTATATTTTTACTTTTTAAACATTTTTCTCAAAAACAAGGAGACAAAACACACACATCAGCCTATGCCTGCACAGGGTCAGGATCATCAGTGTGACTGTCTTCAGTCTCCATATCTTGTCCCATTAGAAGATCTTCAGGAGCAAAAACACACATGGAACTGTCATCTCCTAAGATAACAATGCCTTTGTCTGGATAATTCCTGAGGGACCTGCCTGAGGCTCTTCTTGAGGAGGTGTCACTCTTTTCAGAAATATGTCCATAGTGGCTTGCTTGGTTTAGTTCTTTTTTTCATTGTAGATGCACCATGAATATTCCTCTCTATTAATGAAAAGCTTTCAGCATGAGGGGCCATGTTTTCAAACGTTTTAAGGAGCTTTTTGAGGTCTGCAAAAGCTTCTGCTAAAGCATTCACTGTGAATTTTGCGGGGGGGTTCTTTTTCCTCTCCCACAGTTTCCTTTTTCTTGCTTCTTCTTCAACTATGTGTTCCTGCTCCATCATAATTTTATGGGGTTCATCATTGACCAAGATGTTACGTGGCTCATGACCACCTATACCAAATTTTTAAAAATCTATTTATCTGTTGAAGGACACAAGTTGTTTTCATATCTTGGCTATTGAGATCAATGTTGCAATAAACATGAAGATATATTATAGATATCTCTTCAAGATACTGATTTCATTTCCTTTGAATATTTACCCAAAAGTATATAACCTGAAGTGAGATGGCTGGATTGTGTAGTAGCTCTATTTCTAATTTTGGAGGAACACCCATGCTGGTTTCCATAATAGTGGAATTTACATTCCTATCAACAATGTACAAGGGTTTCCTTTTCTCCACACCATCACCAACCTTCGTTATGTTTTTTTTTTCTCTTTAGTAATAGCCATTCTAACAAGTGTGAGGTGATATCTCATTGTGGTTTTGATTTGCATTTTCCTAATGATTAGTGATGTTGAGCACCTTTCCATATACCTGTTGGCTACTTGTATGTCTTCTGTTTCCCATTTTTTAATTGGGCTATTTGATTTTTGCTTTTGAATTGTGTGAGTACCATATATATTTTGGATTTTAATAAAATCTTTATCACATACATGGTTTGAAAATCCTTTCTCCCATTTTGTAGGTTGCCCTTTCATTTTCATTGCTTCCTTTGTTGTGCAGAAACTTTTTAGTTTGGTGTATTTCCACTAGTTTATTTTTGCTTCTGTTGCCTGTGCTTTTGGTGTCATGTCTGAAAAAACATTGCCAAGACCAATGTGAAGGAGTTTTCCCATTTTCTTTTAGGGGAAACTGTAAAACTCCTAAAAGAAACTTTAATACACTTTGATGTAATATAAGGATCCAATTTCATTCTTCTGCATGTGGCTTTCCAGATTTCCCAGCACCATTTATTGAAGATACTATTGAAGTTACTATTGAATTTACTATTGAAGTTACTATCCAGATTTCCCAACACCATTTATTGAAGATACTATTGAAGTTTGATAACTATACCTTTGTAATATAGTTTGAAATCCCAGCCAGTATCATGCTGTTTTGATAACTATACTTTTGTAATATAGTTTGAAATCATTGTGATGCTGCCATCTTAGTTCCTTTCCTTTTTTTCTTTTTGAGACAGGGTCTCACTCTGTCACCCAGACTGGAGTGCAGCAGTGTGATCCCAGCTAACTATAGCCTTGACTTCCCAGGCTTAGGTGATCCTCCAACCTCAGCCTCCTGAGTAGCTGGGACTACAGGTATGTGCCACTATGCCCAACTAATTTTGTATTTTTTGTAGAGATCAGGTTTCACTATGTTGCCCAGGCTGGTCTTAAACTTCTAGGCTCAAACAATTCACCCGTCTTGGCCTCCCAAAGTGCTGGGATTATACACATGAGCCACCACGCCCGACCCCATCTTAGTTCTTTTTGCTCAATATTGCTTTGCTTATTAGGGGTCCTTTGTAGTTTCATACAAATTTTAGGATTACTTTTCTACTTACATGAAAAATGTCATTGGAGTTTTAATAGAGATTACATTGAATCAATCTGTAGATTGCTTTGGGAGACATGGACATTTTCACAATATTAATTCTTTCAATTCATGCACACAGGATATTGTTTTATTTATTTATGTCTTCTTTAATTTTAATTTAATTTAATTTTTTAAGAGACAGGTCTCACTATGTTGCCCAGGCTGGTCTTGAACTCCTGGGCTCAAGCAATTTTCCCCTTTGCAGTGTCCCAAAGTGCTGTGATTACAGGCATGAGTCACTGTGCCTAGCCTCTTCAATTTCTTTCCTGAATGCCTACAGTTTTCAGTGTTCATATCTTTTACCTTATTAGTTAAGTTTATTTCTAAGTATTTCATTCTTTTTGATGTTGCTGTAAATGAGCTTGTTTTCTTAATTTTGGGGAGATTGTTCATTGTTAGTATATAGAAATGGTACTGATATTTTCATGCTGATTTTGTATCCTGCAACTTTACTGAATTTGTTTATTAGCTCTAACAGTTTTTGGTGGAGTATTTAGGGTTTTCTATGCATAAGATAATATATCTGCAAACAGACAATATAACTTCTTTTTCAATTTGGGTACTTTTTTTTTCCTTTTCTTGCCTATTTGCCCTGGCAAGGACTTCTTGTAGTATATTGAATAGAAGCGTCAAGAATAGGCACACATGTCTTGTTTATGATCTTAGAGGAAAAACTTTTAGCTTTTTTTCTTTTCTTTTTGCAGTTTTCCTATGGGATACCTCGCCTGTTATTCTCTTTGCTTCCTCAACCTACATACACTGTTAGACTGGAGAGTTTCTTCCCAGCTATTCTTTAGGTCTATCTTCTCAGATCCTCCAAATCTATATTTTGGCCCTCTCCCTGCCCTAACTAATTTCCTTTCAGTAGTAGCCTGCTGGTTTCTACTCTATCAATGATCATATACATTTGGCTTAGAGTTTGATATGGTTTGGCTCCGTGTCCCCACCCAAACCTCATCTGGAATTGTAATCTCCACGTGTCAGGAGAGGGGCCTTGTGGGAGGTGATTGGATCATGGCAGTGGATTTCTCCCTTGCTGTTCATATCATAGTAAATGAGTTCTGATGAGATCTGATTGTTTAAAAGTGTGTGGCATTTTCCCCTTCTCTCTCTCTCCTGCTTTGCCATGGTAAGTCGTGCTTGCTTCCTGTTCACCTTCTGCCAAGATTGCAAGTTTCCTGAGGCCTCCTAGCCATGCTTCCTTTACAGCCTGTGGAACTGTGAGTCAATTAAACCTATTTTCTTCATAAATTTCGCAGTCTCAGGTAGTTCTTTATAGCAGTCTGAGTTATATGCATGCTTATCTGTTTAATGTCTATCTCTCCCATAAGGTTGGTGAAAGTAGAATAACCTATTTTGTTTATTCACATTGACCATAGTAGACTCAGTGCCTGGCACATAGTATGTGCACATTGAATGTCTAATGAATAAAGTTAACAGATACTTTCATGGCACTGAGTGGAATCACATTGCATTATGGTTTACTTTGCTTTATTTTGCATGTTTTTACATTATTATTTCTTTCATTGTACATTCCTGCTCTTAGAAGGCAGGAACCATGTGTTTTTGTATCATTTGTGTCAGACACATAGATAGGTGCTTAAAGACATAACAGTTTAAAAAATCCTCTTATGCTCTCCCAGTGCTAGTGCAGTACATATGCTGTGATATTGCCAACTATTTGCTCTGAGGTGCCTAGGGCCTACCTTGGCATGCATGGTTTATTTTCCACTTTAGTAGCTGAGCTAGGGAAAGAATCTCTGAGTTCATGCTGCTTTTGGTATCTTCTTCCCTGTCCTTGTTGGCGAGGAAGCAATAAATTCATGTTTCCTTTGTTGGCAGCTCTAAGCAGCACCTAATACACTGGAGCTGTGATCCTCAGATTGTGCACAGGAGACTGCTGGGGAAACTTCCAACACCTGGGTCTCACACCAGTGTGATTACAGCATAACCTAGGTGGTGGGTGCGCCACTGAGGTGTTTTGAATTCTCCCAGGTGATTCTAATGTGCAGCCAGGGATGAGACTATTGGGGAAACAAACATGGCTGTGGCATCTTCTGGAGATGTTTTCATAGAATCTCTTCTGGAACTGGTCTAATTTTTGTGTTACAAACTCAAGCAGAGAAGCTTTGCTCCCAGGCTATGATCCATTTTTGTCATACACAAATGTGGAAGGAATAACCCCCTAAAGTCCCTGCGGCTTGCAAAACTTTGAAAGAGAAGTAGAACTTTGGGGCCTGGAGTTTCTCCTTTGAGTCCCTATACTCTCTAGTCAGCAGAGCAGGCAGAATTAAATGAGGTGTGCAGCCTGTGGGGCTGATGTGATTTGGAACTTGATTATTTGGGGAGTCAGAATAGTTACAATGGAATTGTCACCAGGTGAAACAGAAGTGACATTTATCTAGCCTTAGGCCTTTCAACCTGGGATTCTAGGTGCTGGTTCAATTTGCAGTCAGAAGGCCTAGGTTTGATTCTCAATATTAATACTTACCATATGTGTGATTCTGGGCAAGTTACTTAACTCTCTGAGTCTCAAATCTTTATTTGCCAAATGGGAAGAATGGTATATGCGTCACTGGATTTTCTTGTGAGGGTTAAATGAACAATGTTTGTAAAATGATCGTACTGAGTACATAGCAAATACTCAACAAATGGTATCTGTTGGTAATAATAAAAGCAAATATAAGCTCTTGGAATACTTTACATGGCTAGGTTGTAGAGTCTGTGCCAGTAGGAATAATTTTATTGGTGTTTCTACTCCCAATCCCTGCTGCATATCCTAATAACATGTATAAAACTGAATTGTTTCCTAACAATTGTTTTGTAATTGATGTAAAAAATGTTTAGATCAAGCTCGTCCAATCTGCGGCCTGTGTTGGCTTGGAATGCAGCCCGACACAAATTTGTAAACTTTATGAAAACATTATGAGTACTTTTTGCAATTTTGTTTTAAAGCTCATCCGCTATCATTTGTGTTAGTGTATTTTGTCTGGCCCAGGACAATTCTTCTTCCAATGTGGCCCAGGGAAGCCTTTAAAGATTGGACATCCCAAGTTTAGATGAAGCATTTGGGCCTTCCTACATATTGGCATAATGTGAATCCAACCAGTTTGTTTTATAAAGTTAGAAACATCCTTCTTTTTTTTTTTTTTTTTTTTTTTAAATACGGAATCTCACTCTGTCACCCAGGCTGGAGTGCAATGGTGCTATCTCTGCTCACTGCCAACTCTGCCTCCCAGGTTCAAGTGATTCTTCTACCTGAGCCTCCTGAGTAGCTAGGATTACAGGCGTGTGGCACCATGCCTAGCTAATTTTTGTATTTTTAGTAGAGACAGGGTTTAATCATGTTGGTTAGACTGGTCTCAAACACTCCACCTAGTGATCCACCTACCTTGGCCTCCCAAAGGGCTGAGATTACAGGTGTGAGCCACCACACCCAGCTGGCAAATCCTTCTAATTAGAAGCTCTACCTTAATTTCTCCCAATAGAAAGCAAATGTGATGCATATAGGGTTGTCTTCACTAAATACACTTCCCATGACTTTCTTGATCACACAGACATTTGGAGTCTTTCTGATGACTTTAAGTCTCTGGCCAAGGACAGCCTATGTGTGGCTGAGTAGGGCTCTGTTGAGTCAATGATTTTCACCTGGCTGAACATGAAGTCACCTGAGAAGCTTTTAAAAATCCTGATGTCCAGTCTCCAGATTCTTTGAAGATGAGACTCGGGGATCGTATCTAACTGAAAGGTAAATCTAAATACAATACTGCATTTCCTAGATTCCCTTATATTTTGATTTTACAAATGACTCAGCTTTCTCCTAGCTGATACACTAATGCAAGATTAGAAGAAGGACGTGAACATTGTGAGGCAAATAAAGTTGTGGAGGTGCTTTAAAAAAATTCTATAGCATCCGTAGCAGAGGGCCTAGTGTCTGGTTTCAGCTTTGTGGTTTCAGCTATTGAGAAGCAAATATTTATATTTAATTGTGGATAAAGATCACAGCAGAAGTAGCAGTTTTGGTGCTAACTGGTAGCTTCTTGATCTCAGTTTCCTGATCACAGCATAGGCAGCAGCTGCCTACGTAGGCAAGTTCTGCATTGTTTTGAGGGTCATTCCTGGGAGCTCAGCTCAATTATGTTAGTTTTTTGAATAAGTCGCCTAATAGTGAATTCTAAGTTCCTTCATACTAAATCTTGCCAGAATGAGTTCTACTGTGTGCTCTGAACCTGGAGTAATGTAGAAATCACTGCTAGAAGTGATTGTAGCAAACAAACATTCAGGGATGGGAATCTGGGGTGGATTCCATGACTTAGTTGGGTTTGAAGGCCCCTTGGGTTCCAGTAACCAGTAGAGGAGGGGCTACTGGTAGATCATGGCCAGGAGAAATGAAACCTTAAGTTACATAAGTTCCAGGGTAAGGAATAGTGTCTATTGGACTCCTGGCTCTCATGGACTGAGTGACTATATAGTTGGAGTAGGAATACAAGGACCATGGTGATGTGCTGGCTACTTAAAACAGCATTTGAAAACTTAAAAAGACTTGGAGTTTCAAATGTTCATTTTGAGGCTTAGGGAACTAGTGAGTTTCTTCTGCCCTAAAATAATCTCTTTTGTTGTTGCAGAGTTGATATAATCAAAATCATCTGCAGTGTCTGGTGTGTGTGTGAGGGGGAGGGGGCTGAGGGAGTTAATTAATTACAACACAGGTGGAGCTCACAGCCTCACCAGAACACCTGTGAAAGTTGAGCATTTATGAGAAGGAGTAGGTACCTAAAATTGGGAATTACTACACTAGGGAGGATTTGGAGAACGCTGACTCTCTCAATCTTACTGAGTCTCCCTTGTACCAGGGGCCTATATTTCTTGTATCTTGGGCTCTGCAAATACCCTCTTTCACCAAGCAGACACATGCCCATGAGACAGGAAGGGTGGTGTGGACACGGGGAGGGAGGTGCTTCCCTTCTGCTGCTGCCAATTATGGCAGAGGCAGTGTGGTATTGGAACCAGCATTTGTGGTGCAGCTCCCTGATTCCCTGGCTTGCTTCCTAACATGGCAGAACCTCTCTCGGAAGGTAAGTTCTAATGGGTTGTTTTAAAAGTTATTCTTGAAATCTCAGCCTTGAGCCTGCTTTTTTGGCATTACACTTAATAATTTTTTTTTCTGTCTCAAGTAGCTAGAGTAGATTCTGTCTTCTTCAACTGAACCCAGATACAGAGGGATAACACATTAATTCATCATCAGCTTTTAAAATTCCAGCTCAAATTACATGATTAAAGTCCTTTAAAGGCTTTAAAGTACCTGTTTTCTAGCCCCTAGAGAAATAACCTCCTCACAACCATAAAAGGCAGATGGATAGGTTCTGCTTGAATCCCACCAGGGATAAGTTTTTTAGGCAACTCATTCTATTTTGAACAAATTCCAACTATTAAAGAAATTAGACTTGTCCCCAGAGCCTATTTGTAACTTGAGCCTGTTGATTTAAATTTCCGGTTAGCACATTGGTTTAGCTTTCTGCTTAGCTAAAAACTCAAATTCCTCCACATGAACCTTTTGTAACATGGTTCCCAGATTCCTTAATGCTGCATTCAACTAGTTAAACGAGAGAGAGGAAAGAGGTGAGGGGGAGAGAAGTTATTCTTGGTGAAGATTGTGCAAGGTGTCTGCACGTGGCAGAATGTGCTGGTATAAATCTTTACGTAGAAAAGCAAAGCCAAAAGAGGGCTGAAGTATGTGATTAAAAACCTTGTTTTAAAGGAGTTTGTATACAAGCTCATGTTTATTTCTATGTTTCCAGCCTCCCTGGAACATTTTCTCCTCACGAGAATTTATCCTTCAACTACCTGTCCATCTTTATGTGTAAATTAATGATTCTTGGGTGATATACTATGTTGACAGCATGAATTTTATTTTATCCAGTGGGTAGTTACCCATGTTGAAAAAGAGACAGGAAAGAAAATTAAAAGCAAATCTTAAGTAAGAGGGTATTAGACCACATTCCCCTGTTTTCATTTCTCAAACTATCACTATCAACAAAAATAGTTATTCGTATGTTTATTGTCTGCCTTCCTCCGTCAGAATGTAGATTCCAAGAGGGTAAAGACTTTGTTTTAATCCTCATTGTATCCTTGAAGCCTGGTCCATTTTGTCCTCTGTTTACACAGTGTAGATTCTCAAAATATATGTATGTTTTGAAAAGAGGGAGGTGAAGGGAGATTGTGTTAGAGCAATAACAAATTACTAGGGCAATAACAAATTACCACAAATGTAGTCACTTAAAGCAACACACATTTATTATCTCACAGTTTGCATGGGTCAGGAATCTGGGCACTGCTTGACTAGTTCCTCTGCAGGCGTCTCCCCAAACTGTGTTCTCAACTGGAGGCTCATCTGAGAAAATATCCACTTCTGAGCTTACTGAGGTTGTTGGCAGGATTCATTGCCTTACAGTGTGACTGAAGGCTTCAGCTTCTTAACGTGTTATTGACTGGAGGCTATTCTCTGCCACATGGTCCTCCCACAGGCAATTCACATGTGGCTGTTTGCATATTCTAGTAGGCTAAGACAGTCTTATATAATGCAACGTAATCAAGAAAGTGACATCCTGCCACCTTGGCAGTATTCTCTTGGTGAGAAGCAAGGCACAGATTCTGCCCCAACTCAAGGGAGGGGATTGTACAAGGGTGTGACTCGCTGGGGGTCACCTTAGGGCACATCTGCCATAGGAATTCAGGAAAGAATAGAAATGATCAGGGAGCCAGAGATGTGGCATTTTGTTTTTCAAGCATTTCTTCTGATGAAATTTACCCTCCATTTCAAAATCAGGATATCCTGCAGCTCACAGATTCCGATTAGGAAGCCCCCAGTCCTAGGCAATTTAGAAATTCCCAGGGCCTGGAATTGGATTTGCTTAATGATTTGCATTGTTTGGAATCTCTTTCTGGATTTTAGTTTCTCTCTGGTGAAGAAGAAATTTCAAGAGAGAGCATTAGACTGGATTTGGGTGCCTTACTACTTATGAAGTAGAAGAGTCTTCGTTAACAAGATGGGTAAAATTTTAAGCTGAGAATTTAAAGCATCCAGCAGGCTTGCCTGCAATGCCCCTGAGTCAATAGCTAAGAGGGTAGCTTATATATACATATTTGAAAATCACAAGAGAAACAACAGAACAGATTGACTATGCTCGCATCAGAGGAGCCTATGAAAGACCTAACATATTCAATTGAACCTAAGACATCATCAATTGTTAGGCACATTATCATTTACATGCCACTAAGGAATAAAAAATGAAGTGCTGGAAATTTAACAATGACAAGTCACTGGTTAGAAGACACATCACTATTTCAGAGATATTAGTACAAAAAATGTGTGGCTTAGGATTGAAGACTGCGATTGGCTTTTCAGAGTAAATGTATCTAGAATTGGTTTTACCTCCAGGAAGCCCTGATTCTCAGCGGAGTTGAGGCCCAGAAGACCTAGAAATATACTTGTTACTCTGCTGTCACTAGAAAAATAAATCATTACAGATGGAAATGTCTTTAGGAGTCATGTAACCCAGCCTCCCACCTAGGGAAGAGACAGATGGTCTGCCAGCCTCTGCCTAAATATTCTGAGACTTGAGGAACTCACTTCCTCGCACAATATCCTGTTTCATTTTGGGGTATATTTTATGAGGTGATGGGATCCCAGTTGAAACCTATATAACCCATGCTTATATAGATCTGACTCTGTATGTAAATATATGGGTGGTTAATAGAGTAGGTGTCACCTGTGGAATGATAAAATCAGAGTCCTGTAGACCCTCACCCTGAGAGGAGAGGACTTTAGGCTGACAACATGTGCCAATGACAGTGCCCCAGTTTATTCATTCATTCTTTCATTCAGTGAGAGTCCCTACCATGTGCCAAGGTCCAAATCAATGAGAGACACAAGTTCCCAGTCACTCCTCACAACTCCCTGCTCCTCCAACTCCAGTGTGAAAAACATAGAAGCATGCTCTAATTGGACAGGTTTGGCTTGGATACCTGCATGTGGTCCAATCAGCCACCCCTAATGTGGCTGTGACATAGTACAGACACTGTCACTGGTCTTTCCCTCCTGGGGGACTGTCACACAGCAGGTGTTTTGGGTCCCTGTATACATTACACTGCTGGATATCAGCTGGGGATGCACCATGACACACTGCTTTGCCTTGGACCTCAGAGAACCAGATTGAGAGTAAGAGCAGAGGAGGTGAAAAATAATTATGCCTCAGATTATTTTTATTAATCACAGCAGAGACACCCTTGATGAATTGCCCAAATAGTTGGGGATTATTGCAGTATAGTGGGACCTTCCTTGATGTTTCCATCACAGAAATCTGAGGGACAGAGCCAGTGACACATTATTTGCCAATGTTAACGAACACTGCTTTGACCACCAGTGAAGAAATCTATGGAGAAACACAATTATATTTTTACCAGATGTACTCATGATAACCTGCACCATTACAGTGGTTCTTAATTGTCATTAATAAAAAATTAACATTTTAAACTTTAGTAATACATTAATAAAGTGCTAGTGTGTTTTATGAATTCATATTTGTCCATAATCTCATTCTTCTCTGGTATAATTAATGAGACAATATTCAGACTCTTAAGAGGGACCTATGAATAGCTGTCTACGCTTAAATTAGATTTTGGAAAGTGCAAGCAGCCTTATTCCAAAGTCTGTGCCAATGACTTGTTGATGGTCGTTAAAAAGCTGAATGAAAAGTAAACTATTTTCTTTTGAAGATTAAAGTCATCTTTTTTATTTTATCATAGATGAATTAGATATATGAATAGGACAAGAACAATTTCCAAATTCATTGCAGTGCTCACTGTTAAAGCATGCTTTTTAACTGATGCTTTTCCAGGTTGATTTATATTGATTATTGGCATCCCGTAATTTTATTAATCCTAAAACATTTTTACTCTTCTCATTTCTAATTGTCCTTTCCTTTCTTCATCATTCTGTCTTGGTATTGTAGCATTTCATTTTAGAGAAATGGTGTATTTTATTTCTTACACATTGTTATTATATTAATGTTTTTCTTTCAATGTTGTTATGTTGCACTTTTCCCTCTCCCTCATGAGCTACATCTATAGAAGCTTCAAGTATTAACGAGTCTCTTTTCTTAATAAACTCCATGATCTGCCTTCTTTTATCTGAGTTCAGGCCCTCATCATCCTTTATGACAATGATTGTAGTGTCCTCGCTCTTCGCTCCACCTTCTTCTTTCTCCCAGAATATTCCTGACAGTATGTCATTCGCTTACCACTCTTCAATGGCTTCTTATTTTGTTTTAGATGAAAGCCTAATTTCCTTTCTGTGGCATGAAGCCCGTCCTGCTGACGGGTGACTGCTTCTGCTGCAGCTCCCTCAAATACACTCTATTTGGGCTGCACAACCTCGCTGCCCATTTTGGAATCGGCCCTCCTGGTAAGGCCTCTCTGCAACTGCATGTGCCATTCTTTGGTAGAATGCCAAGTCCTCTACAGTGTACAACTGGTACACTGAACAATTTCCCACTCACCTTTCCCACCTCAGTTCAGGGTCACCCTCTCTGTGAAACTTTTCAGTACCATCTGAGTCCAGGCAGATTGGCTGTATCCTCCTGTTTGTTTGGTAAATGCCTTTTTAAGTGCCTTTTTTCTAGACTGTGAACTTCTTAAAGGCAATGAATCTATCTCTATTTCTATTCCCAGAGTCCAGCACCGTACTTGGCCCAATTCAGATTTGTCAAATAAATGAGGAAAACAATACTATAGTATAAGAAAAAAAGATTTGTTTTGCAAATGATAGATAACATGACTTTTGATTTTCATGTGTTTTTTTTGTTTCAGTGAGAGTGACTTGCCTTCCCAGCTGTGCTGTGAGTTTTATGTGGACAGGGACCATGTTTTATACTTGGTTGGCTCCCACTTGGTCCTTACTAGAGTGTTGAGTATATAACAAAATCCCAGTAAATATTGTTTGATCACTGAAGAACTAAATGCAGCATATATTCTGATCACTTATATTTTACCTATATAATGTTTTCTTATTAAAATAAGGGTATGATAAATTAGCAATAATGTACTAATTATATGAACAAGGTCATATATGGGGACATGTGTAGAAAGGCTTAAATACCAAGGAACAAGTTCGTTCCCCTTAGGTGGAACCACTGCCACATGGCCACTAGGTGACGTTGGTTAGTCCAATCTTTCTCTAGCAACCAAGGATCTAGGAGCGTTGCACCTGCCAATCAGAAGGTCTTGAAACTTCCTTCTGGTGTACTCACTAATTTTAATATTTTTCCTCCTTAAAAACAGAAAAGCTAACAAAACCATGTGTCTTCACTGTCAGTCTACACACAATCTTATGAGTATCCTTTAGTTTTTCTTTTTCTCTCCAGAAGAGACTATCCTTCTTCTTTCCAATGATATAAAAATGACATAGGATGGAATCCTTTAAAATCCAAAAGCTCATCAGTTTATTAGCCCAGTGTCCATCAATAGTTAAAAATAGTGCTTTCGACCAGTGATTCCCAAAGTGTGGTTCCCAAGGCAGCAGCAATCAGGACTATCCAGAAACTTGTTAAAGATGTACATTCTTGGGCCTCATCCCAGACTTACTAATTCAGAAACTAAGGAAGGCCACAGTCATCTGTGTTTTAACAAGCTTTCCAGGGAATATTAACTCTGATGCATGCCAAAGTGTGAACACCAATGCTTTAGACCTTTAACAGTCATACAGCAACGCTAGAGCAAGACACAATCAGGTCTCATAGCTGCCAGAAAAAAACATGGAGAACAGTCATTAGGAGACTAGCTTTGAAGGCAGAGTCAGTTTGCATTCACATCCTGTCTCCACTGCTCACTTGTTTTGTGACCTGGAACAATGTACTCAGTTTCCCCATGGCTCGGATTCCTCAGTTCCTCATCTCTATCACTAAGATCACAGTTGTACCTACCTAATAGAGAGGGTTGTTGTAAGGAATGAATGAATTCCTATTTATAAATGCTTACAACAACGTCTGGCACAGAAAGAGTGCTATGTAAGTGGTAAATAAACTTTTTTTTTTGAAACAGGGTTTCACTCTGTTGCCCAGGCTGGAATGCAGTGGTGCAGCAGCCTCGAACTCCTGGGTTCAAGCAATCCTCTGGCCTCAGCCTCCCCACCATCTGGGACTATAGGCACGCATTATCATAACTGGCTAATTTTTACATCTTTCTTTTGTGGAGATGGGGGTCTTAAACTCCTGGCCTCAAGTGATCTGATCCTCCCGCCTTGGCCTCCCAAAGTGTTGGGATTACAGAGATGAACCACCATGTCTGGCAAAATAAGTGAACTTGAAGCCAAAGGTTTCAAGAATAATCTTCCAGGATAGGCCACCATGAGAGACACAGAGCAGGTGGGCGGAGCAGGGCACACCCCTTGCGGAGAAACCTTCGCTACTCCCTGCTGGTGACTACAGCCTATGTATTGGGTCAGAGTAGTTCTCCCAGAAGCTAAGGCAGCAGATGCAGAGTACAGAAATCTTTATCTATTGCAGCAGGATGGACAGCTGTGCTGTTCTGATTGCTGGAGGAGAAAGCATCAAGAAGTGCAGTTATGCTTCACCAGCACCTGGCAGGTGTCTGAGATCCTTGGGCTGTGATTTGGCTAAACCTTAGATTATGGAGCTTTCATATGTACTGCTTTTTTAAAAAAATCAGTGGCAATATCATCTAGGCACTAACATCCTCTCCTGTTGGTTGTAGTATATTCTCTATCAGTTGGCAGATTTGATGTATTTTAATCCAGCCTTTAGCTTTCTCTAATCTCGTTTCATCAATCCTCCTCTGCTTAGACATGTCTTCCCTCTTTTGGCAGACATGGCAGGTTTTTCATTTCCCTCATGTAAATGACTTGTTTATTACAGTAGTGGTCCCTGGTCTTTTGAAACAGCTTACAGATATCCTCAAATAGAGCTCAGAAAGGGCTTCATGAATAATAATGCCCGAGTAAACCCGATATGAGTTTGGACGCTGCCTCTTTGAAATTCATGTATCATCCTAAGTGCTGTCATTTAAGCAGAAAGTGTAGAAGGCTTCCTGTGAAGGCTGAGTCTAAAATATGCTTTTGTTACGAAACTTATCATTTCAGCACAAAACAAACAAACGGTGGAAAGCAAAGGTGGGAGTAGGTGATTCCTAGTATGTGTTTTACTTGAGCATAAAATTTGTTTTTCTAATTGTACTGAGACTTTTCACAGCCCCTGGTTTTAACTTTTTAATTTGCATTTCTTTTTCTATTAAATATTCCTCAGCTTCCTTGTATCTAGACTGTGAATTTATAATCTGAAGATGAGGAGATGGCTATCCAGAGTGAGTTATCTCTCAATTTTGTTTTCGCTTGTCTTGGGAGACAAAAGAGGATTGTCAGGTGTATTTGTATTATGGACTTCAGCTTCTGTCTAGATCACAGGTTCCCAAGCTTGGCTGCACTTTGTAATCACTTGGAAACTCTTGAAAAATACTGATGCCTGGGATCCATCAAAGATCTTCTGGTCTGGGTACTTCCTGGACATTGGGACTTTTCAAGGATACCTAGGTGATTCTAACATGTGACAAACTTTGAGACTACTTGTGCCTATTATGTTAACTCCATGGATTTGGAGATGGCCAGTCATTTCTGGAGAATGTGTCAGATGAACAACCAAAGTTTTTCTGGTGAGGAGGTTGAGTAGCTTCTTAGGGGAGAATCCATCTCTAAGGAGGAAGGAGCCAGGCAAACCCAGGTACAAAGGCCGTGAACTCTGCTTTTGGGAGTATTCACTTCACTCTGTCCCCTGCCTAGTGTCACAGCTGCAAATCTTAGACCTAGGGAGACAGAGGACTGTGAACAGAAATGACAAATATTTTCCAGTAAAATCTCAAAGCACTGGGTTCCAGCAGAACTAGTAACAGTGTGTGACGTAATTGGAGTGAGGAAGGTTGCTCTCTGTTTTGCTTCAGGCCATGGAACACATCAGGCCTCCCAAAGGCTGGAGAGTAGCAGTGTAAGTTGTCCATTGACCCACAGTGACCTCCAGCACAGACAGCAGAGCCAGAGTAGTGTAGAGAGATCCGCCTAGTGGGGTCTGCAAGAGCCTGGGTGGTATCTAACAGATATGCTGGGAGGACAGCAGATTTGTCAGGGTTCTGAAGTCATCTACATGAGCAGGCAACAAAATGATAAAATTTGCTTGGATTCCATGTGTGTACCTATTTACCAGCAGGTGAGGCCTGAGAACTCAGGGCATAGTTTGTCTGTATAACTGAGGATGTGAGCATATAACTATACTGCTTCAAATTAGAAAATCAGAATGCTATCTTTCTGACCACATTGGTTTAGTTCCCCTTAAGAATGGTTAGACTTAATGGTATGACTTTTGTCTGACTCAAGGAAATGGCAACACAAAGAGAATTTTGCCATTGCTGCAGAATTGCTGTGAAAGGAATTGTTCATTATATCATTCAGTGGTCCTCATAAAGTCCCATGTGATAAATTCCTTTCAGAACTCAAGGGTGAATTTATTTTAAATAATTGGCATGCTTCAATTTATGAGATAATAAGAACTGTGTAACTCATTACATGTCATACCTTCTCCTCCTCAGCAGTCAGGAATTTTAAAATCAAATAGGCTGCTTATAATAAATATAACCTCGGTATTAACAACATTGAATCTTCTTTTCTATTATGGTTTTAATTTTTTGCATGTTAATCTTTTGTTCTAAACCACTCTAAAATACTTTTTTAAAAGAAGCAAAGGGAAAACCAAAATCTCAGTTTAGTAGAATCCAATTAAATTTTTTTTCCTTTGTGGTATAATATATACAATTACCTGCACATATTTAAAGTATTAATGTAATATCTGATAAGTTTTGACATGTATATACCTGTGATATTGTAAAATACGTATTTTTCTTTCATCTATTTCTTGGTATCCAATTCCTAAAATCCTTAGAATCTCTAAAGTGATGTCTTTTTGTACACTAATGTTGTGTTGACTAATGCCTGGCAGTCCCTAGGTAGCTTCAGGATTGGGGGTGGTTACCAAAAAGACCAAGTCATGATTGAAGGTTGGGACTTCCAGCCCTACTCCGCTTTCCCTAGCCTGGGGTTAAGGGAGAGAAGAGAAGTGGCTAAAAGTTCATTTGGTCACTAATGGCCAATGGTTTAATGAATCATGCATATCCAATGACGTCTCAGTAAAAGATCCAAGAGGATGGGGTAAGGAGGGCTTCCACATAGTTGAGCACATGGAGGTTCCTGACGGTTGGTGTACACAGAGAGCACATGGAAGCTCCATGCCCCTTCCCTTATACCTCACTTTTTGTATCTCTTCATCTGTATCATTTATAATATCCTTTATAATAAGCTGGTAAATATAAGTGTTTCCTGAATTCTGTGAACTGCTCTAGCAAATTAATCAAACCTGAGAAGGAGGTTGTGGAAACTTTTATTTATAGTGGGTAGGTTGGTAGGGAGTGTATTAGTCTGTTTGCATGCTGCTGATAAAGACATATGCAAGACTGGGCAATTTACAAAAGAAATAGATTTAATGGACTTATAGTTCCACATGACTGGGGAGGCCTCACGATTATGGTGGAAGGCAAGGAGGAGCAAGTCACATGTTACATGGATGGCAGAAGGCAAAGGAGAGAACTTGGGCAGGGTAACTCCTCTTATTAAAACTATTAGATCTTGTGAGACCTCATTCACTATCACGAGAACAGCATGGGAATGACTTGCTCCCATAATTCAATTATCTCCCACCAGGTCCCTCCCACAACATGTGGAAATTCAAGATGAGATTTGGATTGAGACACAGCCAAGCCATATTAGGCAGACGCACAGGTAAAATGACCTGGGGCTTGTGACTGGTATCAGAAGTAGGGGGCAGCCTTGTGGGACTGAGCCCTCAACCTGTGGGATTTGATGCTGTCTCCAGGTAGATAGTTTCAGAATTGAATTAGTGGGCATCCAGCTGGCTTCTGCAGGATTGCTTGCTTGCTTGGTATGGGGGTAAAACATCCCACACATTTGGTCACTGAAGTATTCTGTGTTGATCATTGTGGGATGAGAGCAGAGAAAAAACCTGTTTCTGCTTTTTCCACTCATAATTACTCTGGAACCATTAAACATCACCATGATTTAGATAACAAATGTTGTCTATCACCTCCCTGTTACTGACCACAGGTTCTTTGGTTCTCAATGCAACTGAAATTGCACATACCTCATTCTTCCTGGATATGGGACAAGAACTAGGGACCCACCAAATGGCAGGACTGAAAAAGCTGTAACACAAAATGCTGAAACACGACTCCCACTCACCATGTTGCAGGTGACAAGGAGAGAAGAATTACTGCCCCTTTGGGGAGCCCAGACTTAGGAGCTTCCCAAGCCAGGGCTGTGACACCCTCTTTAGTGCTCTGCAGTTCCTAATGTTTGCAAGTTTCTGGGTGCCACCATGTTCCTCTCATCCAGATGCAGGTGCCTGTAGCAGAAGCCACGTGCAGTACATCTGGTCCAACCACAGCCTCACATGGAGCGGACACCTGTGCTGTCACCTGCAGCTGCTTGCCCAGCAGCAGCAGTCTGTGTGCCTGGCTGTACACAGTGGCCAGGTCCTGTGCTCACTTACCCACACACCCCTCACCACTCCACACCTTGCTCACCCTTGGCAGGTATGGGATATGGGCAAGTAGCATGATCTGAGTGCAGCCTGCTGAGCTGAGTGGACCCAACGAGCCCAGTGGGCACGACCAGTACTCAGGCAGAAGACGCTGCCAACCACGGAGGTTTCCGGCTGGTAAGCAACACCCCAGGGGTCCTGTAACACTAATTGGTATGTAATGGTATGATACTATAGTTTAGGCTGGCATTTCCCTAATGAGTAATCATGTTGAACTTCTTTTCATGTGTTTATTTGCAATTCATATACTTTGGTGAAAAAGCTGTTCAAATCTTTTGACAGTTTTAAAAATTGAGTCGTTTTCTTATTGTTTTGAGTTCCTAATATGTTCTTGGATACAAGTCTTTTATTAGATATGTGATTTGAAAATCTTTTCTCAAAGTCTAAGTCTGTTTTTTCATGAATCTGATTCATCAGTTCACCATTTAAGCAACCCTAGCACAGTCCAGGCCTGGGAGGCTATGAAAGGTGATGCTTAGAATTATGTCCCCGAGACTCTGCAACATCTGCAGGTATCATCCTGCTCTGCAATCCTGTTCACTGAATGTCTTGGGCTAGCATAACCTATTTACAAATAAGGTCACATTCTGAGGTACTAGCAGTTAGGATTTCAACACATGAATGAATATTTGTGGGACACACCTCAACTCATGGCCATAGGCAATTGCATGTAGTTCAACCTAACAAAAACTTAACTCAGTCTCCCTGCTTTTAGTTCCTGACTTCCTCATAGCTTCTGCTTTGGATTGGCTGGACAATTCCAGATGAGTCACTTTTCTGGGTTCTGTGGAAGGCTACTTTAAAATGCAAATGTTTTTAGAATGACGTAGAGCAGTGGAGAACTCAGAAGACAAAAGTGGTTGATAGATAGTTCCACACACTTGGTGTGCAAGGAAAAAACATATTAGTCTGTTTTACAAATAAAACTTTCGTATAGCCCTATGCCTGTGTTAGCAAGAAATCCAATGTCAGTGAGGACAACTCTACCACCATTCTCAGGTCTTGGAATGTGTTTAATTGCCCACAATTCGTGATTGCTCTTGGTTTTTGTTCTCTTCCACGCTGTTCCCATTGAGCTTGACTCGCTTTACTCTGGCAGCATGGGGAATCCCACGGTATTTGTAACTGACCCTGGTAATTGTTTGCCTAATATCCATTTCTTCTTCTTACTTGCCATTGTAGCCCTGATTTTGTTTAGGGTGACCACGTGCCTAGCCCTAGGTGTCCATCACAGCTAGACTAGGTCATGTGACCTAGCCGGATATAAAGGAAGAGGGCTGCGAGAGCTTTTGGAAAACTCTTTGTTTTGCTGTTAGAAAGAACAGATGGAGCTGGTATCTTTCCTTCTTTTTTCCTACCTTGAGTATGGACGTGATACTTAGAGTTTGGACTGTCATTTTGTGATCACATGAAGAACTATCTTTTTGCGTTTATCTGTCAGCAAATGGAAAGACAGGACAGTATGATTGATTTGTTGAAATTGAGTTGTTTTTAAAAAATCTTTGGTCTGTTGGTAACCATGATTATTCAGTTTTTTTGGGATGTGTGAAGATCTATTCAGAAGTCTCCTTTAAAGAAATTCTCTCTTATTTATAAATTCAGTTTAGTGTCAAGACAATAGAATTTGGATTTAGAACTCCTGGGTTTGAGCCATGGCGCTATCATTTCTAATGTGAAAACTGGACAAGCGACTAACCTCTTTGAACCTTCATTTCCCTATCTGTGAAATACGAAAATGTTGCTTGGTATTCAGATGAATTGCAGAAAAAATGATCATACAGAAAAATAAGTGGTATAATTTTCATTAAAATAATTTGTGTATGGTAAGCCTTTATGTAATCATTAATATTTTGTCATATCTAATTGTTACATCAAAAATAATTGTTTTGCAGTTGTGGAAAACTATGAGATTGAATAACAGCTCATATGCACTGAGAGACTCTTTGTATCAGTTACAGTTCTTAGATCTTTTTGCATTAACTCAATCATCACAACTACCCTATAAGGTGATTAGTATTTAGAGTCCATTGTAGAGAGGAGAAAACTGAAGCAAACCAGGCTAATCCTCTTTAAAAGGTTAATTCCCTACCCCACACAAGACCCAAATCATTTGTCATCTTCTTTCTCCACAGAACACTCTCCCCAAATCTATTTTCTCACACTTCTCTGTGATGTCAGAGAGTAATTTCTCTCTCCTTCCTTTATAGTATTTTCACCAGGGCTCTAGATTCCTTCTCGCTGTGTCTAATTAAAACCCTCACTGTCCTGAATTCTCTCTCACTCCATATTGTCCTTGGGTTCCCATATTTATAGGTTTAGTTTCTTATCCATTCAGAAATTCACTGGAGTTCATTAAAAACAGGAAAACTGCTTGACTCTGCTGTTTCTTTTATCTCTTTCCTATTTGTGCTAATTCTTTCTCCTGTCAAATCATACTGAAAGCAAGTCTATAATTACGCTTAATTAACATTTCTTTTTAACTCCTGAAATCTGTCTCCTAATCTCTCCTGCTCAAATACTATATGGAAGTACATCTCCTTGGCAATCTTCCTGAATTTCTTTCGCTGCAAGATTAGCAACCTTTTCTATCTCCTAGCTGTCTCCACCTATCTCAGATTTCAGATAGTGTCAATCAAGCTTGACTGAAATTACACAGTCCTGGTGTCTTTCTCTCTTAACTTGCACTTTTTTTGTGTTTGATTCAATTGCCTTCTATCCCACTGAGTTACTCTCTATTCCCTTATTCTGTTTTATTATATTTTGAGAAATTATTACCACTTGAAGTGATTATATATTTTTCTTTTCTGACTGCTATAAAAATCACCTCCTTTCTTCAGCTAGTATATCTCTATAACATTTATTTATATAAAGGGTGCACTGAGGGGGTAGAATGAAAAATAACTGCTTCTAAGTTTCTAGCTGGAGAACAAATATCTCTTGGATTAAATCTTTTGGTCTTTTGAGGATCACTTAAAGACTTCCTTGCATGTTCTCTTTGTTACCACTAGCGGTTCTGGAGATGTCAGAGAACACAGAGTGTGGGAGGAAAAATAGAAAAACAACGTGGCAATTAATGAAGGTACTAAGAGTGAAGGCTCCCTCGTACTGAGACTCAGTCAGATCTAAAGCTGGTGGAGGAAGAAGTTTGAAGTAGGAAAAGAGATTGAGCCTTTGGTATCAGCATGGATTGGAGTCAGGAGGCTGTTGAAGTAGGGCCCATGAGTGATGTTAGGTGAGGTAAGAGAAGAGAGAACTAGGCATTGGCTACAGAGGAGATAAGAAGTGGTTGACATCAGAGAATACTATAAACACCTCTATGCACATAAACTAGAAAACCTAGAAGAAATAGATAAATTCCTGGAAACATACATCTTCCAAAGACTGAATCAGGAAGAAACTGAATCCCTAAATAGACCAATAATGAGTTCTGAAACTGGGACAGTAATAAATAGCATACCAACCAAGAAAAGCCCAGGACCAGATGGATTTACAGCTGAATTCTACCAGAGGTACAAAATGGAGCTGGTACCATTTTTTTTCTGAAACTATTCCAAACAATTGAAAAGGAGGGTCTCCTTTTTAACTCATTTTATGAGTCCAGCATCATCCTGATACCAATACCTGGCAGAGAAACAAAACAAAAGAGAGAAAACTTTGGACCAATATTTCTAAGAACATCAATGTAAAAATCCTCAATAAAATGGTGGCAAACAGAATCCGGCCATACATCAAAAAGTGTATCCTCCACAATCAAGTTTTCATTTAATGCAAGGTTGATTCAACATACACAGATCAATAAATGTAATTCATCACATAAACAGAACTAAAGACAAAAGCCACATGATTATCTCAATAGATGCAGATAATACCTTCAATAAAATTTAACATCTCTTCATGTTAAAAACTCTCAATAAATGGGGTATTGAAGGAACATACCTCAAACTAATAAGAGCCATATATGACAGACCCACAGCCAATATCATACTGAATCGGCAAAAGCTGGAAGCATTCCCCTTGAAAACCATCATAAGACAAGGATGCCCTCTCTCACCCTCCTATTCAACATAATATTGGAAGTTCTGGTCAGGCCAAGTGGGCAAGAGAAAGGAATAAAGCATATTCAAATAGGAAGAGAGGAAATCAAATTATCTTTGCTTGCAGATGGCATAATCATATGTTTAGAAAAGTACATTGTCTCAGTCCAAAAGTTTAAGCTGATAAGCAACTTCAAAGTCTCAGGATACAAAATCAGTGTGCAAAAATTGCAAGCATTCCTACATACCAACAACAGGCAGGCAGAGAGCCAAATCATGAATGAACTCCTCTTCACAATTGCTACAGAAATAATAAAATATCTAGGAATACAGCTAACAAGGGAAGTCAAGGACTTCTTCAAGGAGAACTACAAACCACTGCTCAAGAAAATCAGAGAGGACACAAACAAGTGGAGAAAATATTCCATCATCATGGATAGGAATAATCAATATCGTGAAAATGGCCATACTACCCAAAGTAATTTAAAGATTCAATGCTATTCCCATCAAACTTTCAATGACATTCTTCATAGAATTAGAAAAAACTACTTTAAAATTTATATGGAGCTAAAAATGAGCCCAGGTATCCAAGACAATCCTAAGCAAAAAGAACAAAGCTGGAGGCATCACAGTACCTGACTTCAAACTATACTACAAGGATACAGTAACCAAAACAGCATGGTACTGGTACAAAAACAGATATGTAGACCAATGAACAGAATAGAGAATCCAGAAATAAGACCACACACCTACAGCCCTCTGATCTTCAACAAACCTGACCAAAATAAGCAATGGGGAAAGGATTCCCTATTTAATAAATGGTGCTGGGAGGACTGGCTATCCATATGCAGAAAATTAAACTGGAACACTTCCTTACACCATATACAAAAATTAATTCAATATGGATTAAATAATTAAATGTAAAACCCAACACTATAAAAATCCTTGAAGAAAATCTAGATACTTTTTGCTTTCCCCGCCTCATAACCGAAGGAGAACGTTTTTGCCAGCAGGTGGCAGCGCTGGAGCCTGAAAACGCCAAAGAGCAGCGTCCTGGGTTGGCCCGGAGGCTAACGATTGCCGCCGGGCTGACATGGGGGAGTCATCTGAAGATAGGAGACAGTCAACTCCAGAAGGTAAATCCCCACCCAAACTTAGAAAAAAGTTAGCGATTTTACAAAAACATCTGAACTCTAAATGTCGGTGGAGTTAAAGCTCGATAGACTTGACTCTTCAAAGCCAGGGGTTCTTTACCAGAAAGCTGGAAATGGGTTTCAGAAAACCTCTCCCCGCATTGTATGCAAATATGCCCCCCTCCTGTTTTTTTCTTTTTCCCTGGGAGGTCGTCCAGTTTCTATCAGATTCTCAAAATGGACAGCGACTTAAAGCAATTAAAAACCACTGCGACAAATGCTCCTGCAAACATCACTCAGAAGTTAATCGCGCAGAAGTCTGGACTTTAAAAGGTGGTGGTAAGGTGCTCTCAGGCATGGGTAGGAGGTGCGGGAGGCGGGGTACAGATACTTGCTTTCATAATTTTCTTCTTGAAGGACCAATGCTGTGAAAAATCCTCAGTGGGGTTTTGGAGCCAAAAGGGAGCGACTGCAGTTTGAAGGCCTGCTATGTGCGCCAACGAAGGTGTTTCTCATAAATGTCCTCTTTTAATCCGTGCGGCAATCCTCTGAGTTCGGTGTTAACATCCCTAATATTATTCCCAAAAATATCTTAAGAGGGCTCTCAATGGAGTGCTGGCTTCTGTGGTCCTGGATTTTCAGTGGATGCTCATACTGACCATTCCTCTCTCTCTCTTTTACATTCAAAACTTCCATGTGATTTCTTTTGTTTTAAATGAACTTTCCTTTATAAATAGCCTTTCATTTATTTTGTCTCTTTCAATCAAGAGGCACCCTCCTCTCAAAATTGGTAGCAAAAGCACAGACGTAAACGCGGGAACCAATGCGATTTTAGGTTGAATTTAGGACAGCGGTGGAACTTCACATTTCCCTTCTTGCGGTCACACGAGATGGGCGGCAGCCCCGGCAGGGTTTGGCGGGAGAAACGCGGTTCTAGACTCCCGCGGCCGCCTAGGCGCGGGGCTGACCGGCGGGGGTGGGGTGGGGTGGGGCGGGGTGGGGTGGGGGGAGGGAGGTCGGGGCTCGGCCCCACGTGGCCGCCGCTGCCTGGCTCACCCCAGCCCCGCCTGGAGGCGGCCCTGCGGCCCCTGCTAGCCCGGGGCGGGCGGCCAGCCACTGCTCCCCTACTCCTTCCCTCCGCGTTCCGGGCCTCGGAGCCGCCGTGAGGAGCATGAGTCCCTGGAGCTGGTTCCTGCTGCAGACCCTCTGCCTCCTGTCCACGGGCGCAGCTCCGCGGCGCGGGGCGCCCGGCGCCGCCAACTGCGATCTCAAGCCCCAAGTAAGGCGCGCGTCGGGTGCTGGAGAGCCGACCTCTCTGCACCTCCTTGGGATAGTTTCCTTCCGAACCCCGCGAAGCACCGCTCTCGGACCCCGAGCCTATTTCCGCAGCTGGGCTTCCACCTCGCACCGCGGCGCCCCTTGCTCGCGCACCTTTCCGCGCCCTCGGTTTCCCCTTTCCGGCGGGGGCGCAGCTCGCTGGCTCCAGGAGACTCAGTGCCCTGGCCTTTGCCCTCCGCCAGCCCAAGGGCGTCAGGGAGGGCCCCTGGGGTCCCGCCAGCCATTTTCGCAAGCTTTCGGGGAACGGATCTGCGAGAGTGTAGCGGAGCAGGAACTTGGGCATATTTATTTGAAGTTTCTTCTTCCCTCTCTTCCTTAAGCGTTTATTTTATCTACTCTTATCAAAATATTAACAGCGCTCTGCAGCTGCTTGATTTAACCTTTATATGTTCAGTGCCTGAGTTAGAAGGGATTTTTTGGAGTTGAATCCGTTTCCCTTGTTTTACTGTTGTGGGAAACTGACACTCAGCAGGGGATCTGTGTGCTCCAGGTCACAGAGCGCGTTGGCAGAGTGACCGCTGTCTGAGCCTTGCGTGTCCAGCGGGGCTCTTTAGATGTTCTCACCACTGTTTTGCGGGTGAGGGAGACCCAGGCAAGGGAGGCCCAGTGACCTGCCCAAGTCCACACAGCTCTGTAGCGGACAAGTCTTGCATCTCCGAGGCTGGACCTCTTTCGAGATGAGTATTTCCTTCTCTGATCGGTTTTCCTACGCTAGGACTTGTCTGTGGTTCTCAAGTCCCTCTCTTCTGAGTGCGGCATAGGTTGAATTTCGCGCATGTGTGCCCGTGGGTTTGAGCTCTGCGCGTCCCTGGCTCTGAGGAGGGCCATGCCAGGCTTACTCTTCTGGTGCGCCCGCGACGCGGGGGACTGGAATTTAGAGCTCGGTTCACCTTTGATGACACCTGGGGAGTTCCCCGGTCTGCCTCCACTCCTGGCCATTCACAATTTTATTCCTCATTTCAACTACAGCAAAGCAGAGGACGGCCAAATAGAGCCGATCCTGGAGCTCAGGGCTGGCTGGGAAGACGCACGATATTCTCCTCTCTAAGGCGCCGCAGGGCTGCGGACCGCCCTCTACCAAGGCAGCAGGTGTGGCAGCTGGATAGGGGAGTCTGCACCAGGCACGGTTTCAAACCCTGTTGCGGTGTGGCCGCTTTTTGCTTTTTAGACAAGGTAGGAGTCCATCTCCTCACAAGAAGGCATATTGTCTTTCACTTCTGCAAAACGTATTACCAACTGGTAATTATGGCGGGTGAGTCTGGATAAGGTCTCTCTTCTTTCGAATCTGTCTTTATGAGTCCTTTATTCCATCGGTTGTCCCACCTTTTGGTCTCAGGACTCTTTTACATTACAAAAAAGTATCAAAGAAACCCGGCTTGGTGGCTCACTCCTGTAATCCCACCACTTTGGGAGGCCGAGGCGGTCGATCGCTTGAGCCCAGGAGTTGGAGAGCAGGCTGGGCAACATGGCAAGACCCGTGTCTCTACAAAAAACAAAAAAAATTACCAGCGTGGGGACTTGTGCCTGCAGTCCCAGCTACTCCAGAGGCTGAGGTGGGAGGAAGCCTTGAGCCTGGGAGGTCGAGGCTACAGTGAGGTGTGATTGGGCCACTGCACTCCAGCTTGGGTGAAAGAGTGAGACCCTATATCCAAAAAAAGTATTGAAAACCTCAAAGACTTTTACTTTATGTGAATTAATGGAGATGTTAGTAAAACACAATGTAACACACATTCCATTAACCATCAGAGCAGTGACCTCGTTACACACATGTAGCCTTCAGGAAATTCTACAGTACCTTGTGAGAAAATGAGGGTGAAGGAAAATATCTTCATTTTATGAAAATAGTTTTGACCTTACAGATTCCCTGAAAGACTCTTGGGGACAACCCACAAGTCCCTGGACCATACTTTGACCATTGCCGTTCTATTCTGTGGGCAAACTCTGTCTTACCCCCTGTGGAATTGAGAAGGCCAATCAGTGGCATGTATGCCTGACCCACATGCTGCAAGGGCATTGTAGGCGGGTCCCTCAGTGGGTTGGGGTCTTGAGATTGCAGAGTGGAAGCCCTGGGATCCAGCCTCCAATCCAGTGCCACAGCCCCTATAGGATTCTGCAGGATTGTAGGCTTGAGAGCTGGTTTGGTTTTCATGGTTGGTTAATCATTAAGAGGTCTTTGATCCCAACTTGGCCCCTAGACACTGCAGGGCTATCCTGAGCACCACGCAGGTTGAGTTTCTTTCTTATCAAACAGAACTCTTAGTGTTCTTTGCTATTCCTGCCTGATGCCTTTTATACTTGCTCTTTCTTCCCCTTGGAAAGTTCTCCCCCCATTTATTCACAGGCTTGCTCCCTTACTTCCATCAGGCTTTGGCTCAAGTGTCTCTCAACGGGCTTCTTCCTGATTAGTAAAGGTGATGTCAACCTCTGTCACCATTGCCATCTGCCTTCCCTGCTTTATTTTGCTCTGGAACACTTAATCACCATCTGATAAAAATTTTTGTTTATTGCTACCCCTTCCCCTATGTCACCTTCGTAAGGGTAGGGATTTTTGTTGATTTTGTTTGCCTCTGCATCCCCAGTATTCAGAAGAGTGGCTGGCCATAACAGATGCTCAATAAATATTTGTTGAATGAAAAGGATAAAAAGTAAAGCCAGCTTCATTCTGGCTGGTCTGCCGAAGGGGAATCTTGGAAAAGTGCAGTTATTGCAGGTCTGGGGATGCTAGGATGGAAGGCGCTGAGGAGGTGCTGGGTGTTGGGAGTTAGCTTACAGTATGCAGTTGTCATTGTGCCTTGTTCTTTTTCTTTGCATGGACTACACAGGTGTCTGTTAAAATCTCAGTTTAATTCAGAAGCTTGTAGGTTCTGTGTCTCAGTCACCCACAGCCATGTTTTATCTCTTTATTTTTTCTTTTTTGAGACAGAGTCCTGCTCTGTCACCCAGGATAGAGTGCAGTGTCGTGATCATAGCTCACTCTAACCTTGAACTCCAGGCCTCAAATGGTCCTCCTGCCTCAGCCTCCCAAAGTCTTTGGATTACAGGCATGACCCATCATGCCTGGCTGTCTTTTCCTTCTGGGAACAGTTGCAACAAGTTAGAAGGGACATGTTAATAGTGGTTCAGTTTTATTATTATCATTATACTTTAATTTCTGGGGTACACGTGCAGAATGTGCAGGTTTGTTATATAGGTATACATGTGCCATGGTGGTTTACTGCACTCATCAACAAGTCATCTACATTAGGTATTTCTCCTAATGCTCTCCCTCCCCTAGCCTCCCCACCCCCAAGAGGCCCCGGTATGTGATATTCCCCTCCCTGTGTCCATGTGTTTTCATTGTTCAACTCCCACTTATGAGTGAGAACATGAGGTGTTTGGTTTTCTGCTCTTATGTTAGTTTGCTGAGAATGATGGTTTCCAGCTTCATCCATGTCCCTGCAAAGGACATGAATTCATCCTTTTTTATGGCTGCATAGTATTCCATGGTGTATATGTGCCACATTTTCTTTATCCAGTCTGTCATTGATGGACATTTGGGTTGGTTCCAAAGTCTTTGCTATTGTTAACAATGTCATAATAAACACATGTGTGCATGTGTCTTTATAGCAGAATGATTTATAATCCTTTGGATAGGTTCAGTTTTTTTTCCTTTCAATCATCCTAATGTTAAAATCTATGGATTCTTCTAACTGCCATATATTTTAATAGTGAAATAGGGTAGTAGAGGTTTTTGTTTTTGTTTTTTTCCATGAAGACAAATAGTCCTACCTGAGGATATCAGTGTGAGAGAGGCAGAGGCAGTTGCACCAGTACAGTAAGTGCAAGGGTCCGGGGGGCTCGCCAGTGGGCAAGGTAAGATAAGAGCTTCCTGATGAGAAGCCCTGAAGACTCTTCTTTCAGCCTATCCCTGCCGAGGGCATGCCTGCTAGGGCAGGATCAGTACTCCGCAGGAATGGTTATTGGTGCACACAGTGGGAATCAGGGTCAGAACAGGACTGTCTGCATTGAAGAAATTCTATATGATAAGATACATTTCTTTAAAAAACTCTTTTTGAGCTCCTATGTAGTAGTATATGGCAAGTATTTCAGTATTTGGGAATGTGAAGGTGAATAAGATATGGCACTTGGCATAAAAAAGCATAAAAGCCCCTGAATTGTGTTAACCTGTAAAGAGAAGATGGGAAAGGTGGCACCTGAGGATGTAACAAGGTCCATGTGGTATTAATCTGGAAAACCATCTGGGATCGGGAAGGCGAGCTGGACAGAGCCTTTCTAGATTCGGAGTCAGGTGGCGCTCCTGAGCAACAATATAACTAGCAGGGTATTAACTGAAGAAAGATATGACTCTGAATCACAAGTAAAGTCTATTGCATGTTAAGGCTGCATAAATATGGTGTTTAAAAGCCAAGACTCAAGAGCCAGCCTACCAGTCCACCACCTTAGCACAGGACATACTTTTGCTCCCACCATACCACTAAAACTCTTCTTGTCTAGGTCCCTAGTGACCTCAACGTTGCTCAATTCAGAGGCCAGTTCTTAAATTCTTGATTTGGCCTGCCATCCACATTTAACCCACTTGCTTATTTTGTGCTCCCTGAAGTACTTTCTTCAACCAGCCTCCTACTCTTCTGATTTTCTTGGCAACCTTGCTGGCCACTTCTTCTTCTCCCTTGCTAGCTGCTCTTCTTTCTCCAGACTTCTTAGGGTGAGAGGGCCCAGGGTCCACTCCTAGACCTTTTCTCCTGCAGGCATTCTCTTGGAGACCTTACGTGGTGATGATACCCTCATCTTTACCTCTGGCCCAGGCCTCTCCCAGGCTACCAGATGGACCTTGGCACTAGGTTGTGTTTGACATCTCAACGGGACAGGTCCGAAACCAAATTTCTGACCTTCCCCTGCAACCCTCTTTCACTCCTGTCCTTCTCCATATCTGTTAATGGTAACCTCATCCTTTCATCAGCAAGTCCTATTTTCTTTTCTTTTTTTTTTTTTTAATTTTGAGATAGGGTCTCACCGTGTTGCCCAGGCTGGAGTGCAGTGGTGAGATCATAGCTTACAGTAGCCTTACCCTCCCAGGCTCAAGCCATCCTCTTACCTCAGCCTCCTGAGTAGCTAGGGCCAGAGGTGCCTGCCACCATGCCTGGCTAATTTTTAAATGTTTTTAGAGACAGGGTCTTGCTATGTTGTCCAGGCTGGTCTCAAAATTTTGGGCTCAAGCAATACTCCTTCCTTGGCTTCCCAAAGTGTTGGGCTTACAGGCATGAGACACCATGCTGGCCAGCAAATCCTGTTTTCTAGAGTATATCCAGAATTTGATCAGTTGCCATCAATACTGTCACTCCAGGATTATTTTGTCAAGTTTGATTATTTTGGTAATGTCCTAAATGACCTATTTGTGTCTGCCCCCATCCCTCTATTCATCCCAGCCTCCAGGGCGATCCTTGCAACACGCTGTCAGCTGATGTCACTCCTCTCTCAAAAACCTGGGCTAGCTCCCATCTGACTCAGTTGAAAGCCTGAGCCCTTCTAGGGGCCTTTCCACGACCCCACTGATCCTGCATGGTTTGGCCTTGCTCACCTCTCTGACTTCTGCCTCCTGCTTTCCTCTTCAGCCATCCCTCTCAGTTGTGCTGGCCTCCTTGCTGTTATTCCAATACATGGAGGCCCTCTCTGCCTCAGGGCCTTTGCACTGCTGTTTCTGCCTCCTGGAGGGAATGGTCTTCTCTCAGATATCTCCATGGTGGGCCCCTCATCTCCTTCATGGCAAGGCTTAGATGTCTTTCCAGACATTCAGTGACTTTTCCGGTCCCCCTACTTAAAATCACCCCTGCAACCCTGTGCCACAGTACTCACTGTCCCTTTTCTGGGTTACTTGTTCTTGTTTAGGTTTTAGTTGTCAAATGACCCTTTACTGAAATGTTTTCCTTTGTGCTTCTTAACTAGGTGGGCATTCCACTGCGCCATGTTTGATGTCATCTATGATGTCACGATGGTGGTGGCCATCAACATTATAGCCCACAAACTGGGCAGTCCCCAGGATCTCTTTAATGGTTCCAGAGAGTTCTCTGGCTAAAGATCGGTGCTGCATCTGTTGAGAAATGTTGACAACCTCATTGAAAGTGATACTTCCACTGTGTTTAATGTTTTCCTGTTTCCAACTCTTGGCGGTTCCTTGAGGGCTTCAATGATCAGGGCAGAGGCAGAAGGCATCACCTCAATCTGGGCCTGTCTGTTCCGAATGGTCAGTTTCACTGTAATCCTCAGACCCTTCCAGTCACCAGTTGCCTTGGAAATGTGATCACCAACCTTATTTGGAGACAGACCCAGGGGGGCCGATCTTGGGGCCCAGCACAGACATGGCAGTGACTTTACCTGGTGCAACTCAGGTATACGACTTTGCTCTCGTTGGGGTCCAGCTTAGGCGGCATGGTGGAGGTGGCTGGTGTCAGATGAACCCAGATTTGGGACAACTGCAGAAAGTTATACCTTGGCCTCCTCCAAGCTGAAAGACTCAAAGTTGGCTTATAAGTTCTCCATAGCAATGAGCACCAACAGGGACCTGTGTGTCACTCACTGCTGTATTCCCGCTGCCTGGAACAGTGTCTGGCACGTGGTAGGCTCAGCAGAAGTAATTGTGTTGAATGCACGCAGTGGGACAGTCCGTGCAAAATGCTTCAGTGGAGCCTGGCACACAGTGAATAACTGCTCTTAGCATTAGTAATGTCATGACATGGCTAGAGGCCAGACGTGTGTGTGTGTGTATGTGTGTGTGTGTGGTGTGTGTGTTTTAAATCTAAGCATTTTCAGTGAAAAGATCATACAGTGACCTTATTTCTAGACCAGCAATAGTTGAAAAGGCAACAATAAATAAATAATAAAATGAAAATGGATGCATATTGAACAGACTGCTTTTGAAGGGAAATGCAGGTATTTTGAGGTTGGATGGGGGCCTTAGGCAGATTAAGTGTATTTGGATAAAAACAAACCAAAACTGCACCAAAACGAACCCCATCCCTCCATTATCCTGTGGTATGGGTTTGGTTTTCCTGGGAATATATTTGTTTGATATGATGGTGTCCTGATAGATGACAATGAATCGGATGCCCATGGGTTTAATAACAACATTCCAGTTTGCTTGCTGTGTCTCCCAGTTGGAAACCATGTAGAAGTTCTTGGGTAGACTGCCTGGAAGCTGTGCAATTAGATCTCTTATATAGGTCAGTGGCCCCAGACATTTCACCAGCCAGACCTCTAAATGAAGAAACGAATCAAACTAAAATTACTCTTTGAAGGCTGCCTCTACCTATTTGTAGGTAATAATTGTTACCCGTTTACAATTAACTAAAGACATAACTGTTACTGTCAGCTTTTCATTAGCATATATTATAGTTAACCAGTGTCTTCTGCCCTGTTGATCTAATTCTAAGCAACAGTGAGACATTTGATTGCTTAATTTGCCTTAGCAGGCTTTCTTGGTAGATGTGCAGTTTCCATTTCGTTTTTGAAGTATTTAAATAGCCCCAGGGACCCTCATTACTGCATAAGAGGATGCCTAGGGGATGGGGACCCTGTACGAGATTCATCTCTTAATATTACTTCAACAATCAATAATTAAAAAAAAATTTTTTTCTTTTTTTGAAACAGTGTCTTGCTCTGTTGCTCAGGCTGGAGTGTAGTGGCGTGATCTCGGCTCACTATAATCTCTGCCTCTGGGTTCAAGTGATCCTCCTGCCTCAGCCTCCCAAGTAAAGTAGCTGGGACTACAGGTGTGCGCCACCATGCCCAGCTAATTTTTGTATTTTTAGTATAGTGAGAGTTTCACCATGTTGGACAGGCTGGTCTCGAACTCCTGACCTCAAGTGATCACCCACCTTGGCCACTCAAAGTGTTTACAGGCGTCAGCCATCGCACCCGGCCTAAAATTGCTTTTCGAAAAAATGTATTTTTTTATTCTTTTATTTAACAATTACTTGTCTAATTTGTGTATTACCATAACTTTATGACAGGGCTTATTAATTTAACTTTTACAAATGTGGAAACTGGCTGGGCCACATGGCTCACGCCTGTAATTCCAGCACTTTGAGAGGCTAAAGCAGGCGGATCACCTGAGGTCAGCAGTTCAAGACTAGCCTGGCCAACATTGTGAAACCCCATCTCTATTAAATAATCAAAAAAATTAGCTGGGCATGGTGGCATGCGCCTGTAATCTCAGCTACTTGGGAGACTGACGACAGAGCCAAACTCCATCTTAAAAAAAAACCTTGGAAACCGCGGTACAGAGAAAGGAAGTGGCTTTAAAAAAAACTCAGTGGGGGGCTGGGTGCGGTGGCTCATGCCTGTAATTCCAGCATTTTGGGAGGCCGAGGCGGGTGGATCACCTGAGGTTGAGAGTTTGAGGCCAGCCTGGCCAACATGACGAAACCCCATCTCTACTAAAAATACAAAAAATTAGCTGGGCGTTGTGGTGGGCACCTATAATCCCAGCTACTCAGTAGGCTGAGGCAGGAGAATTGCTCGAATCCAGGAGGTAGAGGTTGCAGTGACCTGAGATTGCACCATTGCACTCCAAGCCTGGGCAATAAGAGCGAAACTCTGTCTCAAAAGAAAAAAGAAAAAATGAAAAGAAGGTTATGTAACTGCAACTTAAATGCCTTAAAAAACAAGATCAGGCCAGATACAGTGACTCACATCTGTAATGCCAGCATTTTGGGAGGCCTCGGGCAGATTACTTGAGGTCAGGAGTTCGAGACCAAGGCCGGGCGCGGTGGCTCACGCCTGTAATCCCAGCACTTTGGGAGGCCGAGGCGGGTGGATCACGAGGTCAAGAGATCGAGACCATCCTGGTCAACATGGTGAAACCCCATCTCTACTAAAACTACAAAAAATTAGCTGGGCATGGTGGCGCGTGCCTGTAATCCCAGCTACTCAGGAAGCTGAGGCAGGAGAATTGCCTGAACCCAGGAGGCGGAGATTGCGGTGAGCCGAGATCGCGCCATTACACTCCAGTCTGGGTAACAAGAGCGAAACTCCGTCTCAAAAAAAAAAAAGGAGTTCGAGACCAGCCTCGGCAACATAGTGAAACCCCATCTCTACAAAAATACAAAAATTAGCAGGGTGTGGTGGCGCATGCCTGTATCTCAGCTGCTTGGAAGACTGATGCAGAAGAATCACTTGAACCCAGTACAGAGGTTGCAGTGAGCTGAAATCATGCCACTACACTCCAGCCTGGTGAGGACAGAGTGAGACTCCATCTCAAAAAACAAAAAACAAAAAAACAAAACCAAAGTCACAGGTTTGGGGCTAGTGAGATGTATTCTATTTACACTTATGAAAATTTAGGCAACATTTACAAATTGAAAGATTTTATTTATCTCTTTTTTTATTTAAGATTTTATACTTAAAAATTAATTTTATTTGCTAATAGAGACAGGGTCTCACTATGTTGCCTAGGCTGCTCTTGAACTCCCAGCCTCAAGCGATCCTTCTGCCTTGGCCTCCTAAAGTGCAAGGGTAACAGGGGTAAGCCTTTGGTAGATGATGTTACTGTTTAAAATGGCCCCCAGTGTAGTGCTGAAGTTGCCTAGAGTGCGTAAGTGCAAGAAGGCTATGATGTGCTTTACAAAGAAAATACATGTGTTAAATAAGTTTAGTTCAGGCATGAGTTATAGTGCTTTCAGCTGTGAGTTCAGTGTTAATGAATGAACATTATATATTAAATAAGGTGCCGTTCTCTTCTCTCTCTCTCTCTCTCTCTCTTTTTCTCTCTTTCTTTCTTTCTTGATGGAGTCTCACTCTTGTTGCTGGACTGGAGTGCAATGGCGCCATCTTGGCTCACTGCAACCTCTGCCTCCTGGGTTCAAGTGATTCTCTTGCCTCAGCCTCCTTGAGTAGCTGGGATTGCAGACGTCTACCACCATACTCAGACAATTTTTGTATTTTTAGTAGAGAAGAGGTTTTGTCATGTTAACCAGGCTGGTCTCGAACTCCTGACCTCAGGTGAACTGCCCCCCCGCCCCCCTCCGCCCCCCACCCCGCCTTCTAAAGTGCTGGAATTACAGGCATGAGCCACCGTGCCTGGCCAATAAGGTGCCTTTCAATAGAAGCACACATAAAGCAAGGCTAAGTATTGATCAGTTGATGAAAATGTTACAAGCAGAGGCTCACTTAACCCTATGTTTCTGCTAGGAACTTAACCCTGTTTCTGCTAGGAACTTAACCCTGTTTCCACTAGGAACAACAGTTTAATATTTGCTCATCTTGTGTTTGTGGCAACTTTACAAACTATAACTACCATGAATAATAAGAATTGATGGTAGATTGAAACTTCATAATCCAGGGAAGCACGTTACTTAAAAGACTGAAGTCAAACCCTTTGGTAAAGGCAGTATGTTCCAAATATTTCTTTCTCCCTTTCTCCCTCCCTCCTTCCCTCCCTTCTCTCTCTCTGTCTCTGTCTCTCTTTCTTTTTCTGAGACAAGGTCTTACTCTAGCTCAGGCCAAAGCACAGTGGTGCAATATCCTGGACTCAAGCAGTCCTCCCACCTCAGCGTCCTGAGTGGCTGGGGCTACAGGCATGCACCACCACGCCCGATTAATTTTGGTATTTTTTTGTAGAGACGGTTTTGCCGTGTTGCCCAGGCTGGCTTCCTGAGCTCAAGTGATCTGCCCGCCTCAGCCTCTCAAAGCACTGGGATTACAGGTGTGAGTCACCACGCTTGGCCAAAATATTTTTTTTTCTATAAACCTGGATTTTCACATTTCCGGCTTTCTTGATACACTGTTTTTGTCACTAGTATGTCTGCCATTTACACCCCAATTCCTTGAGAGCTGCCCCGCCCACTTCTTTGTACAGTGCCTCTTAACAAACAGATACATTATAAATGCCAGTTGAGGCTGAGAGATACTCAGGGGCTGGGAGTGAAATGGCCTGGCCTCAGATGGACATGCACCACTGCTCAGCATTGTGCAACTGCTTAGAGATAATCCATCCAGCAGAGACCGTCCAGATCTCTGCAATTGAACCTGAAGGCTTTGTGAGAGAAAGGAATGTGATAGGATGATCCATGTCCTAAAGGGATGGGAGAAAACTATGAAATCAGGCTCTAGTTTCAACCTTGGCTGTATGTTGGGATCACCAGGGGAGCTTTAAAAGTATCATCTCTGTGATCGACACAGTGGCTCATGCCTGTAATCCCAGGACTTTGGGAGGCCGAGGTGGGCGGATCACAAGATCAGGAGTTTGAGACCAACCTGGCCAATACGGTGAAACCCTGTCACTACTAAAAATACAAAAATTAGCTGGGTGTGGTGGGGGGCAGTGCTTGTAGTCCTAGCTACTTGGAAGGCTGAGGCAGGAGAATCACTTGAACCCGGGAGGCAGACGTTGCAGTGAAGTGAGCCTAGTTGCGCCACTGCACTCCAGCCTGGGACACAGGGCGAGACTCCATCTCAAAAAAAGAAGAAAAAAAAAGGTAGCATCTCTGAGCCCCACCTCCAGCGATTCTGATGTGATTGGTCTGGGGTGGGACCCAGCGACTGGACTTTCAAAAGCTTTGTGGGTGATTCCCGTGCATAGCCAGAGTTTTGGATGCTGGTTTTGAGATCTGAAAAAGCGGGGACCATGAGATCTCCCTGAGAGACAATGGGCTTCTCAGGTGTCTCTTAGCTGGTACCAGGTATGTCCTTCAGGCCCCTGAGACTCACTTCTTTAACTCTTGCCCAGTTGCTAAGGCAGGCATGGCACAAGCTCAAAACTGGTGACTGCTATTGCTTTCTCATCTTGGAATCGACATTTTAATTGAAAAGGAGGTGGTCCCATCCCCTTTTGATTGAAAAGGTGGGTCTCACCCCAGACCAATCAGATCAGAATCTCTGGAGGTAGGACCCAGATATGTTACTTTTAAAGCTCCCCTGGTGATCCCAACGTACAGCCAATGTTGAAACTGGAGTCCTAACGAGCCCCGATTTCATAGTTTGCTCCTGTCTGTTTAGGACATGGATTGTCCTGACATGAACTCAAAAGTCTAAATCCTATTCTGATATCTTTTCTCTTGAAATGTGACTAATCCATTTCCTCCCACAGGTTCCTGACCACCCCTCCCCCCATATTATACCTTTATGTTGCATCTTTTTTTTTTTTTAGCAAAGTGAGTTGAATTCTTTTTTGTGGACCATTAAGCGAGACCCACCATCTTACTTCTTTGGCACGATCCATGTCCCGTACACCCGGGTCTGGGACTTCATCCCCGACAACTCTAAGGAGGCTTTCCTGCAGAGCAGCATTGTATACTTTGAGTTGGACCTCACAGACCCCTATACCATCTCAGCTCTCACCAGCTGTCAGATGCTGCCGCAGGGCGAGAACCTCCAAGACGTGCTCCCCAGGGACATCTACTGTCGCCTCAAGCGCCACCTGGAGTATGTCAAGCTCATGATGCCCTTGTGGATGACCCCAGACCAGCGCGGCAAGGGGCTCTACGCAGACTACCTCTTCAATGCCATTGCTGGGAACTGGGAGCGCAAGAGGCCTGTCTGGGTGATGCTCATGGTCAACTCCCTGACTGAAGTGGACATTAAGTCCCGTGGGGTGCCTGTCTTAGACTTGTTCCTTGCCCAGGAGGCTGAGAGGCTGAAGAAACAGACTGGGGCAGTGGAAAAGGTGGAAGAGCAGTGCCATCCATTGAATGGGTTGAACTTTTCACAGGTAAGACTCTCTTTGCATAAAAGACTTGGTGGCATTTGGTTGTATGGGTGAATCTGTTGAGTTCCAGTGCAGGTAATGGACCATGGGCATAGCTTGTCTAGAAATTGTCTTTGCTCAAAAATGCTTTTCCGGGGGGTTACAAAAAAGCCAGGTGGTTAGTTGTATCACTTACTTGAGTATTGCCAAGAAAGAAAACTTGTTTTTTCTTATCATTCCAACAAATACTGTGTGCTTTTAAAATGCATTTTAGTTGAGATCCTTCATTAAGAAGCTGCTTTGAGGCCAGGTGCGGTGGCTCACACCTGTAATCCCAGTACTTTGGGAGGCCGAGGCAGGCAGATCATAAGGTCAAGAGATTGAGACCATCCTTGCCAAAATGCTGAAACCCCGTCCCTACTAAAAATACAAAAATTAGCTGAATGTGGTGGTGTGCGCCTGTAGTCCCAGCTACTCGGGAGGCTGAGGCAGGAGAATTGCTTGAACCCAGGAGGCAGAGGTTGCAGTGAGTGGAGATCGTGCCACTGCACCATCCAGCCTGGGTGAGAGAGTGAGACTCTGTCTCAAAAAAAAAAGAAGCTGCTTTGAGAGATGTGGACATGTGGCTGCCACACCTGGTTGTCACAGGGCATGGCCTGGTTTGAAAATGATACTGGCCATTGCTGTTTTAGGTGACAGCAGTCTCTTTGAGGTCACTATTGTCCCTCTTCAGGTTACCGCCCCAGTTCCTTTCCTACACAGAGTTATGCTCCTCTTACCTATGGTTTAAAGATCCTACCCCAGGGCGTTGGAATTTAGGCTGATGTTTAAGAAGTTGGTTCTTCAATTCTCATAAGCGATACTTTATTAAAATGTCATTGTTGAGTTGTTTCCATGAAACTTGTTTAAAATACATTAGATACTTCTGGAGACCAATGGGAGTTTCGCATTATGAAATAATGTGTTCTTGTTTTGTAAGTATTCTCAGTGGGTGGCCTTGAGATTTTGCTCCTCAGAATTTGAGCTTACTGTTAATCCAAATAGCTCAGCCTTAGCAGATTTTGACATACTGAAGTAGGATCGTTATTTAAAAGGTGTAAGGACATGTAACAGCCTAAAAGTAATGTTCCTGAGTTGATAATTATATCTTTAGAGAACTTATCTTGCTAAAATTCTATAATATTAATAAGTACTCAGATGCTATTCTATATGCTATAGTATTTGTTTGGCACACTAAGATTTATAGATAAGGGATCATTAATTGTCTGCATTGATCTCCTGGGGAAGATTTTCTTTCGTTATCATGGAAACCCAAAGAGCCAATGTTATAACCTTTTCAATGTCTTCATTTAATATAATATTTTGAAAAAGAAAGGTGCTTTGATTTGCAGGCTTATTGATTTTGACCAGATGAGTTTGAAATTTGTATTTTAATCGGAGTCAAAGTCTTCTTTCATACTCCCAGTTGGGGAAAAAGTCTTGCAAGTAAAATATTAGCTCAAACAACGTATCTTTGAAGGAAGTTGTGCAACACTGTCTCTTAAGATAATATATTTAAGAGATATTTTAGAGCACTGTAATTATAGACTACAGTGTCACGTTGATTTTAAAACACATTCTTAGGGTTTACGTAGGTGTTTAAGATGTATAAACTAAATTTCTTATAAGACCTTGAAATTAAGCTAGCAAGATAGAGTTGTTTAAATTTAGGAGGAAAACATGACTTGTTCTTTTTTTTTTTTTTTTTTTTAATAAAGACAGAGTTTCACCATGTTGGTCAGGCTGGTCTTGAACTCCCAACCTCAGGTGATTCACCCGCCTTGGCCTCCAAAGTGCTTGGATTACAGGTGTGAGCCACCACACTGGGCCATGACTTGTTCTTAAGAGTCTTTTTTTCATGTAACTTCTCTATGTTTCATTTCTAGAGAGAAACCATAAAATATTCATAACCTGAGTATACAGCTCAATAACTTTTTTTTTCTTTTGGAGACAAAATCTCACTCTGTTGCCCAGGCTGGAGTGTAGTGGCATGATCTCAGCTCACTGCAGCTTCCACCTCCCAGGTTCAAGCGATCCTCCTGTCTGGGATTACAGGCACCTGCCACCACGCCTGGCTAATTTTTGTATTTTTAGTAGAGGTGGGGTTTCACCATGTTGGGCAGGCTGGTCTTGAACTTCTGGCCTCAAGCGATCTTCCTGCCTCAGCCTCTGAAAGTGCTGGGATTACAGGCATGAGTCACCACACCTGGCCTCAGTGTGTCACTTTCGACCGTCACTTAACTTCTCTGAACTTTAGATTTGTCATATTTCAATCGGGGATATTAAAACTTGCCCTACCATCCTGTTGTCAGAGGCAAATAAGAACAGCAAATTGGAAAGCACTTCATAAACATTATAGATATAAGCAGAAGGGAGTGAACATATAGTACCTAATGTGAGTCAGTCCTCGCTGATAATTTTACATTTAACTCTTGAACTTCTCAAGATGGGTGGTACCATTGATTTTGCATAGGGAAATTGTTTTTCTCCTTGGTTTTCCTTAGACAAATATTGTTTTATAAAGAAGTTAAAGGAAAAGAGGACAAAAGCATAAAACAAGAGTTAGTGGAGGTTGCAAGTAAGAGGCATATGGGCTGAATCCGGCTCGCAGCTCTGTTTTATGTGATTAGCATGCTATTTTATTTTTTCCTTTTTAATGACTAAATTGACAATATTTAAAAATTGAGAAATATCATATGGAGAACAGCCTGGTCTCTCTTGAGCCATCAGAAGATCTGGAGTACTGGAGCCATAATCCCAAATAGCAGCAGTTGGCTGGACTGAGCACTGGCTGCTCCCTTTAGATGGGGCCAATGTCGTCTTTCCAGTTGGCCACAGTCCCCACTCCTCCCTGTTGACTTTCACCTAGCCCTTTTGACTTCTTTTAACTCATCTGCCTGAACCCGGTAGGCCTCATGGCTCTTGGTTTGTGGGTTGTAGGTCCCTGAATCTAGTTGAAGTCTGGCAACAGGTTATGTCCCTGACACAGATGCCTGGATTTGATCTTGTCATCTCAGGGCAAACATCATCCTTGTCACTCAGTATTGAATCAACTTATGAATTCCTGTTCTCCTTCACCTAAAGTTCTTGCCTGCTTGGTACTGCCGGCTACATTGCTTTCCCTATGTGAAGGAAGCACATAGCTTGAACCTGGAGGCTCAGCGGAGTGGGCTTACCAGGGTGGTGTCTCACCTCCCCCTTGTCTGCCCAGGTAGGTTCCCCTAGGGAAATGGTCTTGCTAAATCCCATCTCCATGCTCACACATCACTAGACATCTATGGACAGGCTCTGGGCATGGGGCGTTGCAATGCCTGCTTTGCCCTGTCTAAACATAGGACTCTCCTACCAATGGATTGGTTGTCATCGTGGGGTGGGGCAGGAATCTGGGAAATCTCCAGTCTCCTCAGCATTGGAATCTGTCCTCTGGGACCCAGTCACGCCTTGGCTTGGGCTCTTTTTTGTCACATGCTGAAGGAACATGAATGCAACCAACAGTTGTGGAGTTTCCCTCTGCTTTCCACATGCAAGGCCTGCATCTTTGGGCTTTCGACATCCTAAGAGACAGTTAGTTGGTTGTAAAAGTCCTTTTGCAAACCCCAAGGTTGATGCCGAGGAGTTCTTATTTGAATTGCTATTATGTAAAGCATCACTTCTTTGTTACTGTTTACTCTTGCCAATAGATGGCACTAACATATTTCATATCTGCCCTTTTGGCTGTCACTCTGTACTTTTCAGTAAGATGGTCACTGCCAGTTCTTGTTCTTCGGGACCCTAACAACTGACTTTCTCTGCTTAAAAGACTCTTTCCCTCCACCCTGCACCGTAAAACCTTCAATAGTGGTTTAGGCCCAGCAAACATACTTTGAGATTGTATGAAACTGCAATTCTTGAGCTGTAGTTTTGGGGTATTGGAGAAGATGGGGACTTTGCTTCTTTGGAGCAAGTTGTCTTTAGTTTGGTTGGTCACCTAATAGAAGAAACGAATGACTCCAGGATGATTCTCTGGAAAGGTCCGGGGCAGAGTGGACTGGTGGAGGCAGCCCCGCTCCCCAGGAGCTCTGTGGTCTGGCTGGGGAGGAAGGGCAAATTCCTAGAAGGATGCCACCTCTCTCAGCCTGTGGTTACTAAGGGCTAGGTGGATGCTGGAGGAGTGGGAGCTGGGGAGGTGCTAGCTGTCCTGAGGAAGACTCCTAGGGAGGAAGGGGTCAGATTCTTTGAGGAAGGGGTGGCCTGCCAGGCCTAAGGGAGAGGATCCCCAGGATACTATGTGGTGGCTTGTGTTGTACTTTGCAGTCTCTGCATATTCTCACATTAGTGCCTGGGGTCTTAAGAACAAACCCTGAGGCTAGGAGGTCTTTGTTCCTAGAGGCCAAGGGAAGAGTGTGGGGCATCAGCCAGCAGAGGCCACTGGGGATGGTTTCCCGCTGGAATAACCCAGGAGAGGCCCACCTGGAGGCAGAGGGTGGGCCGGCTTGGGGTCACAGCAAGAATTAGCGCAGGACAGGCCTAGACTCTCAGACCTCCTGTTTCTAATCCAACTCTGCCTCTGAGTGTCATGCGGGATCCCTATTGACTTCAGTGGGGATGGCACTAGGTTCAAAAGGCTGAAGAAGAGACCCAGAGCCGGCAAATGAGACACAGTGTTTATTGAGAGGACTGACTTACAGGGTGATCCAGTGGCAGTGGGCTGGACAGGAGAATCCGAATCGCTGGTAAAAAGCATGCAGTTGAGATCGCACCTTCACTTAGCACCTGCACCTACATGGCAACCCTCATTTAACTCAAAGCAAAGGGCCTCAGACCCTTGTGTGGCCCATGTTCCACGGGATGGGCCAGGGGATCAGACGTTTCTTATAGATAAGGAATGAATCTCTGGGTTGGCCTCTCCTGGATTCCTTAGCTCAGAACTCAGAACATACATTTTTCTCCTGAAGTTATTGCTGTCAGGTGCACCTGCATGCACTGAGCGCTGCCACCTGCCAGACTTAGAGGAGTAATTGGCTGAGGGGTTCTGGCTTCCCCAGTATAAATTCCAACAAAAGCAGGAGGTCTCATTTTTTAAAAAAAATTGACCATGATGCTCATTGATGACTTTTCCACATTTTCCATGATCGATCTGGAAGACACCTGAGGATGGAGATCCTGACATTCTATTTTTCCTTGATAGGTTTGGTTTAAAATAGAGGCCTAGGAAAAATATGTAAACTCTCTGAAAGGGAATTCTTCCTAAAATATGGGCAGATTGATTCATGCAATGTCCTTAATCATGACCGCGGCCAGGCAGCTGGGTAGTGTGCTGGCCCACACTGTCCTCTCTGCCTGAAGCCCTTCCCTGTGCTGTCCCTCTGGCCAGGGGTTGAGTCAGCTCTCTCATTACTTCCCTGGTGAAGATTTCAAGTGCAGACTTGAAACTTGCAGGCTTTTTAGGGTCCCATGGAAGCCTCCACTGGGCCCCTGATCACTGCCTTCCAGCAGGTGCAGGCCCCTTCAGGCTGGGCCCTGCCCTCTTGGTCCTTGTATCCCTAGCTCCTGGTGTCGCACTGTCATGAGCGAGGTGCTTGTGAATGGTTGTTGGACAATGATGGCAGCTGCTGAATGTGTCAGCCAGGTAGGATGTGGGATAGTCAGATTTCAACATGCAGAGCTTAGACAGACTAGTGGGAGACCAGTGAACTTGTAGGTACCTGGGCTGAAACACAGCACAATGTGAATGTGCACTGATGACTTAAAAAACTTGAATACAGCCTTTCTAAGAGTTGTGTAGCTATAGACTGACATCTTGAGATTCACATGAAGTCTCATGTGGGAGCAATTTGCTTTTATCCCACTCTTTTGCTTTTTTACGCTTTTTCCCAACATTGCTATGTATTATTTCCTGTTCTTAAACATGGCTGGGCTGAAGTGCTGCAGTTACTGTAGGGACCCCCGGAGCCTGACACACCTATTCCTTGAATAAGCCCTGTCTCTGCTTTCTCACAGGTGTCAATACAGATGTTGTAGGTGGACAGTGTCATCATAAACTGGAAGTCTGGGTGGGTTCTTAGCTCCCTCAGGAGTGTCTTCTGCAGCATTTTTTCACATTGGATATCCCTTTAGTTTCTGATTTTTTTGACCAGAAGTAGAAAATCAAATCAACTTTGTACCTGAATGGCTGGCTGTGAAGCTCATGAACTTCCAGGCGCAGACTTTAGCTCTGTTTCCATCTGGGGACGGGCCTGCTCAGGACTTGAGTTGTCTTTCTTTTTATGGCCAATTTTTATTTGGGACACATTTCTTAAGCACTCAGCATAGGTGAGGCACTCTGTTTCTAATTCTGGAGATTCAAAGACAAAGCAAGTGTTGATCCTGCCTTCCCCTGGCTCTGGGCTGCCCCTCTAAAGTCCAAAGCATACTTCAAAAAAAGAATCGGTATTTTTGTACCCATTTTTGTACAGGTTCCTGGCTGCCACACATGCTGCTGGGGCCCTGACCATGTCTAGGCTGTGTCTGACCCTGCCCAGCTGCTTTTGGGGTCCTAAGAAGGCACTTCAAGGGAAGCGCAGCCTAGTTTCTGCCTCATATCCCTGCCTCCTGACCTGGTGGACTAGGCTGGCAGTAGAGAGCTCCTTTGAAACCCTAGCAGCCACCTCTTCCTTGACACCTGCTTGGTGGATCAGCCCACAGACACCTCTAGACTTTAGGAATAACTCCCAGCATGTCTCCATGGTAAAAAGTATGCAGTTGATATAGCACCTCTGCTGAGCCCCCGATCGCTGCCTTCTAGCAGGCGCAGGCTCCTTCAGGCCTGGAGTCCACCTTCTAGGTAGGGGTAGTTGAGGCAGAGTCTACCCCACTAGAAGGAGAGGAAGAAGGTCAAGGAGACAGGTGGGACGGGGGCCAAGTTGTTATCTGGGATCCTCCCAGAAGCTAGTTAAGGTCTTGGTGTCAAGGTGCTCCACGGCCCAGAGACAGAGGAAGTGGGGGCTGCCCTGGACCCTAAAGTGGTTGCTGGTGGAGTAGCATCATGGCATGCCACAGGCATTAGGGCCCTTATTCTCTGTATTCTTTTTCTCTGTTCCTCCTGACACTTTTTGTGCTGACCTCCCTCCCTGAACTCTTCCACAAGGCTCTTCCCTTTGCATTCACCATCATTTAGAGCTTGGGGAGCTTCAGCAGAGCTGCAGAATCATAAAATGAGGAATCCTAACAGGAGAGACCTCATTAGCTTCTCAACGCTCAGGTGAGAACTGCAGCTCACACTGAGCCTCTGCTCTTGAGGGTGCTTTGGGCAGGTGAGGTTGTTTATTGCTGAGCAGAATACAGGCAGGTGGGTTGCCGCTGCCTGACTTCCTGGGAAAGGACAGCTCTGGGATGCTCTGTGCTACCTGGGACTTCAGTGCTGTCTGAAGAGGCTGCCGATGGTTGCTGACACAACCCAGGCCCAGAAGTGATTTTGAAATGCTGTAGGGCAGGGGTCCCCAACCCCCAGGTCACAGACAGGTACTGAAGCTTCATCTGTATTTACAGCTGCTCCCCAGCCATTCCCTGTCACTGCATTACTGCCTGAGCTCCTCCTCCTGTCAGGTCAGTGGCACCATTAGATTCTCATAGGAACGTGAAGCCTGTTGTGAACTGTGCATGTGAGATCTGGATTGCATGCTTCTTATGAAAATCTGATGCCTGATTTCTCACTGTGCTCCATCACCCCCAGATGGGACTGTCTGGAAAACAAGCTCAGGGCTCTCACGGATTCTACGTTATGGTGAGTTGTAGAAGTATTTTATTATATATTACAATGCAATAATAATGGAAATGAAGTGCACAATAAATGAAATGTGCTTGAATCATCCCCAAACCATCCCCCAACAACATCCCCCAACATGGTCTGTAGAAAAATTGTGTTCCACAAAACCTGTTCCTGGTGCCAAAAAGGTTGGGGACCGCTGCTGTAGGGTAACACCCTATTGGATGACCCTGTAAATCTATTAATAGGCTGATGGAAAGTGTTTGCAGATGTCTGAGGCAACCTGTGACTGAATCCAAGCTTGAGGGCCCGATACCTGCCTGGGCACCCCCTGCCCCCACTGCTCCCACCTCCCTTTCTGGATCTAGAACTTTCAAGATCCTGTCAACCCCTCACATTCCCCTCCACCCTGGCTCTGCCTCTCGAACGTGGCCTACATTTGGCTTCTGCCTGTGGGTGATCTGGGGGTGACCCCTCACACCTTCTCCACCTCTCCAGCAACCCCTGACCCTGACTCTGCTCTTGCTGTGACAGTTCAGAAAGCAGGAGCCATTGCCTAGAAGACAGAGGGGAGAAACTGTGGAGCATGGAAGAGAGAAGGAAATAAGCAGAGAAAAGGAGGCTTAGGAAAGGGATTCTGACAGCACGAGACTGGAGTTTTCTTGTTTTTCTGGTCCTCTCCCTTGGAGATGAAGTAGAATCACTGTTAAGTACCTTCAGTGGACATGAGGGCTTGTATTAGTTTGCTGGGGCTGCCATAAACCAAGTACCACACACTGGGTGGCTTAAACAACAGAAAATGACTGCCTCACGATTCTAGAGGCTAGAACTCTGAGAACGTGGAGTCGGCAAGGCTGGTTTCTTCCAAGGCCTCTCTCCTTGACTTGCGCGTGGCTGTCTTCTCCCTGTGTCTTCATGTCCTTGTCCCTCTGTCTGACCTAATTTCCTCTTCTTATAAAGACACCAGTCATACCGGATTATGGCTGACCCTTTTAACTTAAAGGCTCTATCTCCAAATAGTCATTTTCAGAGGTACAGCAGGGACAGGGGAGGTTTAGAAGTTTGACATATGAATTTAAGATTACACAGTTCAGCCCATAACATAGACCCAGGGTAAAGCTGCAAAGTTTGAGCATGGAAGGAGATTTTGATATCATTTCAAAGCTGTCTGATTTTAGGTGTCCAGTCAAAGTGAAAACCTTGTGTAGAAGGTTTTTCACCTTGATGTGTGTGTGGTGGGGAGAAGAGCATCCAGCTGTGCCAAGTTCATGGCAGGTGCTTGCATTGTGGCTAATTGTCTTAGCAAAGATCACTTGAGCCCAGAAGTTCGAGACCAGCCTGGACACCATAGTGAGACCTCCATCTCTCCAAAAAATAAACAAGACCGAGTCATGAGCCAGAGAGGCCATTTGGACTGCCAGTTTCCTACCTGTGATGTGGAATATTTAGGCTAAGCCAGTGGTTCTCAACGTGTGTCCCTGGACTGGCAGCATCAGCATCACCTGGGACTTGTTAGTAATGCAAAATTTGGGACCTTCATCCTAGACCTCCTGAACTGGAAACTCCAGGGGTGGGGCCAGCCATCTTTGGTCTAACCAGCCCTCCGGGTGATTCCGATGCACACGTAAGTTGGAGAACCACCAGGTTCTATTCTTGGTCTCTGCTCTGTTCCTGTTCTTGTATTGCCACTGTGTGTTACCTCAAGTTGCAGGGCTCAGAAGACCCTCTTTTCTCCACAACTCAGAGCGTCCACTGTCCATACCACCAATGAGAAGTTGCTCATTTGCTGCCGTGCAGTGGCTGTTGAATTATCAGACTTATGGTTATTTAATTCTTTCATTGATGATTAACTTTCCAGGTGTTTCTTTTGTCTCCTGGCCTGGCACATAAACTCCTAGAGTGCAAGGATCTTGATTTAACCTCCCGCCACACCTTTTCTTTTTTTTTGGTATGGATCTAGTGTAGTGCCTCGCACATGTGGGTGTTTACTAATTGCTGGGTGCGGTTGGAGGGAGGTAGTTTTCTGATAGCTCAATCCGGCCACACTGTATTAAAAGACCAAACCACAGCAGCTACTCTTTGCTGGCTGTTTCCATCCATCTTTACCCTAATTTTTTCTCTTCTATTAACCTTCCCAGACTCATTTCTTCCTGCCACCAGGGCAGAGATGCTGCTTACATAATAATGTTAGTGACATTTTCCTGGTGGGTAACTCCCAAACAATAAAAAAATGCAAGTTAAACACACCCCAAGGGCAGTAGTGGGTGTGTGGCTCACGGGCTGTGGGGGCGGATTCCTTCCTTGCCTTGTGAGGGGTAGTTTTTGAATCTGTGGTGCAGGTTTTTTTTTTAATTTTTTATTTCTGTAGAGACCGGGTCTTGCTATGTTGCCTGGCTGGCCTCAAACTCCTGGCCTCTAATGATCCTCCCACCTCCGCCTCCCAAAGCACGGGGATTCCAGGTGTGGACCACTGTGTGCAGCCAAATGGGAATCAACCACCCCATGGTTCCACTGGAGTTTGAACCCGGGTCCTTTGGTGTGTAAAGCAGACATGATAACCATTACACTATGGAACCATGTGAGATGCAGTTTCATAGCTTCTCTCCAAACCAGTCCTGAACTTCAGGGAGCCTCATATTGAACAGCCTGAAAATGAAGGCTGTCCCAAGGCCCTTGATCGCTGGAAGGAGAAGTGACAGACACCCCTGCAGCTGGGGTGGATTTTGGGCACAGCCTGTCCTCATGAACCCAGTTTTTCTCCTTTCCTCCTTCTCTGGGGCTGTCATGGTAGAAAAATTGCCCAAGAATGTGACTGATGGGGAAAAGCTATACACATTTTATTTTCTAAATGTTATCCAGATTAATGAACATACTAGAATTTGAGCCGGATTTTTGAAGGAAGGCTAGGATTTAGTCAGGTAGGAAAAACAGAGAGCTATTCTGAATGGGCCAAAAGTGCAGGCAAATCCTGGAAAATTCGTGCTGTGCTGGCCATAGGGTAGCAGGCTGGGTCGAGCATTTGTGTAGGGGTCCGGGAGATGATGTTGGAGGGAGCTAGAGTGTGAGGCTGGGAAGCCCCAGTGTGTTCATGGGTAGAAGGGCTATACAGAAGCTGTTTTTAGTGGGGAGAGAGAGGCTGGACATGGTGGCTCAAACCTTTAATCCTAGCACTTTGGGAGGCTGAGGCAGGAGGATTGCTTGAGGCCAGGAGTTCAAGACCAGCCTGGGCAGCACAGTAAGACCCCATCTCTATAAAAAATAAAACATTAGCTGGGCATGGTAGTGAGTGCCTGTAGACCTAGCTACTCGGGAGGCTCAGGCAGGAAGATCACTTGAGCTCATGAGTTTGAGGCTACAATGAGCTTTGATTGTACCATTGCATTCTGGCCTGGGTGACGGAGCAAGACTCTGTCTCTAACAAAATAAAAAATAAAGTGGAGGGAGGGATAGCACACAGCAGTGCTGCAGGGCAAGGCATTTGGCCATTGAGGGTGGCTGGGTAGGCTGAGACGCTCATCTACAGTGGTGTTGGAGGTTGTCTCTTTGCTGGGAGCCTTGGCTGTGTTAACCTCAGGACCCTGGGCCGTCAGGAGGGAGACATCGGGAGTCTGGGAACCGAGACAGCTGGGGAGTGAGATATTTGACTTTTACTGAGTTGATTTGTGTGTGGACTTGATAGTGTCCTATCAAGTAGTTTCCCATGTAGTTCATTCTACAAGGGAAAACCTGACATGGATGCTGATCATGGATACTGGAGAAAATTAAGAAAAATGCCAGAGACTCTGTAGAAGTGACACAGTTTATAACCATTTAGATGAACTGCCTGGTCTCATGCTTAACTGGTCCCAGTCACAAGTTCGTACGCGGTTAAGGAATTAACTTAACTTTACTGTGCTTTTGATTTCGTTCTTCATGTCATTCTTCCTAGTTTGTTGACATAGTCTCGAAGCTGGGTTGTCTTGTCACAACTTTATAAAATGCAAAGGAAACTTACCTACCAAGCAGTAAAAGTTAGAAGAATGGAGATCTCCTGAGACAGCCCGGAAGTGCTTGGTAGAGGCTGTACATTTACTAGGACTTGTAGATAGAGAAATTAGTATTCATCCTCATTGTTACCCCAGCATTGCATGGGATTTGGGGGAAGGAAGTCTATCTGCCTGCTTGGGCTGCTGTAACAGGATACCACAGCCTGGGTGGCTTCAACAACAGAAACGTATGTCTCACAGTTCCGGAGGCTCCAAGTTCAAGATCAAGGCAAATCCTCTCTCCTCGGCTTCCAGATGGTGTCTTCTTGCTGTGACCTCACACGGTCTTTTCTCTGTGTGGGCATTGGGAGAGATAGCTCTGGTGTCTCTTCCTCTTTTTATAAGGTCACAGTCCTGTTGGGTCAGGGACCCGCCCTTATGACTTCATTCAACTTTAATTACCTTCTTAAAGGCCCTTTCTCCAAATGTGGTAGCACTGGGGGTTAGAGCTTCAACATGACTTTTGCGGGGGACACAGTTTAGTGCATAACAGGAGAAGATGGATGTGCTCATTCAGCCCTCGGAAGTCAGGGCAGGAGCCGAACTGATTGAAAAGGAGAAGAAATGGTCAGGAGATGTGACTAAAGCGAACAGAAGGCTTGCTGGGTGTCCAGGAGGCAGTGCGAGGAAAAGAGAGGGAAGGCCCAGTTAGCCGTGTGCATCCTTCCAGGCTCTGTGTGCTCTCCGGGTATTCAGGAACCGTCATCGTTGACAACATGGCACTTCTTCAGGTTAAAACGTCACTGAAGATCAGTTTGTCTCCTCCTTATGCTTGAGTCCTTTTGCTGAGAACTCAGGTCCAAGTTTTGAGAAGCACTTCCCCCTACCTCTGCCAAAAAGCAGACCTAGACATCCAAAGAAGTGTGTGGAAGCTTTAGCTCCCATCTGGCAGCCTCCATTAACGTGACACAGAGGAGCAGGACTTTCACCACCATCTTGCTTTGAGGGGCCACTCTAGACTCTTCCAAGGGAATAGTTCCTTTTCAGGTAAGGGAGGAGGTATTTGAAAGGGTGGCTGTGAAGGTAGAAAAGGAGCTTGAGAAGGACATCCCCACTGCCTGGAGAGCTAGGTGAGGTGGGGAGGCAAGGACCAGACACCCTCAAGGTGTCTTAAAAAATTATCTGGGTGAATGGTCTGAGGGCAAGGAAGACCCTTCCCCTACTGCTTCCAAACTGTACTTCAAGGGACCGAATGGCTTTCAAAAGTGAACTAAGAAAAAAGGAAGACACAACAACCCCACGCTCCAGAAGGTGAGGCCTGCGCTTGAACAGATGCAAAGCCCTTTGTTCCAGCACGGGGAGGATGGTGGGGTGGTGCAGGCCACTCTGAGCCGAGTAATGGGCGGTGCCTTTCATATGCAGAGCAGGCCTTTGATCTGAAGGGGATGAAAGTGCTGGAAAGAGGAGAGGCTTGCTGGGGGGCCTTTGTCTTTGACAAAAAAGGCATCTGCCGGACTCGAACCCCCTCACTCACCCCCTCAGCCCCTGGGCTAACACAACAATGCCCCAACTGGGACCTGGGTCTCCCCACAGCTGAAGAAGTCTCAGGAAAGAGAAAGAGGCCTGCTGCAAATGTGGACAGGAGCTTAATCGATTCTTTCCACAGCCCAGAAAGAAAGGGAGAGAGAAGGGCTGAGGGGAGGCGAGGGGAGAGTGGAAAGGGGGACATGGGGGGTGGGGGAAAGGAAGGGTGGAATTTGAACCTTGAAGTAAACTGTCTGGTAATAAGACTGTGAAGTATTCTCCCGTGAGCACAACTTTCAGAAGGCAGTGCAGGTGGGGTGAGTGTGCCATTGGAGGGAGGGAGAAGGGCATTCAGCTGATGATAAGCCATGATTATGGTTAGACTGATAATCATTTTTTAAAAAAGAGAGTATCATGTAAGGCAAGCACTAATGTGAAAATAGCAATCTGTGTATCTTACTGTGTTTTCCAAAAGGAAAATTAAGTCCCTTTAGGTTTTGCACCACAGGAAGCGCCACACAAGGATGTTTTATCTTAGTTGTAATGTTTTCGACAGTTCCTTTCTTGTGGTCTCTTATCTCTTGCCCTTCTTGAAATCTAAACAAATGCAAATTAAAAGAGATTTGAAATGAGACAATCGATATAGAGATAAGCATTTTCTGCTTGTGGACAATTTTTGAGCCCATTCTGTGGCGTAGATGTACTCTCTGAATGTTAAGCTGATGATTCAGCCGGTGCCATATCATCGAGTCAGGTGTCCACTCAGGTGTAACTGGCATGGATGGCTTGGTTAGGGAAAGGCATGTGGAATCATGTCCTATATAGTGCTGTCCCTTCAGAGGCTGTGGTTTGGGTAGGGGTTGGGAGAGGAAGGGCACAGTGATTTGACACCTTTGGTACACCAAGTAGGAGAGAAAGTTCTATAATCAGAGGATGGTTTTGTGGAGCTTTTCCCCAGAGGTGGAAGTTGACCTGATAATATGATCTCTGGGCAAGGGGCATTAATTAACGGGACAGGAAGGGTGAGTTTGAGGCTGTCGGTGCATCTTACCCTGTGGGGCTGTCTTAATCAGGACAGGGCATTCAGGAGACCCTGTCACCTCTCCTCTTAGAGGTACATGGGTCTGGGCAGTCAGGCAGGTCTTGCCCAAGGAGAAGTTGGCTTCAGAGGCCCAGGAAGCATGAAGGCCAGGCTTGCTGCCCGTTGCCCTGTTCTGCTGTGCAGCCTCTCAGTGGAAAGAACATGAACTTTGGAGACTGTGGATCTGGATTTGAATCCTGGCTCCCCCATTTCCTAGTATTGTGACCTTGAGTGAGATATTGAAGCTTTCTGAGTCTGTTTTATTTGTGAAAGGGGTATGATGAAACAAACATTGTCAATTTGTAGTGAAGAATAAACAGAGAACCTTTGTAAAGTGTCCAGTACATAATGTTTCAGTAAGTTTGCTGTTGCTTTTGCTCTGACCACCCTAAGTAGTTGGGCTTACTTGTATCTAGTCTATATAGTTGTCCCTCAGTACCCATAAGGGATTGGTTCCAGGACCCACTCAGATACCAAAATTCAAGCATGCTCAAGTTCCTGCTAGAAAATGGCAAGTTGTATTTGCATACAACCTACACACAGCCTCCCAAATACTTTGTCGTCTCTACGTTACTTACAATAATAACACAATGAAAATGTGATGTAAATAGCTGTTGTACTGTATTTTTGTTTTTAAAAGTTGTATTATTTTTATTTTTTCAAATATGAGTAATGTATATTTATATATAATGTATGAAAATAAGTAAATAGATAAATAAATAAATACATACGTATTTTTTGAGACAGAATCTTGCTCTGTTGCCCAGATTGGAGTGCAGTTCTCAGCTCGCTGCAACCTCCGCCTCCCAAGTTCAAGTGATTCTCCTTCGTCAGCTTCCCGAGTAGCTGGGATTACAGATGTGGGCCATCACACCTGACTAATTTTTGTATTTTTAGTAGACATGGGGTTTCACCATTTTGGCTGGTCTTGAACTCCTGACCTCAGGTGATCCACCCATCTTGGCCTCCCAAAGTGCTCAGATTACAGGTGTGAGCCACTGGTCCTGCCTTTTCCAAATATCTTTGGTTCATTGTTGGCTGAATCTGTGGATGCAGAACCCTTGGATACAAAGGTCCAACTGTATGCCTTTATATCCTGTCCCTGCTGACATGTTTTTACATCTTCAGTTTGGCTGGCCTAGTCCCATTTCTGTATTCCTAGGCATTCTTTTGCAAACTTTCAGGAGAACCTGGGACAGGTTTGGGGTGGAATTCTGTTTCCACATCCAGTAATGTGCCACCTTTTTGCCTTTGCTTCAGATTTGCATCTTGGAATGATTGGTTAGAAATCAATTGGTTTCAAAACCAATCTTGCCTGCCATTGGTTCAGAATCCTGGTTTAAGCCAATTAGCATACATCATTTTTCTGGTTACTCTTATTGGTCTGGATGTGAGCTTCTGTCTTAAATTGGCTCAGTTAGATGGAAAGTGGTTGAAGAGGGGTTTTCTTTTGCCCTGGCTAGGCTTGCATTTTCCAGTCATAAGGGCAGTTCAAGAATGAAGAAGTTACATAGCCCAGGGAGTCCTGATCTTATGATGCACCTCTGCTTTCGGGCTTGCTGCTGTGTGACAGTATGTTTCCTTATGGTTTAAACCATTGTAAATCTCTGTTCATCCTGATACCGCTGTCTCCATAACTGCTCCATATAAACTCCCATTTCTTACCTTAAATCACTATTTTCTTTGCATTTTTTACCAAACGTGTACCCCCAACAGCATGTTGTCTGGTCTTGTTTTTGAATTGTTCTGTAAGTGGAACCATATTTATATATATTCTCCTGTGTTTTGCCAGTTTCCTCAACATTGCATGATATTCATCCATGCTAGGGTATGGGCACTATTTATTTTCACTGTTGTAGGGTATCTCATGGATGCAAATACCACAGTTTACCAGTTCTCTTGTAGACAGATGTTTGGGCATTTTCCAGCATTTTGCTGTTTCAAATTATTTTGCCATAAACATTTACTACCTCCTCAGCAGTCTTAGACACGTTAGACCGAGAGGTGGGATCACTGCTTTTGTGGTAGGACTGGCTTCTTCACATTCTTCAAGAGAGCACACCCAACTGGGTCTCAGACCTGCAGGACCAGAACTGGGCTCCTCCCCTATTTGTGTGGTGCCCTAGCTCCTTCCTGGTGGGGCTGTGGTGAGGCAAAAAGCTGGTTCTGGTACCCCTGTATTGGGTTCCTAGGGCTGCAGCAATAAAGTACCACAAACTGGATGGCTTAAAACAGTAGAATTTTTTTTCTCCAGTTCTGGAGGCTGGAAATCTTATACTGACATGTTGGCCAGGAAGTGCTCTCTCTGAAGGACCTAGAGGAAAATTCCCCCTTCTGGCTTCTGGTGGTTGACACCAATCCTTGGTGTTTCTTGGCTTGTGGGAGCCTTACTCCAGTCCCTGCCTAATATGGTTTTGCTGTGTCCCCACCCAAATCTTGTATTGGACTGTAGTTTCTATAATCCCCATGTGTTGTGGGAGGGACCAGGTGGGAGGTAATTGAATCATGGGGGCGGTTACCTCCATGCTGTTCTCCCAATACTGAGTGAGTTCTCATAAGATATGATAGTTTTATAAGGGGCTTTTCCCCCTCTTGCTCACCATTTCTCCTTCCTGCCACCATGTGATGAAGGACATGTTTGCTTCTTCTGCCATGGTTGTAAATTTCCTGAGGCCTCCCCAGCCCTGCAAAACTGTGAGTCAATTAAACCTTCCTCCTTTATAAATCACCCAGTCTTGAGTATGTTTTTACTAACAGCATGTGAATGGACTAACACACTGCCTCTGGTGTCACATGGCATTCTCCCTGGGTGTCTCTGCATGGTCTTCTCCCTGTGGGTGACTGTCTTTCTGTGTCTAAATTTTTCTTTTTTACAAGGACACAGTCACATTGGATCAGAATCCACTCTAATGATCTGAATTATATCTGCAAGACCTTGTTTCCAAATAAGGTCATATTCATAGGTTCTGGGGGTTAGGATGAACTTAACTTTTGTGTGGAGAGATGACATTTAATCCCCACAACACCCTCTTTTGCCCTTTCTAGTGGTTCCACAGCTGGTTAAGGAGATGATTTTCAGATTGATCTGTCTTCCCTATCCTACAGTGAACTTTACCCTCCTGTGCTAATGTAAACTTCTCCTACTGGGAGATCTATCCTTCTTTTTCCTTATTTCCTTCTGGGCTTGCCGTTGGCCCAGGAGGCTCTGGCTTCCATTTCATTCACTCAGGGAGCTTTCATTCTGCACAGTGGAGATGAAGGTCTCATCACTGGGCCTTTGGCTGCTTCTACATTGGGCTTATTAGTCATCTTTGCAGTTGTCACATTCCTGCTGCCCTCTGGGGAGAGCCTGGTGGCTCTTCCAAGGACAAGATGCAACACCCTCCTCCACCCTGCCAACAGCCTGGGAGGACATATTGGCCCTGCTTCTGATAGCCAATCTAGCAACTCCTACCACCCCATGGTCATTCTGGCAACCCTTCTCCCCCAACCCCATGGTCATTCTGGCCACCTCTCTTCCCACCCCATAGTTATTCTGGCAACCCTCCCCCATCCCATGGTCATGCTGGCATCCCTCCCCCAATGCCATAGTCATTCTGGCAACCCTTTACCACCCTGTAATCATTCTGGCAATCCCCCCTCACCCCGTGGTCATTCTGGCAACCCCTCCCCCCAGCCCATGGTCATTTTGGCCACCCTCCCTCAACCCTGTGGTCATTCTGGCAACCCTCCCCTACTGGACGGTCATTCTGGCAACCCTCCCCCACCCCTTGGTCATGCTGGCAATCCTCCCTAACTCCATGGTCGTTCTGACAACCCTCCCCCACTGCATGGTCATGCTGGCTGTGCTTATTCTTGGACCTCTGGTGGCTACTCTTGTCCTTGCTGTGTTGGTCTGTCCTGGGACGGCAGACTTGGTTGCTGCCACACTAAGAGAGCCTGCTGCAGCGCCTGTGTCTACCTGTGCCGCCACCCCTGTTGTTGTCCTTTGCCAGGCTTCATAGGTTTATGACTATAGAAGAGTGTGTGCTGGCGCAGCTATACTGACCCTTCCATGAATAGAGTTTGTGTGCGGTGGTTACGTTGGTGTCCCTCCCCCCAGCATAACCAGAGGAGATGACTCAGACATCTTAGGGACCACGTGGAGTCTCCTGATGCCAACCTAATCTTGACCCCCTTCTCCATGGAGCTCCATGGCCTGTGCTAAGGGGAGGAGAATCAAGCAAGGCCGAGAGGGCAGGATGGAGACCAGAGGGCTCTACTCCCGTTGCTTCTTGAGATGGAGCAAATTAAGGACTTACAAGTGTAATTACACTTGAGATCATCTAATCCCATCTTCCTATTGTTGTAAGAATCCCATTTATGGTCATTTCAATCTTGACTGAACAGCCCCAGTGCCAGGGGAGCACCATTACAGTTCCCCAGGGAACCTCCTTGTACGTGTGTATATTACACACTTGTGCTGGTGTTTCTATGGGGGAGAGATTCCTAGAAGTAGGACATGCACATTTCCCATTTTGACAGCTACTGCTAGCAAATTAAAATTTGCATGTGTGAAAACACAGTGTACTGATATATGTAAATGAGTACATGGCAGTCATGGACAGAGAACTCAAAAAGAAAGGACTTTCTAATAGTTAAAATGTCTTACATTTTACAGGTGAGTGACTTGAGATGGATGGTTGTTTAAAAAGAAGAGCTTGGACAGTCAGGATGCTATAGAGGGGATTAAACACTGGGTATGAGATTAGAACAGCTGACAGCTAAGGCCTTAGATTCAGCCTTCTGGTACACTCTGAAAAAGCACTGGGACCCTCTCCAAGGTGACATCACCCACCGGTGGCTCATTTGTTTCTAGGCCCCTTCCACATGCAATGTCTGTTTCAGGTGAGCCTCAGAGAACACCTGTGTATCACCCGGAGCCCATCTCCTCGAGTGTTTGCAGAGACTGAGACTGGGCTGTGTTTGTCCTCTGCCATAGACACAGGCATCCATTGTATCCCTAGTTAGTGGTCTGGATTCCGCTAGGACCCTCTGCTGGTGTCCTCAAATAATAAAAGAGTTTTTCTCAATAAATAAGGCCTTTCTGTGTATCTGAAGTGGATACCGTTGCAGGTAGCAAGAATGGCGAGTAGCAAGCTTGAAACATAGCTACTGTTTCTTATAGTCTAGGACAGAAATCTTTATAGACTTCCAGGGAAGTAGCGTAGTTAGTGTGAAGGTCTTGGAGGTCTCTGGCTTCTTCCTTTAATGGCCTGTCCACATCCAGCAGGCTATTCACGGCCTGTGGCTGGTCAGGCCAGCAGCATGATGTTAGGTAGTGGAGGAAGGGGCTGGTGGAAGCCATGGCCACTGTTAACCACTTGGATACGGTTCTGCACATCAATCACTTCTGTTTTGCTAAATAGGATAATGTTACTCTCAAACACTCTCCTCCCTTGGGTCATTGTCGCCAAAGGCCCCCTCCATGGGGGGTTGAGCATGCCTGCTGCTTGGCCATCAGGAGCCAGGTAATACAGTAACATAGATTCACCGTTCATGGTGCCACCTGGTTTTTGATGGGGGGAGGGGCAAACTATAGTTCTGGGGCAAGGGAGTGACTGGGATAGCTCATTTCTCTCTGGGGCCTCCACCTTGACCCCAAGCTCCTACTGTTTGCATTTATCCTCTACTGCTCTCTGTGACTGGTTGCTGTTACACACCCATTGGTTCTTGCCCCCTTTCCAACCCAAGAGCTACTCTGTCAGGGTAGGGCCACTACTATCTTCTTCCCCAAGTGTAGCTTAACCTCCCAGAGGACTGGCTGAGTCTGTGGGGGTGGAGGAGGGGGTGAGGAATGCCATCATTATTATTGTGATTATTATTATAATTGTAACTCTGTCCTGCTAACAGATTTGATCTTGAGTACTTTGCTGTCCCTCTCCTGGATGCTCAGAGTTCTGATATTCCACCATGCTTCCTTTTGTTCCTTTTTCCCCCAGAGGATCTTACTTTTTCCCCAGGTACTGTTAAAAGATTGACAGTGAGTGACAAGGACCTATGTGAAGGCATTTGCTACCTGGCAATTTTTTGTTCAAGAGAACCCACTGGAGGTACATCACTGTGAGTAGCTTGGCAAGATGGTAGCCATATGGGAGACGTTAGAGAGGAATTCTCCTTGGAACATTCCACAAACTGGATTTGGAAACTTAAAATGTAAATTTCTTTTGAAATAATGTTTTAAAGAGTGATTTCTAGGCTAGTCCACAGAAAGGCTTATGTTTCCATGGAAAAACCGTAGAAAACAGTATAACTGGCAGAAGCATGCTGGCCCATTCTGCCAACACCCTAACAGCCCACATCCCTCCTGGTGAGAGTATGAGTCAGGCTCTAAAAGCTGTGGTGCAGGGAATTGGCATTCAGGTACCTGTTGGTGACTTGAGCCAGCAATTGATTGCAGTGCAGCAAGACCGGCACCTCTCTAAGACATTTTATATTTGCAAGAGTTGGACATGTCAGGTGTTCATTTCTTTAGGTTCTTGAGGCTCTGACTCTGACAAGTCCTGTCTGTGGTTCCCAGCCTGGCCTGAGTATCGCAGTCACCTGGGGGTGGAGATTCATGAGGGCATAGCCGTGATTCAGAAGATGCCCATCTGGTGTACAAGCTGGTGTACAAAAGAGCTGGTGTACAAGCTTGGCTTGGTTTATATACAGCAATTACTCAGCAATTACTCATGAAAAACTGGATGCACAATGTGGGCTGGTGCCTAAGATGAAGGGAAATAAGCAAGCCTATGGGTGGGTAGAGAATGCCAAGGTTTGTATCAACAGTGAAGTGATGGAGAATGACTTGCAATCTATGGTTTGGGAAATACTGCCTTAGAAGGTCTCAGGGAAAATCAGAACATCTGAGTGTCTAGAAGAGGAGGTTGGTCTGAGATCTGAGAGAAATGAACCCTGAAGCCTTACAGGATTGTCTGAACTATTGAGCTGTAGAATTCTGCTTGAGTTTCTCCTTGCAGTCAGCCAGAGGCAGCCTAAGCCCAGAGCAGAGGTCTCAGGACAGCTTTGGGTTGCGACAGTGGGGGATACATTTGGGGGTCTGCACCAAGGGTCTTCTGCACCTGAACTGTGTTTTCACTCAAAAGACTGCAGGGAATCTTGATTTTGTCCCTTTTTGCAGTCAGAAATTTTCCTTCTCCATTTCTGTGATTTGCCTCAGTCATTGATGTTATCTTATAGATAGGATATCTCAGGCTGCATTTCCTTCAAAAACAGTGAAGAATACATACTCACCAGACTTTGGCTTTTTATTTTCTGCTTGTTTTGTCTTACATTATAATATATACTTTCAGGACCAGGCGCAGTGGCTTACACCTGTAATCCCACACCTGTAATCCCAGCACTTTGGGAGGCTGAGGAGGGTGGATCACTTGAGGCCAGGAGTTCAAGACCAGCCTGGCCAATATGGTGAAACCCCTTCTGTACAGAATTACAAAAATTAGCCAGGAGTGGTGGCAGGTGCATGTAATCCCAGCTATTCTGGTGGCTGAGGCATGAGAATCACTTGAATCCAGGAGGTCGAGGTTGCAGGGAGCTGAGACCGTGCCATTGTGCTCCAGCCTAGGCAACAGAGCAAGACTCCATCTCTCTCTCTCTCTCTCTCTCTTTCTACACACATATATATATATACACACACACACACACACACATACACACACACACATATATGTGTGTATATATATATATATATTTGTTCATGGAAAGGCTTTTACTGACTAAAGCCTTTGATTGACTTTTATTGGCCAGAGGAGAAATACAAAAGTGGAGGAGATTATCTATCTATCTATCTATCATTTTTATGTGGAGAGCATCCATGGAAAGAGATACAATGTGTTGGCAGCAGTGGTTGCTTTAAGGAAGACTGATTGGGGAACAGGAATTGGAAGGGGATCTATTTCTTTACACTGTTTAACATTTTTACCATATGCATACTATTAGAAAAAACTAGCGCTGAGATTGACATGTGTTATGGGTTGAATTATGTCTTTGTCCCCAAATTCTTACATTGTAGTCCCAACCCCAAGTATCTCAGATTGTGACTATATTTGGAAACAGGGTTTTTGCAGGTGAGGAAGTTAGGATGAGGTCATTAGGGTGGGCTCTACTCAAAAATGACCTTATAAAAAAATGAAATTTGGACACAGAGATAGATACACAGGAAGAATGTGATGCGTGGATTGGAATTATGTAGCCACAAGCCAAGGAACCACCAGAAGCTAGGAGAGAGGCCTGGAATAGATCCTTCCCAACTTCTTCAGAGGGAGCATGACCTCGCCAACACCTTGGTTTCACACTTCTAGCATCCAGAATGGCAGGGCAGTACAATTCTGTGGTTTAAGCTACTCAATTTGTGGTATTTTGTTACGGCAGCCCTAGGAGCCTAACACAACAAGTGTAAAACGTTAGCAGAAACTGTAAAGGAAGGATTTGAATGCAGAAAGGGAGGCACAGTGGGAGGCAGTGAGCCTTCCAGGACCCATCCAGGACCCTTGTGCCTGCTCCTTTGCCTGTCTCCCTCCCGGTCACTGTCCCCAGCTCCTGGCTGGGCATACTGCTCATTGCACCTGGCCTTTTTGGATCTCCCAGAACAACAGTCCTTGTGCCCCAGGTGTGTTCAGCCGATTCACGTGAGGTGACTTGATCAGTGACAATGCCCCAGACAGGATGGCCCTCCTGGAAGAGGCCCTGGGGTCAACTTAACTGGTGGAGTTTCTGAGCAATTCTGTTATCCACAAGCCATATCCTGAAACCCCACATTTGTCAGACTGGCTCAGACTTCTCCAAGCACAGCAAGGAGAGTAAATTATGTAAGGAAGACTGACAGTCATTAGTCCTATCAGAGAGCGGGCCTTCAGAGATGCCACAGTAGTTTCTGAGGATGCTGTATCTGAGCCTCAGTGGTTTGAATGGGAAGGAGTTTAGGGTTGTGAATTGCTTCTGTGGTGCCCACGGAGATTTCCCTTGGAGTACCATCCTGCCCCGGATTTGGCTCCTCACTGGAGAGGGAGTTATCTCCTCTAGCTTCACAGATGGCTACCCATGGCCTGACCAAAGACTCACCCCAAGAAAGTCACCTTCAGCAGGTCCCTGCCCCTGCCCAGCTTCACTCCAGGGCAGCCCGAAGCATGGACTTCCAGGTCTGGGCAGCGCAGGTGATAAAGGACTGCCACCTGGAGTGGGAGAGCTGGATGGCAATGACCTGCCTCCCTGGTTTGTGGTGGTGATGTGTGATCAGGCACCTCGAGTCATCAGGGGAGTATTCTGGCTCCAAGGAAAACCTGTAAGGGCCCTTTGATCTCACTCAGAGACTTTTTCTTCAGGAATCTATCTTGGGTCTTTCTCCAAAGAGTCTGTTTCAGTGAGGGCTTTCTCCAGTTTAAACATAAACAGTGCTCCAGAGACTTCCCCACATCACAGCTAAGCCAGAGAAGGAGGGGTTTGAAGTGGGCTGCCTCATCTATGACCCTGGGCCAAGCTGTCCTTGAGGCTTATCATGGAGCCTTCCTCTGACTTCCATTGACTGTGTCTCTTTGGACATATAGTGATCACTGTGTTTGGTGCTTGACGTCTGCTGGTGAGCACAGCAGCCAAGGAAATCCAGCCCCTTCTACCTCATCGCTTAGCTAGTCTCTCCAGGAACTATACCTCTTGATCTCTTAGGTCAACGGCTTATCTTGTGCTAGGTTTTAATCTGTGAGAGGTTTAAGGCCTTTCAGAAGTAGTTGGGGTATAAATAAGCACAAAAGAAAGTCATGCTTCCCCTGGGTTGTTACTCGGATCATTGGCAGCAGCTCTAAAAGGAAAGGCATGTGGTGATTACAGGAAATCGTGCTAGAGATTTAAAAAGTACATTTCTGTGGCTTTTAGCAACAAAAGAAAGATTTAGCACCAACTCTGATGCACAGTTCACTGTTCAAACTTCCTTAAAAGAAGAGTGTTTATGGTATGGCCTCCTCATCACAGTGCTAGGTGACACGGGGTGACCTCCCTCCCCTCCACGCAAAATAGAAAGCAATGATCCTGGGATGATCAAGGGTTTTTGATTTGCTTGTGCATGGGCTGTCCTGGCATGCCTGAAATCAGAGTTTAATTTTGGGCCTCTGCCTTTTGTCCTTTTCCCAGAAGCTTCTATGATACATCAGACCTCCTTTCCACTCTTCATTTCAAGATTTTTCTTGAAAAATGCCCGCTTTTTCAGGTAAAAAAAAAAAGCCCCATTAAAGGCAAGGATCTTGCCTTGTTCATGAGTGCACCTTCAGTGCTTGGAAGAGTAGGCATATAATAACTACTCATTGACTGAATTAATGAATAGAAGAAGGGATGAATGAACGAACTTTAGGATCATTTAGCACTGTGACTCGCCTTGATTCTGTCCTTGATTAGTTGACACAGAATGAACTCTCATGATACCTTTCATCATCCCTTATGCCCTTCCATTCTTGATGTTCAGTCTGTCAACCACTCAGTTTCCAGAATCCTAGAGTAACTCAGGATCACGGTTGGCATTTTACTACCCTTCTTCTCACCCCCTCATCTCCTCCAACTTTGCTGTTCCCAGGCCTTCTGGTCCTTGAGGACCAGGGGACCAGAAACCTGTCACTGATGAGCAGCATTAGCCAGGTCACTGTCCTAATGTCCATCTTCTACCAGGGATTGTGGGTAATTCTCAGCAGGGAAGTATCTGATATCTTAAATCATTATAATGCACTAAACTCTCCAGTAGTCATTTTATTTTATTTTATTTTATTTTATTTTATTTTATTTATTTTTTGAGATGGAGTCTTGCTCTATTGCCCAGGCTGGAGTGCAGTAGCACAATCTCAGTTCGCTGAAACCTCCGCCTCCCGGGTTCAAGCGATTCTCCTGCCTCAGCCTCCCACGTATCTGGGATTACAGATGCCCACCACCATGCCTGACTAATTTTTGTATTTTTAGTACAGAAAGTGTTTCACCATGTTGGCCAGGCTGGTCTTGAACTCCTACCCTCAAGGGATTCACCCTCATTGGCTTCCCAAAGTGCTGGGATTAGAGGTGTCAACCACTGTGCCCGGCCTAAAGTTCTTATTTAATCTGTGATGTGGCTCATACACAAGTCTGCCCCAGTTTGCAGAATGACATGTCTGTTACAATGGGTGACTCAATCTTTTCCAAGTACCAACAAAACCTTAAGAAAGACTTTTCAAAATTAATGGACACTCTCGGAGGAAGATATTTAAGCACCTGGTAACCTGGGCTTGTGCTGAATGCTTTTAAGAGAATAGCAAAGCTCATCAGCAGGTATTTGTAAGCCAATCAGACTGTGATAATTTGGCTTAGATAAGTTAGATGGAGACAGAATATGTGGGACTTTGGCCTGGGGCTGAGCATACCTGACAGGTGTTTCATAATGCTCCTCTCTCTCCCCTCCCAAACTGTTGAAGGTTTGTTCCTCCAGCTAATCTGAAGTCAGATAGCAATTCCCAATTGTTGTGGGCAGGCCCTAATTGTATGGCTTTAGAATGCAGGTGCTTACACCTGTGGAAGGCTGAGTTGTCTCATTTAGATCAGTTTGCAGACAGGGTGTATCTACTTCTCTGGCAGGGCTGTGATCCTGCATAGACTAGTCTGTTCTCACACTGCTAATGAAGATATACCCGAGACTGGGTAATTTGTAAAGGAAAGGAGTTTAATGCACTCACAGTTCCACATGGCCGGGGAGGCCTCACAATCATGGCGGAAGGTGGAGGAGGAGCAAAGGCATGTCTTACATGGTGGAAGGCAAGACAGCGTGTGCAGGGGAACTCCCCTTTATAAAACCATCAGATCTCATGAAACTTACTCACCATCATGAGAACAGTGTAGGAAAGACCCACATCCATGATTCAATTACTTCCCACCGGGTTCCTCTCATGACGTGTGGGAATTGCAGGAGCTACAATTCAAGATGAGATTTGGGTGAGGACACAGCCAAACCATATCAACACATAACCAACCAGTCTTGTTACCTGCTCTGGCTTGTCACCAATAGAGAGGTGGGGAAGGTGGGAATATGGTATGGTCTAGAGGGTTCCAAGATAGAAGATGCTGTTGTGCAGAACCTTGGGGAGATGCCCTCCAGGAGAGGCTGGAGGTGCCTCTGCCAGAGAAAAGGGGGAGGTATTGAGAGAAGAGAGGATGGAGAGGTTTTACAAAGAGATATCTGCCTCTTTCTTTGGTTAAGGTTGTGTCACAGGCACAGAAAATATTAGAGTAACTGAGGAAGGTAACCATGTGGAAAGAGGGATGCTGTGGTTTGAATGTGTCCCCTCCAAAATTCAGATGTTGCCGGTGTGATGCTGTTAAGATGTGAGGTCTTTAGGAGGTGATTAGGCTGTGAGGGCTCCTCTTTATGGGATTAAGGCCCTTATAAAAGAGGCGTCATGTAGCTGTTCAGTTAGCTTACCCTTCTGTCTTCTTCCGTGTGAGGATGCAGCGAGAGGGTCCTTACCAGACCAAAGGCCAGTGCCTTGGTCTTGGACTTCCCAGCCTCCAGAATAGTGAGAAATACATTTCTGTTCCTTCTAAATTACCCAGTCTCATTTTATTGTAGCAGCACAAATGGACTGAGACAAGGGGCATGCGTGCAGTGGGCCTGTGCCGCCCTGGCCCATGGGAGGCAGACCAGCAAGGCTTCTTGCCTCCTTGCCACTCAGGAAGAGGAGAGAATATGTGAAAGGAGAAAGGGGATTGGGGCTGGGTAGGGTCATTTGCTGACTTGAAACCTCTAATGCATAGTCAGTCTTTGCTGCAACACAGATGGACCAAGCCTGTCAGTATTGCAGCAAAGAGTGAGGGGATATTCCAGCAAAGGCAGCATCCCGTATGCTGATTACTGGGGAAGCACAAGAAAGGGGAGCTGTCAGAGGCTGTAGAGCTGCATCTGTACCTGGGGAAAGTGAGAGAGAAAATGCCACAGGATCATAAGTGTCTGGAGCCTTGTAGGGGGTGGCCAGACCCGCTTCCCACCTGATATCAGGAACCCAACCTCCCCACCTCTGACCCAGCTCTCCAGTGCCCAGGAGAATTCCCTGCTTTGTAAAATAAATTCCCCTGGGCACTAGAGAGCTTGGTCAGAGCTGGGGAGATACAGTTCCTGGCATCAGGATCTTGAATCTGGATTTCCCTGAAGATATTCCAGTGAAGCTTTCTCTGGTGATGTGTGCCTCAGATATGTTTGGAAAACCCAGCATACTCCGTTCTTCATCAAGGAGACCCACATCACACATTAGTATATCAAAAACTGAGAAGTTCTGTAAAATTAAAACCTGTTTTTTTTCTTTTTTCTGAGACAGAGTCTTGCTGTCATCCAGCCTGAAGTTCAGTGGTGCAATCTCAGCTCACTGCAACCTCTGCCTCCCTGGTTTAAGCGATTCTTTAGCCTCAGCCTCCCGAGTAGCTGGGACCACAGGTGCATGCCACTGCGCCCAGCTAATTTTTGTATTTTTAGTAGAGACAGGGTTTCACCGTGTTGGACAGGCTGGTGTTTAATTTTCTTTAGCCTTCATTTATCCTATTTTCACATTAACTTCCGTTAATATCTAATGGATCTAATGAATCCATTAGCTAGCAGTGCCACACTGATGGTTGAAAAAGATGTGTATAATGCATTTTAAATCATTACAGTGCACTAAGCTTTCCAGTAGTCATTTTATTTTATTTATTTTTTGAGATGGAGTCTTGCTGTCACACAGGCTGGAGTGCAGTGGCACAATCTCTGATGTAAAACCATCAGATCTCATGAGACTTATTCACTATCATGAGAAACGCATGGGAAAGACCCACCCCCATGATTCCATCACCTCCCACCAGGTCCCTCTTACAACACATGGGAACAGAGTATGCTGGGTTTCCCAAAGTTCCTGCCCAGTCCTTTATGTAATTGGAATCCGCTGGTAGGTGTGTCTGTGAGTCCCCAGCCTTCTCCCTGCCCTACCTCCTGGCTTCTTCAGTCATTCCTCAGAAGCCAGCTCTTGGGTTCCCTCACCTCTTGGTCATGCCCGTGGAAGAGTTCCAGGTTGTTGTGTCCTTCATAAGGCAGTTCCCCAAGTGTGTCTGATTGGGGCTGATTTGGGAAGGCCCGTCCTTTTCTTTGGACATTGTTAGGGGATTTGTGTTCCCTTTTTTTAGTAGCAGTATCCACATCCTTACATAATGAGCACAGACATGAGGGTAGTGCAAGCTATGGACAAAAGAAATAAGATGGCAGCAAACAGTTGCCTTGTTAGTGACCTTAAAGAAGGCCTTTCTTTCAGGTCATCTTTGCTTTGAACCAGACCCTCCTGCAGCAGGAGAGCCTGCGAGCGGGCAGTCTTCAGATCCCCTACACGACAGAGGATCTCATCAAACACTATAACTGCGGGGACCTCAGCTCCGTCATCCTCAGCCACGACAGCTCCCAGGTGAGTGCCCTTTCCTTCAGCCAAGCTCAGCATGCATTTAACTCTAAGAATAAAAACATTACCTGGCAACACCTTTACATCCTGTGTACAAAGGATTGAGGTCATGAGGGCTCTAAAAATAAAATGGGCAGATTTAGATGTCATTAAATGAGACACCGCAGCTAATGAAAGCTTTACAAACCTTGTAAGAACAGAGAGGGGTATTGATGAGGGTTAATTCTAGGATCTCAGCCAAAGGATGAAGCTTCAAAGGATTTAGCAGCGGGCCACATGAACCAGCCTTGAGGAAGGGAAGGGTTCTGAGTCTGATGGCCTCCTGGCTGACAGAGGTCACACTTTTGCAAAATGATGGTGCAGAGCTTTGGCTGCAGTTTCAGTGGCCTCCAGGAATGTGTGAGCATGATATAACTGTGTATTCATGGAATGCCTACAGGGTTGGGGTGTTGGAGCTGGGAAGGCTGCTAGCATTTGCAGACATGGATCATTGTATCCTGTGGTGTTGCAGGATGAGTGTGGCTGAGCTGGTGGAATGAGTGTTTGCCCAACTCAGGCCTTACCTATGGGCCATCGAGGGGAAGGAAGCAGCTGGTCAGGCCTCAGAAGATTATAGTCTCCTTCCAGGAGGGAAGTGGGATGGATCTCTGTTGTGCTTTTATCAACAGGCTTCCCACAGGACAAGCCATGGTGCCTTCCCCTGCTCTCTAAGACTGCATGCAAATGGCAAACACTAGCTAAACTTCTGAGGTAGGGGAGTGTGTTGTTTCCCCCAATCAGGACCAGTGTCTGCATGCATGAGGACACTGGCGAGGGGAGACAGGAACTAGTGGGTGTGGGTGATGCTGTCCAGGTGTATGTTAGATCTGGGGACCCAGCCATGAGGAGACATGCATGCACATGAGAGCTGAAGAAGGAATAGCAGCACTGGGAAGAAGGACAGTACAGGCTGAGTGCAGCATTGGCCCAGGAAGGTGACATTTCATTAATGACAGAAGCATCGAAAGACGTAATAAGCATCCCCAAAAATCTAGAGGAAGAGGAAGTCAAATCAAGACAAAATGAAGCAGGAGGAAAGAGAGAACGAGAAGCACATTAAAGAAGGAAAAACAGAGTTGTTGGTGGTGATAATTCTTACCTGCACTCTTGCTGGGGGTAGGGAAAGGGGGAGAAAAGTCAAGATCAATTGGGAAATTGACATTTGAAGCAAGCAGCAGAAGAAAGTTAATATGGGCAGAGGATTTGGTAGTTACATGGGCAAATGGTGAGGCTGATGGAGCAGATGATACAAATGTCTCTTGTATTTCTCTCCTGTGGCTCTCCCACACCTGCCCTGCCCACAGGGCTCCTACAGGAGGTGTGGGGTGTCAGGGAATGTGCTACCACTGTGAGTGAGGACCAGGCGGGCCAGCAGGGAGTGGTGCAGGCTTTGGGTGATGTTTGGAATTTAGAAGGTAGAGCAGGATGTCAGAGGGAGGTCACCCTGTGTGACATTGCCTCTGTGGAGAGAGGGGCTCTGCTGAAGAGAAGAGATTTCGGGAAATGGGCAGGAGGATCTTACATAAAAGACATAATTTTTTTAAAAAGATGACAGAGTAGAAGATGAAGGCTGGTTGATTTGAAAATGAAAGAATATCATTTCAAGGCAGTTGTGGAAGGAGATCTGTTATCCATAAGATGGAAGTTAATATTATGTAATAGTCTGAGGACTTTGGAAAGATCTTTTGAGAGACTACTGGAAGCAGCAGCAGCAGCAGGCAGGGTAGCTACTGACAAAGGTAGTGGGTAACACTGTTAAGTCCCTGGGTGGAGGGGAGAGCATGCACCTGGGGAGGAGTGGGAGACTGAGGTTTGGGAAGCCAGACAGCTGAGGGGGTGGGGAGAAAACAGAGTGCCAGCCTTACCTGTAGGCCCGGGCTGCAGGAACCACCTGATTGTCACAATTTTGATGCACTTGCATCCTGTCATTAGCCAAAATACGGAAACTGGCTAACATGTATACCAGAATCAAGTGAAATAATTAGCCAGGATGCCAAAGAACACTGGGGAAAGCAAGGGAGAGAAATAGAAGTGGAGAAATAATGAAAATGTAAAGTATAGGATTTATAAAACATTTAAGTATTATAGAAATTTCATGTTTTTGGTAATAAAATCTAAAATATGTAACTATATAAAACTATTTTTATAAGAAAAGCATGTGTAAATCACACAAGTTAAAATTATGGATGTGTGGTGCAAAGATGCTGTCCTTTTTTTTTCTTTGTTTTTTTTTTTGAGATAGAGTCTCACTCTGTCACCCAGGCTGGAGTGCAGTGGCATGATCTTGGCTCGCTGCAACCTCTGCCTCCTGGGTTCAAGCGATTCTCCTGCCTCAGCCTCCAGAGTAGCTGGGACTACAGGCGCGCGCCACCATACTTGGCTAATTGTTTGTGTTTTTAGTAGAGATGGGGTTTCACCGTGTTAGCCAGGACGGTCTTGATCTCCTGACCTCGAGATCTGCCCACCTCGGCCTCCCAAAATGCTGGGATTACAGGAGTGAGCCACTGCACCTGGCCCGATGGTGTCCTTTTATAAACATCAGACAGAACCATTGAAGTAAAACAGAAGTACAGTTTTAAATAGCATCAGAGTTAATTCAGTGTACTTCACTTAATATTTGTTCACTTTGGTTACAGAGAATGTGATATAGTTGGAAACGTAGCAGACAGGAAACTCCAAGAACAGTGTCATTCTTCTCTTGTCAACGTCTTGACCATCTAGGTTGGGGGATTTGATGCTCCAGTGAAGTAACTTTGTTAATAACTTTGTTGCCCCTTATTTTATTTTATTTCTCTTTATTTTCATGGAGGTTCCCAATTTTATTAATGCCACACTACCACCTCAGGAGCGCATCACTGCTCAGGAGATTGACAGCTACTTACGCCAGGAGCTGATCTACAAGCGGAATGAGAGAATAGGGAAGCGGGTGAAGGCCCTTTTGGAGGAGTTCCCTGACAAAGGCTTCTTCTTTGCCTTTGGAGCTGGTGAGTAGTGGGTCACCTCTAATTAGCCTCTGAATCTGGGGCTTCTCTCAAGAAGGGAATGTTGAGGTGAGCCCCTGCTTAGAGCCTGTGTTAGTCATGAAGTGAGATGAAGGGAGTGACACCGTCCTTGACTTGTTTTAGTTGCAGAGTGGCTCCAGCTGGGGCTGGAGCATCTAGCACGGCTGAAATGTTGCTGAATGAGCTGGTGCATGAGACTTCACCCATAGCTCTCTCTACACATGAGCCAGCTGGGAAGGCATTTTTCCCCTCTGAACTTCACACTTAATCTCAACTTCTTCCTGGTACTTTAAACTTGGTAAACTTTCACTAAAAATCTGTCTGTCTTTACTCTTCTACCTGACAATAAGCCTCCCAAGTCCAAGGCCTGGGGCTGATGCATCAGCTGTTATTGACTGTTAACAGCGTACGTGGAGACAGAATAGGACAATTACTTGCTTTTGTAGGCTTCTTGAAGTAAATTCTCTCCTCTTGAGTAACTCTGACATGGAATTCTTTGCAGCCTCGGGAACTGAGGATAGAAATGACAGAGGCTGGGCCGTATGCAGAAAGATCATTTGCTGGGCTGGGTTTTATTCTTTCATATTTTTCTGCTAACTTCATAAACTTGGACAAGTCATGTTCCTCAGTTTCTTTACTGGTAAGATAGGGAGTTGGAGTGAAGCAATTCTGAAATGGTGGGATGAGGGCCTCCAAAAACCTATTCTTCCATAACAGCAATAAGAACACTAGAAAAAATGGTCAAAATCAACTTTTCCACAGCTCTGGAAATTAATTAAAGGCTTGCAATAATCCTAGAAGTGTTTATTTAAGAAAACAGGGTGAATTTTGATAGAAGTAGTGGGCTTCGTGGCATTTTAATTTGTTCTGTTTTTCATCTCCCTTTTCCCAGCTTCACAGTAGCCTTGAAAGTTAGGAGCCTTGAACTACAGTAGCTGTGAAAACCATTTGCCTAATGGTTACTGGAGGGGACAGAATGGGTTCAGAGTTCCTCCAAAGCTCCATCCTCAAAGAATCATCACTATTTGACATATCTAATAGCTCCCTATAAGTTCCATTCCCAAGCTTGTCTTCATTTGACCTGACTCAGAGCTTGCTCTGTGTGAATAGCCCTATTCTTAGGGTGTTTGTTGAAAACAATCAGTGATAGCTGTTTAACATCATAGTTGCTGGAAATAGCAATATTAATTGAAACTTACAAGGGGCTGCCCAAAAAACTTAGGAAAATCCCATAGGGGATTTTGAAAAGCTCTAACATATTCCTAGAAAGCCACATGCATGAGAAGGGCTGTGCACACCTGAGGAGGTCCTAATCTCTCACCTCTGGCTGCTGTTGAGGCTCTGTGCAAGCAGAATGTGAAAGCTAAGGAAGGGTCATAAATTGCCTGCATACCATCAAAGACATGCCCCAAAACTCACACAGCTCCTCTGCAAAGGCTGGGATCTTAAGGAATTTAAGGAAATCTCTATTTAGTCATTAGCCAGCCACTAAGCTAACTGAGCAGATCCTTCAGTGATCACACACACCACAAAGGATACAGACTTTAGAGACTTAGTCCTGGAAAATCACTAAACAAACGGCAACAACAATGTACCTGGAAAGAGGGGAGAGGAGATATGAGTTCCGGAGTTGGTGTGTTATATTAAATGTCTAGTTTTCAATAAAAACAATTATAAGGCACTTAATATGTTTGATCTACTAGAAAAAGAGTATAACACTAGTTGTTATTATAAATATGTTCAAAAAACTAAAGGAGGCTGGGCACGGTGGCTCATGCCTATAATCCTAGCACTTTGGGAGGTTGAAGCAGGTGGATCACCTGAGGCCTGGCCAATATGGCAAAACCCCATGTCTACTAATAATACAAAAATTATTCAGGTGTCATGGCACGTTCCTGTAATCCCAGCTACTCAGAAGGCTGAGGCAGGAGAATCACTTGAACCTGGGAGGCGGAGGTTGCAGTGAGCCAAGATCATGCCACTGTACTCCAGTCTGGGTCACAAGAATGAAATTCCATTTCCAAAAAAACAAGCACCCCCGCCCCCACCAAAAAAACCCCCAAAACTAAAATAAACCATATCTAAATAATTAAAGGAAAGTTTGAGAACAATATCTTGCCAGATACAAAATATCAATAAAAATTATTTAAAAAGAACCAAATAGAAGTTCTGGAATTGAAAGTGTAGGAACTGAAATGAAAAATTCACTAGAGGGGCTGAACAGTAGATTTGAACTGACTGAAGAAGAATCAACATACATGAAGGTGGCCTATTGAGATGATTCAGTATGAGAAAGAGAAAGGAAAAGGAATGAAGAAAAATGAATAGATCTTCAGATACCTGTGAGACGTCCTCAAATGTGCCAATGTATACCTAATGGGAGTGCCAGAAGACAGGAGAGGAAAAAAAAAATTTTAATTAAAAAAATGCTTACGCCTGTAATCCCAGCACTTTGGAGGCTGAGGTGGGTGGATCACAAGGTCAAGAGATCGAGACCATCCTGGTCAACATGGTGAAACCCCGTCTCTACTAAAAATACAAAAAATTAGCTGGGCATGGTGGCGCGTGCCTGTAATCCCAGCTACTCAGGAGGCTGAGGCAGGAGAATTGCCTGAACCCAGGAGGCGGAGGTTGCGGTGAGCCGAGATCACACCATTGCACTCCAGCCTGGGTAACAAGAGCGAAACTCCGTCTCAAAAAAAAAAAAAATGCTTGAAAATGTCTCAAATTTGATGAAAAACATTGCTTTGCACATCCAATGAATGAACTATAAGTTTTATAAAATAAAAAAGTTAAACACCAAGGCATATCATAGCCAAACTGTCAAAAGCCAAAGACACAGAGTCTTGAAAACAGTGACAGCAAATCAGACAAAGGATCCCCAAAAGGATTAACAGCAGATTTCTCATCAGAAGCCATGCAAGCCAGAAGGCTATGGGGGACATATTCAAGATGCTGAAATAAAAGACTGTTAAACATTGCCACATCCAGCAAAACTCAAAAACAAAGGAGAAATATGTTGCATGTCAGCTGAATCGAATTTGTATCTGCTGTTGTAGGATGCAGTATTCTTTAAATGTCAATTAGATCAATTTGATTGATGATGCTCTTCAGTTCAACTATATTCCCTATCTGATAATTCCAGAATCTCTATTATGTCTGAGTCTGGGTCTGATACTTTCATTGTTTCTTCAGACTGTAATTTTTCTTGTCTCCCAGCGTGCCTTGTAATTTTTAATTGAAAGCTGGACATTATGTATCCGGCAATGGGAAGTGAGGGAAATATGTTTTTAGTGTGAGAGTTTATGTTACTCTTTCTCAGAGTTGGGCTGTTTAGTGTTTTGGTGTGGTCTGAATGTTCCTTAAAATTCATGCGTTGAATTATTTCATTATTATCGTATTAACATGTGGGGCCTTTGGGAAGTGATTGTATTAACATGTGGGGCCATGATATTAACAGGTGGGGCCTTTGGGAAGTGATTAAGTCATGAAGGTTCCACATTCATGAGTGGATTCATGCCTTTTAAAAGGACAGGAGGAAAGTAGCTTAGGCTCTTTTTTTGTCCTTGTGCCTTCCACCATGTGAAGATTTAGCATGAGTCCCTCCTGCCATGTGAAGACTCAGCAAGAAGGTCTTCTGTTGGGCGTGGTGGTGCATGCCTGTAATCCCAGCACCTTGGAAGGCCGTGGCAGGAGGATCACTTGAGCTCAGGAGTTTGAGATCAGCCTGGTCAACACAGTGAGACCTCATCTCTACAAACATCAAATAAAAATTTAGCCAGGCATAGTGATGTGTGCTTGTAGTCCCTGCTACTTGGGAAGCTGAGATGGGAGGATCTCTTGAGCACTGGACGTTGAGGCTGAAGTGAGCTATGAACATGCCACTGCACTTCAGCCTGGGTGACAGTAAGACTCTCTGTATTAAAAAAAAAAAAAAAAAAGCTCTCATGAGGCGCTGAATGCCTATGCCTAGATTTTGGACTTCCCAGCCTGTAGAACTGCGAGAAATAAATTTCCGTTGTTTATAAATGACCCAGTCTGTGGTATTTTGTAACAGCAACACATACTAAGGCATGTTTGCTGTAACTCTAGGTCCCAGAGGCTTCAGTTTCCTCTAGTATCCTCTAGTTTTTCCTCTAGTTTTTTGTCTTTGTATTTTCTTAAGAACTCTTCTTAAATAGAGTCTGAGTCTCGCTGCTCTTTCACCTGTAATCCACCGTTATTTTACTAGAGCCCTATTGATGTGGTGCTAAAGTAAAGATACCATTTCATATTCACTAGGCCGTGACAAAAAACGATGAATGGTAAAAGGTTTTGGTGAAGAAGATATGGAGAAATTAGCACCTTCATACATTGCTACTGGGAATGTAAAATGGTGTAGCCATTTTGGAAAAGCTGTTTAGCAGTTTTTAAAAATTAAACATTGGGCTACCATTTGACTCAGCATTTCAACTTCCAGATATATGCCTAGGATAATTGAAAACATATATCCATAAGAAAATTTGTACATGGATATTCATGGCAGCATTATTTATAATAGCCAAAAAATGGAACCAATCCTACTATCCATCAACTGACAGGGATATTTAAGGTGATATATACACACAATGGAATATTATTTGGCCATAAAAAGGAAAGAGTTACTGATATATGGTACTACGTGGATAGACTTTGAAAACATTGTGCTAAGTGAAAACAGCCAGTCACAAAATCTTGTGATTATATTTATATGGAATGTCCAGAACAGGCAGATCTATAGAGACAGAAAGTATTAATAGATTAGTGGTCGCCAGGGGGTGGGGTTAGGAATGATGAAAATGTTTTACAATTCGATAGTGGTCGTGCTCGTACGACTTTCTGAATACACAAAAAATCACTGAATGGCATACTATAAAAGGATGAATTTTATGTCGTGTGAATTCTATTCAAACATTAATGAAACTGTTATAGAAATATGAGAGGTTTGGCTTCCACATCATGCTCATTGAAAACTTCTGCCACAAAACAAATTGCAGTTTCTGCTCTCAGCAGTGCCTGTGAGTATATGGTAGTTTTCTACTTCTGTAAGTCCTGTGTTTCATGTCTGGATTGGGCACTGTGTACACATTTGCACTGTCTCAACAAATGGCTTCCTGTAACAAAGCTGTTAGCCTGGGCCTCACCCTTGAGGTACCACAACAGTGGTGCGAGCCCTAGATGAGGACGTTAGGAAACAGAGCCCGTGGTGGGCGGTATCCCAGTGTACCACCCCGGGTCTGCATGAATGGAAGGTACCCAGGTGCTGGAGTGGGGCTTTTGCTTTCCACTCCTGCCAGACTTAGGTGAGCATCGAAAAGCTTCCCGATGTCCAGTGCAGGGGTAAGGACGCTTTGGGGAGAGGGGAAAGGTCAACTGGGTTCTGGGCTGGTGGGAGTTTGGGGCATAGCTTGGACTGAGCAGTTTGGTGGGTGGGCCCTCGGATGGGGGCTTGCCCAGTACTCCGGGCTTGGTTTGTCATACTGATGCAGTGCTAGACGGGGGCACATAGCCCCTGGGCACTTCGGGCATTGGGAGTGCCCAGGAGCTGTGAGCCCCCGTCTAGCACTGCCTCCTTCTAGGGCAAAGTTATCTTCCTGTAGCCGCTTTCTCTCTGTGCTTTCTGAAGGCTACGTTGAGCAGAGGAAACTATATAAATTGCTCCCAAACGCATGACTGTGTACTTTTAAAATTTAAAAGCTGTGTGGCTAGCAAACTTTCAATTGCGAAATGAAGATAACCGAAAATGGAAAGTACTGGAGTTTTAAAATCAAGCAGCAACTTTTGTCATGGGGATCTGGATATAAAATGTGAAGATTGGAAATGGAAATCACCTTTGGAGTAGAAGAAAGATTGAAGTCACAAGTGCTAAGTGGAAACTATAATCACTTGTTCTATGAATTGCCAGTTATTTGCAAATGAATAACCTAGGATGAGTGGTGAAAGACACAACCTTTTTTCTCACTTAGGTGTAGATCTGAAATCAGCCCGTGCTGATTTTTGGCTCCTGTTTGCCAGGGTTACTTCTTCAGTGGGCTTAGCCTCCTCTCCGACCCCACATTTCTAGGTAACAGCTAGCGCCCCTGCACTGGCAGCTGTTTCTAGTTAGGATCTGGTCTAGGTTGTGGGGAGGAGAGGGGAGATGGGAGGGAATGGTTTTGCCAGACTTCCCTTTCTGAGCCCCTGCTGACCCATGAACACCTGCTTTGATGCATGAGGGTGAAAGTGAAAGCAGGAGCCATGGGCCTTCTGCTTCCTTGTTGGACCTGTTTACTGTACTGCCATAGGCTCCCAGGGTTCCCTGGTTGGGGCTCCTGAGACCATAGTGGGTTTGTCCTATGCAGAAACCTCCAAGAAGGACAGATCTGAGATTACGTTGCCTTTGCTTTTTCTAGAAAGTGGTGATTGGGAAGTAGCCATTCCTTCAGTCCCACCAGCCTCCCTGTTTTCTCAGAGAGCACATTTACATTTCGTTCCTTCCTGTAGTTGGAATTTCCTTTTTTTTTTTTAAAATTGGGACAGAGTCTTGCTCTGTCACCCAGGTTGGAGTTCAGTGGCCTGATCTCAGCTCACTGCAACCTCTGCCTCCTGGGTTCAAGCGATTCTCCTGCCTCAGCCTCCTGAGTAGCTGGGATTACAGGCACCTGCCACCATGCCTGGCTAATTTTTGTATTTTTAGTAGAGATGGGGTTTTACCATGTTGGCCAGGTTGCTCCTGACCTCAGGTGATCTACCTGCCTCGGCCTCCCAAAGTGCTGGGATTACAGGTGTGAGCCACTGTACCTGGCCTGAATTCTTGTATTTTCTCCAGACCAGTGTCCTCACCTTTCAGTATCCTGCTCACATATCACCTCCTCTGGGAGGTCTTACCAGGTTGCAGTTTGATGTCCAGGCTTTCCCCTTAGCTGTGTGACTTCAGGTAACTCGCTGCATTGTTCTGATCTTCATTGTCATCGTCTCTGAAATGCTACCAATGTTCCCTACCTGCCTCGCAGGACTGTTGGCAGGCCTGATTCCAGAAGCTCCCTGGAACTGTACTGTGCTGGACAGATAGGAAGGGGACTTGCCAGGGTAATTTCTTGGTTCTAGGGCATGTGTCTGGGGAGAGCGTTTGGTGGTCCTGAGAGCTGCAGCATTTCTGGTTGTTTTTCTCACTGCAGGTCATTTCATGGGCAACCACACAGTGCTGGATGTTTTGCGACGTGAAGGCTATGAGGTAGAACACGCCCCCGCTGGACGACCCATCCACAAGTAACCGTCCTATGCTTCTGTCTTGGCTGGGGAGCTGAGGCCCTCACAGGGCTGCCTGGGCACCAGGGTGGGCTGCTGTCTTGAGGAGCTCCAGAGAACCCCTGTTTGGTCGTTTCCCCCATGCTGGACGTTTGGCACCAGCTCAGCTGGCTCTGTGTGACTGGGCTGTGTCAGACGTGGTTGGCAGGAGGGACACTCTGGGGTGCAGAGGCCGCACTGGTCTCCTCAGCAGTGTTTGGGGAGCGGGGGAAGGTAAAGGGAAGGTTGTCCAGGGGTTGGGGTGGGGCTAGCAGGGGAAGGGAGGAGTAATTAGGCTTAATGTCCAATGTTCTTTGACCCAGGTGTTTTGGGAGTTTTCAGGAGGCAGAATGGGGGAATCGGGCTGTGACAGTGGTAAATAGGCCAGAGGGGCTAGGGGTGCAGGAAGTGCGTGTCTGGCCACTCTCAGGGGCAGGAGAAGCTCTTTCTCTTTCTCTGAGCTGTTTCCTCCTCCCTAGGTTTATTTCTCTGTTTTTCTTTTTTTTTTTTTTTTTTTTTTTGGTCAAACTGCCCCCTGCCCCCACAGACCTTTCTGTAAAGACCTCAGGAGGCCCAGCCCCCGGCCCCTCAGCAATGCTGTCTGCCACTGGCCTCCCAACTGGTCGTCTGTCCTGGTGGGCCCCAGGTGTCCTTCCCCTTCCCCTTCCCCTGTAGTCGTCTGCTCGGACTGTCATAGCCAAAACCACAGACTGGGTGATTTCATCAACAGAAACACACTTCTCACAGCTCTGGAGGCTGGAAGTCCCGGATCAAGGTGTCAACGGGACTGGTTTCTCTTGGGGTCTCTCTGTTTGGTTTGTAGATGGCCGCCTTCTCTTCCTGCCAGCACATGGCGCTTTTTCCTGTAAGCTAGCGTCCCTGGCCTCTCTTCTAGTAAGGACACCCGTCATATTGGACTAGGGTCCTCATTTTAACAGAATCACCTCTTTAAAGGCCCTAACTCCCAATAGTCACATTCTGAGGTACTGGGATTGGGGCTTCAACATGTGAATGTGGGGGACGCTTATCAGCTCCTAACATCCCCTCCATTTCTCTGGCCCCTACTCCCTCACGATCCATGGTCAGCAGCCCCCTCTCCTGGCAGAGGTCTCAGCTGTAGCGAGAGTGCTCCAGGATGCAAATACCCATCCCTGACAGAGGATCCAGCTGTGGTGTCTGCCCAATGGCCGCTCATCTCCAGCTGCCCTCTTTCTCCTCAGAAGGCCCCCCTTCATCACACCTTGTCTCCCTGTCCCCTGTCACCCCAGAGGCTCATGCCTGGCAGGAGCCATGATTTTTCCAGTGTCCCTCTAGGTGGGAAATCCTGGACACATCCTGACTTCTCTTATCCCTACCTCTCTTCATGCCCTGTACTTACTGTGTCAATAGTGACTGCCCTTCACAGAGCACTTTCTAGTTTACAGAAGCCCTGATGTGAGCCTGCGCATTTCCCTCCTCCAGGCCTTTGGCTTCCTCCAGTGAAGACTGGCTGGGATTTGTCCTTCCCCATTTCCGTGGCCACCGCACCCTCCCAGGCCCTTCTCCCTCAGGTTCATTCTTCGCCCTTCTGTGGGACTAATCTTTCCAGTGTCCCGTATTCAAACCCTCCACGGTTTTTGATTGTTCTCTTCCAAAGTCATTGTCTTTACTCGGAGGTCTTAGCACTAAGACCCTACCCCTCCCACAGCAAGGATCTGCTGCTTGCTTCAGAAGAGCTTCCCTCCCGTTCCTGCCTCTCCACCTTTACCGATGCTACTCCCCACACCGAGGAGCCCTCCTCTCCTCCCCTTGACGGGGGTGGGGGTGGGAGAATCCTACCCCTGCCTGAGTCGGCTCTGCTGCAGGCTCACACTCCTTCCTGTTCTCCTTCAAGTCTGGAGGAGCCAGCCCTTAGGGGTTCTCTGCACCCTGCAGGACTGTGGGTCTTTCCTCCCCCACTGGGCTCTCTCTGGTCCCTTCTCAGCCCCTCCCACTGGGCTGACTGGGCTGGGGTTCCACGTACTGTCCCTGGGGTGCTGGAGAGGGCCCTGCCTGGGGAGTGTGTGTGTGTGTGTGTGTAATGTGTTTGGTGTATCTGATGTTTTGTGTGTCTGGTGTGTGGTGTGTGTGAGGGGTGTGTGGTGTGAGGGGTGTGTGATGTTTGTGTGTAGGGTTTGTGTGGTGTGTATCTAGTGTGCAATGTGTATGTGAGGGGTGTATGTGCGTGGTAGTGGGCATGTGTGTGGTGCATGTGTGTGTGGCGCATGTCTGGTGTGTGTTTGGTACATGTGTGTATGTGGTATGTGGGGTGTGTGTGTGGGTGTGTGGTGTGTAGTGTGCATGTATGTGGTGCATGTCTGGTGTGTGTGTTGTGTATGTGTGTGTGTGGTGCACGTCTAGTGTGTGTATAGTGTGCGGTGCATATTTGGTGTGTGTGTTGTGTGCATGTGTGTGTTGTGTGTGGTGCATGTCTGATGTATGTGTTGTGCATATGTGTGGTGTGTGTGGTACGTGTGTGTGGTGTGTGTGGTATATGTGGGGTGTGTGTATAGTGTGCATGTGTGTGGTGCATATTTGGTGTGTGTGTTGTGTGTGCATGTGTGTGGTGTATGTCTGATGTATGTATTGTGTATATGTGGTGTGTGTGGTGTATGTGGTGTGTGTGGTGTGTGTACGTGTGTGGGGTATATGTGGGCTGTATGTGTGTGTATTGTGTGTGTTGCTGGTTGTTTCTAGGCTCCCTAATTCTGCCTGTAACCCTGACGCCTGCCCTTGGGGGAAGGAAGGTCAGGAATCGGTCTTTTTAGAAGCTCTCCAGGAGATTATGATGCCCACTGAAGGCTGAGAACCAGTGTTCTCATTTCCCCAGGGAGGAAAAGAACATTTATTGGTGGATCATCAGGTGGTAGCCAGGTTTATTTACTCTCAGTTATTTCTCAAAACCAGCCTGCAAGGGGAGTGTTTCTTCTCATTTACTAATGAAGAAACTGAAAGGTCACACAGTTAACCAGGGCCCAGAAATAGCTCAGACCCTTCTATCTATCTCCCAGACCTTTCCTTTCTGTCTTTCTTCTTCCACCTTTTACTTCCTAGCCTTTATGTCTTTGTTAGTGCAGTTTCCTCCGCCAGGGATTCTTTCCCTACCCCCACTACCCTCAGTTCTATCAGAATCTGTGAGATCCAGCACGTTGCCACACCTTCCTCCATCGCTCCATCCTGGGTTCATCCTGTGCATGACCCCAAGGAACCTATGATTTGTGCTTCTACAGCGGCCTTTAGCAAGAGCTCTCTCTTTCTTCTAGAGTCTTCTGGACAAGGATCTAATTTTCAAAATTGGATTTCCAGAAGTATCTATCTTGGCATCTGGCACATGATGGGATCTCAAATAGGACTGATTATGTGTAACTAATATTATTGCTGGTACTGCTCACGTGCATTCATTTATTCAGCCAGTGGGAGACCTGAGAGGTTTTAAGGGTGAACGTGCATACGGTGGTCCCAGGTGAAGCCATGAGGGAGGATGAGGTCTCCAAAGGAGAGGAAGAAGGGGCAGGGTCCTGGGAGGCTAAGGGCCCAGGAAAGTGGGTGGGGGAGAATGCCTACAATGAGGGGCTGGCAAGGAGGACCAGGGCAGCGGGGGGATATCCGTGTCCCTCTTCCCCTCCTCAGCAGCCATATGGTAGTCCTTAAGGGATGATTCTGGTCATGTGGAACTGGAATCCAGGGCAGGCTGGTGTGGTTGGGGACAGGAGGGCTGTTAAGTGATGATCTAGCTTACTTCAGGCTCTGCCAGCTGCCTTAGTCTTGGGGCAGGGCCTTCAAGCTAGAGGCCCTTACCCCAATTTTTGGGGTATTGGGGAGACAGAGATGGGTGTGCATGTTGGGGTGTGGGGAGGGCAACTATTGGCCACCACGCTCCACCTGTCAGCAGGCTGGAAAACTTAGGAAATGCTCCTGAATGTGAGGCTGCCCTTCTCTGAGCAGAGAAGAGAAAGAGATGCGGTTTCTGTTGGGCTAATCTGCAGAGGGCTTAGGCAGTTCCTCCCTCCTCCCGCTAGGATAATGGATACTATGTTAGCTTTCTATCACTGCTATAACAAATAATCACAAACTCAGTGGCTTAAAACAACACTGATTCATTATTTTATACTTCTGGAGATCAGAAGTCTGACACAGGTTTCACTGGCTGAAATCAAGGTGTTAGCAGGGCTGCATTCCCTTCTGGAGGCTCTGGGGAATTTGTTTTCTTTCCCTTTCCAGCTTCTAGAGGCTGCCCACATTCCTTGGCTTGTGGAGCCTTCTTCCATCTTCAAAGCCAGCAATGTTGCATCTCTATAACCATTCTTCCATAGTCACATCCCCCTCTGACTGCAGAAGGGTTCTCTGCTTTTAAGGGCCCGTGTGATTAGATTGGGCACACCTGGATCTGGGCTAGTTTCCTCATCTTAAGGTCCTTAACTTAATCACATCTTCAAAGTTCCTTTTACCCTGTAAGGTAATGTGTTCAGAGCTTCCAGGGGCTAGGTCATGAACATCTTTGGGGATCCGGAAGATGTCCCTTTGGTTACACAGTGGGGTGCTCTAAGGTTCTGGTCAGCCGTGCTAGGGTTTATACAGCTTCACTTATTCTCAGAAGACTGGGAGAAGGGGGATGCATCTGAAGTAAGCATCTTCTGTGTGCTCAGCACTGTGTGAAGCATGGTGCTTGGACCATTTTAATCCTCACAGTACTGAGGTGGGATAGCTTAGTTTTATATAAGCAGAAGAGGCTCAGAAAGGTCAGTTATCTTGTCTCAGGCTCCAAGCCTGGGCTGTTTTCCTTGCCAACCAGTGTGCTTCTTTCTTGGATACTTCCACGGAGGAGGCTGTGTGAAATGCAGGTAGGGGACAAACAGGCTGTGAGCACAAGGGGTAGTCCTATGTTGTAGCCAAAATGACCACGGGCTTAAGTTTAGTTAAACTGTGAGAATCCAGACTGGCCCAAACATGATAATCTAGATCTTGAGCCTGTGATAGGATCCAGCCCAGCGGTTCTGTGAGGGATTGGGTGTGTTCAGCAGCTGGAATTTTCTATTTGGGACAGAAAAGCAGCCGCCCCTATTGACCTAGGTACCCTTAAACCCCTGTCTGAGCCCACGTGAGCATTTGTCTGTAGGATCTCTCCCTGGAGATTATAGTGACACTAATTTATACTCTTCGTATTTTCTACAATGAGAATGGATTAGATTTATGACATGAAAAAAATCTCAACAATGAATGTTACTTAAAAATGGCACAGAATCCTTCCTGGAACCTTGCGCAGGTCAGTTTTTTCACCCCAGTCTTCAGTTTCCTCAATCATAAAGTAGGTGTTAGATTCCTCAGGACTCCTTAGCTCAGAAATATGAGGGAGATAAAAACCAGGAAGAGTAAAGCTAATTTCTTCCTGATCCCTACCTTCCAACTCCCACCCAGGGCTGTTAACTCGGCTCTTAAGCCCTGGCCTTGGCTACCTGGAGTTTCTGGGGTGAGGTCTTTGTTGTGAGTTGAACAGAAACAAAGCTATGATTTGTCTCACTGCGAGGACCCACTGTTTCAAGCCATAAGACACAGCCCTAGTGAGTTTGAGACCATGTTCCTTGCTAAGTCAAAGCAACAGACTTTTCTTGAGTGCTTACCATGTACCAGGACCTGTTTGGGTCATATGGAGGCCAAGGATGACACAGACGTAGTCTCTGCCAAGGGCAGAGGGCTTGGTGGGCATGGTGCTGCCTGACCATCTGTTCTTGAAGCCTCTAGGATGGTGGTCCCCAACCTTTTTGGCACCAGGGACTGATTTCATGGAAAATTTTTTCATGGATTGGGGAAGTGGAGGTGGTTTTGGGATGAGACTGTTTTACCGCATATCATCAGGCATCAGGCTCCTTAGAGTCTCATAAGGAGTGTGCAACCTAGATCCCTAGCACACACAGTTCACAATAGGGGTTCCGCTCCTATGAGAATCTGATACCCCTGCTGATCTGAGAGGATGTGGAGCTCAGGTGGTAATATGGTTGCTCGCCTGCTGCTCACATCCTGCTGTGTGGCCCAGTTCCTAACAAGCCACAGACCAGTGCTTAGTCCACGACTTGGGGCCTGGGGACTCCTGCCCTAGGAGGCCACCTGAATCCTAGAGAGCCTTGATGGGGCCACATTCCCTTTCTAGGTTCTAGTTTCTCTGCTGTAACAGTAAAAGGATTCATTTAAGTGGCGTCACAATTACGTACCAGGCATTGTGCTGAGCTCAGGAGATAGTAATGAATATATTAAGCCCTGTCCTCCCAAGAACCTTCTAGGATATGACTGCTTCTGGGGTCCTTAGTCTCAGGTTCAGAGTAGGGGCCTTTTTCAATCCTTTGCCATTTGAGGAATTCCCCTCTTTTATCTTTTTTGCCCAATGTAAGTCTTTCCCTTTTTTGCTTTCCCTCTTATATACTTCGTCCCATCTTCACACAAGGCCATTAGCACTGACTTCTCAGACTCTGCCATGTTGTGGTTCAAAACTGAGGCCCATTCTGGCAAGGTAGATGGTTCATCAAGGCTGTTTCAGAGTAATTGAGTTCTTACATGTGCTGGTCAGTGGCACCTGTATCAATGGATGAGGAAAGCCCTAGACATGGCATAGCCACTGCTCCCCCTCCTCAGGCAGACGGGAGCTTCAGGACCCTCACTGCTGCCTACATCAGAAGACAATGGGATTGACATCTAGTAGAATTCTTCTCTTTCTGCTCCCCCATCCCCTTCACCAAACCCTTGACAAAAGTTCTGTTGTTGGAAGAAACTTGGTCCTTCTAAAAGCTTATTTCTTCACTAAAAGAAGTATTTGGTGACTATAGTCACCTTTAGGGGAAAACTGGAAGCAAGTCTGAGTTTCCTATCAGTTGTGAAAATCTCTTTGGGAAAGATGATTTCAGGCCAGATCTGTGATTAAGTGGTTGGACGACAGCCCTGAGAGCCCCTTCCTGAATAAAGCCTTCAAGAGGGTACAGAAAGGGTTAGCAGGGTTTAGGGCTACTTCAGTTGTTTTAAGCAAATGGCATTTAAACATTTTCCATCTGTCTTTCAAAGCTTTATTGTTCACTAGCCAGAGTGGTGACATTTGCCTGTATTTGGGGCCTGAGGTGGGAGAATCACCTGAGCCCAGGAGTTTGAGGCTACAGTGAGGTATGATTGGGCCATGGCACTCTAGCCTGAGTGACTTAGGGAAATCTGGTCTCTAAAAAAACAAAAACAACAACAACAACAAAACCCTGTAATTGTCAGTGACTTCCTAGACAGGGCTGACTTGTTCATTGTTGGAAAAGTAAATACTGTACATGAAATAGTTTAAAAATCTTGGATCTTTCTCCCCAGGACTAGGGAATTTGGAGAGAGTAGGGTGAGGATATCTGAGGGGGAAAAAGGTATCAAAAAAATCAATTCCCAAGGTAATTTCAAGAACCAGGTAACTTCTGCCCTCCCTGGCCAGCTTGAACTTTCAGGTTATCTGCTGTCATGAAACCCTGAAGTGTAAGAGAGCTGGGGGAGGCGCCATGCTGTGTGATCCTCCTCCAAATACCTCCTCCTTCCACTTATGTACAGAGGGAAGAGTAAAAAGACCTCTCCACGGCCCACTCCATTCACCATCTTTGCTCCAAAAGTGCCCACCCCGGAACTACTGGCACCGGAAGCCGTGTCCTCAGTGCACTCAACGCTGCCACCCCTTGTGTCCCGGCCTGGAAGTGCCGACCTGCCCGGTGAGGCCGTGCAGAAGTTCCAGAAGAAGTGGAGGCGGCCACAGCGGAGGCAGCGACTCCGGCAATTCAGCGATCTGTGGGTCCGCATGGAGGAGAGGTCAGGCAGGTAGGCTGAGTCGGGTTGGCATCCACCTTTACCCTGGTGAGCAGACCCAGGAATGCCTCTCACACTGGTTGTGATGGGCAAGGGTGAGGTCTTCCCTTGTTGTGAGTTGAACAGAAACAAAGCTATGATTTGTCTGTGAGGATGTGCTGTTTCAAGCCATAGAACATAGCCCTAGTGAGTTTGAGACCATGTTCCTTGCTAAGTCAAAGCAACAGATTTTTCTTGAGTGCTTACCATGTACCAGGACCTTTTTGGGTCATATGGAGGCCAAGGATGACACAGACATAGTCTCTACCATGGGCAGAGGGCTTGGTGGGCATGGTGCTGCCTGACCATCTGTTCTTTTTTCTTTTTTCTTTTTTTTTTTTTTTGAGACGGAGTTTCGCTCTTGTTACCCAGGCTGGAGTGCGATGGCGCGATCTCAGCTCACCGCAACCTCCGCCTCCTGGGTTCAAGCAATTCTCCTGCTTCAGCTTCCTGAGTAGCTGGGATTACAGGCACACACCACCATGCCCCGCTAATTTTTTGTATTTTTAGTAGAGATGGTGTTTCACCATGTTGACCAGGATGGTCTCGATCTCTTGACCTCGTGATCCACCCACCTCGGCCTCCCAAAGTGCTGGGATTACAGGCGTGAGCCTCTGCGCCCGGCCGACCATCTGTTCTTGAAGCCTCTAGAACAGTGGTCCCCAACCTTTTTGGCACCAGGGACTGATTTCGTGGAAGAAAATTTTTCCACAGATCGGGGAATAGGGGATGGTTTTGGGATGAAACTCTTCCACCTCATATCGTCGTGATACAGATGTAGTCTCTATCAAAGCTTTCTCTTTCCTCATGATCCCAGGCACCCTTTTTCTGTCCCCTGTGACAAAAGCGAATCCAGATTTAGGGTAGCTGCTTCAAGCCAGGGCAAGGGCAACATGTTTATGCTTGTTAAAGAACAAGTCTGGGGGTAGGATGACTCTGTTAAAAGTGGAAGGCGTCTGGAAAGGTTGCAAAGAACTTGATTTTTCAGATCTTTCTCCATGGTAGATTCAGGGAGAATGTCATAGATTTGCAGAGCTGGAAGCAGCTCGATAGGCATGGGCGTGTTTAACCCCCACATTGTAAGGGAAGGGTTGTGACCCTACACCGAACGTAGTCTCAGAAATGGCTGGGGAGGAGATTGGAGGTGGATAGACGAGCCTGAGTCTGCAGGGCACAAGACACCTGGAAGAACTACCCCAGAGAGGCTGGGAGCAGGAATCCAATTAAATTAATCTCAGGCTTATTGAGTCCGTCCTTTGTGCCTGCTGTTGTGTTGGGTGCTGTCTGTGTGGGGCCAACCAGAAGTGGGCCTTGCCATCATGGACCTTGCAGTCTGGTGAGGAAGATGGATTTTTGGGTAGATAATCTGCAATGGAAGTGTAAGGTGCTATGGGTGTATGTGTGGTGCATGCATATGTGTGTGTGTGTGTGTTGGAGGTTACTACTTAGGGTCAAGGGTCAGGAAAGTTTTCCTTTGAGGAAGCATCCTTTTGGCTTATCCTGAGTAGAAGCCAAATTGGAACCTTGTGAATACAGCGTCTGAGTCTGAATCAGTAGATGTAGAGATCCAGTGCCTACACAGGTGCTTAATAAATGTAGAATGAATGAGTGAATGAATGAACAACTGAATAGGGAAGGGGAAGGGTTGAGGGCAGAGGTAACAATGTGAAAGCCTGGCTGGAGGGAATGATTGTGTTAAAGAAGCCAAGATAAAGTAATTCTGGCTGGAGCCTGGGAAGTAAAGGAGTAGTGAGGTGAGATGTGTCCAGAGAGGTAAACAGGGAGGGAAGTAGGGACCCACTGAAAGGTCTGAAGCAGGCATGTGATATGCTATGTGATTTGCAGTTTAAACGGACAGAAGCTAGCAGCCAGATGGGACCTGGAGAATGTGGACAGCTTCTCATGGTGTTCATGTCCCAGGGTGACTCATGAACCATCCTCCACTGATGCAGGAATAAATTCACCTGTTTAGTACTTTTTCAAACAGGGCCATTTCCTTTAAGGTGGCCATGGAGTTGGGCACTTTATACCTCAGCTGAGCTGAAAGATCTGGGTGAGCCTGAGGTCACGGGCCCCTCAAGTTGTACTGTCTTGACCCAGTATACCTACATGTTGTTCACATCAGGCCTGGACTTGGGCAGGTGAGCGAGGCAGAGACCCAGGGAGGAATCTGCATGGTCTGGCTCTGCCTCTGTGGTGGCCAGTGAGGAAAGTCCCTGCCTAAGATTGCCCAGAGGCTAATAATTAGCAAACTTTGAATTGGGCCTTATACCAAGACTTTCAATAATCTTTGAATGAAGAACCAAATTGCCAGGGACAGTTGGCAGTCTGCTGGTCTTAATATCCTCTGCCATTGGGTTTTCTGGTAGCAGTGGCCAAAGACATGAAAGAGGGCCAGAGATATAGGAAGCCTATTAACATACTAATACCCATTCCTGTCTTTTAGGAGGGAGATGAAGAGAAGCTGTGTGGGCATTTGGGGGCCTTGGAGTGTGCAGTGGTTTCTGCTGTGCTTTCAGACCCTTTCTCTTTGCTTCCTAGTGACATGGTCCCGCAACTCCAGGTCTCTGTCCTGGACAGGCACATCTCCACTGAGCTGCGGCTCCTTCGCCATGGGCATTCCCACCGCAGCCAGTTGGTGGCCAGCAGTGCCTGCCTGTCTCTCTGGACTCCTGTGTTCTGGGTGCTGGTGCTGGCTTTCCAAACAGAGACACCCCTGCTGTAATGACTGGAAGTACCAGGCTAAGACCCTGATCCCTTGGACTTGAAGGATGGCCTTTCCTGTACTCCATACTCTGGTCTAGCCTTGATGGGCCCAATCCAGGAGAGACTTCTCCCGAAAAAGAAGCCCAGTGTTGATTCTTCTCTTTCCAAGGAATGTGACTTCAGGTTATCCAACTTTGGGGGGAGGTGTACAGTTTGGTAACATATTGAGTTGTGTGAAAATAAATTATAAATGAGTTGTATGAAAATAATTAAATACCTTTTTTTGTGTGTAGACTTTTATTCATGATGTGTATATATCAGGCAGACAACTTCTTCTCTCACACCCTCTGAATCCTTTCACTCCCTCTCCCGGGTCCTGCACTTCTCAGCTACAGCTCTGATCCCTTTGGGCCCTGGCTTTGGATCCTTTCCCTTTCTTTGTGTCGCTCTTGGTTCTGGATGCAGGGGAGTTGGTAGGCCATGGAACTTGTGGTCTGTACCTCTCTATTCAAGCTCTGGTGAATAGGGTACTCCCTGTGCCCTGAGAGATGCTTTGATTTTGTATAACGTGTGTGTCTCACTGACATGCTGGAGGATGGGTAGGGGAGCGGGGTGCTGTGCAAGAAAGTTTCAGAGGTGCTGTGCAAGAAAGTTTTTTTTTTTTTTTATCAACACAAATTGAGCCATTTAAATAAAAAAGCTAGTCCAAAAAAGGGTCTCATTCTGCAGAGATTAAATCATTTCCAAATCACAGTGAAAGAGACATGAGTAATTAACCAATTTTCTTTTCTACTATGTGCTTTGGAGATACCTCACTAAAATTTGGTATCTGACACAACAGAATAACATTTGCAGAATGTAATATTGTAGTGACAGTACTGAGGTTGATTGTACAGACTATTAAATGGTTACATCTTAGTTATTTATATAGAATATTGGTCCAATAACATAAAAATAGAGAACAGCATCTAGAAATTTATCTCATTCGATGTTCAGAGATAAGAGTTAACCATCCTAAGAAAGCGGTTTTCATACTACTCCCAATCCCCATCTTGTTATTTATTATTTACATGTCTGTTGTCAATGTTTTTTCTAAATAAAAATCTTATTGGGACTCTCTCTATAAAATGTGTAAGAGTGGAAATTCCCCAGTTGAATCTGAAGTGGGAGCTTTTAACCTTGCCCAGGCAATCTCCCTCCCCTAACCACCATGGTTCCAGATCAAGGTCCTACCTGTGGCAAGCTTCCTTTATGGTCCTGGGCCTCTGAGTAGCCCACAAAAACCCTGGGCAGAAGGTCTGTCCAGGACTTGGGTGGGGCCAATAAGAAGTAGTTGTATTTGTCCCCTGATCTGGTTTAGGGTAAGGCTGATTGCCTGGGTTTGTTGCTCTGGCTTCCTTTCGTTTTCTGAGGCATTTGTGGGTTCATGCTCAGTTATTTCCAGGGCCCAGAACATCTCTGTGGCTTTATTGAAAGAGTGGTGTGATGGCACTCAGTACCCGTGTCCATCACTTTGGTTCCATTCTGCACCACCTGTATTGCAGGGGTAGGCAGGCAAAAACTCCCAAATCCTCTTGCTGCTATGATTAATTCTCCAATGAGATACACTCATGGGATATTTGGAAAATAAAAGTGAGCAGAGAGTCTTTTTCTTGAGAAGTGGGCATGGGTATGTGCAGGCTGCAGCAGACATAAGTTTGTGCGGTGGCCAGTTCTCTGCAGCCCCCTCTTCCCCTGCTTCAGTGTGGAGTAGCTGCAAGGTTGGCATGGTTTTTCCTTCAGGGCTCCCACCCTGGAGTACAGATGCTGTGATGCCTAATACCAGCTCTTTGACTTCTGCAGTGGCAGCTGTTCCTGAAACCATGTTAGTACCTATTTCTGCTTGAAACACCAAGAGTAGTTTCTGATTTGTGCACTGATTTCTGGTAAAAGTGGTGTTTCCTGCTTCTCTGTGACTTGAGTCTGTTCTTAACCTCGATAGGTATGGGGATAAAGTGAGGAGGCAGAGATAAACTGGGAGGGTAGGATCACTGTGGCTGACTCTGTTCCTCCAATTCTTTGTAAGAGGGTGGTGTGGTTCCTATCAAGGGCTCAATCCTAGCTGGGTGATTCCCTTGTTTCTTGGGTCACATTATGGCCAAGGAAGCAGACAGACCATTACAGGCAGGACTGACACAAGATGGTTTGTCACAGTGGCGGCTCCATTTTAGAACTGACCCACCAACCTCTGCTTTTGAGGTGGCAGAGGCTCCAATGCACCTGGCTGGGACTTCGTTAGTTTTCACACAGATTCGTCCTGAAGTGGAAGGGGAAAATCCTCCGTCCTTGGGCAGGACTGGCCTGCCCTTTTGTGAAAGCACAGGCTCTTCCGAGGATTGTGATGTAGCCCCATGGAATGGGGAACTGACATCACGAGCAGATCTCTTATCCTGCTCCTTTGCTCTACCAGTTGTGACTGCTGCATCAACCTCCCATGCACTGGACTCTGAGAGCCTTAATCTAGTCTAGAAATGGAAGCACCTGGAGTGGCAGAGGTGGCCCAGGGTGTCCCGTCGGTCTTGGTGCCGGGAAGAGGCCGTGACGCTGCCCGCGGTGGTGGGGGTTGGCGACGGAGCGCGTTGGTGCCAGGACCGGGGTCTGAGGCGCGCTCTCTGCCCACAGAAATGAGCCGTCAGACTGCTACAGCATGACCTACCGGTATCTCAAAGTGTCCACCATCCCAGAGGGTGCCTGCCCTGACTGGCACGACTGCATCCAACAATGACTTGGCAAGTCTTTTTGAGTGTCCAGTCTGCTTTGACTATGTGTTACCACCCATTCTTCAATGTCAGAGTGGCCATCTTGTTTGTAGCAACTGTGGCCCAAAGCTCACATGTTGTCCAACTTGCCGGGGCCCGTTGGGATCCATTTGCAACTTGGCTATGGAGAAAGTGGCTAATTCAGTACTTTTCCCGTGTAAATATGCCTCTTCTGGATGTGAAATAACTCTGCCGCACACAGAAAAAGCAGACCACGAAGAGCTCTGTGAGTTTAGGCTTTATCCCTGTCTGTGCCCTGGTGCTTCCTGTAAATGGCAAGGCTCTCTGGATGCTGTAATGCCCCATCTGATGCATCAGCATAAGTCCATTACAACCCTACAGGGAGAGGATATAGTTTTCCTTGCTACAGACATTAATCTTCCTGGTGCTGTTGACTGGGTGATGATGCAGTCCTGTTTTGGCTTTCACTTCATGTTAGTCTTGGAGAAACAGGAAAAATATGATGGTCACCAGCAGTTCTTTGCAATCGTACAGTTGATAGGAACACGCAAGCAAGCTGAAAATTTTGCTTACCGACTTGAGCTAAATGGTCATAGGCGACGATTGACTTGGGAAGCAACTCCTTGATCTATTCATGAAGGAATTGCAACAGTCATTATGAATAGTGACTGTCTAGTTTTTGACAACAGCATTGCACAGCTTTTTGCAGAAAATGGCAATTTAGGCATCAATGTAAGTATTTTCATGTGTTGAAATGGCAATCAAACATTTTGGGGCCAGTGTTTAAAACTTCAGTTTCACAGAAAATAAGGCACCCTTCTGCCTACCAATCTAAAACTCTTTTGGTAGGTGAAAGCTAGACACATGAAGGTAAATAAAAAGAAAGGCTGTTAAATACAGGAAACAGTTGCATGTAGTAACACTAATATATTTAAAAGTAAGTCAACAGTAAACCACTGAAAAAATGTATGTATGTACACCCAAGATGGGCATCTTTTGTATTAAGAAAGAAGAAAGCATTGTAAAATACTTCTGAGTTTTGTGTTTGCTGTAGATTGTATTGTTGAAAAATAATGTTTTTTTTTTTTTGTTATGTTTCTGCATGTGTGGGTGTGTGCGTGTTTGGGTTTTTTTCCTTTAACTGACAAGCCATCTTGAGTGGTCATGGGCCACTGCTTTTTCCCCTTTGTGAGTCAATACATAGTGCTGCTGTGTGCTTTTTTTGGTGTGTATTTGCTAATTTTTATTAATTCTAGTTTTTCATTAAATAAATTTGACTTTCTTTTCTGTAATTCAGGTTTTGCCTCACTTTTTTTTGGTACCATTTTAAAGTTAGTGTCTTTTGATATGCGTAATTGTTTATGGTAAAATTTATAACATGCATTCAATACATACTTTCTTTTCCCCATTAATCAGTTCATTAGAAATATTTTAAAATCAGCTATTTTATGAAGCTATGAGTTCCAGAAAGTAAAGGTGACATCGGGAAAATTATCAAAAGCTATTTAAAGCATCTATAAGATGGTCTCTCTTTCTCTCTTCTACAGATGAGTCACACCTTTGAGCTTAATCTTTGAAAGGTTAGAGAATCAATTGATTCTTATAATGAAAATTGGGCTTTTGTTTCCTTTTTCAAATATCTTGGACAAATCATCTGTTTAAAATTTGTTCTTGTATTTACTGGTTTTGCAGAAGAAGGCATCATCATGCACAGTATTTGTAATTAAAAGCAAATCATTTGTTTAAAAAGGCAGTTTGCAAAAAAAAAAAAATGTTTTTGGTCTTTTATAATTCTCATTAAAAGAATATCAGGAGAGAGCTCTAAGATGGCTGATCACTAGCAGCTCGGGATTGTAGCTCTCAGTGAAAGTGCAGAGAGCGAGAGGACACCACACTTTCAGATGAATTTTTGTTGCTCACGGACCAGGAGATTCCCAGCGGAGGAGCCCCACGGGTCACCAGGGTGACTCTTTTGGCCAATGTTGTTTGGAGCTCCGGGAAGACAGAGTCGCCTATTCAGCTGATTGAAGGACGGACTCAAGAAGGGAGCTAGACCAGAGATTCCCGGGCAGAAAAGCATCATCAATCTTAACACCGCTGTTTTAGCCGGTGCAGTGGATTGCTCAGATTTTGGCGCTGGGAATCAACAAGTTGGACGTCCGCTCAGAGACCTAATTTGAAAGTCGGTAATCACAAAGACGACAGGTGGATAAATTTACAATGATGGGAAGAAACCAGCGTAAAAAGGCTGAGAATACCCAAAATCAGAATGCCTCTCCCTCTACAGGGGATCACAGTTCCTCATCAGCAATAGAACAAGGCCTGATGGAGAATGAGTGCGTTCCATTAACAGAAGTAGGCTTCAGAAGGTGGATGATAAGAAACTTCTGTGAATTAAAAGAACTTGTTCTAACCCAATGCAAAGAAACTAAGAACTTTGAAAAAAGGTTTGATGAAATCCTAACAAGAATAGACAATTTAGAGAGGAATATAAGTGAATTAATGGAGGTGAAAAACACAACACGAGAACTTCGTGAAGTATGCACAAGTTTTAACAGTCGAATTGATCAAGCAGAAGAAAGGATATCAGAGGCCGAAGACCAACTTAATGAAATAAAACGAGAAGTCAAGATTAGAGAAAAAAGGATAAAAAGGAATGAGCAAAGTCTCCAAGAAATATGGGACTATGTGAAAAGACCTAATCTACGTTTGATAGGTGTACCTGAATGTGACGAAGAGAATGAATCCAAGTTGGAAAACATTCTTCAGGATATTATTCAGGGAAACTTTCCCAACCTAGTAAGGCAGGACAATATTCAACTCCAGGTAATACAGAGAACACCACAAAGATATTCCTCAAGAAGACCAACCCCAAGGCACATAATCGTCAGATTCATTAGGGTTGAAATGAAGGAGAAAATACTAAGAGCAGCCAGAGAGAAAGGTCAGGTTACCCACAAAGGGAAACCTATCAGACTTACAGCAGATCTCTCAGCAGAAACCCTACGAGCCAGAAAAGAGTGGGGGCCAATATTCAACATCCTTAAAGAAAAGAACTTTCAACCCAGAATTTCATATCCAGCCAAACTAAGCTTCACAAGCGAAGGAAAAATAAAATCTTTTGCGAACAAGCAAGTACTTAGAGATTTCACCATCACCAGACCTGCTTTACAAGAGCTTCTGAAAGAAGCACTATACATATAAAGGAACAACCAGTATCAGCCTTTCCAAAAATATTCCAAAAATATATCAAAAAGTAAACAGCATTAACATAATGAAGAACTTACATCAACTGATGGGCAAAACAGCCAGCTAGCATCAAATGGCAGTATTAAACTCATAAATATTATTAACGGGATAAAAAGCCAAAACCCATCGGTATGCTGTATCCAGACCCATCTCACATGCAACGACACACAAAAACTCAAAACAAAGGGATGGAGGAAGATTTACCAACCAAACGGAGAGCAAAAATAAATAAATAAATAAAAAGCAGGAGTTGCAACTCTCATCTCTGATAAAATAGACTTTAAAGCAACAAAGATCAAAAGAGGCAAAGAAAGACATTCACCCAATACAGGAGCACCCAGATACATAAGACAAGTTCTTAATGACTTATAAGAGACTTAGCCTCCCACACAATAATAGTGAGAGACTGTAACATCACATTGTCAATATTAGACTGATCAACGAGATAGAAAATTAACAAGGACATTCAGGACTTGAACTCAGACCCGGAACAAGTAAACTTAATAAACACTTACAGAACTCTCCACTTCAAATACACAAAACATACATTACCACCTCACACCTATTCCAAAAGTGACTACATAATTGGAAGTAAATCACTCCTCAGTAATCACATAGCATTTCATAGGTTTAAATGAAATATTGGTTGGCTGCTTGTTTGTTATTTTCTTCCCTTATTCCTTCCTGTCTCCATTGTTAAGCACAATTACTGGCATAAAAGAGGTTTTCAATTCCCATTTTTAGACTGCATTCTAGCCTGGGCAATAAAGCAATACTCTCATTCTCTCTCCCTCTTTCTCTTCCTTTTTCTTCCTCTTCTTCATTCTTTTTTTTTTTCTTTCTTCAAAAAAAAAAACAAATAAAAGAATATCTGGCAAAAAAAAAAAAAAAAAAAAAAAGAAATGGAAGCACCTGGGATCTTTCCCATCAGGGTGAAGAGGAAAGAAGCCTGTGTGAGGAAGCGAGTGCTGAGTCCTGACTCCTTCTGGGGGTCCCAGAAGGTAACTGATGGGAAGCTGCCTGACACTCACTTAGGGTCGGGGAGCATGCTTACTAGGTGGGTGTTGAATCCACTGCTTCTACATCAGAGCTTGGATTGCTGATAGAGAGAACTCAAAACACTTTATTTTAAGGTCATAAGAGAAATAAAAGTCATATTTAATACTTTTAAGTCAAATCAGAATTAACACCATTTTGCTCACATAGAAATTATTCAAACCTTTCTCCCCCATTAGGAAAGATTTCTGGCCTGGTTCTTTTTCAGTGCTTAGGTGGCACCTTCTCACTCACTCAGCTGGCAGAGCAAAGCTGATCCCTTGGCAATCCAGTAGTCATTGGACCGCTTGGAGGGTAAGAGGACGGTTACCACAAAGTTGGTTGAATGTCCTAGTTGAGGATATAGGAAAAAAAGGGTTGTTACATAGATAATAGCTTCCACATACACAGAGAGAGGCTACTAAGAGTCAAGACATCTGGGTTCCAGGCCTGACTGCCCTAAAGATGTTGGACAAATAGTCCTTTATGGGTCTGTTTTATGCTCTATAAAATGAAGATTTTAGAACAAATAATTATTTAGGACTCATCCAGCTTAGACTTCACAGAAGTTTTTTTTTTTGTGAGACAGGGTCTTACTCTATCACTCAGGCTGGAGTGCAGTGGTGTGATCTCAGCTAGCTGCAACCTCTGCCTTCCTGGGTTCAAGTGATTCTCCTACCTCGGCCTCTTGAGTAGCTAGGACTATAGGCGCATATCACCATGCCCGGCTAATTTTTGTATTTTTAGTAGAGATGGGGTTTCATCAGTTGGCCAGACTGGTCTCAAACGGCTAGCCTCAAATGACCCACCTGCCTCGGCCTCCCAAAGTGCTGGGATTACAGGCATGAGCCACCACTACCAGCCTAATAATTTATTAATAACCAGGATTCAAAGGAGTTTCATATCTGGCAACAGTGATGTTTCTCTTAAATCTGTCCATTGGTAGGTTTCCCTCTGCTTCTTTTGCCGCCCCCTTGTAATATATTTGTTGAAACAACCAGACTGTTTGTCCTGTTAAGTTTCCCAGAATCTGGATTTTGATGGCAGCATTGCTGTGGTGATTTTAAATATATTCCTCTCTTCCTGTAAGGGGTGGTTAGATCTAGAGGCATGACTACATTCAGGTTTGAGGGGTTTTTTTTTTTGAGATAGGGTCTCATTCTTTTGTCCAGGTCAGAGTGCAGTGGTGTGATTATGGCTAACTGCAGACTTGAACTCCTCAACTCAAGCGATCCTCCTGCCTCAGTCTCCCAAGCATGCTAATTATTGTATTTTTTGTAGAGAGGGGGTCTCACCATCTTGCCCAGGCTGGCAGGTTTGAGTTTTAAGAATACTTCTTAGGTAGTACGTACTTCTATCAGGAAGCACATTGTGTCTGATTGCCTTTCTTTTTTGGAATATTAGTGGCCATTGATGACTACTATATAGGACTACCCCTCTTTTAAATAGCTGAAAAAGAGTTTCTGCTGATCCTTGTACAAAATGGGGTTTCTGTCACAGTTTCAGATAAGGTTAGGTTGTTGGTCCCCTCTCCTTACTGATTTGTAAGAATTCCTTATGCCAGGCTTCTATAGTTCAGATGTTTGATCCCTCCAAATCTCATGTTCAAGTTGATCCCCAATGTTGGAGATGGGGCTTAATGGAAGGTGTTTGGGTGATGGGGGTCAGATCCCTCATGAGTAGATTAATACTCTTTGGGATCGGGGGTGAGTTGTCACTTTATTAGTTCTTGTGAGAGCTGCTTGTTAAAGAGTCTGGTGCCTCCCTCCCATCTTGCTTTCTTCCTCTCTCGCCATGGAATCCTTAGACACCAGCTCCCTTTCGCCTTCTGCTATGAGTGGAAACAGCCTGAAGCCCTCACCAGAAGCAGATGCTGGCATCGTGCTTCTTCTATAGCCTGCGGAACCACGAGCCAAGTAAACTTTTCTTTAAAGTTACTCAACCTCAGGTATTCCTTTATAGAAACACAAACAGAAACAAACTAAGACAGTTGGATTTTTTAATTATTATTATTGAGATGGGAGTCTCACTATATTGCCCAAGCGATCCTCCCACCTCAGCCTCCTAAGTAGCTGTGACTATAGGCACATGATACCACACCTGGCTAGACAGTTGGATTTTTTTCAAAACAGAAGGTCAGTGATGATTAATTTAGAGACTGTGTGTTCCAAACTGTCTCTATTCCCTTCCCTTTGGAAGATGGTTTGGTTGCGTTTTGAATTCTGCTTCAAAGATATTTTCCCTCAACCCTTTGAAGATGGTTCTCCATTATCTTCTTACGTGCACTGTGGATAATGAGAGTTGACTGATGTCAACCTGATTCTTATTCTCCGGGATTTCAGTTCCAGCATATATTATACATTGTCTTTTCTCTTTGGTTGTTTTGAGAATTTTTTTCGTTTTGGTCTCTGACAGTCTTTAAGTATCATTTTGGTATGTCTAGGTTTCTTTGAAGATTTGATTATTTGTTGTATGTTGCTAAAAATCATCCCTTTCACTTTGTAAGACCTCATAATCTAAGGATTCAAGTGTTTCTTTAGTTTTGGGAAATTACCAGCCATTCTCTTTTTTCAAACATTCTCACTCTTCCATTCTTTACTTTCTCTTTCCAGGTTGCCTAACTAGAAAAAATGTTGCAAATTCTGGCTCCTTCTACAGGGTCACTTCTTTCTCCCTCTCATTGTGCTGTATTCAAGGGGACTTCCCCGGCTCATTTTCTTTGCTCATTCTTCAGCTGTCACCTTGGTGTAAATGTTGAGGTGGCTTTCTTTCTGTCTGGTTTCTTTTTTCAGGGCTGTATATCAGCTTCAGATCCACTCAGTTTTGCATCAGGGCTTTCCATTTATTTGTCTGTTTACTTATTTATGATGGTGTTTTTGCTCTTGTTACCCAGGCTGGACTGCAGTGGCATAATCTTGACTCACTGCAACCTCTGCCTCCAGGTTCAAGCGATTCTCCTGCCTCAGCCTCTCAAGTAGCTGAGAATACAGGTGCCTGCCACCAAGCCTGGCTAATTTTTTGTATTTAGTAGAGACAGAGTTTCACCATGTTGATCAGGCTGGTCTTTAACTCCTGACCTCAGGTGATCCACCTGCCTCAGCCTCCCAAAGTGCTGGGATTACAGGCGTGAGCCACCTTTCCCGGCCTATTCACTTATTTTAAAATCTCTTTTATGGTGAGTAAAAATGGATTTGGTGGAGAAAGAGAGATTTTAGTGTCTATTCAGGCCACCACTTTAAAAATGGAAGTCTCTACTTGTTAAACTCTATTTTCTACTCGTTAGATTCTAATAGAAGCAAGAATTAATTTATAATATTAATCTATACTCGGAACAAATAGAATTTACAATTATACTTAGGAATTTTGTATGTTTTAGATGGCTTCATTTTAAGTCTAGTTAATTGGCCCAAGGGAGATCTTGGGCCAATTACAGCTTAGTGTTTGGACTTGGATTGAAGATTGTATTCAGTCATTATTTGAACTAATCTTAAGAACATCCTCACCTGTGGTTGAGAGTGTTCCTGCCCGGGCCCCTGTTTTATAAAGTGGGGAGTGGTAAAGTGTTGGGCTTGGCTCATAATTTTGTTGCGGTTCAAAATGCACCACAGGCAGCATTGGATTCATCTGTCCAGGCAATGCATCTTCTATCACCATCTCCTTATCATCCCAACGAAAAGCATCCATGAACATCCCATGAACAAGAACGCCATCCTCAGGAGAAGGCAACTGAAAGATATCCACATGTTTCAAAGTAAGAGTGGGAAAGGGAGCAGCAGGCGTGGGTCATTTCCTATATCCCATATCCTCACTAGGTAATTCTAAACAACACTCTATACATCGCTGTTATTATTCACATTTTAGAGAGGGCAATCCAGAGGCTCTGAGAGGCAAAAAATGTAACAATAATGTAATGACTTTTCCCCTTTTCATGGGAATGGGTAAGAGAGCTGGAATTATCATCTGTTATTCTTAGCAAGGTTTTTCAAGGATTTGGATGCCCTCCTAGAAGACAGATTATATATCTGAGATAATATTTGCAGAGTGCCTATGGAAAATTCCTTTTCGTTGTTCCTCTTTTTTTTTTTTTTAAAATTGTGCTTACTTTTTAATGTTTCTACTAAATAAGAAAGAGGAAGAGTGAGAGACCCTGCCCATCAGAGTCCTGTGATTGGATGTCTCTCCTGGTGCACATTTTTTTTTTTTTTTTTTTTTTTTTGCCAATTGTGGGCATCTGGGTCATTCTTCCTCAAACACTGAGTGGATTTGGCCAGTTCTGGCCCCAGGTCTTTGGATAATTGGAGCCTCACATCTCTAGGCAGAGGACTAAGCAGTGTGGATAATAGGTAGTGCATTTTATAGTGAATAAAAGGATGGTAAACTAAATTCTTCTTAGCTGGTCTTTGCTTTTTGGTGTCCTAAACTTTCTGTTTCTTGGGTGCAGCAGGGTGGGCCTTCCTGTTTTTGGACTGCCACATATGTTTATGCAGGTTTGCCTGAAAACTATCCTGCTACCTACTGGGTGTCCAGCATCTGGGCATCCACCCACAGGGAGCACCTTTTCCTATGCTGCACCAAGGCGACAAATGGGCTGCCAGTGGCCTTGCCTGTTTGTAACAGAGATAGAGCTGTGTTTAGACCAGTACATACGCTGGTCACATGACATTGGCTGTTTCACTTACACCGCACTACTGGCCTGTCTCCTGGTCTGTTGGTGGCAGACATTTGCTAGGTGGGTCAGGAGACAGGCCAGCTAGACAGTCTGAGGTCTCCCCAGATCTCCGAGATTGTAAGGCATTGTCATGGCTCAGCACATATGACCCAAGCAGAGACATGGTGTGAAATGGGATGGGGTGGAGAGACAGAGCCCTGGTGGTCACTGTAAACTTCTGTCTGTTAGAATCAGCTTCTGCAGCAGATGAAGTGTGCTGGGCACAGGCCAGGGCAGCCTCCTGGAAGGCTCCGGTGGGGGCTTTTATGTGGGTGCTGCTTTGCCTTCCTGAAGCCTAAAGTTTTCCTGACATGGGCCTGGGACACCCTCCTCTTAAGACAGGAAGGGTCTTAAAATGATAAGAGGTGCAGACATGTTAGCAATTGCTCCAGCACACATAGCTAGTGAAAAAGGTGTCAGAATTCAAACTCAGGCTTGTCTAGTTTTTTCTTTCTCTTTTTTTTATTTTTTGAGATGGAGTTTTGCTCTTGTTGCTCAGGCTGGAGTGCAATGGTGCGATTTTAGCTCACCACAACCTTTGCCTCCCGGATTCAAGCGATTCTCCTGCCTCAGCCTTCCAAGTAGCTGGGATTACAGGCATGCGCCACCATGTCCGGCTAATTTTGTATTTTTAGTAGAGATGGAGTTTCTCTATGTTGGTCAGGTTGGTCTTGAACTCCCAACCTCAGATGATTCTCCCGCCTCGGCCTCCCAAAGTGCTGGGATTACAGGCATGAGCCACTGCACCTGGTCTGTTGGTCTAGTTTTTAAACCCTTGCTTTTAACCTCTTGCTATATTGCTTCTGTAAGAGGTAGAAGGTTATTAAAGGTAGCTAAAAAAATATTGCTTTGAAAATATTTCTATAAATCAGACTAGTTTAGGCAGTTCCCATCTGGTAACTGCTAACTGGGGAGCTTATCTTGGAGGTGTGATTGCTACCTTGCCCTTCTTGCTCCTGTTAATTGGAGGTGGTGGGGGAGTGGGACATGGGAGGTTGTCTGAAATCTTCAGGGACAGTGGGATAGAAGCTGCTTTGCCATAACAGCCAGGTAGGACAATACCTCCATGTCCATGGGCAGTTCTTGTCCAAACTGCACTGTCTTGGCAGCTTCTATCACTGCAGCTTGATCCCGATAGGTGGGAATTATGTTGTATTTGAAACTCAGCTCATCTATAGGCAAACTGTATTTTCGAGCATGATTTTGAAGAGTTCCTGTAATTATGAAAATCAGAAAGCTAGGTTTAAACAACACTGCTACTCTCCAGGCACTATCCCCCTTCACCCCAACCAGGCTGCCCTGGCATTAGACAGCCTTCCCACCATAGAGAAGACCCAACTGTTAACACCTTACTCGGAGTTCACAGGGTCAGGAAGCCTGTGGGTCATGTTGGGAGGTAAGAGCCCAAGAGATGGACAAACTCTGGCCCTGGTTAGGAAGGGAAGGAAGAAGGCCAGTCTGCAGTGCATTGCCCTGCCATGTGGGAGACAAAGCAGTGAGGCAGTTTCAGAGCCTAATCTCACTAACTTTAAGATTTTGCCCTGCTTGTTTTATATGGGCTGTTTAATAGGTATTAAGAATGAGAGAGATGCTGGGCGCGGGGGCTCACGCCTGTGATCCCAGCACTTTGGGAGTCCAAGGCGGGTGGATCCGGAGGTCAAGAGATCAAGACCATCTTGGCCAACATGGTGAAACCCCATCTCTACTAAAAACACAAAAATTAGCTGGGCTTGGTGGCATGCACCTGTAGTCCCAGCTACTTGGGAGGCGGAGGCAGTAGAATCAATTGAACCCAGTAGGTGGAGGTTGCAGTGAGCTGAGATCACACCACTGCACTCCAGCCTGGTGACAGAGCAAGACTCCACCTCAGAAAAAAAAAAAAAAGAATGACAGAGATGAAGGGCTTGGCTAATTAGCATTGAGTTGCTAACAGGCTCTAGCCCCATCTGAGGCTCTCTAGCCCCATCTGAGGCTCTCTAGCCAGATTCCCCAAGGGCCGATGGAGGCACATAAGAGAATTTCTTAGAGGGAAGGAAGCTGCTCACAGCTGGGACCTGAGCAGGTGTACAGCAGTTGGTGCCCCCGAGAGTGGGTCACATGGGGAACTGAGGCACACTCTGTGTGTTCATGGAGGCAGTAGTGCCTGCACTTACGTAACCTGAGAGGGGCAGGGATTAGGTTGCTGGGGAACATCTGCCATTTCTGCCATCTTTCCTGTACCCTCAACAAGTGAGGAAGTGCAGGACCTTGTTGGATTGCCCTAAGATCAATATCCTCACTATTAGAGCATTAGCAGCCATGCCATTTCCCCAGTACCTCAAAACTCTGTGTATGACAAGTCATGCCTTTCCTGTGGGGTTTTTCTAGGAAAAGCACTGGTACCTGTTAGAAATCCTTGAGGAAAGAAGAAACCGGAGATCCAGTAGGACTTAGGCTGTCCTCTTTTGAGCCACAACTGAAGGAGAAACATGCTTATAATAAACATTATTTCTGGGATAGCATTTGTCTTCTAAAGCAAAGTCCTATTTGGGGAGAGCTTCTCAGGAGGCAGAATCTAAAGCAGCCCTGAGTTAGTCACCGCCCCCACTTCACTGCCTGTCCCATTCCCCTTCCTGTTCTGCCAGCCTGATGACTGCAGACCCAAAGCCTGGTTATTGTGGGATATGTGAGAGGGAGACAGCAGCAAAGTTGTCTGGAGTTTGGACTCATCTCAGTTGGTCTATACCTCACTGTGGGGTCCCATGAACTAGAGCTGAAACCCCAAGGATGCCTGGAATTGAAATGGAATGTGGGGATGAGTGCCTAGGGCAAATGATATAATCAGTGTAAGACCATTCTGGACATTTCTGTTTCTCTGGGCTCAGACTATCCATCAGTGACTATGGATATATTCAGTCAGAGCTTCCTAGGGACCTTAGGCCAGCTATGCCATCATATTCATCAAAGCCTAGTGAAGGGAATTTTCTTACATCCACAAATGAGGTCCTCAGGATAAGGTCTTTGACCCACGATCCTAGTGGCTTCAGGGATGGGTAGGCTGTGTTGGACCACAGAGCAGGAACCTGGTTGTTAAGGAAACTGTTATATACTTTTTCCATTTCTTCAGACATCGCCACCAATCCAGCGATGGCTTTGTTGAGTGTTTCTAGAGAAGTCTGAAAGAACAAAAAAGGGATTTAAGGTGCTGGTGGCCTTTGCAGATGTCATTTTCCAGTCAATGACACACATTCATGGCAGCAGGGGCTACCTTGCCGGGAGATGCCACTTGCTGGGTTCTATCCTCTTTGTACACTGCCTGCTGGGCCAGACCCTCCAATATCTCCTGCATTATTACAATATATGACTGTTGCGATGTAGCACTTGAGGGTGGCAGTTAGTAGCAGAGTCCAATGTGCTGGAAAGAAGGAAGCAGAAATGCTTCCTGAAGCCTGGAGAAGTGGCTGGGAGAAATGCCACTGTCCAGCACTCCTCGAGGCCGAAAGAAAAATAGGCCTGACTGTGATTTGAGAACCACAGAGCGTGAGGAAGTGGTGGAGATGGGGACTGAGAACCACCTCATGCCACTGCTCATTTCTGCTAAGGGGGTTCCCCCAACCCCGAGAGTTAGAGTAGAAAAAATATTTTTTTTTTTTTTTTTTTTGAGACGGAGTTTTGCTCTGTCCCCTCGCTGGAGCGCAGTGGCGTGATCTTGGCTCACTGCAACCTCCGCTTCCTGGGTTCAAGCAATTCTCCTGCCTCAGCCTCCCAAGTAGTTGGGATTACTGGGGTGTACTGCCATGCCCAGCTAATTTTTGTATTTTTGGTAGAGATGGAGTTTTGCCATATTGGCCAGACTGGTCTTGAACTCCTGTTCTCAGGTGATCCGCCCACCTCGGCCTCTTAAAGTGCTGGGATTACAGATGTGAGCCACTGTGCCCAGCCAGAAAGGGGAGAGTCTTAGATGAGACTAATCTTCCAGCTGGCATCAGAGGGTCTCCTTGTACTGGAAACACCTCCTTAAAACATGTCTCGTAGCCTCTCCTCCTCTCATCAGAAGATGGAGGCAGGCCATAGTCCGGAGAGACACTGGGCTGGAGTGGAGTACAGGGTGATGTTTGCCCCCTGGCTAAAGACGAAGGAGAGCATATAGGTGGGTACGGTCCCCATAGGTTGCAGTGTTGTGAAAACAGTCATATATGGGGAAAATATAATAGGAAGATGTTAGAGGTAAAATTTATGTTAATTAAACAACCAAATAAGGCCTGGGACCACATGCACTTTCTTAGCAACAGGCGCTGTGTGGATGAAACCAGGCTACATATCCTTCCATTCTTTCATAGATTTATTTGTTGTTCCCTTCTCCCTGCACCTCTTTTCACAAGAGGCAGTGGTAGAAAAAATAAGTGCTTTACTTAGATTTGTCCTTAAGATCTGAGGAACCATCTGCAGCAGAGTGCAGGAAGGAGGCCCTTAGCCAGAGCCAAGACAACCTCCGTGTTAGACCTGGAAATAGGAAGAAGTAGCAGAAGACTCATCTAAAATGCAGAGTGAACACATACAATGAGAGGTGGAGGGAACAGACTGCTGAGACCTTCACGATCTGCTTAAAATAGAGAGAGGTCATGTTGCAGTTGATTCTCCCTCAGGAGGCAGCCAACACACAGATGTATTAAATGGGAGAAAGAGTACTTCAAAGGCTTTCCTTGCCCTATGGCTCGAAGCCTATACAGGGTGGCCTTGTCACTCCCAGGACCTGCCCTATCCCACAGTTCTGTCTGGAGGAGAGTGGGTTCGCCAGGATGGCATTACCCAAGACTCCTGGGTGCTGCTGCCTTCCCTGGCTTTCTTATTGTCACCACAGTGCTGCCTGGCTGTTCCCAAGGGGAAGGGAAGGTGAGGCTGGGAACAAAGCCAGGGCAAGGCAGGAGCAGACCTTACGGTCTAAGACTAGAGGTCAGGTGAGGAAGGCTTCTGGCACAGTCACAGCATGCCTTGGTGGGCACCTCTCTTCTGATGGGAATGCTTGGCTGTGATTCCTGATGGCCCTGTGGGCCACCTGACACTGGGCTCCTCCAGTTATGCTTCCATTAGGTGAATTCCTCCGTTAGTGGTGATCTGGGGTTTGTTTGGCCAGAAGAAGTGACCAAGGGAGATTTGAGAGTCACATTTGTTCACTCATACATTCAAATATTTATGGAAGATTTAGTATGTCAGTTACTAAGGAAACAAAGATGACAAATACAACAGCTCCTTTGTCTTTAAGAAATTCTTTGTTACAGTAGCCATACTCATGGGGGAAAATTATAAAAAATGTAAGAAACACAGTGGTGGACACAGACACCTGAGATGACGGGGCCTTGAAGATGGGACCCTAATTCATCTGGCAGTAGAGGGAAGGGCTGGTCTCTCCAGAAAGACATTATGGAGGAAGTGACATCTGAATTTATCTTCAAGTGGGTGAAAGTTCATGGAAAGGGCAAGACATAAGTAGCATCCATTTCCTGGTCTTCCTCAGAACAACAGCATCTCCTTAGTGCTAGCTGGGCACATAGTACCCCCTCTAGAGACTGCGTTTTCCAGCCACCCTTGCAGCTGGGGTGTGGCCATGTGATCAAGTTTTGGCTAATGGGATACAAGAAGAACCTCTGGATCACATCTGTATAAGGAAGCTGCTTTTCCTTGCCTCTCTCTTTCCTGCTTCCTACTGGCTGGCAAAAGGGGATAATTGGGGCAGCCACCTTAGACCCAGACACGGAAGTTGTCTGTTGAGACTAGAAGAGCCAACCTGTTTATCCCTGGATGAGCTCACAAAGCAGAATTAACTACCTCCCCTAGACAGGGCTCCCTCTAGGCTATTAGGAGAGAGGAAAGTGAATGTTTATCTTGTTTTGGACTATGTTATTGGGATCTTTATCATAGCAGTCTTTAGTCTATGCCCCAATTCATCCAATATAGAAGGAGATAAGCCCTGACCTGGAGACCTGATCAGGAGACTGAGAGAGGAGAGAGACTTAGCTTGCTGACTTTGGTGCATACCCGGCTAGATGCCATAGTCCCAAGGTGAAGACTACATACTCAGCTGACCCAGGGCCCATCTAACCAACAAACCTAGGTATTGCCAGCCAAGCAGCAACATCTGGAGACTTTGCCTTTCTGATAGGGAACAGAAATGGTCTTTTGCTGTAAAAGATCTCTCTCAGTTCTACCCCAATCTTATCCCCAAGTCTAGACCTTGAACTAGGCATTTGGTTTCCTGCTTAGCAGTAACACTTTTGCTGTTAATGCTCAATATTTGCTAATAGTTATTCTTTTTCTTTTATCAAAGTTATGCACAGAGAAACTAGGAAGACCTTTAACCATCATTATAAATACAAGGCAGTGCAGAGAAAGTATCTATAAACATAAAGCAGAGGATGAAACAGGTGTTTGCAAATTTCAGTGGCATTAAAACCATCTGGGGAGTTTATTTAAAATTCATATTCCCAGGCTCTGCTTCAAGAAATTCTAACTCAGTAGGTCTTGATTGGGATCAAGGAATCCACATGTTGAACACATGCCACAGGGGACTCTAATGCAGGCATTTTGTGTCCTGCACTTTGAAAAATTCTGGTTTTCATAGTCTTGCTTAAAGACTATGCTGTTAAATGCAAACTAGACATTAGGAACAAGCAATGAATCACTCCTAATTGAGTGCTTAGGTCTCTGATCAATTTCTCGTGAGTCAATAGAATCTAAGGGTGTAAGTTAGGATAGGGAGGAGACTGAGAATTTGTAATGTTACATATCCACTCCGTCATTATTAGAAAATGGGAATACAGACTCATTAGACAAGGGTAAATTCATTTTTAGACCAACTGGGCTTGAAGAGTTGTTAGTGTATTCAAATGAAAATGCTGAAGTGATGGGAACAGAAAAATTTCATATTACACAATTCTCTACAAAGCTTTGATGCTCGATAGCAAAGATGGAAGTAAGGTCTCATACATGAATTAATTTCAGCAGGTTGTTAAACCGGTCCACTTCCTGTCCAAGAACAATGGTCAAGGAGTTCAGGCGTCCTTGAGGATCCTTGATGAAAAGGCTCTCAGAAGCACCCTCCATTTCCAGTTTTTCTGAAATATACACAGTGATTCCTCAGGCCAGTCATCATTGATTTGTTCTCACAATATTGCTAAGGCAATGTGCTTATCTTAACATTTAAAAAAAGCCAGCTTCTCTCATTGTTTAAACCAGATACATAGGATTTAAATGTGATATTTTTATAATTTAGAATGCTTTTGTGATTCACCTGTGTTTATGTAAAAGCGATCATAGAAAATTATGCTTAAATTCATGTGTATCAGGGCATATATATATATATATATATACACACACACACACACACACACACACATACTCACTGTTTTTTCTCTCAAACATTAAGCCGTTGCATTTTATTTCCTCCCTTAAAACATGTTCGCTATGGGTATTTTCATCTTCCTAGTGTGGGCTATGTGGTCTATGGCCCTGGGACAGGGGATGCAGGTCCCCAGTTACTTAAATGAGATCATAGAGAGACTGGCTGTGCTAACATAGGAGGAGGACTAGAAAAGGGAAGGAGAAACCTGCTCATTTTCATTCTGGTTGACTGTGGGGAAGAGGTGAGGGTTGAGAGGGAAGAGGATGAAATGGAAGGTCACTATGGCTCAGTGGTATCTGCAAGTCTGATGAGGGGTTTGAAAAGTCTCCAATGTGGAATGAGGGGTTTGGCAGGAGGGCACAGGAAGGTGTGCCTGGCTTTGCCTTATTGGGAGGCAGAACCCTGAAGGCTTCATTGGCAAAGGCTAGCAGGACAAAGCTGTTGCCTGGCAGACAAGGAACATTCCAGAAACTAGGCTTGAAGAGTTGTTAGTGGATCTAAATGGAAATGTTGGATGGCCCAGTGACCCCGAGTCTCCCCCTCTGCCATACAGGTGTTTAAATCTCCCGCTTCCTTGCTCACCTGCACTGCAAAGGAAAGGTTGGGGACAGGAGACAGAGAGGAGACAGACTTAGTGTTTATCCCACATTACTGGCCATTATTTAAAGGGACTGACTGCATTATTAAACAGGCCCATGGTTCAAACTGAATGGAAAATGTAGCTCTTCTTTCTCCCTACAATCATCACATGCAGGCTCAGATGAAGAATCATATGAGCTACGAAAGAGGAAGGAACAGCATTTTCCTTGCATATCTGAGAAAAGTATGTGTAAACAAATGGCTATGACATACATATATCAATTTTTTTTCTTGACCACACATATTTGGCTGCTGGACAAAAATCCCATAGCAGTGCCAATGAGTCTAATCTCTTGGGTCCACAGTGCTGTGGTTACATGTCCCTGGTCTTCTCTTTCCACCATTCTTCTAAGGGCTATTTCAAACCCTCAGTGCATTTGTTGAGCTAATTGCTTCCCTGCGCTCTCAGTCTCAGCAGATGAACTGCTTAGCATTTCACAGTAAAAGTACAAGCTTTATGAAGCTTAGAGAGAAAAACCTCATAGGTGTCAGTGCGATTCTACAAAACAAGTGCACGGTCTCTCTAGCTGTCCATTCATCCCTCCATCTTTTTCCCAACCAGCACTCCATCTTATACTTATTGATCTTATATTTATTGACTCTATTTGCTTCAACAACAGAATTCTCTACCCAAGTAGACATTCTCTTGAGGGCCTGCTTCTAGAAGGCAGATAACTGACTTCTGAAATCACAGGGCTCCTTTTCTTCCAGCAGGACTCAGTCACTATTTTTTTCTGCCTCAATTTTCTTTTTCCTGTAATGACATCTCTTCCAAGCATAAATAAATAAGACATCTAAATCTCCTGTGGATCTAAGGAAAATCTTAAAATAGATCTCTTGTGATCATTCAGGAAGATTCTTTCACTTATCAGAAAACAAGGTGAAAGTAATTTTAGCCATTTCTTCTAAATAGAGAAAAAAATTAAATGGATTCTAGAGCAGAACTGTCTAGTAGAACTTTTAAAGATGATGGAAGTGTTCTCTATCTGTACTGTTCAATATGATAGCACTTGAAATGTGACTGGTACAAATGAGGAAATGAATTTTAAATTAAATTTAAATTTAGGTAGCCACATGTGGCTAGTGGCTATTTTCTTGCACAGCACAGGTCTAGAGACATTAGAATAATGAAACCAAGGGAAGCTCAGGAAAGTCTTGTTAAAGTTGCGTTGAGCTGGAAACCAGTTTCCTCCTAATGCTTCTGGGAGTTGGGATGTTGAGCTGCTATAAGCTTCTAGTCTATAAATGAAGAGCTCCATGTCAAAAGAGCTCTTTAGGTAAAAAAAAAAAAAAAAAAAAAAAAAGCCTACATAATAAACAGGTTTAGATACCTGTTTATCACTCAGTTCTCTGAGTTTATTCCGAAAATTTCCATTACATACAGATTCCTAAAATTATTTATTACCTGGAACTCTGGTTTGGACAGAAGCAACAAGTTCTTGAACAATTTCGTCATTGCTTTTTCCCTCTCCACCAGTAGATGACCTTGGCTGAACCTCAAGTATGGTGTTGATTAAAGTGTTGGTCTCTTTGTACTGTAATGGCAGTAAGAGAAAAGACTGAAATTCTCAAAAAAAAATTTGCAACACATATAATTACTTACAGAAGTAAAGGCATTTCTCTAAAACAATAATATTTATTTTCACTTTATTTTATTGTGGTAAGAACAATTAACCTATCTACCCTCTTAACAAATGTTAAGTGTGCAAGACATTATCGTTGACTATATGTACAATGTTGCACAAAAGATCTCTAGTGCTGATCGATCTTGCTTGATTGCAAGTTTATACCTGTTGATTAGTCCCTCCCATTTCCCTGTCTCCCCAGCCCCTGGTAACTACCATTCCACTATTTAATTCTATGAATTTCACTATTTTAGATAACTCCATAAAAGCTAAATCATGTAGTATTTGTGTTTTTGTGACTGGCTTAAGGAAATTTTATTTTCTATCTTGAAGGTAGAGTTGGTAAAATGTGGTCATTGGAAATGCCTAGTACCTAGTTGTTACTGACACTAAAATTTTTTTTATTGAACAACAATGTGTTTAATGGGCTGGGCCCAGTGGTTTATGCCTGTAATCCCAACGCTTTGGGTGGTCAAGGCAGGAGGATTGCTTTTAGCCCAAGAGGGATTGCTTTAGCCCAAGAGTTTGAGACCAGCGTGGGCAACACAGTAAGACTCTGTTCCTACACACACACAACAAAAATTAGCTGGGTGTGGTGGTGTGCACCTGTGGTGGGAGGCTGAATGGGGGATAGCTTGAGCCCAGGAGTTAGAAGTTGAGGTGAACTATGATCTCACTACTGCACTCTAGCCTGGGCGACAGAGGGAGACACTATTTCAAAAGGAAAGAAAACAAAAATAAATAAATAAATGTACCTAATGCTGCTGAACTGTACACTTAAAAATGATTAAAATGTATATTTTCTCATATATATTTTACTATAATAAAGAATGGTTAAACATTTTAAGCTAATCAGTTAAAAGAAATTATGAAAGTGAGAAAAAAATAATGAGAACACAGTTTCGGGTCATCTAACTTTTTTTTTAAAATAAAAATATGGTCTATTATAGGAAATTGAGTTAATCAATTTATGTAATATTAATTCATTTTCAATATTATAAGTCTTCTCATAGCACAGAAAAATCCTCATGAACTATGCTTTAAGTGACTATGTGATAATTTAAGTCACAACGTGATACTACTTATGGTATGAATGAACTATAATTAATATGAGTTATTTATCTATTTTTGGGAAATTTCTAGTTTTTAAAATTTTATTAGACTTTTTTTTTTTTTCTTTTTGAGATGGAGTCTCACTCTGTTGCCCAGGCTGGAGTGTAGTGGCATGATCTTGGCTCACTGCAACCTCCACTTCCCAGGCTCAAGCAATTCTTTTGCCTCATCCTCCTGAGTAGCTGGGATTACAGGCACGTGCCGCCATGCCTGGCTAATTTTTATATTTTTAGTAGAGACAGGGTTTCACCATGTTGGCCAGGCTGGTCTTGAACTCCTGGCCTCAAGTGACACACCTGCTTTGGCCTCTCAAAGTGCTGGGATTACAAGCGTCAGCCACTGTGCCCAGCTGATCTTATTAGACTTCAGGGATAGACTATGTATGTATGAATTTCATCCACCATTTTTGAAATTCTTTAAATGATACGTAGAGGCAATATTTTAAAACTGGGTATTACCATATTAATTTCTAAAAACATTGTATCAATTTATATTTCCAACAATAGTGTATCATAAAACCTGTCTTTTTGTGTCTTTGCAAGATTAATGTTATTACTTAAACAAATATTTGCAATTTAATAGATAAAAAATAGTTTCTCATTTTTTGCACTTTTTTTTTTTGGTGATGGAATCTCTCTCTGTTACCCAGGCTGGAGTGCAGTGGCAAAATCTTGGCTCACTGCAACCTCCGTCTCCTGGGTTCAAGATTCTTCTGCCTCAGCCTCCCGAGTAACTTGGACCATAGTGTGCACCACCATGCCCGGCTAATTTTTGTATTTTTAGTAGAGACGGGGTTTCACCATACTGGCCAGGTTGGTCTTGACTCCTGACCTCATAATTCGCTGGCCTCAGCCTCCCAAAGTGCTGGGATTACAGGTGTGAGCCACTGTGCCTGGCCACATTTTTCACCCAGTCAATGTGCCTGGCCACATATTTTTTAAGATTTAAAGTCTTAAAAATTAAATTCTTAAATTTAAATTCTTCAAGATCTTAAAAAATATATTCATTGACCATCTATATTACTTGTTTATAAACTTTGCATAATGTTTTTGCAAATTTTTGATTTTTAGCATTTTATATTATTAATTTATTAGATGATTCTATAATATGAAAAATTAATTTTTTCTGTTTTTTTTTTTGTTTAGAAATGTTTTGATTTGCCACTTGTAATTTTTTTTAAAAAATTTTAGATTCGGAGGGTACATGGATGTCACATGGATGTATTGCATGGTGCTGAGGTTTGGGCTTCTATTCAACTTCCCCAAATAGTGAACATAGTACCTAATAGGTTGTTTTTCAAATCTTTTCTTCCTTCCTTTTTCCCCGCTTTTGGAGTCCCCAGTGTCTATTGTTCCCATCATTATGTCCATGTGTACCTAGCGTTTAGTGTCCACTTATAAGTGAGAACATGCAGTATTTGGTTTTGTTTCTGCATTAATTCACTTCGGATAATGGCCTCCAGCTGCATCAATTTGCTGCAAAGGACATGATTTTTTGTGGCTGTGTAGTATTCCATGGTGCACATGCTCCACATTTTCTTTGTCCATTCCACTGTTGATGGACACCTATGTTGATCCTATGATCCTATGTCTTTGAGATTGTGAATAGAGCTGTGAACATATGAGTGCATGTGTTTTTTTGGTAGAATGGTTAATTTTCCTTTGGGTCTATACCCAGTATGGGATTGCTGGGTTGAATGTTACTTATATTTTCAGTTTTTTTGAGAAATCTCCAAATTGCTTTTCACAGGGGCTGAACTAATTTACAATCCCACCAACAGCGCATAAGCATTCTGTTTTTTCTATAACCTTTACCAATATGTAATTTTTTGACTTTTTAATAATTGCCATTCTGACTGGTGTGAGATGGTATCTCATTGTGGTTTTGATTTGCATTTCTCTGATGATTAGTGATGTTGAGCATTTTTTCATGTTTGTTGGCTGCTTGTATGTCTTTTTTTTTTGAGAAGTGTCTGTTCATGTCCTTTGCCCCCTTTTAATGGGGTTGTTTTTTGCTTGTTGGTTTCTTTAAGTTCCTTATAGATTTTGGATATTAGTCTTTTTGTCAGATGCATACTTTGCACATATATTTTCCCATCTCTTGATAGTTTCTTTTGCTAGGCAGAAGCTCTTCATTTTAATTAGGTCACAATTATCAATTTTTGTTTTTGTTGCATTTGCTTTTGAGGTCTTAGCCATAAATTCTTTGCCTAGGCCAATGTCCTGGTATTCCCTAGGTTTTCTTCTAGGATTTTAATAGTTTGAGGTGTCACATTTAATTCTTTAATTCATCTTGATTTAATTTTTGTATATGATGAGAGGTAGGAGTTGAGTTTTATTCTTCTGTATATGGTTAGCCAGTTTGCTTAGCACCACTTATTGAATAGAGTGTCCTTTCCCATTGTTTATTTTTGTCAACTTTGTTGAAGATCAATTGGTTTGTAGGTATGTAACTTTATTTCTGTGTTCTCTATTCCATTGGTCTACGAGTCTATTTTTTGTACCCGTACCATGCTGTTTTGGTTACTGTAGTCTTATATAATACCTCTGGCTTTGTTCTTTTTTCTTAGAATTGCTTTGATAATTCAAGTTCTTTTTTGGTTTCCTGAATTTTAGAATGTTCTTTTCTAATTCTGTGAAAAATGATGTTGGTAGTTTGACAGGAATAGATTAAAATGTGTGATTGCTTTGGGCAATATGGGCATTTTTATGATATAAATTCTTCCAATCCATGAGCATGAAATGTTTCTACATTTGTTTGTGTCATCCATGATTTCTTTCAGCAGTGTTCTGTAATTCTTGTAGAGATGTTTCACCTCCTTAGTTAGATGTATTCTTAGGCATTTTATTTTTCTTATGGCAATTGTGAATGGCATTGTGTTTTTGATTTGGTCCTCAGCTTAAACATTTTTGATGTATAGAAATGCTACTGATTTTTGTACACTGATTTTGTATCATCCTGTAACTTTACTGAAGGAGTTTATTAGGTCTGATAGTGCTTTGGCAGAATCTTTAGGATTTTCTGTGCACAGAACCATATTGTCAGTGAAGAGAGAGAATTTGACTTCCTCTTTTCCTATCTGGATGCATTTTATTTCTTTCTCTTGCCTGATTACTCTGGCTAGGACTTCGATTACTATTAATATGTTCAATAGGAGTGGTAAGAGTGAAAATCCTTGTCTTGTTCCAGTTCTCAGAGAAAATGCCTCCAGTTTTTTCTGTGAAGTATGATATTGGCTATGGGCTTGTCATAGATGGATCTTATTACTTTGTGGTATGTTTCTTTGATGCCTAGTTTGTTGAGGGCTTTTATCATTAAAGAATGTTGGATTTTATTGAATGCTTTTTTTGGCACTGATTGACATAATCATATGGTTTTGTTTTAAATTCTGTTTATGCAATGAATTACATTTATTGATTTGTATGTTGAACCATCCTTGCATCCCAAGAATAAAGCCCACTTGATTGTGGTGGATTATCCTTTTGGCGTGCTATTGGATTAGATTTCCCAATATTTTGTTGAGGATTTTTGAGTTTATGTTCATCAGGGTTATTGGCTTGTAGTTTTCTCTTTTGGTTGTGTCTTTGATTTCATAGAATAAGTTAGGGAGGAATCCCTCCTCTTTGATTTTTTGGAATAATTTCCAAAGGATTGGTACTAGCTCTTCTTTGTACATCTGATAGAATTTGTCTGTGAATTCATCTGGTCCAAAACTTGTTTTGATTGGTAGGTTTTTTTAAATTGCTGATTCAATTTTGTAACTTATTATTGATCTGTTTAGGGTTTCTATTTCTTTCTGGTTCAATCTTGGGAGGCTGTGTATTTCCAAGAGTTTATTCATTTCCTTTAGGTTTTCTAGTTTGTGCACATAAACATATTTGTAGTAGTCTCTGAGGATCTTTTATGTTTTTGTGGGAGCAGTTATTAGGTCACATTGTCATTTCTAATTGTGCTTATTTGTATCTTTTTTTCTTTGTTAATCTAGCTAACAGTTTATCAATCTTTTTTAACTTTCCAATGAGCTAACTTTTGTTGTTGTCGACCTTTGTATGCTTTTTTCTTTTTGGTTCCAATTTCATTTAGTTCTGTTCTGATTTTAGTTATTTCTTTTCTTCTGCAAGCTTTAGTTTAGTTTGTTCTTGTTTTTCTAATTCCTTTGGGTGCAACATTAGGTTGTTAATTTGAGATCTTTCTATTAATATCTTCTTGATGCAGGTAGTTAGCTTCATAAACTTTCCTCATAACACTGTTTTTGTTGCATCTCAGAGCTTTGGTATCTTGTCTGTATTTTCACTTGTTTCAAAGAATTTTTAGATTTTTGCCTTGATTTCTTTGTTTACTCAAAAGTCATTCAGGAGCATGTTGTTTAGTTTCCATGTATTTGTGTGGTTTTGAGAGTTCCTCTTGGTATTGATTTCTAATTATATTCCACTGTGTTCTGAGAAGACACTTGGTATGATTTTAATTTTTTAAATTTGTTGAGACTTGCCTTATGACCAAGCATGTGGTCAATATTAGAGTATGTTTTGGGTGCAGATGAGAAGAATGTATATTCTGTGGTTATTGGTGGAATATTCTGTAGATGTCTATTAGGTCCAATTAGTCAAGGATTGAATTTAAGTCCAGAATTTCTTTGTTAGTTTTTTTCCTTGATGATCTGTCTGATGTTGTCAGTGGAGTGTTGAAGTTCCCCTACCCTCTGTCCCTCTGGTTATTGTGTGGCTGTAGAAGTCTTTCCTTAGGTAGAAGTAATTATAAGTCTGGATGTTCCAATGTTGGGAGCATATATAGTTAGGATCATTAAATCTTCTTGAATTGAACTCTTTATCATTATATCATGCCCTCTTTGTCCTTTTTTACTGTCGTTAGTTTACAGTCTGATTTTTCTGATGCAAGAATAGCATCCTCTGATCTTTTTCATTTTATTTCCATGATAGATCTTTTTCCATCTCTTTACTTTGAGCCTATAGTTGTCATTACATATGAGATGGGTCTCTTGAAGACAGCAGAAAGATGGGTCTTGTTTTTTTAATCCAATTTGCCATTTTATGTCTTTTAAGTAGAATGTTTAGGTCATTTATATTCAGGTTAATATTGATATGTAAGGTTTTGTTTCTGTTGTGGTGTTGTTTCTATTGTGGTGCTGAAGTTCTTGTGCTGATTCCTTCTCATCTGAAGGAGCTGATGCTTTTTTTTTTTTTAATTCACTGTTGTTTGGATGGAGTTTGACTTTTTATTCTTTTTTTTCCTGGAGGGTATGACTGTGGTATATGTTATGCACAATCAGTTGGCTTTGTTTCTGGATGCTTTCAGAGGGCCAACGGTCTATATGGATTCTTTGGTTACATATAGGTTCATGCAGTGTGTTCGAGAGGCATTGCCTGTAGCAATGTTATTTTTGTTTGGTATTGTAATTCAGGCTGTAGTCCAGTAAATGGTGCTTAAAAGAGCCAGTACATAGGCTCTTAGCCACAATAGCCCTCAGTGGGGGTGGAGGCACCAGAGAAGTGCAAAAAGCATGCTCTTCCAGCTCACAGTTACCTTCAGCAGGGTTGGGTCCAATGGAGAATCACAGAGAAGCAGCTTACTGCAGTATACACACTTACCAGGCTCCAACAGGGAGAGCTCCAATGGGAAGGCAGGGGAGGGTGGAAAATGAGAGATGGTCCCTCTTTAAGTCCATTCCTAGGCCTTGGTGGTGTCCCTTTCAGTGGCTGGCATCACACCCCTATTTACTTTGTCCCAAGTGGGGCTTTGATGGAGTGCGCTCCCTCCTTTCCTAGGGGTGGTTTGCACCAAAGACTAAGTCTCTAGATGACCCTTTACTCCTTAGGTAACTGCCTGTCTCCTGTGCTTGCCAAAGTTAGAGTGAGTTGTGGAGTATTTCTGCAGGCGGTTTGGTGATGCAGTGGTTCAAAGGTGGAGGCTCCCTGGACAGGGTAGTGGCACTGCTGGTGTACAACCAATATGGCATCAACTGCCTAGGTCTCAACCCAGTGGATGGCTGTGGGACCTGCCCAGCTCATGCTCCCTGACCTTGTGGGTCTCCCTCCAGTCTCTGCCCAGATAGCAGGACCAACCAGCTAGGCTTGTCCCAAGCCATTTGTGTCCAGATCACTAAGCCAGCTCAGGCATTGTGGGCCATGAAACTTCATAAGGGAGAAGTGGAGGCTGTTAGGCCATGCCTATCTTGGTCCAGTCTTGAAAAAGGAGGGGTGACCATCTCTCATGCTGGCACACAAATCTGTGTCATACTCTTCTTTGTGTTCTGACAGTGGGGCTTCTCCCCTACTTGAGCTCAGGCCACAGATATCAACTTGATATCCTGGGTGGTGTGCTTGTGTCCTGGGGAGTTGGGAAAAATTGCGGATTTTTCCTTTGGCCTCTAGGTGTCAAGCACTGGCTGTGATGGAGGTGGTAAACTACTCCTGGGTTGCCAATAAAACACTCAGGCAGGGCTGTGGAGGCTGTGCTGTGGGCACTCTCCTGCAGGAGCAACCTCACAGGTGGTCTTGAGAGGGACCAATAGGCAAAGAGGTGCATGGATTAGGGCCTGTAGCAATGGTGGTGGGGTCTGTCTTGAGGCATGAGCACGCCCAGGCCCTGCTCTTTCCTGGCCTGGCAGACAGCAGGAGCTACAGTCACTCAGTGTAACATGGAGAGCCTTGGGGGATGAGTGTCTGTGGTCATGTTACCTTACAGCTGCACAGCATAGCCAAGCCTTCTAGGCTCTGTGTAGGTTCAAACTGTGCCTCTGCTTATTCTTTGGGCAGTTCTGCTTGCCAGTCCAAAGGTGTGTGGGGGTCATGGGAACTCCTGTGATAGGGTCTCAGCAGTCCATGGCAGGAATGTGGTGCCCTGGGGTTTCTTCACTGACTTCTTCTTTAGGTCCAGTCCAAGTCCAGGGGCTGGTTCTGGTGCCTGGTGACCCCAAGCAGGCCTAGGTCATAGGAGAGCCTTGAGTGCATGCTGAAGAGAGACTACCCTTAGGTAATGGTGCATCCTCACAAGTTCTTACGTAGAGGAGTAAAACAACCCAGTTTGCTCTGGGTTATGATGTGGTACTGTGACCATGCTTTTAATAAACAGTGTTTTAATTTACCTGCTTTGGACATTTGTCACCGTACTTTTATAATTGAATCATGTATGGATCCACAAATCTTTGTGTAATATGACACAAATGTGCCCAGCCTGGTGGAAGAAGGGCAAAGAAAGACAGTTATATTATTATTGAAATCCTCATGTAATTGTTGGACTGTGATTAGGTAGATTATGGATGAACTAGGCAGAAGGCCTGGAGATGGAGGGGCTTTGCCAGTGACAGGGAAAATGCATGATGGTCTTAGGATTCTGTGAAGGATCCAGAGGGACCAGACTAAATTGGAACCAAATGTTGAAATCAAGGTGAAACAATTATTTTATTTGTTTATTTAGGAAGATCATAATTACCAGAGTGAGTAGATGTGATTATTGATGTTTCGAGTTTATATACACAACATTAATATGTATTTTAAGAGGAAAGGCCACATACCTGGAAGACTAGATTGGCATTTTCATGCATTCCAAAAATTTCTGGGTCATCAATCAAAGGCAGATTTTCAATGTAGTCCTGAAACTCTTGCAGGCTGTCAGCCATGGGTGCAAAATAGATGCCTGTTATTAAAAACACAGAAGACAAATATGTCTTAAATAGACTGGCTTTGTACTGCCGAGTTTGATTCTTCTTTGCACGGTGCAGATGGTGTTTGCAATCAGCTGCCTCATTTAGAAAGGGGGATTGTTTTTCCTAAGTTTTCATTGCTGTGTCTAGTTTTGCTACCTTTTCTTCAGGCCTTGAGAATCTGATTACTGTCCTAACTTTTCAGATGCCTTCTCCAGAGCATTTAAAGATGCTGAGAATCCAGGGATATGCTGCTGAAAGGGGTATCTTATGAAGGTCTCCACATTTATGTTGAAAGGTGTAACTTATCAAGGGCTTAAATTTATGCTTGTGTTAGAGATTGCTTTCATGTTTGTTTGATAAACAACAACAGCCCTCTCCAATTCCCCAAGCCAAAAGCTACATTTGCCAAACATTGAATTCTAGGGTTATTCAACTATCTATAGTGATTGCAGGAAAAACAGTTGAATCTTTTTTTTTTTTTTTGAGACACAGTTTGCTTGTCGCGCAGCTGGAGTGCAATGCAATGGCATGATCTTGGCTCACTGCAACCTCTGTCTCCCAGGTTGAAGTGATTCTCCTGCCCCAGCCTCCCGAATAGCTGGGATTACAGGCCACTACACCAGCTAATTTTTGTATTTTTAGAAGAGATGGGGTTTTACCATCTTGGCCAGGCTGGTCTCAAACTGCTGACCTCAGGTGATCCACCTGCCTTGGCCTCCCAAAATGCTGGGATTACAAGCATGAGCCACCATGCCTAGCCTACAGTTGAATCTTATCAGCTTTGACTGATGCTCAGTGGTAGGAGCTTTTATGAACTTGTACTAATCAAGTTGCTCCTTCCAAGGGGATCAACACTCAGGACAATTAATCTGTTTGCTGTCTGACTCACAATGAGCTATCACCGACTCACAGATCTGGTTTTTACTCAACTTACTGTAATAGATATTTTGTTTTCCTTATTTTAAAAAATACTTTTATATAATAATAATCATAATATTTATTATTATTTAGAGACTGGGTCTTTTAATGTTGCCCAGGCTGGAATTGAATTCCTGAGCTCAAGTGATTCTCCCACCTCAGCCTCCTGAGTATCTGGGACCATAGACATGTGCCACCATGTCTGAATGTTTTATTTGATTATATTCAAAATATACTAGAATATAACATTGAAAACACATTTAGACACAATGCAATAAATTTTAAAATCAAATAACTGAAAGTAGTTACCACACACTATGTATCTCTGTGACTACTATCAAACTCGCTCTGAAGGTGATCAAGCATGGGATAGGGTGTGGCCAGAGCAGGGTTGTGGAGACCAGACACAGACAGCCATTGGATGGAAAACTGAGAGATGCTCTCAACGGCTTCTTGGGAAAGTCCTTTTCTGTAATACTGAAAAGTCATTCACCTGATTCAGAGTATTTATAATCTTCTTCTAATGTTTCAGGAGAAAAAAATCTTTTCAAGATAGTACGAAGGCATCTTTGATCCCAGGTGTCTGTGACTCTACCACCGTAAGTAATTTCACCTGAAAAGGAATTTGTATTTTGAAATTATTACTGTTTTTTAAAAAATTGATAGGCATACCTAATTTTTAAATTGTAATGTTTATATATACATTTATTTGGTACTGAAAATGGAACGCACACATCAGAATTTCCTTCCACCACCCCATCAAAGATAATAAAAGTCAATTTTTGAAAAATAGAAAAAATCTACTATATGTATGCTACCCTTATTATTTTGCTGTTTTAGTTTTCAGAAACTAAAGCCACTGCACTCTATTTACCTATTTCTTTTTTCTTTTTGTTATTTTGCTTTGAAATATTGATTTTAAATCTTATCATTGATTGCAATATTCTAAAACATACACACTTTCCATCAAACAGTGCTTCTTTTGGAGCCAATGAGTAAAATGGAATCTAGTAGCAAGGCATTCAAGCTCTATACATTCCTCATAAATTACTGCTATCAAAGTTAAAAGGAAAGATAGATTCAAAATGAAAGGGAAAACTCGCTTCATAGTAATTATAAGGAATTATAACTGGTTGGTATCCCATCTCTCTTTCCAAAGAGAAGCTACTTTCCATGCACTCCACTGTCATTCCAAAATTATGTGTAGCAAGGAAGCACACTGGAATCTGTTGCTGATATAATTTCTTTAATATTCCAGATCCATTGCTACAATTCACCATTCACCACTGTTGTGTTCCTGGAAGGATTTCACCTGTGATACCAACACTGTCAACTTCTGAATCCTCCAACTGTCGATCCATTCTCATCTCTATTTCTTCCATCATGTCAGGAAGAAAAAATAATTTTTCCTTTCTCTTTCAAGCTGAGATGATTGGTTGGGAGAAAGTTATTTCAGTCTTTGGAATCACAATAATTTATTTCTTCCAAGACTGCAATGTCCTTATGTGCACATCCTGTAGGGATGCCTGTCTTCCCTCTCCTGTTGGAGTACCTCTCGTCAGTCTTGCTAGATTAGCCACTAAGGGAGAAGGGAGGGGAAGTAGGTACCAGGGCTGATGGTTAAGTTGCTGAATCCTTGTATTAGCAATTCCAAGAGGTAAAAAGATGTTCTGTACCTTCCTGAGAATATTCTTCAGTGACCCTCTGGGAAATCTTGGAAGACAAAATTGGGTTAAATCTCTGTCATGGGTCCATCTAATATGGGCCTAACTTGAAGCTCCTCTTGGGTCCTTGTCACTGGAACATAAAGCTCTAGTGTCTCTAATTGCATGATGATGTCAGGGAAAGAAGGGTGTCTTAACATATATTATTCTAAAATAAGTTTCCAACTAAAGTATCTGCATTTTGACAAGCAGTACAGAAATGTTTTCCTTACAAATCAACAGATTTTGTGCTTCTCCATCCAGATTTGACTTTATCCTATTTCTTGGGTCACACTGAGTAAACAAGGAACTCTGTCATTTTGACTCAGGGTAGATGACTCACAGCTCACTTTCAAGAAGGAGTCTTCTGGCTTTGGTCTTCTCAGAAGAGGGACCATGGTTGTATGCATGCACGTGTACTGGTGTCTGTGTGTGGCGTTAACCATCTATGCCACTGCCTGGTCTGGCCCCAGCATCATGGTTCCTATGGGTCCCACTGCAGAACCCAACATAGGGGCTTCCCCCTTTTCTTCTTTTCCCATCCCTGTGGGCTGGGTCAGGGATGGTTCAATAAAAACTGGAGAGGCCTGAGGTTTGACTTTGTCTTTGTCAACTTTGAGCTCAGATCCACCCCTAATACCACTCCTGGATGTATGTATTGCTGCAACCTACACTACAAAATCTGAAGGTCCTCCTCCAATCCCAAATACCTTCCAGTATTTAAAGCCTCCTAAGTATTTCTCTGTTTATTCTCTCCTGTCTAGTTTCTCCACTGGTATTGACATACCTCCATGTTCAATCCCTCATTTTGCTTTTATTACAGCTTTGTGAATTGTTGCACCTCTCCTAGTCTAAAAGACCATAATTGCTAACCAGTGTTTGTAAGTTAGAGCAAAATTTATTAGCAAGACACGTAGGTCTTTCAAGATTTGCCCGCAGCTTATCTTTTTAGTGTTGTGGAAGACACAACTGCCCTCCAAACACACCTCCTCTTTTGGAGCTACTAACTATTTCTCTAGTAGTGCCATGTCCCACACACTGTTGGCCTCCCCTAACCCCCACACCTTTATTGAGGTATAATTGGTATTCAAAAAACTGCACATAATTCATGTATACAATTTGGTGAGTTTTGACATATGTATATACTTATGTTGCTATCTCCACAATCCATATGGCAAACATATCCATCACCTCCAACAATTTCTTCATGCCCTCCACTGTTTATTGTGGTTAGAATACTTAACATGAAATCTACCCTCTTGACAAATTTTAAAGTACAAAATACCTTATGATTAACTGTAAATGCTATATTGTACAACAGATCTCCATAACTTACTCATCTTGTGTAACTCTAATTTTATACTAATTGAACAACAACTCCCCATTTTCCTCCTCCCTCTATCCTGTGATAGCCACCATTCTCTTGTCCACTTCTAGACTTTTGATGATTACAGATGCTTCATATAAGAGGAATCACGCAGTATTTGTCTTTCTGTGACTAGCTTATTTCACTTAGCATATAGCATAATGTCTATTAGGTCCATCCATGCTGTCACAAATGGTAGGATTTCTTTCTTTTTTAAGGATAAATAGTATTCCATTGTATGTAATTACTATACTTTCTTTATCCATTTATATGTTGATGGGCATTTGGGTTGTTTCCATATATTGGCTACTATGAGTGATTCATTATCTCCATCAGCTTTTGGTAGGCAGAGACTATGTCATCTTTGATATCCAGCATCTATCGTAATAGTACTAATCAGTATTTTCTGAATTAATCCATAAACAAATGCCTAAAAAACTCACCAGTAGCAAGTATTGCCACCTGCATAAAGCATTGTCTTTTCACTCCTATCTTTTTTTAAAAACAGTTTCAATGAGATATAATTAAAAACATAACAAAATGCACATAAAACAGATATATGTAAAAGAATATATATTGAATATATATCTATTCTTATATATATTACATATATATAATTTATTATTTTTTAAAATTTATAGAGTTGTCCAGTCATCATTACAATCTAATTTTAGAACATTTCCATTTCCCCATCAAAAGAAATATTGTGCTCATTTGCTGTCACTCCCCATGTCTACTCCTTGTCCTATGCAACCCCTGAACTACTTTCCATCCCTATAGATTTGACTTATCTGGAAATTTCATATAAATAGAATTGTACTTGTGGTCTTTTGTGTCTGACTTCTTTTACTTAGCATAATGTTTTTGAGGTTTATTTATGTTGTTGTATGTATCAGTACTTTATTCCTTTTTATGGTGAAATAAGATTCTATTTATGGATATGCCATATTTTACTTAGCCATTCACCAGTTAATGGACATTTTTGGACATTATGAACAAAGCTGTTATGAACATTTGTGCACACGTTTTTGTGAGGATATATGTTTTAATTTTTCCTAAGTATTTATTTATGAGTAGAATTGCTAAGTCATATGGCAACTCTATTTAAATTTTTTTTTCAAAGCAGCAGGACAATTTTACATTGCCACCAGAAGCATATGAGGGTTCCAGTTTTTCTATATGTTCACCAGTATTTGTTATTGTCTTTTTTAAAATTATAGTCATTCTAGTAGGTGTGAAGTGGCATTTAATTAGAGATTTAACTTTCATTTCCCTCATGACAAATTGAGTGTCTTCGCATGTGCTTACTGGGCATTTGTGCATCTTCTTTGGTGAAATGTCTATTCAAATCAAATCTTCAACCATTTTAATATTGAGTTATTTTTCTTATTATTATTGAGTTGTAAGAGATTTTTATATACTTTGGATACAAGTCCCTTATCACATGTATGATTTGCAAATATTTTCTCTCAGTCTGTGTCTTGCCTTTTCACTTTCTTGATGGTGTGTGTTGACATGTTGAAGTTTTAGATGTTGATGAAGTCCAATGTATTTTCTTTTTTTGTGTCATGTCTTGGAAGTCAATGACTAACCCCAAGTCACAATTTACTCCAAAGCTTTCTTCTAAGAGATTTACCTTTATCTATTAATTGTAGGTCTGTCACCCATTTTGAATTAATTTTTGTGTATGGTATAAGATAAGGGTCCAAATTTATCCTTTTGTAGAAGGACACCCAATTGCCCCAGCATCATGTGTTGAAAAGACTATCCTTCCCCTATTGAATTATCTTGTCACCTTTGTTGAAAATCAGTGGTCATAAATATAAGGGTCACTTTTGGATATTCTCAATTCTATTCAATTGATTTGTAAGTTTATTCTTTTTTTAAAAAAATATAGATGTTATTTCTCAACACAAGCTCCATCAATTCAAGATATTTTTGTAAGCAATGAAACCAGTCATTCAGTCCATCCCTAAAGAACTGATGGTCCTGGGAGTTTAACCATGTCACTGCAGTCTTTTTTTTCTACCTTAACCAAAGAAAAATGGGTGCTCTTTAACGAAATTCTAATATTAGGAAACACAGAAGTCAGAGGGAGCCAAATTAGGTCTGTAAGGTGAATATCTAATAATTTCCCATAAAAACTCTTGTGAAAGTGTTCTAGTTTGATGAGAGGCCTGAATAGCATTGTTGGAGTAGAGAAGGACTCTCTGGTGAATGTTCTTAGGAATTTTTCTGTTAAAGCTTTGGCTAACTTTTTCAAAACACTCTCATAATAAGCAGATGTTATCATTCTTTGGCTCTCCAGAAAGTCAAGAAGCAAAATGCCTTGAGCATTCCAAAAAACTGTTGCCATGAGCTTTGTTCTTGACTAGTCTGCTTTTGCTTTGACTAGACCACTTCCATCCCTTGGTAGCCATTGCTTTGATTGTGCTTTGTTTTCAGGATTGTACTGGTAAAGTCATGTTCCATCTCCTATTATAATTCTTCAAAGAAATGCTTCAGGATCTTGACTGCACTTGTTTCAATTTCCATTGAGAGCTTTGCTCTTGTCTGCCTCTGATCTGGTTTTAAGAGTTTTGGCACCTATTGAGTGGAAAGTTTGCTCAACTTTAATTTTAGTTGAAATTGTGTCAAATGAACCTATTGAGATATCTATGGTGTTGGCTGTTGTTTCTGCTGTTAATTGCTGGTGCTCTTCAGTGAGGGCATGAACAAGCTTAATTTTTTCTTTGCAAATTAATGTGGATGGCCTGCTGCTGTGAGCTTCATCTTCAACACTGTCTTGGCCCTTCTTAAAACTAGTTATCCATTTATAAACTGCTACTGATTTATTTGGGGCATTGTCCCTATAAAGTTTTTGTAAAGTATCAATATTTCACCATTCTACCACACAAGATTCACCATAAATTTGATACTTTTTCTGCTTCAATTTTAGCAGAATTGATGTTGCACTGACAGGGTCTCATTGCAAATTGATGTCTTATTCTTCTTAGTGCCTCAGACTAGATCCAGAAACAGAATTTTCAACACAGATTGAAGATCCAAAATTTTAAAAACTGGAACACCTTTTTAAATTTTCCCATAAAATCAGTCTTATTTACAGAAGTACTTGGGATATTTGTTGCTGAGATTTCTTGTTTTCTTCAGCACAATTGTTTGACCGTTCTGAGACTCTTCTGACCAAGACTAGGTGCTGGCCTGGAGGGAACAGTGGATGGGTGCCACATAAAAATAAATTGACCCGATAAATGCTCTGCTCCCTTCATGCCAGAAACAAGAAATGTGATAGAGCTATCACCACCACTGCCAAGTCAAAATCTACGTCTATTCTTATGCCAGTGCCACAATGACTTGTTATAACTTTGTAGTAAGTTTTGAAATTGGGAAACATAACTCTTTTGACTTCATTCTTTTTTTTTAAGATTGTTTTTGCCACTTGAGGTCCTTCAGATTTTCATAATCAGCTTATCAATTTCTGCAACATGCCAGATGCTCTGGGTGTAACAGTCTTCTGTTACATAGGGATTGCATTAAATCTATAGATTGGTCTGGCAAATTACTTTTTACCTCCCCAATTACTTTCATAGCAGTAGAGACTGAGGTAACCTGAAACATTGAGGGTTGTAGGAGAGGGAGAAAGAAAAGGAAAATAAGAAACAGGAAAATTCAGGGTAAGCAGAGGATACCAGAGAACAATTTTGCCTACCTTACCACTGTGTAAAGCAATTTTGGCCTCATTGGGATGGCTTGGGGCAGGAGTATAAAGTAACCTCCCAAATTCCAAGCCTTTCCCCATTGGTCCACTCTGGGGAATGGTCCTAATCTATTTTTACTGTTATTTTGCTGCCTCCATCTCAAATATGTTTTAACGTTGCATTTTGCCTTTTTGGTTCTAGATTAGCTGATATCCTTCTGCTGTTCATTTCCCTTACTTGCCAATGAAAATCATCCATTTCCTTTCTGTCCCTGTTCAGAGCTCCTCCTTCCCCCACTTCCCGGTACAAATATCCTCTTCCTTACTACTTGAGCCAACATGGTCCAAATTGGTTCTATTTTTGGCAACAAGATCCCTATGTAGTCACAGTTAATATTTACCAAAAATTTAATTTCTGAAAGATTTTTCCTTTTTCACAGGTATATCTGAATTAATAGGTCTCTACCAGTTAATTAATGCTTAGGTTCTTTTGAATTTAAGATCATGGACTCTGGAGGCTATACTGCCTGGCTTCAAATCTTGGCCCCAGCACTTTGTAAATGGTGTGCCTTAGTTTTCTCATGTGTAACGGTGATAATAATAATCCTCATATTATAAGATTGTTATGAGGATTAAATCTGCTGATTCTTGGGAAGTGCTTAAAATAGTGCTTGGCATGTAGCAAGCATGATTTTTCCTATTACTACTTGAGAAAGCATCTGTCCCATTTTCTATGTGTGAATATTCTCATGATGTCCTTACATGTTCTTGTCACAATCTTATCTTCACACAGGGAACATCAAAAGTCATCATCACCACCATTAAACACTGGGGGAGGACATCCCATCTGTGTAAGGGCCAGGTGGGCATAAACAACAACTTTGTGGAACACAGCTGGAAGCCCTGGCTGCAAGGATGTACTCACCAGTAATGTAAATCAGTGCATCCCAGGGAATTTTTCCTTCTTTACAATAGAGGTTGAGGTTCAGTAAAGCACATTCCCTGTCACTGTCATTAAATTCATAGCAGATATTCCAACCAAGGGGGCCAAACTTCTTTCTCTCCTAGAATGAAAAATGAAAATGGTCTGAAATAAAATTTGATAATATTAATTTTGTGTAAAATGTTGAAACCTAAAAAGAAGTTTCCATTGAAATTGGGCATCCCTACTCTACAAAATCAGTAAAAATCATGTAGCTCAACTTCAGCTAGGCTTTCACCAAAGAGAGGAAGTACTTCTTCCTTCAATATTGGCTCCTCCTCATATTTCTAAAAGAAAATTTGCTATTACTAGAAATGTGATAGACCTGTTAAAAGAACATTTTTTAAAGCATTTTCTCATCAAAGGAGGAAAAAAAATTTCACCTATAGTCTTTTGGCATAAAAATACTGATATAATCTATCCATCTGGTGGAGAGAGCTATTCCCTACTGTTTTAAGGAGTCTGTCCATGGTTTTTTAGTTATGCTACACACAGAATCATATTCCTTGTTTCATGACACACTATCATTAAATCCTCCCCCAACTTCCTTTGTCATCTCCCTATCCTACCTGCATTTCTTAAATTTGAAATTGATAATTGTGCCAGAGGATTGGTTCCAAGTTCCCTGCTCTTGATCTCAAAATTTTCCTAAAGCTTAAATTACCTCCTCATCTCAGCTGCTTTTGTTAGCAGAACAAGGGCCTCACACCCAGAACTCCTGATCCCAGCCTGTCAGACTTCCCCTAAGATCTTTCAACCTATTTATCTTATATCTTTGGCATCTTTTCTTTTTTCTTTTTCTTTTTTTTTTTTGAGACAGAGTCTTGATCTGTCACCCAGGCTGGAGTGCAGTGGCATGAACACTGCTCATTCAGCCTTGACCTCCCAGCCTCAAGCAATCCTCCCACTTCAGCCTCCTGAGTAGCTGGGACTATAGGCATGTGCCACCATGCCTAGCTATTTTTAAAAAATTACTTGTAGAGACGGGGTTTCGCTACGTTGCCCAGACTGGTCTTGAACTCCTAGGCTCAAGCGATCTGCCCACGTTGGTCTCCCAAAGTGTTGGGATTACAAGCATGAGCCACTGCGCCCAGTCTGATTCATTCATTCATTCATTCATTCATTCTCTGTAGACCACACATGTTTGAAAACCAGGAAGCTAATATAATAAATATGCCATCTAAAATATGTATTTGGAGAGTTAGAATTCAAGTACAAGGTTACAGGATGAATACCAGACCAAGCAGTGACATTTGAACAGAGGAAAGGAGACAGTGGTTCTGAGTTGAAGGTAATTTTTCAGGGAACTTGGGGCTTCAGTCATATTGGAGAAAGAGGCCATTAAGGGAGATAACCTCATTCAAAAGAACAGGTGAGAGTAAAGCTATTGTAAGAAAACAAAGAAGGACTTGATGACTGATAAAATATGTATGTACAAAGAGGAAGAATAAAAGCAATCTTTAAGTTCTGATTGTAGGTGATTGAGAGAATGGGACCACTGATTTTAGTAGAGTTTGGAGGGGAAGCAGATTTTGGGCAGGAGGCAGAGCTGAGGAAATCTATTTTGAGTTTGTTGAATTGAATTGAACCTGCTGCACTCATCCAAGTGATGGTATTCTGTAGGCAGATCAGATGAGAGGTGAGAGCTGAAGCTGTGAAATACTGAGGCAAGGGGAGTATAGAGATTGAAGGTTGAATTAAAACAACTTGAGTTCAGACACAGAATGGGGCCTTCAGCATTTGGCAATGACATTTACATGCTTTTACTTAATTCTTACTATCTATTTCATAATACACTTCTTTGTTGCTATTAAAAAGCAGAGTTGAGTGTACCTGAATAATTGCATGGAAGAAACAAATGCCAAATATTATTTGTCTCCATTTTTTTCCAAGTATATTTTCTTCAAAAAACGAAGGTGTCATTTTAGTAAATGCTTGTCTGATATTTGCACGTAAGCCTTTTGGAGGCTCATTGGTCACCTGGATTTAGATAGAATATACATGGCAGAGAGAGTGATTGTGTAGATTTGCATTATTTCTGAATAACACACATAGACTGAAGCCATTGAGAGGATGTAGATAGCTGATGTTCATGAAGAGGTGGGGACCACTCCTGGCATGTTCAAACCTGCTTTGAATCTTGCTCAGGCACAGTACAGGAAGAATAGGCAATGGCAGGGTTCTCAGGCCAACAGTGGTTGAACCACATGAACAAGAACCTCAGACACTTCCATTTGGTGTCCATTTTTTCTAAACCTAGGCCAGAAAGCATGCTTAGGGTTTCCTTATTGAATTTTGCATGATCCCGACATAGGGCATTGTCCCATAGTTTGTCCCCTGATGTCCTATGATATGGGGCAGGGAGGGAAGAAGTACCTCTTGTTCCTCATATGCAGAGGCTTGCCACAGATCATAAACTTCCGGCATTAAAATCCAGCAGCCACACTAGTATGGCTTGTAGGCCTCCTGTCTCTCAGATGCTGAAACATTCCCTTAACTCTGGAAGGAGTTCCTTTCTCATCACTCTGTACCCTTAACATTTTCTTGTGAGGGTGAGAGCTGGAAGAGTTGAACGACCAATAGGACTAGAATATGCAAGGCTGGGTTGGGAAATCGTTTCCCTGCTTGCTATAGGTGAAAGGTTACTGACCTCACTTCCACACCCTGGCCACACAGACCTCCACATGCGTCTGCGCAGGCTCTGGTCTCCCTGGAGGCACTAGGTGTATATTCTGAAACCAACCATTTCACATTGTTCCAACCATATGCATAAATTACCTTAATAGAATTTTGAAGAACTGTAACAGGAAATGTATTACTAGGCATGGAGCTTAAAAAAAGTCGAAAAGTGTCCTTGATAGCACTACCTGTTTAAAACAAAGATAAAACAACAAAAAAGAAAAATGTTTAGTTGGTAGTAGCACTTTTCTTTAAGAAATAATTATCCTAGAGAAGGAAAAAATGCTATAAGCTTTGTTTAAAGACCTAGTTAATCTCTTTCAAGTATATTGTAAACTGTTTTAAAATGGGAGTAAGATACGTTGTTTTAGAAACTTCATGGTAGGAAGGGTTGGCAGTTTAGAAGCAGGCACATTTGGGTAAATAAATTAGAGACATATTAATCTTTAATACTTGCTGAACTATTAAGGGCCTTATCTTTGAAATGGGAAACACTTTCATTTGAAAAAGAGGGCAGTTATCGCCCAGGTATGTATTCTCATGAGGATTTTTTGACCGTTCAGTTTAACACAAGTTGCATGAAAATGGCCAAAAAGCCCTACTGAGAAGAGATTTCTCCCCTCAGTAGAAAATTTGCAAAGGAAACAAGGGAGCAAGGATATGGAGATATTCCATGCGTGGCATTAGCACGTTAAGTCAATGCACTTACTTTCTGAGCTATGGACAGAGGACCCAAGAAAGAATGAGCTCCACTGTAGGTTCAAAAAGCCAAAGTAAAGTTGGAAAAATCATTGCTTCCATCACAGGAAGACACAGGAATCATCCAAGGACAACTTCCTTGGCATTGTTTTTTAAGTACATATTATGCTGTTTCTCAAACGTGCTAGGCTGGCTCCCTCTCTAGGGCCTTTGCACTGGCTGTTCACTCAGACTTCCTTACTTTCTTCATGTCTTGGTCAAATATCACCTTCCCAAAGACGTCTACTCAGACTAAACCATTTAAAATTGCTATCTTCCTGGCACCTACTCACATCCCATCTCAATTTTTCTGATCCTCCTTACCTTACTCTCCTTTTTATTTTTTCCAAAGCACAACCATGTTCCACCATGCCATATACGTTACTTATTTAACATATGGTTTATTCATTGCCCGTCTTGCCCCAACTAGAATGGAAACTCTATGAGGACAAATATCTATGGCTGTTTTCTTCACCAGCATATCCTAGAAAAGTATATGGTACACAGTAGGTCCTTAATTATTTATGGAATGAATGACTGCAAATCAAAGCTGATTTCATACTTCTTGGTTTGGCAACCTAAATTCATAAGCCATATTAAATGGCCCAAATTAAAAGTTAGTTCTATCAAATTCTAGAGCAACACTAACACTGCTTGCATAGTAAAAACTATTAGGCAAAGAAGTCAAACAACAACTAAAGTCTTAGGGCCAATGATTTCGGTAACCAAAAAAACAAAAGGAAGAAGGCCAGGTTTGGAGAAGCATTTTTTCCATACTTTTGTTCTTATAATTGCAAAAGCACCAAGATTCTTAACTTTCATAGACATCGTAGAATTTTAGGGCTGGACTAGAAAAGAATCTTAGAAATCATCTTAGTACAGGACTTTTCATGATGACATCATGTAGTCATTTTACAGCTGGGGAAACAGACCCAGAAAAAAGATACGACATGCACAGTCAGGAAGTGGTGGGGCAGAACTCTACAGAGGTGACAGGATTTCAAGTCCTGAGGTTTTATTTTATTTTATTTATTTATTTTTTTCTTCCGTTTGTATTTTCAGCTTACTACCTGAACGTATTTTATTTCATACTGGTTCAAGTTAAACATCAAAACTTAAATGGTTAGGTTATAAATGATTATAGCAAGGGCCAGAAAAGGATTTTTCCATCCACTTAAGTTTAGTAATCACTTAAAATATACAAAAAACTTCAGCTGGCTTCCTTAGCCCATCCAGTCTCCTTGAAGAACGGGCAAATGCTCTTGTTCTAGTTATAGTGAAGCTGAAAGGCATCTCCATATTCTGGAGGCTCATATAGTACCATCATAGCAAATTGCTTTTTTGATGCCTCTCTCGCATTTTTTTTCTTAATTATATTCCTAATCATCAGGGACCTCTGACCAGTACTGAAGACCTCCTTGTCATTTCTCTTTAATTATTTAAATAGAAATAAGCCACAGGCTCAACAGGAAGCAGGCCATCTCTTATTTGACCGTGAAAGAGTGGAAATAGTGGAAATTCTGAATGGTGGATATCCTTACTTTTGTTGGAAGCAGCCTGCAGAAGGCTTGTCAGTGAGGGCAGGGGGCCAGGAAGTGAAGGGCCTTTAGGGAAAGGTTGCTAACCCCTGAGTTGGCTCAGTGACCAGTGCAGACTGGGGACTTTGTAAAGGAGCAGCTCTTCACTTTAACAAGTAGCACTAAGTAAAGTGATTTGCAAGATCATCTGCATAGCTCTCACCTTTCCAGAAAGCTTTCTGTAGTCAGGGCACGAAGAAAGGCCTCAGAGAAAGGGCTCTCTCTGGATATGCTTGTCTGGTGGTTCTCCCCCAGGGCTTCCCAGCAGAGTGGTAGGGTGGGACCCACACGATTTCTTACCAATAAAATAGTTCCCGAGGTTTTGGTTATTTTTATACTAACACTTTAAAATGAATAGATTCTAATTCCACTTATCTCTTTGCAGCCCATTATACTTTCTTGAATGGGCAAGAAAGTGGGGAGATAATAGCTAGTGCTAGCAACTATGAGTAATGCTGGGCACGCCCATGGGGTGGGTGTGGCTCTGAGACACATGTAAAGGTTAGTTGTCATGTGGCTTACAGAGGATAAAAGACAGTAAAACACTACTCTAAGGGAATTGGTGGTAATTTGAACTCTGTTCCTTTACATTTCATATTTTATAGGGAAGGATTTAATTTCTTTTGTTTGTCCTAAGTATATTTTTCTGTTTCTTTCTATTATGCCAATAAGTAATATATTTCAAATTCAAATGACTTCTCATAGAAGGCAATAAGAAACAGAAATGATCCAGTGGATCCTAGCTTCAACTTGGACATCTGAAGGCCTTTTTTCAAATCCTGGTTGTGTAAATTAGCTAAAACTGTCTAGATCTCAATTTCTCCTCTTAATGTAGGGAAACACAATGCCTACGATAATGAATTACTATAAGGAATGAATTCAACAAGAAAAGGTTAACTAAAAATAATATCATTATACAAGGGCTATGTGCTCAACACACCTGGATCTGTGAAGGTTTTAATGAGCTCTTCCATTGCCAACATCCAAGAAACAGCAAGATGGCAGTTTTGCAAAAATACCCAGTTTCCTGATTTCATTGCATCCTTGATCATTTTTTCAGCAATAGGTCCTTGTCCTTGCCCCAGTGAAACTGACTGCACCCTGAATTGAAAAGCAAAAACAAAATACTATCTTATGCTATTTTAAAGCGAAACTAATATCAAGAAATGTAAATACATTAGACTCTTGCTTAGGATATACGTACGTTTTGAATCCTCATTCCAATAGGAGTCCAAATATGTTTTTCTTATTTCTTGTTTTTAAAAACATTTTTACCATGACCCACAGAGAAAAGTATAAAAGCTGAATATACAGTTCTACAAATGATCACGAATCAATAACTGTGGTTGAGAAGAGAACTATGTTGATACCCCAGAGACATTTCTCCTATGCCTCTCTCCACCTTAACGATTTCCTCTTCCTTCTTCCCACAGGTAATCACTATCCTAACTTCTAACAGAACAATAGATCAATTTTTAAAAACTTAAAAAAATTACAGCCTAACACATATACAGAAAAATATATATTATTAGTATATGGATCAACGAATTCTCACAAAGCAAATGTGTACATGTACCACCACTCAGGTCAAAAAACAGTATCTCTCCTTATCCCAAAAGGCAAAAGCAGTTTTGAATTTGAATGCCATCGATTAATCACACAACATCTGTGAAAGCCAATGCTGGAAACTAGCTACAACTAAGGAACCTGTGCAAAGGTTGGCCCTCTGAAAGCACCCAGAAACAGTCAATGAACTGTATGCAACATACACCACAGTAGAATCGTCAAAGGAAAATAGGCATACAAAAATAAAAAGCCTCAGTGAAATGACAGCAACCTGAAAATGATAAATGCCAGTCCTTTGGATAATTAGGAGTCAGCACAAGAACTCTAGCAATTCAAAAAGCAGAGTGAAAAAATCAGAGTGTTTCCTTACCTCCGAAAAATTGCAGGCCGGGCGCAGTGGCTCACGCCTGTAATCCCAGCACTTTGTGAGGCCGAGGTGGGTGGATCACCCGGAGTTCGAGACCAGTGTTTCCAACATGGTGAAACCCGTCTCTACTTAAGAAATACAAAAATTAGCTGGGGATGGTGGCAAGTGCCTGTAATCCCACCTACTCAGGAGGCTGAGGCAGGAGACTCATTTGAACTCAGGAGGTGGAGGTTGCAGTGAGCCGAGACCGTGCCATTGTACTCTAGCACTCTAGCCTGGGCAACAGAGTGAGATTCTGTCTCAAAAAAAAAAAAAAAAAAAAAAGATCGCAATGGATCCTACCAGATTGAAATGTCTGAAATGACAGACATAAAATTCAGAATCTAGATGACAAGGAAGCTCAATGAGATCCAAGAGAAAGTTGAAATCCAGTCCAAAGAAGCCAGTAAAATGATCCAAGAGTTGAAAGATGACATAGCTATATGAAGAAGAAACAAAACTGAACACTTGGAATTGAAAAATTCACTACTGGAATTTCAAAATACAACTGGAAGCCTTAACAACATACTAGGCCAAGTCAGAAAAAGAATTTCAGAGCTCAAAGACTGTTCCCTCAAAACAACCCAGTTAGGCAAAAATAAAGAAAAAAGAATTTAAAAAATGAACAAAGCCTACGAGAAATATGAGATTATGCAAAGACATAAAACCTATGCCATACTGGCATTCCTGAAAGAGGAGAAAAGGTAAACAACTTGGGTGACATATTTGAGAATATAGTCCATGAAAGTTTCCCCAATATTGCTAGAGAGGGACATGCAATTTCAAGAAATTCAGAGAAACCCTGGGAGATACTATATAAGATGACCATCCCCAAGACACATAGTTGTCAGACTTTCCATGATCAATATGAAAAAAAAATTCTTAAAGGCAGCTCAAGGAAAAGCCAGATCACTTACAAAGGTCATCCCATCAGGCTAAGAGCAGACTTTTCAGCAAAAACATTACAAGCCACAAGAGATAAGAGACCTATATTCAGCATTCCTAAAGAAAAGAAATTCCAGCCAACAATTTCTTATCCTATCAGACTAAGTTTCATAAGCAAAGGAGAAATAAAACCTTTTCCAGATAAGCAATTCCTAAGGCAATTCCTTGCAATTAGACCAGCATTACAAAAGATTCATAAGAGAGCTCTAAACACAGAAATGCAGGAGTGATACCTGCTACCACAAAGACACACTTAAGTCCAGAGCCCATAGACTCTATAAAGCAACTACACAATCAAGACTACAAAGCAACCAGCTAAAAACATCACAACAGGATCAAAACCTTACATATCAATATTAACCTTGGATATAAGTGGTCTAAACACCCCATTTAAGCGGCACAGAGTAGCAAGTTGGATAAAAAAAAATAAAACCCAACCATCTGCTATCTTCAAGAGACCCATTTCTCATGTAACAAAATCCATAGACTCAAAGTAAAGGGATAGAGAAAGATCTATCATGCAAAAGGAAAACAAGAGAGAAGGGGGTGACTATTCTTATATTGTAGAAATAAGACTAAATTGACAACAGTAAAAAAGAACAAAGAAAGGCATTACATAATGGTAATGGATTGAATTCAACAAAAAGACTTAACTATCCTAAATATAGACGCATCCAACATTGGAACATTCAGATTCATAAGACAACTACTTCAAGACCTGGAAAAGATTTGGAAAGCCACATCCTAATAGTGGGAGACTTCAACATCCCACGGACAGTGTTAGACATTGAGGCAGAAAACTAAAAAAAAATTCTGGACATAAATTAGACACTTAATTAATTGGACCTAAGAGATAGCTATAGAATACTCCACCCATCAACCACAGAGTATACAGTTTTCTCATCTGCATATGGAACATAGTCTAAGATCAACCACATGCTCAGCCATAATAGAGTTGATAGATTCAAAAAGATCAAAATCATACCAAGCATATTCTCAGACACCAGTGGAATTAAAATAGAAATCAATACCAAGATCTCTCAAAACCACACAATTAAGATGGAAACTAAACAACTTTCTTCTGAATGTCTTTTGGGTAAACAACAAATTAAGGCAGAAATAAAACACCTCTTTGAAATAAATGAAAGGAGAGAAACAATATACTGAAATCTCTGGGATGCAGCAAAAGCAGTGTTAATAGTTTACAGTGTGTCTGGGTGCAGGGCCTGTAATCCCAGCACTTTGGGAGGCTGAGGTGGAGGGCACTTAAACTGTTTGAGATCATCCTGGGCAACCTGGCAAAACCCTATCTCTACAAAAAATACAAAAATTAACCAAGCATGGAGGTATGTGCCTGCAGTCCTGGCTACCCAGGAGGTAGAGAAGGGAGGATCTCCTGAGCCTGGGGAGGTTGAGGCAGCAGTGAGCCATGATCACACCACTACAGTACAGCCTGGGCAACAGAGTAAGACCTTGTCTCCAAAAAAAAAAAAAAAAAAAATTTATAGAGCTAAATGCCTACACTGAGAATTAGATTCACCATCTAACATTGCAATTAGAGGAACTAGAAAAACAAGAGCAAACAACTCTTCAAGTTAGCAGAAGAAAAGGAATAGGGATAAAAATCAGAGCAGAACTAAATGAAATTGAGACCCCCAAATCCATTACAAAGAATTAATAAAACCAGGTGCTGGAGCTGTTGCCACGAGTCCGGATTTCACTGCTGTGCACCCCGATGCCTGCCTGATGTGCATTCCCAATTCTTTTTGGTTTCAAGTCCAATATGGCAACTCTCAAGGATCAGCTGATTCATAATCTTCTAAAGGAAGAACAGATCCCCCAGAATAAGATTACAGCTGTTGGGGTTGGCACATCCCAACCTGTGCCATGCCAACAAGTCCATGAAGGACTTGGCAGATGAACTTGCTCTTGTTGATGCCATGGAAGATAAATTGAAGGGAGAGATGATGGATCTCCAACATGGCAGCCTTTTCCTTAGAACACTGAAGATTGTTTCTGGGAAAGACTATAAACTCCAAGCTGGTCATTGGGCTAGGGCACAACAGCAAGAGGGAGAAAGCCATCTTAATTTGGTCTAGCGTAATGTGAACATCTTTAATTTCATCATTCTTAATGTAAAATACAGTCTGAACAGCAAGTTGCTTATTGTTTCAAATCCAGTAGATATCTTGACCTATGTGGCTTGGAAGATAAGTGGCTTTCCCCAAAACTATGTTACTGGAAGTGGTTGCAATCTGGATTCAGTCCAATTCCGTTACCTGATGGGGAAAGGCTGGGAGTTCACCCATTAAGCTGTCATGGGTGGGTCCTTGGGGAACATGGAGATTCTAGTGTGCCTGTATGGAGTGGAGTGAACGTTGCTGGTGTCTCCCTGAAGACTCTGTATCCTGATTTAGGGACTGATACAGACAAGGAACAGTGGAAAGAGTTTCACAAGTAGGTGGTTGAGAGTGCATACAAGGTAATCAAACTCAAACGCTACACATCCTGGGCCACTGGACTCTGTGGCAGATTTGGCAGAGAGTATAATGAAGAATCTTAGGGGGGGTGCACCCAATTTCTACGATGATTAAGGGTCTCTATGGAATAAATGATGATGTCTTCCTTAGTGTTCCTTGCATTTTGGGACAGAATGGAATCTCAGACCTTGTGAAGGTGACTCTGATTCCTTTGGAAGAGACCTGTTTGAATAAGAGTGCAGATACACTTTGTGAGATCCAAAAAGAGCTGCGATTTTAAAGTCTTCTGATGTCATATCATTTCACTGTCTAGGCTACAACAGGATTTTAGTTGGAGGTTGTGCATGTTGTCTTTTTTATCTGATCTGTGATTAAAGCAGCAATATTTTAAGATGGACTGGGAAAAATATCTATTCCTGAAGTTAGAAATAGGAATGGCTTATAAAATCCTACAGCTATATCCTGATGCTGGATGGTACCAATCTTGTGTAGTCCTCAACTGGTTACTGTGAAATAGTTCTACCACCTCTGAGGTACCACTGCCAATGCTGCACATGCTGCAGTTGCCCCTTGAGCCAGATGGATGCTTACCCTGTGTTATATACCCAATATCTGGCACAGACACAACAAAAATAAAAACTTCAGGCCAATATCCCTGATGAACATAGATGCAAAAATTCTCAACAAAATACTAGAAAAGTGAATCCAGCAGCATATAAAAAAGTTAATTCACCATGACCAAGTAGGTCTCATTCTGGGATGCAACGCTGGTTCAAAATACACAAATTAGTAAATGTGACTCAATCTTCTATGACAAACCCACAGCCACATCATACTGAATGGGCAAAAGCTGGAACCATTCCCCTTGAGAACTGGAACAAGACAAGGATTCGTACTCTCACCACTCCTTTTCAACATAGTACTAGAAATCATAGCTAAAGCAATCAGGCAAGAGAAAGAAATAGAAGGCATCCAAATAGGAAAATAAGAACTCATACTACCTTTCTTCTCCAACCATTTGATTCTGTAACTAGAAAACTAATAAACATCTTCAGTAAGTTTCAGGATACAAAACCAATGTACAAAAATAAATAGCATTTCTGTACAACAATAATATTTAAACTGAGAGCCAAATCAAGAAAGCAATGCCATTTACAACAGCCACAAAAAGAATAATACATCTAACCAAGGAGTTGAAAGATCTTTACAAGGAGGAATACAAAATACTACCAGAAGAAATAATAAATGACACAAACAAATGGAAAAGCATTCCATGCTCATTCCCTTGAAGAATCAATACTGTTAAAATGACCATACTGCCCAAAGTAATATACACATTCAACACTATTCCTATCAAACTACCCATATCATTGCAAAACTATTCTAAAATTCATATATAACCAAAAAAGAATTGAAATGGCCAAAGCAATCCTGAACAAAAAGAACAAAGCTGGGGCATTACATTACCCAACTCCAAACCATACTATAAGGCTACAGTAACCAAAGCAGCATGGTACTGATACAAAAACAGACACATAGACCAATAGAACAGAATAAAGACCTCAGAAATAAAGCTGCACACCTATAGTCATCTCATCTTTGACAAAGTTGACATTAATAAGCAATGGGGAAAAGATTTTCTATTTAATCAATCATGTTGGGATAGGACAGCTGACTAGCTATATGCAGAAGAATGAAACTGGACTCTTACGTTTCACTACATAACAAAATTAACTCCAGATGGATTAAAGATTTAAATGTAAGACCTCAAACTATAAAAATCTTAGAAGATAATCCAGGAAATATCATTTTAGACATCAGCCTTGAAAAACAATTTATGATTAAGTCCTCCAAAGCAATTGCAACAAAAACAAAAATTGATACATGGGACCAAATTAAGTGAAAGACCTTCTGTTCAGGAAAAGAAACTATCAACAGGGTAAACACAACCTACAGAATGGGAGAAAATATGTATCTGAAGCAAATCTAATATTCAGAATCTATAAGGAACTTAATTCAACAAGCAAAAAACAACTTCATTAAAAAGTGGACAAAAGATATGAATAGACAATTCTCAAAAGAAGACATTCAGGTGTCCAAAAGCATATAAAAATGCTCAACATCACTAGTCATCAGAGAAATGAAAATAAAAACCACAGTGAGATACCATTTCACACCAATCAGAATGGCTATTATAAAAAAGTCAAAAATTAAGATAAGCTGGTGAGGGTGCATAGAAAAGGGAACACTTACACACTGTTGGTGTATAAACTACATTAGCTTACAATGTAAACTAATTCAGCCACTTGGGAAAGCAGTTTGGAGATTTATGAAAGAACTTAAAACAGAATTACCGTTCAACTCACACTGTTCCCATTAATGGGTATATATCCTAAAGAAAATCCATTGTTCCACTAAGGAAGACATATGCACTTGCGGTATTCATATTAGAAAAGATATTCAATCAATCTAGATTCTCTCATAATGGTGAATTGGATAAAGAAAATATAAACCATGGAATATGATGCAGCCACAAAGAGTAATAAAATCATGCCCTTTGCTGCAACATCGATGCAGCTGGAGGTCATTATTATAACTAAATTAACACAGAAATAGAAAACCAAATACCACATGTTCTCATTTATAGGGGAAGCTAAACATTGGGTACACATGGATGTAAAGATTGGAAAAGTGGACACTGGAGACTACTAGATAGGGGAGGAGGAGAATGTTGAAAAACTAACCATTGGGTATGATGCACACTACTTGAGTGACAGGATCATTTGTACCCAAACCTCAGCAATATGCAACATACACGTTAAAAAACCTAAGTCTCAAGTAAAAGTTGAAGTTTTAAAAAGTGAATAAAGTATTTTCTAATTTGCCTTGTGATTTCTTAAAAGTGTATCATTTAATTTCCATATATTTGTGAATTAGCCATATTTCCTTCTGTTATTTATCTCTAGTTTTTTTCTCTGTTTGAAAATATGCTTTTTATGGCTCAATCTTTTTAAGTTTATTGAGACTTGTTTTGTGGCCTGACATATAAACTATCCAGGAGAATGTTCTGTGTGTACTTGAGAAGAATGTTTATTCTGATATTGTTGGGTACAGTGTTCTGTATATGTCTGTCAGATCTATTAAAATTAGTTTTAGTGTTGTTGAAGTCTACTTATTTATTTTTCATAATTGTTCTATCCATTATTAAAGGTGGGACACTGAAATTTCCAACTGTTATCTTTGAACTATTTCTGCCCTCAATTCTGTCAGTTTTTATTTTATATATTTTGGGACTTGGTTGTTAGGTGCATAGGTATTTACAACTGTTATGTCTTTTTGATGATTGACATCATTAAAGTATATCCTGCTTTGTCTTTTGTAACAACTTTTGTCTTGAAGTACATATATTTTTTGATATTATCATAGCCACTTCAGCTCTTTTAGTTACTGGTTGGATCTAATGTGAATCTCTTGGAGGCAGCATGTAATTGAATTGTGTGTGTGTGTGTGTCTGTGTGTGTTTTAAATCCATTCTTCCAATCTCTGTCTTTAAATTGGAGACTTTAATTCATTTGCATTTAACATAACTACTAATAAGGAAGAATTTACTTCTATCATTTTGTTTTTTTTTACATGTCATATCCTTTTTGTTCCTCAACTCCTCCATCATTGCCTTCTTTGTGTTAGATATTGATTTTAATTCTCTGTTCTTTTACTATATTGTATATAGTTTTAGTTGTTTTCATAGTGATCATGTCATGGATTACAATTAACATCTGAATTTATAAAAATTAAAATTTGAAATAATACCAATTTAGTTTCAATTGTATACAAAATTTGCTACTACATAGCTCTGCCCTCTCTTGTGTTGTTATTGTGTTACAAACTACATTTTTATACATTATGTTACCATCAGCATATATTTGAAATTATTGTTTTAGGCTTTTGCCTTTTTAATTATATACAAAATGAAAAGAGGAATTATAAACCAAAAATATATTCTTAGTGACATATATTTATCTATGTAGTTACCCTCACTTGGGTTATGTATTTCTTTGTGTCAATTCAAGTTGCTGTCTAGTGTTCTTTCATTTTAGTCTGAACAACCCCTTTTAGTATTTCTTGCAAGGCAGTTCTACTAGTGACAGACCTTTTCAATTTTTGTTTACCTGGGAATATTTTAAATTTTTCTTTATTTTTGAAAAATTATTTTGCCAGATATAGAATTCTTGGTTAACAGTCTCTCTTTCCCCCTGAGCACTTTGAATAGCATATTCCTTCTGGCACCATGGTTTCTGTTGAGAATCAGCCTTTAATTTTAATGAGAATCTCTTATCTGTGAAAATTCATTTCTCTTTTGCTGCTTTCAGGATTATTTCTTTGTCTTGTTTTTTGATAGTTTGATTATAATGTGTCATAGTATAGCTCTCTTTGAGTTTCCTACTTAGAATTCGTTAAGGTCTTTGGATGTGTAGATTTGTATCTTCCATCAATTTGGCAAGTATGGGCCATTATTTCTTCAAATATTCTTTCTTTCTCCCACTCTCTTGTCTCCTCAGATTTCCATTAGTGTATATTGGTATGGTTGATGGTATCTCTCAGGTCTCTTAGGTTCTCTGTCTCTTTTTTTTTTTTTTTTTTGAAACTAGATCTTGCTCTGCCACATAGGCTACAGTGCAGTGGTAAAATTGTAGGTCACTGAGGCCTCAAACTCCTGGGCTTAAGTGATCTTCTTGCCTCAGCCTCCCAAGTAGCTGGGACTACAGGCACATGCCACCATGTCAGGCTAGTTATTATTTTTTGTAGAGGCAGTGTCTTGCCTTCTTGCCTAGGCTGGTCTGCAACTTCTGGCTTCACATGATCCTTCCACCTTGGTATCCTACAGTGTTGGGGTTACAGTTGTGAGCCACTATACTTGGCAGGTTCTGTTTGTATTTTTGTCTTTCTGCTCATCAAACTGAGTAATCTCAATGGACCTAGCTTCATGTTCATGGTTCTTTCTTCCATTTTTCAACATCTATTGTTGTATCTCTTTTGTATATTTTTCATTTTAATTATTGTACTTTTTATCTCCAGAATTTCTACTTCGTTCCTTTTAATAAATTCTATCCCATTGATATTCTCTATTTTGGTGAGGCATCATTCTCCTGTTTTCCTTTAGTTCTTGGTTCATGTCTCCTTTAACTATATGAGCATATTTTAAATAATTGATTTAAAGTTTTTGTCTAGTAAGCCCAATGTCTGGTATCCATCAGGGTCAGTTTTTATTGTTTTTGAATGGGTCATAATTTCTTATTTCTTTGGATGCTTTGTATTTTTTGTTGCTGTTGTTGAAAAGCAGACATTTAGAATATTATAATGCCAAAACTCTGGAAATTAGACTGTCTCCACTTCCCAGTGTTTTTTGTTGCTGTCTTAGGTTTAATGACTTTTGTGAACTAATTTTGTAAGGTCAGTATTTTTTGTTGTATGTCTCTATTTGATTAGTTTAGTGTTCAGCTAGTAATTCAACAAAAATTTCATTAAATGTCTGAAACAACAACAACAAAAATTTCCCAGATTTTGCAGATGGGCTCTGAGTGTGCCTTGGGGTATGACTTCAACACTCAGTTGGGCAGTTTGCAAGTCTTCATTCACCTTCACTTCCTGGTTGGGCCCAACTTGAGATTGGCCAGAGGTTAGAGCTTAGTTCCTTTTCCTGTCTTTTTTGAGCATACACTCAATCTTGAACATGAGTGTGGACTTCTGGATTCCCAAAAATATGTGGGAGATTTTCAAAGCCTTTATTTCCCAAAGCATCTTTCTCTCACCTTTCCTCCCAGGCTTTCTGCTTTGTCTGCTAGTTGCCTCAACTGTTATCCCTTGGGCTAGGAGACAGTGGCTTATACATGTGCCTTTAAATAATTTTGACAAAATCTTCCAGGGTAGTACCTCTCTCCTGGAGCATTCTTAGTTAGATTAAATAAAAGTAAGACCTGTGAGCTAGTCCTTCAAAGAGCTACCAGACAGGCCAGAATAAATAACTACAATCCCCCAAGAACAAGATCTTTTCTGTTCACTATGGCACCAGGAACTCACACCAGGTATGCAGGTGTACTCTCTTTAAGTCTACTGCTAAGCTAGAGAATGTGGGTTGGGGTAAGTTAAAATGCCACAAAGCTCTCCTGCCTAGATTCAGTTGCCTTTTCTTTATTAAGCATTCACTTGGTTGCTGTAAACCTTCAGTTATTTTCCAGAGTTTTGATAAAGTTGATTCTGACAGTTTTTGCCAGACTGTTATTTTTGTGTTGTCATGCCAAGTGTCAGGTTCCAGCCCATGCTGAGGTCCAAGGGGAGTGGGTGGATGGCTGACGGATAGGTGAAAGAACACTTGGGGGGCCACAGGCAGGTGAAATATGGCTTTTATTCTCTGGCTCCGCTCTGCTCTATCTTTATATTGGTTGCCTGCTCTGGCTGCAGCCCTTCTCATTGGCTGGCTCCATGGCTCCTGCTGTCCGCATGGCTCTCCCTTACAGGGTCAGCAGTTCCACTCTCTCTCTCTGGGCGTGAACCATATGTGCAGCATCAGCAGGGCAGTTGTACCTTTTACAGACAATAGTGGCTCAGAGCCAAGTATGAGCTTACAAAAACAGGTTATATAACAAGTAGAGTTGTGTGTCTGCGCCAAACTCGCTGAGTCACACTGGCCCAGTTATCTGTCTTGGCCTACTCTTAACTGGAGCACATTCATTTTCCTTACATGTGTAGAGATAGATTTTTGGCATTTCTACTTTGCCATTGTTTGCCGATATAACACCTGTCTTGGTTATTCTTGGTTCTTGTGTTTATACGTAAGTTTTACAAGTATCTTGTCAATTTCCACCCAAAACACCAAATGGTATTTTGATTTAGTGGCATTGAATATATAGATCAACTTGAGGAGAACTGATATCTTTACAATATTGAGTCTTCCAATTAATAAACATGGCATATCCATCCATTTATTTAGGTCTTTTTGACTTCCTTCAGTAATATTATATACTTTTCTGTGGTGACATCTTACCTATCTTTATTATAATTATCTTGAAGTTTTTGATTTTTTATGCTTTTATTGTGGGAAGGTTTTTAATAATAAATTTCTTTTATAATTATTGGACTATTTAGACATGCTATTTATGCTTATCAGTTGTTAAAAGTTATATTTTTTGAGGAAGTGTTAAATTTCATTAAAATTTTCAAATTCACTGGCAAGATTTTTTTAAAATATAGTCATTTTAATGTCTGCTGATCTGTAATGATATTTTCTTATTCATTTTGATAAAATTTTTTAGACTCTATTTATTTCATCAGTTTCAGCAGGAATTTATTAGTTTTACTAAGCTTGAAAAATCAACTTCTGGTCCTTTGGATCTTGTCTATTGTATGTTTCCTAAGTCATTAATTTTTGCTCTTACTTTTATTTTTTAAATTCTAGTAGAATTTAACTACTAAGTTTTAGAGTTTTAAAAGTATAACATATATATTTAAGCCTATAAATTTCCCTCAAATTCTGGCTTTAGGAGCATCTCACAAGTTTTGATGTATTTCCACCATTATTCTGCTTAGTTTAATTTTGGGTTTTCATTTTCAATTTCTTCTTTGTCTGAAAAAGGCTTAATGTTGACTTCAGTTTTAAAAGAAGTTTTGACAGTAATTTGCTTTCCGCACTTAGAATATATGTCTTCCATATCTCATTATTTCTGCAGAGAAAACAGTCAATGGCATCTTTGAAGTTAATTTGTTTTTAATATGTTCTTTTTTCCCCCCACAATTCACTGTAATGGGTCTAGGTAGATAATTTTCCTTGCATTTATTATTCTTGGCATTTAGGAGACTTTAGTAGAGTTAATATAATTTGTGGATTGATGTCTTTTGTTTTGGAAAATTCTTAGCCATTGTTTATTAAAATATTCTGCACTCTTCTCTCCTGGGACTCAAGTTACACTTTATTAGATCTTGTTATTGTATCTCTGTCTCTTATCTTCTCTTCCATCTTTTTCATTGTTTTGTCTCTTCATGCTTTCAATTCACCAAACTGATAAATTGAATTCTTACTTTCAGTTACACATAAATATGCACACACTTATTATGAATATATATATGTGTGTGTGTGTGTGTGTATACTTTTTTTTAAAACAGGATCTCACTCTGTCACTCAGGCTGGAGTGCAGTGGTGTGAATATGGCTTACTGCAGTCTCAACTTCTTGTGCTCAAGTGATCCTGTTGTCTCAGCCTCCTGAGTAGCTGGGACTACAGGTGTGCATCACTCCACCTGGCTAATATTTTTGTAAAGATAGGTTCTTACTATGTTGTCCAGGCTGGTCTCAAGTGATCCTCCTACATCAGCCTCCCAAAGTGCTGAGATTACAGGCATAGGCCACTGTGCCTGGCTCAGTTATATTTTTAAATTCTAGAATTTTATTTTAAGTAATTAAAATTCTCTATCAATTTTCTCAATTTTTTTATTTCCTTGTACATTTTAAATGTTATCTTAAAATTAATGTCATGTATCCATTATCAGGATACTCTGTGCTCTATTTCTAATATATATTGTTTTTCTTGGTTTTTAAGGATGTAGTCTGGCCTTCTTATATATACAGTTATATTTTCTTGTGCAGTTAAACTTTTCTGCTCCCCCAGATAAGATTTATGTTTTCTGGCAGGCATCCAGAGATACTAGTAATCAGGGATCATCTTAACCTCTTCAACAAACCATTTATTTCTTACCTGGCATTATTTGTTTTGATAAATCTCCTCTGAGTGCAAACAATGTAAGGGGGGTTTACTGGCCTCCCCTCTTACTTAGTGGGCTCTGGGTTCTTATTTTGTCCCCTTTGTCCTTTGAAGGAATCAAAAATTCTGCTCAGCTTTGCAGCCCCTTAGCCTCCTCCTCTGGTGCCTCTAGGGAAAAAATGGCCATGAGCACTGGGCTCATTGCTCTAGGTTTTCCATTCCTCCTAAATATTCTTCATCATTTTATTAATTCTCCAGACCTTAAAACATACATTTCCTTAAATATTTTATCTATGGTTTCTAAGTGTTCTTAGTGAAAATATTGATCTGAGTTCTTAGTTTGTTATTACTGGAATGAGAAGTCCACAAATATGCATAAATTTAACTCTAAGTGCTACATTACTATACCCTACAGGTTTTTATATGTAATATTGTTTTTATCATCTACTTCCACTTATGGAAAATTCCCATTATGTTTTCTCTTTAACACATGGATGTACACAAGTGCATGTTTTTGTTTCCCAAAATGTTTAAAAATAATGTTTTAAGATAGATTTCTGAAGATTTTTATTGTGGTCAGAGAAAACATCTGTCTTCTTTTAGAAATATGTGTCTCTCTAAACACATGGCTAATTTTTGTAAATGTTCCATGCATACTTGAAAATCTTGCATTTGTTATATTTGTTAAGTGTAGAAATCAAAGTTCTTAATTTCACTGTCTGAATATTTTTACCAGTTTTGCAACTTTTGTGTGCTGTATGACAGTTTCAGATGTGTTAAAATTTTCCATATTAATGTTGATTTATCAATTTCTTCTTGCATAAATTTCTCCAGTTTTTGCTTTATATAGTTCAAGATCTGTTGTTAGTTGTGTACAATTTCACGATTGGTGTCTCTTCTTCATAGACTGTCCTGTATATCATGTAGTTTTTCTTTTCATCCTTAATAATTTTTTTGCTTCAAACTCTGTGATATACATTGGAACTATTACTAGCTTTCCGTTAGTATTTGCATGGCATATCTTTTGAATTTCTTTATTTTCTACCTTCCTGTATTGTTTTTATATTGTATATGTGGTTTCTAAGTAGGATATAACTAAAAATTGTTTTTGAAATCTAACTTGGTCACTTTTATTTGTTCTTAGGTGAGATATTTATAGCTATTTATGTATTTGCATTAATTTCTACTCTCTAGTTTGATTTTTTGGTTTGCTATACCTCATCTTTGATTTTCTTTATTCCTATCTACTTCTGAATTGAAATATTGGACTATATATTCTTTTTCTCCTCTGCTTGCTTGGAGGCTACAGATCATTGATCACTTTAGTGTTTTTCCCTAAAATTTTAACACATACATTAAACCACTAATTTTCCTAAGGGAATATAGTGATTCTATACTTCTTCTTTCCTCCTGAATGTATCAAGAAATTAGCACACATTGGCTAGTGTTTAATAACCTTCCTAATTTTCTAAGTGTCATCTTCAATTATACCTTTACTTTAAAAATTATGAAATACTTCAGAGTCACAAAAGTGATAAAGTTAATACACTGTGTATCCATGTATCCACAACCCAGCTTAAGAAATAAAACATTATCTACATGATCTCAGCTTGCGGTCTACCTCTCCCTGATTACTTCTCTTTCATGACCTAACCTCTACTCACAAGGTCACTTCTATTCTGGATTTCATATAATTTCTCTACCTTTCTTAACACTTTTATTTAAAAAAATATGAAGTCCTAAATAATACATGCAATTATCTGTATGTGTTATAATTTTGCACATTTTATCCTACTTCTTAAATATTTAGTTCTCCTGAAATATATATATTTTTGCTCAATATTAGTTTGTGTGATGTAGTCATATTGATAGACATTATTCTAGTATATTCATTTTCATGGCTATAGTGTATTACATAACATTTTATGAATATATCAATCTATATACTCATTTTCTAGATGAAAATTTAGGTTATTTCCAACTTTTGTTATTACAAACAGTGCTTCTGTAAATGTTCTTGATACTATTCACAATAGCAACAATATGGAATCAACGTAGGTATGTACTCATCAACAGTAGAGTGGATAAAAAAATGTATATATACACCATGGAATGCCATGCAGACATAAAAGAAAATGATATGTTCTCTGCAGCAACATGGATGCAGTGGAGGCCATTATCTTAAATGAATTAATGTAGGAACAGAAAACCAAATACCACATGGGTCTAAGAGTTGAAATTATGAAGAAAATGTGATTGAACATGGCTTCTTGTATACATATAACAGATGTTTTTTCTCTAGGACGGAAATTCAGTAGTGAATTGTTGAGATATTGAAGATGCCCTCTTTGACTGTGATATATACTGCCAAATAATTTTTGCCTATTTTTTACTCCTCTTGCAACATGAATTGTTTCCATAGCTCCATATCTTTGCCACCATTTTGCCAATTGGATAGGTGTGAAATGGCATCTTTTCATGGTTTTAATTTGTTGTTTCCAAATTACTAGTAAGGTTGGACATATTTTCATATGCTTATTAGGCATTTAATTTTCCTTTTCTGAGAATTCTCTGTATTTTTTGTCTTTATTTCTATTGGGTTGTTTTCTTTTTCTTACTGATTCACAGAAACTCTTAATAAGTCTACAGTAACACTTTGTTGAGATTTCAGAACCGAAGGCAAATGTTTAGGATCATTTGATGATTTATCTTATGTGTCAACTTGTACAAGGCATGAGATATTTACATATTTGGTCACACATTATTCAGGATGTGTCTGTAAGGGTGTTTCTGGGTGAGAGTAGCATTTAAATTAATAGATGGAGTAAAACAAATTGCCCTTCCTGAGTGAGAGGAACTTAGCTAATCAATTGAAGACCCGAATAGAACAAAAGGGCTGAATAAGAAAGAACTTCTCCTGCCTGACTATTAAGCAGGGACATCGAGTTTTTCTGACCTTTAGACTCAGACTGAAACACTGGCTCTTGTGTCTCAAGCCTGCTGAATTTTGGACTGGTACTTATACCCTCAGCTCTCTTGGCTCTCAGGCTTTTGGACTAAGACTGGAACTACACATAAGTGGTCCTAAGTTTTCAGTTGTTGACTGCAAATCTTGCAATTTCTCACACACACACACACACACCTTATTATTTCTCTATCTCTGGAGACTTCTAACTAATACAGAACATGAACTCCAAATGAAGAAATGGAACCCATCATTAATTCTCAGTCCAAAGACAAGGCCAGTCCAGCCACTCCATGCAGGAACCCATCAGAGCTCGTGGATCTAAGACCCCTATTCTCCTCTGCCATTGTGTGGTCTGTGTACTTTTCTGCCCACCTGGATACCATCTTGGAGAGGATTAGGGATAGAAAGGGGAGTTAGGAAGACTGAACTTTCATCAAAAAAGAAGAAGAAGAAAAAAAAAACCAAATCAGCTTACTGTAAAGGAGACATTTAAATCAGAAGAATATAATGTAAATGGGCAAGTTTAAATAGCCCCCTTGTCCCTATTACCCAGCAAAGTGAAGACTCATGAGAAAGATGAGATTAATAATAGGACATAAAGAGCTCGTTTTTTGTACATTTGATTATAAAGAGTAAGCTTCAGTACCTTTTTTGTTATGTTAAAATCTTGTGTTAAATACCAAACAAATTTCAATCATTATTCCACTAGATTATTATACTTCAACATTTTAAGCAATTTCTCCTTTGCTTAAATAAAATTTACAGCTACTTTTATGATTTTTGACCCTATTTTAACCATAGCTAACTATTAACATATCTTAATTTATTTAGTAAGAGATACCTGAATATAAGAATTTGTGCTCTGTAAGGGGAAGAACAAAGGCAAGTTTTAACAAAGAGATGTTCATATGCATAAGCAGTATTAAAACTGCACAACATGACCTTACCGTTCTGAATATCCACTTTCCCGGGCAAACCTCTGAAATGCACCCATGGGATCTGAGCCTGTGCTTAAGATGAATACCAGGGGAGTGTTGAATGACATGTCCTGATACAGGGTAGCCAGGTCCACAGGTGGTGTCTCTACAAACTGTTTCCCGAGATTTTCTATCACAAAATCTGTAAGAGCAAAAACCACCTGAAAGTTTAAAAGAAAAAAGTATGTTGACTGAGGATCCTTCACAATTTTATCCTAATTTTCTCCTCCAACTCCTCAGAGGATGATGCACTGTGTTTTTGTACTTATTCTGCCTTGATTGGATATACATCTTTCCACAGACATTTTTATTTAGTGGATTTGTTCACTAAATATCTGTGGACAGCTATGGTTCTCATGATTCACAAGCAAGATGAAATATCAGGTAAGAGGGAAGTCCCTCAACATTCACTCTATCTATGAAGCTGCTGTCTCCCCTTCCTTGCCTCTTCTGTTTTGTCTTTTTCACATTCTTGTGGACTTTAGTTTCAGTCTCTCCATTGTCTCTTTCTGCATTATTGATTTCTGTTTCCTTGATATTCCTATCATCATACAATTAAGCATTACTATATTCCATCCTTAAAACCAAAACAAAGATCTTCCCTTGATGGCAGCTACTTTTCCAGCCACTATTTGATTCTTTGCAACCATTCACAAGCCAACTTTTCAGAAAATTGGCTTCATTTGTTGTCTCCCTTTCTTCATCTCATTCACTCACCAGACACTTCTGACCCCTCTCTGGAACTAACCTCAGCCTTGATGGTTATGCCCGGGTCTGGCCATTTCCTACATCAATTTGGTTCTTTCACTGATCCTACCCTACCATATCTATCTCATTCCTGTTCTTGCAGGTCTCGTCCCTCCCCAGCCCATATGGAGACTTCATGTGAGATAGAAAAACGTATCTCCTCTTCAAGGGACTTTTAATGTGCCAGAAAGCTGTCATGAAAATACACAGCCTATAACACCTGCAATGTGAATGGCTCCCCCATGGGTTGCTCAGTGGACATCCTGCACAACTGTAAACAGCAGCCCTGCCCTTAGCCTTCCACTAGCTATCAACACTGTTCTGTCCAAACAAGCCTTACTCTGTGTGTGTGTGTGTGTGTGTGTGTGTGTGTGTGTGTGTGTGTGTAATCCTGTTGGGCAGGGAGGTGTCCCAACCTGGTCTAGGGCCATGGCCTTGGATCATACCCTTCTGTGGCCAACTTGGGAAAAGACAGTGTTCACATGCCTGTTCCTTTAAGTGGGGATGTATTATGGTACTAACTATAAAGGTGTCAGAGTCTAGAAGGAACAGCCATGCAAGAGGGCCATCACGTTCGGGGCTTAGTTCTAATTCTAGTTGTGTCACTGTGTGGCTAAGTATAAATCACTTAGCCTTTCCAACATCAATTTCTTTATATTTTGTTTCAGATAGACACTCTTTTTTTTTGTATAAATTTATGGGGTAAAAGTGTAATTTTGTAACATACCTAGACTGCATTAGTGGTTGAGTCAGGGCTGTTAAGGTTTCTGTCACCTGAATAATGTACACTGTGCTCATTAGGTAATTTTTCATCATCCATCCCCTTCCTACCTCCTCACCCCTGAGTCTCCATTGTCTATCATTCCTTTCTCTACATTCATGTGTACATAATATTTAGCTCTCTCTTATGAGTGAGAACATGTGGTATTTGCCTTTCTGCATCTGTTTCAATTAAGATAGCGGCCTCCAGTTCCATCTATGTTGCTGCAAAAGACATGACTTTATCTATTTTTTATGGTTGAAGATAGTATTCCATTGTGTATATATACCACATTTTCTTTATCCAATCATCCATTGATAGACACGTAGGTCAATTCCATATCTTTGCTACTGTGAATGGTGTTGTGATAAACATATGAGTGCAATTATCTTTTTTATATAGTGATTCCTTTCCTTTGGGTAGATAGCTAGAAGTGAAGCTGCTGGATGAAATGACACAGTTCTTTTTACCTTTCTGTTTTTTTTTTTTTTTTTTTTTGAGACGGAGTTTTGCTCTTGTTGCCCAGGCTGGAGTGCAATGGTATAATCTTGGCTCACCACAACCTCTGCCTCCGAGGTTCAAGCAATTCTCCTGCCTCAGCCTCCCGAGTAGCTGGGATTACAGGCATGCGCCACCATGCCCAGCTAATTTTGTATATTTAGTAGAGACAGGGTTTCTCTATGTTGGTCAGGCTGGTCTTGAACTCTTGACTTTGTGATCCACCCACCTGAGCCTCCCAAAGTTCTGGGATTATAGGTGTGAGCCACCGTGCCTGGCCTCAGGTCTTATTTTTACGTCTTTAAGTCTTCCTTAGTTGTTTTTTGTATATGGTGAGAGGTAGGGGTCCAGTTTCATTCTTCTGCATGTGGCAATCCAATTTTCCCACCACCATTTACTGAAAGAAGTATCTTTTCCCCATTGCATGTTCTTGTTGACTTTGCCAAAGATCAGGTGGCTGCAAATATGTGGCTTTATTTCTGGGTTTTCTATTCTGTTTCATTGACCTATGTGCCTAATTTTATAACAGTGCCATGCTATTTTGGTTACTATAACCTTATAATATAATTTAAGATGCTTCCAGCTTTGTTCTTTTTGCTTAGTTATTGCATTGGCTACTTGAGTTCTTTTTTTGTTCTATATAATTTTAGGATTGCTTTTTCTAATTCTGTGAAAAATGATGTTGATATTTTATAGGGTTTGCATGGAATCTGTAGATTGCTTTGGACAGTATGGTCATTTTATCGATATTAATTCTTCTTATCCATGGGCATGGGATGTTTTTCTATTTATTTGTGTCATCCACAATTTCTTTCTTCAGTGTTTCATAGTTTTCTTGTAGAGATCTTTCAATTCCTTGGTTAAATATATTCCTAGGGACTGTATTTTTTTTTTTTTTTTTTTTAGACAGAGTCTTGCTCTGTTATCCAGGCTGGAGTGCAGTGGGATGATCTTGGGCCACTGCAACCTCCACCTCTTGGGTTCAAGCAGTTCTCCAGCTTCAGCCTCTTGAGTAGCTGGGATTACAGGCATGCACCACCATGCCCAGCTAATTTTTTGTATTTTTAGTAGAGACGGGGTTTCACCATGTTGCCCAAGCTTGTCTCGAATTCCTTAGCTCGGGCAATCCACCTGTCTTGTTCTCCCAAAGTGCTCGGATTACAGGTGTGAGCCACTGCACTCTTCCAGGTACTGTATTTTTTTTTTCTTTGTAGCTATTATAAATTGGTTTGCCTTGAGTCTCAGTCTTGGATGAGACTTTGGACTTTGAAACTTTGAGTTAGCACTGGGATGAGTTAAGACTTTTGAGAACTGTTGGGAAGGCATGATTGTATTTTGCAATATGAGAAGGACATGAGATTTGGGGGACCAGGAGTGGAATAATACAGTTTGGATGTTTGTTGCCTCCCAATCTCATGTTGAAATGTGATCCCCAATATTGAAGGTAGGGCCTAGTGGGAAGTGTTTGGGTCATGGAGGTGTAGCCCTCATAAATTGCTTGGTGCCCTCTCCATAGAAATGAGTGAATTCTTGCTTTAGTAGCTCCACAAAAGATAGACATTTAAAGCAGTTTGGTGCCTCGTTCCCCTCTTTCTGGCTTCCTCTCTCACCATATGATATGCTTGCTCTCCCTTTGCCTTTCACCATATGTAAAAGCTTCCTGAAGCCTCACCAGAAGCCAAGAAGATGCTGGTACCATGCTTGTACAGCCTGCAGAATTGTGAGCCAAATAAAACTCATTTCTTTATAAATTACCCAGCCTCAGGCATTCCTTTATAGCAATGCAAAGCAGAGTAACACACAGAGATTGCAGAAAATCCTACAACATAGCCTCAACACCTCCCAATTATGCTTTCGTCTTTTCCAGTTAGTTCTTTCTTCCTTTTCCAAAAGAAACAACCACCATTTTTCTCTAATGCTTCCTGAAATTCACCACTCAAATCCTTAGCAGATAATATTATTCCCTTATTAACAACAAAATTAGGAATTATATCTAAATACATAGAAACTGGAACTGTCCTGAATGCTGTATTCATTCTGTTGATAACTAGTGCTGTGTTGAAACTTGTACCTCCTTGGTTTCCATGACACTTTTTTTCTCCTAACGTTTTTCCTGGCCCTCTGTCTGCTATTCCTTCTCATGGACTCCTTATCCTTTCTCTCCACCTTTTAAAAGTTGGTGGTAATCAGAGCTTCATTGTTTGCCCATCTTTTCTCTTATTCTATTCTGTTTTATTCCTCTACAATCCTAACAACTCTGAGTTTTACTTTCCAACTGAATGCTGATTCCCAAATCTCTATTTCTAATTCACATATCTCTCTACAGTTTCCTACTTCCATATGAGCTGACTTCCAGACTGCTATCCACTCTGATAGCTGTAGAATCAACAGCGTCTTTCTCTCACATATTACTCCTTTCACATTTGCTTAGTTGTTGGCACAACTATCCCCTTTGGCATGCAAACAGAAACTGGGAGCCACATCAATTGCCTCATCTCCATGCGCCCCTTCATCTCTCTAATCTACTATTTCTGTCTTAATTCAGGCTGCCATAATTTCTTTTATCTTCAAACAGGTCCTGGTAACTATGGCTTTGTGCCCTTCAAAGTCTCCTCTTCGTTGTTATCAAGATCTGAAAGGCCCATTATTTCCCTTCTAAAGCTTCCCAACAGACCCTATCCCTCCAGCAGAGAGCACGGTACTCTAATGGCACACACCAGGGAAAGGATAACCATGGCCCTGGCTGGCTCTCCTTCATGATTCTCTATATAACACATTATGTTCCAGTAACAAAGAACCATGTTTCATTTTTTTGAGTCATCTCTTGAACTTGGCCATTGTTACTCTCAAATAAATTTATAAATCATAACTGGCTAGTGAGCTTTAGTAGAAATAATTGTAACATAGTCCTTCAATTTAAAAAAATGTCCTACCTTTTCTTCTTTACAACATTTAATAAGAATGAGCTTATGGAAAGAGCTCAATCCTGCACTCCAAGGATCCTGGTGTGTGGCCTCCTTTTCCTGTCTCATGTGTTTCTCTTTGTGTTTCATTTTACAATAGCCTTCCCATTCCTGTGGGTTAATATATGTCTCAAAAGATCCTGGAAACACAATTTAAAAAGATAATTTAATTAGATTTGTTTTGACTTTGAAATTAAATTATGTTTGGTAATTTAACAATATCTCTGTATTTACTAACAGTTTTAACCACAAGTACACTCTAAATACATCAGTCTCCCTGCTACCCAACCTAATTAAAAAAGTAAATAATTTAAAATGTAATCAGAAAACAGCAGCAAACCACTTACAAAAAAATGAAAACAAAACAAAATAATAGAAAGGTTAAAAATAAAAAGGATGCATAGAGATACTTAAGCAAATGTGAGTGAAAAGATCGAAGTGATAAGAGTTAATATTGAGTTAACTAGAATTCAAAGCAAATATAATTAAATGGGACAAAGTAGATTCTTATATTATTTAAAATAACAAATTCATTAGAAAATAAACCCTCGTGTGCCAGAAAATAGCATAAAGATATGTCAAATAGTCACTGTTGGAGGTAGAAGAAAAGGCAAGAAAAAAATAACATCAGTCTATGACAAATGAAGTAAACTTAAAATTCTGGCATATATAATTTGAACAATATAAATAATAGCTGAATATATTGACATATTTACATTATGCCCTAATAAACAATATATCATTCCCTGCTCCCTGGCTATAGAATATTTATAAGAAATGAATTTGTATCTTATATGAAGATTAAAATCATAGTTAGCTTTTACAATGGTTATAAAAGGTACTAAGAATTAGCACTGAAATTTCTGTAGGTACAGAGTGCATGTGACATAACCCTTTCAGAAAGCCAAAATAACTAATGTGTTCTCCAGTGAGGAAACAGGTTTCTTGGGTTGGCCATTAGGCACAATTGTTGGCTTGCATTTCAGGCTAGAAAACAACTTTCTCTAGCTTGTCTGCAGGGGCTCTCCTCTGGGGGCTTAATCATAGCAATCAGAAAGCTAGTGACACAAAAATTTGGTGACACTTCTGACCATGGCCTTGGGGTAGTGTTCATCTTTGCAAAACTTCTAATTTATCTGTGGAATATAGACAATTACAAGGTATGAGATCACAAGGCATACCACACCACATTACTCTTTAGTTAAAGGTGTTTGCATTATTCTGAAAACCAGGTAGCAGAAGCATGTATTGCAAAAGGACAACTTTTCCAGTGAGGTTCTCATTATTTATTGTGTAAGCATTAGGACTCTAGCTAAGATGGGAGAAAATAATGCATAAAATATGCATTATAAGATGGGATCTAATAATGCTTTATTTATTTATTTATTTGGAGACAGAGTCTCACTCTGTTGCCCAGTCAGGAGTACAGTGGTGCAATCTCAGCTCACTGCAACCTCTGCCTCCCAGGTTCAAGCAATTTTCCAGCTTCAGCCTCCTGAGTAGTTGGGACTACAGGTGTGCACCACCACACCAGGCTATTTTTCTGTATTTTCGGAGAGACCAGGTTTCACCATATTGGCCAGGCTGGTCTCCAACTCCTCAGCTGAGGCAATCCACCTGCCTCGGCCTCCCAAAGTGCTAGGATTTCAGGCGTAAGCCACTGCGCCTGGCCTAATAATGTGTATTTTAAATGATAACTCCCAACTAATAGGACATGAAACACTTAGAAATCATGAAAGATGAAACATTAAGGCAATTAGGAAGTTTCTGAAGGTAAGATTGACAATGGAATTAAATATTAAACATCACTTGCAAAGATCTAAAGTTCACTTTTAGAATGCCAGCCATTCTATCAAACATGTACAAACCTTCATAAGTCTATAGCATTTCTGGGATAAACCTTGAAATCTAACACATAAAAGCAGGAAAGTTTTTTTAATTGTTGAAATTTTAGTTTCAAGGACATAGATAACACATGGAGCATTTTATTAAAAAATTATGAGTTGTCCCTATAATTATTTTGCTTTTCAACCTCCACACCCTTCCTGTCCTTTTGCCTTTATGTATATGAGGCTCCATCTATCCCTTTCTGTTTTGGGTCTGTCCCTAACTGTCCAGCTCTGGGTTTCTCCTATGAGAATTTTTCTTTTTGTGTTCTACCTCTACCTCTACCTGTAGATGTCTCATTTAACTGGTGCATAATATAAAAAATTTTTTTACTAGGGGGGACAAAAGACTAGGGGGGAAACTCTTCAATAAGTTGATGCATTTATTGAAAAGCTTTTCCCCCTCAGTCTTCATTTAGAAATCCAATAAATATATTAGAATCTTAGAAATTCTGGTTCATGCAGCCTTTAAACCATCACCCTTGCTGGGTACACTTAGTTAAATAAATATTCATATTAGAAGTATAAGAGTAATTACCAAAAAATAAAAATAGAATTTCAAATCAGTAGAGGAGAAAATGAAAAGAGTGTGGATGACCCACCTGAAGAAGGAAGGAAGGAAAGAAAAAAGAAAGGATTAAAAGAAAGGAAGAAGAAAGAAGAAAAAAGGAAGCAAAGAAAAAGCTGGCAAGAAAAATATGTCCCAAAATAAAGATGACCAGTATAGGTCCAATTAGATTAGAGTTTCTTAACTTTACTAATACTGACATTTTGGAAGCTGTAGTTATTTGTTGTGGACGGTTGTTTTGCGCATTGTAGGATGTATAGCAGCATCTCTGGTCTCTACCCACTAGATGCCAGTAGCACCACCCCAGTTGTGGCAAACAAAAGTGTTTCTAGACATTGTCAAATGGAAATTTCCCCAAGTCAAGAAGAACTGAAATAAATCAATAATCATAATAAATATAATAAGATTAAAATTTGCCTGTTAAAGGAAAGACTTTCATGCTCCTCAAAACTACAAAATCCTACTAAGATACAGCAAAAGCATGATGATGACACACAAAAAACGGAAAGTAAAGAGTGTAGAAATATATAGAGTGGGAGTGTTGACGAAGAGAGGTTTGCTCTAATAATATTAATATTAGAAAATGTATTTTGAGGTTTTATGTCAGGATCGCTGACTAGATGCAGGTATTGTGTGCTGCTTCCATAGAGAAGAGCCAGAATAGTAAGTAGTTACTCATATTTCAAACAGGTAATCTAGGAGAGAATGCTTGGATTCATTAGAGAAGAGACATGAAGTACCAGAAGTAAGTAAGGAGAGGGTTCAAGTTAGCTTGCCCAGCCAGGAACTGACTGAGAACTGGGAGATGCTCCTGGATGCAGGGAAACAGTAAGAGAGAAATCCCTGGAGCTCCAAAACAGGCTTTTATGATCTTGGCTACAGGAGAAACCCTTAATCCACTAGGGTCTTGTGCCTGACATATGACCTAAAGATTGTATAGAGACATTGCTCCAGAAAGAGAACCCACACAGAATCCCACAGGAATCTGAGCCTGGAGCAGTCTCAGCTGGGTGCCATTTTGAGAACCCAGATCTTAGGGATTTACAGACACAGCTGCAGCCACTGTGCTGCTCCAGGGAGGGAGAGGCACAACAGGCACATCATACATCCCCTAGAGGGTACTTGCTACCCTGTTATGAGCTGCTGTTGAGACTGTTATGAGTAGGCCACACTTCCCACAGCTTCCTGCTTATGCTGCTTGCCTGAGTGGTGCCCCACCCTCTTTAGCCCCAGGCCCAAGGTACCCTTTTGAGAGTTTAATGCTGGGCTGAGCCCCATGCTTTGCTGAATTTAGACTGATGTGGCTGTAGCCTCTGCTTGGCTAAGGAAGAACAGGGAGACCAGATCATCCTACTCATATCTAGGACAATACTCACAGCTCTGTAGCAGGCTGCTATGAGACAGATGTATGAAACACACTCCCCGCAGCTTCTTGCTCATGCTGCCTGCCTGGGCAGTGACCCGCCCTTCCTGTTCGAAGGCCCAAGGTACCATTTTGAGAACGCAGTGCTGAGCTATGCCCAATTGTTGGCCTGAGTTTGGGCTATTGTGGCTGCTGCTGCCACCCAGCCAAGCAGGGACAGGGGACCAAGGCTCTCCTACACATATCTAGGGCAATACCCAATGCCTTGCTATGGGCTACTATGACACTGATACTTGAGTGGATCACATTCCTCACAGCTTCTTGTCCATGCTCCTCACCTGAGAGGGGCTCTACCCTCTCAGGGTGCAAGCCCATGGGTGGCACCATTTTGAGAGTTTAGAGCCATTGTTTGGTGACCTGGCAGCAGTATCCATAGCAAGCATTTTAGTCTTAGGTGAGATTGAATGTTTTGGAAGGGGAGAAGGGTCCTCCCAGGCAGAATTGAGCAGTGAATGTGAAGACTGCCCCAGTAATAGGTGCTGGTATTATTCTCTCTCACAGGACTGGAGTGGGAGGAGAGCTGCTAAAGCTGAGGCTTTTCCCAGAGGGCAAGACTTGCAGTCAGAGACAGCTTTGCAAACTAGAACTGGTCTGCATGGGTCATTATGAGGTGTCCCAGCCTGCTTCCTTGGTCAGTTGGGGAACAGTGCCCCACCAGCTCTGAAGAGTGGGAGAGAGGCAGACTCCCTTCCCCTGGAGATCTAACCCTTCATGCAGACTGTCCCTAAGGGAGGGGAGAGTACAGCCCACCAAAACCCCTTGGATAAAAGAAAACGTGAGTGCAGTGCCAGCCACTGAAGGCTGTACCACCAAAGCCTGGGAATGGACATGGAGAGGGGCTTACACTTGCTCTGCCACCCCTCTTCTCAGTGCCCTGTCATGGATTTGGAAATGATTTTCACATTGGGGCCTGGGGAATGTGGGCTGAAAGAGCCTGTGTCTCAAGCTTCTTCAGCAGCTCCACCCTACTGAAGGTGAATGTGCTTTGCGGAGGTGCTTTTTGTATTTTTAGAGTGCCTCCACCCCTGCTTGTACCCATCATTTCTTACTCTTAAGCACCATCTACTAGATTGCATCCTGAATTATACCACCAAATAAAATTACATTGCTACAACAAGCAACTTCTGAAAAAGCCACTGCATGAACCTATTTGGAACCAAGGAATCTGTACAGAGTTGGCACTCTGAAAGCATCTAGAAATGAAGCCAATTAATCATACATAATATACACCACAGTCATACCCCCAAGGGAAAAAGAGTAAACAAAAAGTCCCATCCAAATGAAAGCAAATTTAAAAAAATAAAAGAGAAGTATCAGCTCTCTCAGATGAGTAACCAGTGCAGAACCCCAGCAATACAAAAGGCCAGAATGTTTCATCACCTCCAAAGGATCTCACTAGCTCCCAAGCAATGGATCCTAACCAGAATGAAATGTCTGAAATGACAGATATAGAATTCAGAATATGGATGGCAAGGAAACTCAATGAGATCCAAGAGGAAGTTGAAATCCCACAAAGAAGCCAGAAAATTGATCTAAGTTATGAAAGACAACATAGCTATATTAAGAAGGAACCAACAGAAGTTCTGGAATTGAAAAATTCATATCAGGAATTTCAAAATACATATGAAAGCCTTAACAATAGACTAGACCAGGCAAAAGAAAGACTTTCAGAGCTTGAAGACCAGTCTGTCAAAATGACCCAGTCAGACAAAAGTAAAAAAGAATTGAAAAAATGAACAAAGCCTTTGAGAAATATGGGATTATGTAAAGTGACCAAACCTATGACTTATTGGCATTCTTGAGAGAGAAGGAAAGAGAGTTAGCAACTTGGAAAACATATTTGAGGATATAATTGAGGAAAATTTACCCCAATCTTGCTAGAGAGTTTGACATGCAAATACAAGAAATTCAGAGAACTCCTATAAGATACTACACAAGATGACCATCCCCAAGGCACACAGTTGTAGGACTAACCAAAGTCCATATGAAAGAAAGAACTTTAAAGGTATCTAGAGAAAAGGGTCATATTGCTTATAAAGGGAAACCTATCAGACTAACATCAGATTATTCAGCACAAACCTTATAAGCCAGAAGAAATTGGGGGCCCATGACATGGATGAACCTGGAAACCATCATTCTCAGCAAACTGACACAAGAACAGAAAATCAAACACCGCCTGTTCTCACTCATAGGTGGGTGTTGAACAATGAGAACACATGATCACAGGGAGGGGAGCACTACACACTGGGGTCTGTTGGGGGGAAATAGGGGAGGGACAGCAGGAGGGTGGGGAGTTGGGGAGAGATAGCATGGGGAGAAATGCCAGATATAGGTGAAGGGGAGGAAGGCAGCAAATCACACTGCCATGTGTGTACCTATGCAACAATCTTGCATGTTCTTCACATGTACCCCAAAACCTAAAATGCAATAAAAAAAACAACAAAAACAAAAGCTAGCAGAAGAAATAAAAGAACTACAATCAGAGCAGAACTGAACAAAATTGAGACCTCAAAAACCATACAAAGGATCAATGAAACAAAAAGTTGGTTTCTCGAAAGGATAAACAAGATTGATAGACCACAGCTAGATTAACAAGGAAAAAAAGAGAGAAGATCCTAATGAGCATAATCAGAAATAACAAAAGTGACATCACAAACTATCCTCCAGAAATATAAAGGATCTTCAGAGGGTACTATGATATGCCTCTATCTCTATGCACACAAACTAGAAAAATCTAGAGAAATGGATCAATTCCTGGAAGCATACAATCTCCCAAGATTGAACCAGAAAAAAACAAAAATCCTGAACAGATTAATCATGAGTAATGAAATTGAATCAGGAATAAAAACCTACCACCCAAGCAATCAATGGGCAGGGTGGGGTGGCGCGGGGGGAACCCTGGACAACCAGATTGTACCAGATGTGCAAAGAAGAGCTGGTACCAATTCCACTGAAACTATCCCAAAAAATTGAGGCAGAGAGACTCCTCACTATCTCATTCTATGAAGCTAGCATCATCCTAATAGCAATATCTGGCACAGACACAACAAGAAAAGAAAACTAAAGACCAATATCCCTGATGAAAATAGACCCAAAAATCTTCAACAAAATACTAACAAACTGAATTCAGCAGCATATCAAAAAGTTAATTCATCATAATCAAGTGAGCTTTATTCCTGGGATGCAAGGATGATTCAACATATGCAAATCAATAAATGTGATTCACTTCATAAGCAGAACTAAAAACAAAACCATATGATCACCTCAATAGATGAGGAAAAGCATTTGATAAAATTCAACATCTCTTTATGATAAAAATCCTCAACAAACTAGGCATAGAAGGAACATAACTCAAAATAATGAGAACCATCAATGACAAACCCACAGACAACATTATACTGAAAGGGCAAAAGCTGGAAGCATTCCCTTGTAAGAACTAAAACAAGACATAGATGTCTACTCTCACCACTCCTATTCAATGTAGTACTGGAAGTCCTAGTCAAAGCAACCAGGCAGGAGAAGGAAATTTATCCAAATAGGAAAAGAAGAAGTCAAAGTATCTCTCTTCACTAACAATATGATTCTGTACCTAGAAAATCCTAAGAATTCTACCAAACAACTCCTAGACCTGATAAATGACTTCAACAAAGTCTTCTGATATAAAGTGAATGTACAAAAATCAGTAGCATTTCTATACACCAATAATGTTTAAGTTGAGGAACAAATAAAGAATGCAATTCCATTTAAAATAGCCACAGAAAATATCTAGGAATACATCTAACCAAGGAAGTGAAAAATCTCTATAAGAGTAACTACAAAACACTGCTGAAAGAAAGGATGATACAAACAAAGGGAAAAACATCTCACACTTATGGGTTGGAAGAATCAACATTGTTAAAATGACTATACCATCCACAGTAGTCTGCATATTTAATGCTATTCCTACCAAATTACCAATGTCATTGCCCACAGAATTAGGAAAAACTATTCTAAAATTCACATGAAACAAAAAATGTGCCCAGACAGCCAAGACAATCCTAGTAAAAAAGAAGAAAGCCAGAGGCATCACATTATCCAACATGTAAATATACTACAAGACTACAGTAACCAAACCAACATGATACTGGTATAAAAGTAGACATATGGACCAATGGAACAGAATAGAGACCCCTGAACAAAGCCACACACCTACAACCAACTCATCTTCGACAAAGTGAACAAAAATAACGTGGAGTGGATATTCTAGTCAATAAATGAGCTGGGAAAATTGGCTAGCTATATGCAGAAGAATGAAACTGGACCCCCTATCTCTCACCATATACAAAAATGAACTCAACGTTGAAGTAAGACCTCAACCTATGAAAATCCTAGAAAATCTAGAAAATACTCTTCTAGTCATTGGTCTAGGCAAAGCATTTATGATGCAGAGTCCAAAAGCAAATGCAACAAAATAAAAAATAGACAAATGGGATTTAAACTAAAGAGCTTCTGGATGAAACGCAAAAGAAAATATCAATTGAGTGAACAGACAATGTACAGAATGGGAGAATATATTTGCAAGCTATGCATCTCACAAAGAACTAATATTCAGAATCTATAAAGAACTTAAATCAACAAAAAGTAAGTAAGCCCATTAAAAACTGGGCAAAGAACATGAACAGACACTTCTCAAAAGAAGACATACAAGCTGCCAACAAACATACGAAAAAATGCTCAACATAACTAATCATCAGAGAAATGCAAATCAAAACCACAATGAGACACCATCTTACACCAGTCAGAATGGCTATTATTAAAAAGTCAAAAAATCATAGATGTTGGCAAGGTTATGGAGAAAAGAGAATGCTTGCATACTGTTGCTGAGAATACAAATTAGTTCAGCCTCTGTGAAAAGCAGTTTGAAAATCTCTCAAAAAGCTGAAAATAGAACTGTCGTTCAACCCACAATCCCATTACTAGGTATATACCCAAAGGAAAATAAATCATTCTGCCAAAAGACACCTGCACTCATATGTTTAATGCAGCACTATTCATAACAGCAAAGACATAGAATTAACCTAGGTGCCCATCAACAGTGAACTGGACAAAGAAAATGTGATACATAGACACATGGAATACTATGTAACCATAAAATGAATGAAATTATGTCCTTTGCAGCAACATGGATATAGCTAGAGGCCACTGTCCTAAGTGAATTAATATAGAAACAGAAAATCAAATACTGTATGGTCTCACTTATAAGTGGGAGCTAAACGTTGGGTACACACAGAAACAAAGGATGGAACAATAGACACTGAGGACTCCAAAAGAGGAGATGGAGGGAGGCAGCAACGGTTGAAAACCTGCTTATTGAGTGCCATGTTCACTACCTGGGCAATGAGATCACTGGAAGCCCAAACTTCCCCAGCATGCAATATACCCATGTAACAAACCAGCACATATACTCCCTGATTCAAAAATAAAAATAATAAATTAAAAAAGGAAATATATTTAAGGCAAAAAGCATTAAAAAGTGAAGAGGAATATTTTTTAATAAAAAGGAACAATTAAGAACTTAACTCTAAATCTACTTTTATATACTGGCATAGTTTCACAATTAGAACGGGAAAAATTCCAAAATTACAAAGGAAAATTGCCAATCATAGTGGTATACCTTAATATAGCTCTCTTAGAATGTGATACATCAAATATAAAAACATTAGTAAGATAAATACCACAATTAGCATGTTCGAACTAAAGGTCACATATGGAAACTTGCATTCAAGAAATGACATGCATGGAATATTTTATATAAATGAAACATGTGCCAGGCTGCAAAGGAAGTGTATATAATTCCAAAGAGTCAATTTCATAAGAACCATGAGTAAAATTTCCATAATGCAATTAAATTATAAACAATAAAAAGGTAGCCCCCTAAATCCTAAAATGGTTTTGAACTAAAAAGTGTAGTTTTAGAATTGAAAGGGCTATATATTAAAACTTGTAGGGAAAAATTAATACATAATGTTATAATTCAGAGTAGTTGTCACCTTTGAGGAAGAGAGAAGGGAGAGAGAATAAGGGGATTCTGCCGGTACTGTTCTATTTCTTGATCTGGATGATGGCTTTGTGATAGTTAATCAAATTGTATAATTTTGATTTGCACACTTTTCTAGATGTATGTTATCCTTCAATAAAAAGTTAAAAAAAACTTATGGGATGCAGCTAAAGCAATACACAAATGTATATTTGTATTCTCAAATATACATATATATATACACAAAATATATGTATGTGTATATATATATATATAAAATAGTAATCATGAAATATTGAAAAGTCATAGGCCGAGAAGTCAACTCAAGAAATTGTGAAAACAAATAATTCACAGTTTCTTAGAAATGAAGGAAGTTCCTAGTGAAAAGTATTGACAGTGCAGAAGAGGTTAAAGAAAACGTTAAGATTAGGATTCAAGCAGATTCTTTTTGTCACGTTACCTAAGCATATGCAAATAGGATGTGACAATATATTTTGGGTAAGTCCATGAAAAACTGGAAATGATTCTTCCAAGTCACAGCATGCAAACCATGTAGCAGTAAGCAGCCAGGGAGCTTCAGGCTTAGGTGGGCGTTCCTATTTGAAGACAGAAAAAAAATGAATATTCACAAAGGCAATCCAAAATAATCTTTCACCTTGTCCAAGTGAAAAATCAAGCTCTAATAGTATGTTAAAATAATCATTTTCCTAGGAAAAGTAATACAATATGGTGAAATAGCAATGGTGTTGAATCAATTCTAATTTTGGACCTTTGCACAGAAGTATAGCTGCTAAAAACTTTTCAGATTGACATTTACAGAAAACAAAGCTGATCAACTAAATCTGCCACTTTCAGCCTGTTTTCCAACACCCTACATCAATCTTTCCCCACTCATCAAATGTTCCTATGCTTAATAATTTTTCTCTAGAGAATAATTTTTCTTTAGAGAACTAGTCTCCAAATGGGATTCCCAGATGTTCTCACCCCTAGGAGATACAGAAAGCTGAGTATGGAACAGTATCAGTAGCAAGACAAATGCCAACCTTATTCCAGCTGTGATAAGTGTTTGTTTAACTATTTTAGATATTCTTAGAAACTTCTGGGAGAAGTATTATGCCATCTGGCAATATTCCATGAAGTACTTGTATATGGGCAAACAGTTTTAAAAGAGACAGAGAAACAGCTGTGATTGTAAGACTGAAACTAGTTCTTTAAAATTTCCTGAATATTTGCCTGAGGTTCCTTACTATGTCTAAAAACAGGTTTATTGAGGTATCATTCACATACTAAGCAATTCATCCATTTGAAGTATATAACCCAATGATTTTAATATATTCACAGATACGTACAACCACCATTACAATTTAGAACATTTAATTTCTCAAAAAGATACTGTGTACACTTTAGCTTTTACTCCCCTTTAATCCCATCCCTTCAACCCTAAGCAACTGCTAAACTACTTACTGTCTCTATATATTTACCTATTATGGGCACTTCATGTAAATCAAATTATATTATATGTGGGCTTTTGTGATGGACTTCTTAGCTTAGTGTTTTTGAGATTCATCCATGTTGTAGCATGTATAATTTAACCAGTAAATACAATGGAAATATTCCAAAAACTGAAAAAAACTCAAAATCCGAAACACTTCTGGGCCCATATGCAACCTGTAATGCATTGTTGCAACTCTAAGCATGCACCCCCTCCCCAAAGGCTTGTTATTTGTTTAACAACTGACTGGATTATTTTGTTTAAACTTGCTTATTTGTTTAACAACTGACTGGATTATTTTAGTGGAGTCTCCCCACAACCCCTGCACAGCTTGAAGCCTCTAATGTTGCTTCTCAAGCGGTGCAGCCTTAGGAATGACCACAGTTACCCTGAGATGATTATAGTTTTTTCAGGGCTCTTTTTGGTAGTTTCTTTCCCTGACTGCATCTAGCTGCTAAGCACCACTAAGAGTGGGCTGATTGCCCTGAAATTTTTAACAGTGCTCTTGGGGACACACATTTCTCCTCAGACTACAACATTCAAAGTTGGGAGCCTTTGAAGGAGTTGCCGAGATCAGTGTTTGGGTTTTCTTCTGGTCTTTGGCAGACCTCTCTCTCAGTGTCTTCTCCTAAGTTATCTCTGGCAAATGAGCTGGCTTATAGCTTTGTCTCTCTGTCCAGTAATTTCATCAATTTTTCAAAAGCTGTTCACTACAATCTTTATTGTTTTAGAGAGCATCATTAGGCTTAAACTTTTTCATACTCTGTTGGAAATGAAGTCAGTTACCTGTGAGGAGATAAGGAACTTTCTTTTTTATAGTCTGCTTCTCCCACTCAGGCAAAATCTCCAAGCCAGCGGCATGACAAGGCTACACTTTTTACCGAGTCATATTTTAGCTCTAGGAGCTGAGTATGCCATGGGTGGGAAGACAGTAGCCTCAGGTCTCCTCAGCTTGCCTCTGCCATTGAGGAACTACTATTTTAGGAGCTGGGAAAACAGTGATGATGCACTGAACACAGAGCCCCAGTCTCCCAGTGGGGGCTGGGTGGAAGAAGGCAGCCCCACCTTCTGGCTATACTCAACAGGAACTTATCCTTAGCAGTAGGTAGCTGTGGGCAGGATGAGAAATGCTGAAGTCCTGTCCTCCTCAGGAATATGGCCCTTTAACTGGCAGCAGGGAGTAGGCAGGAGTCCTGTGCTCTTAGCTGCATCAGTCTGGAGTGCAGTTTCTATCTCACTAAGCTGGGAGCAGGAAGGGAGGGAGTGGGTCTAGGTTCAAAGACCACAGACTCTTGCTCTCCTTACTGAACCTTTAGTAAATTTTCTCAAATAAATGTTTATTCATTTGCTATATGTGACCAAGACCATTTCCAGATACTTTAAATGATGCTTATATAATTTTCAACAGGTTTGCTGGGGAGCAGGTTGAAGATCCTCACACTGTAATGCTGGAGGTGGCATTTCCCTGAGTTACATCTTGATCCCAGATAAACCTTTCAAAGACTCTTATATTAGTTAAAGTTCATAGGCATTTCCAAATTTCTAGTACACAATTCTGAGTGGTTTTGCCGTATTTTGATCTCTAATAAGAATCTGTAAAACAAATCACTGGTCACTTGTTGTAAAACAAATCACTCATGTAAATTTTAATGAATTTTCCAGAAAATAGATTTCATGTAAAGTTTTCTGGGTATGCTATTATATACTAGCATCATTTTTTAGATTCCTAGCATTAAGAGAAAATGCTTTAAAAAAAGCTTGTCGGCTGGGTGTGGTGGCTCACACCTTGTAATCCCAGCACTTTGGGAGGCCGAGGTGGGCGGATCATGAGGTCAGGAGTTCAAGACCAGCCTGGCCAAGATGGTGAAACCCCATCTCTACTAAAAATACAAAAATTAGCTGGGCATGGTGGTGTGCACCTGTAATCTCAGCTACTCGGGAGGTGGAGGCAGAGAATTGCTTGTACCTGAGAGGTAAAGGTTGCAGTGAGCCAAGATCACACCACTGCACAGCTTCGGTGACAGAGTGAGACTCCATTTCAAAAATAAAAAATAAAAATTCTTGTCCAACCAACAGCCCACAGGCCACATGTAGCCCAGGATGGTTTTGAATGTGGCCCAATACAAATTTGTAAAGTTTCTTAAAACATGATGTGATTTTTTTGAGATTGTTTTTTCTTTAAGCTCATCAGCTATCGTTAGTGTTAGTGTATTTTATGTGTGGCCCAAGAGAATTATTCTTCTTCCAGTGTGGCCCAGGGAAGCCAAAAGATTGGACATGCCTGCTTCAAAACATCATCATTTAAAAACATTACTTGTCTAGACTGAATATCGCCAATGATAATAGCCTGGAGACCTCAATTTCCAGAAATCCATTTACCTTGTCCACATGTGATAGAAACCTGCAGATGCTTCAAGCTTTGTGTATTGGTTCCAGTTGTTTTCTGTTTGTCCTTAAACTCTAACTGTTGTGGTTTGATCCTGGAAATACCAACTTCTGCTCACGCCAGCCAGTCTCCAGTTGCAGACCCGGGCATCTCCCCCACCTTTTGTTTTTGTTGCCACCTTCTGGAAATCTATGTTTTGCTTATCTGAATTTTCTTTAAATTTGTGGGCCACTAGTTTGTGGTATGTGTGTGGATTAAGCCACTTTAAGGGACTGGAGCAAGCAGGATAAGCAGATGAATATGAAGAAGGGAACTGCAGCAGAACTCATATTATAGAAAGTGACAATCAAGTTATTTTGTCACTTCCCATGCTTTATAATGAAAAATATCTCCAGGCAAGAGAGGGTCATGGTTTTTAAAAAACTATTGCTAAGTCTGTGAATTACAACTTTTGTTGGATTTTAGCTCTTTATATTTGTAAGAAGGTCAGCTTTACAAAACATGTTCACTTCTACTAGCTCACTGGTTACTCCCAACATTCCTTTTTGATAGATGAGGACAGTGCCCCATACAGAGGTTAAATGATACATTACACAGCTAGTTGGAGGCAGAGCTGAGTTATAACCTGGGTCTCCTGACCCCAGTTCCCCTCCACTGGGCCACACAGCCAAATTTATGACCTTCAGCCACCAGAGTCACCACAGAGCACTGATAGGTGCTTGTGGGCTCTATCTAGACTAATGATTGTTGCATCGGTCTGTTTTCATGCTGCTAATGAAGATATACCTGAGACTGGGTAATTTATAAAGAAAAAGAGGTTTAATGGACTCACAGTTCCAGGTGGCTAGGGAGGCCTCACAATCATGGCAGAAGGCGAAAGGCACATCTTACATGGCAGCAGGTGAGAGAGAATGAAAATGGTTCTACTATAAGGACACATGCACACGAATGTTCATTGCAGCACAGTTTACAATAGCAAAGACCTGGAACCAACCCAAATGCCCATCGATGATAGACTGGACAGGAAAAATGTGGCACATATACACCATGGAATATTATGCAGCCATTAAAAATGAGGAGTTCGCGTCCTTTGTAGGGACATGGATGAACCTGGAAACCATCATTCTCAGCAAACTGACACAAGAACACAAAACCAAACACCACATGTTCTCACTCATGGGAGGGTGTTGAACAAGGAGAACACATGGACACAGGGAGAGGAGCACTATACACGGGGGTCTGTTGCGGGGGAGTGGGGGGGACAGTGGGGGGGGGAGTTGGGGAGGGATAGCATGGGGAGAAATGCCAGATATGGGTGAGGGGGAGGGAGGCAGCAAATCACACTGCCATGAATGCACCTATGCAACAACTTTGCATGTTTTTCACATGTACCCCAAAACCTAAAATGCAATAAAAAAAAACAAAAAAACAAAAAAACAAAAAAAAAAAAGAAAATGAAGCGAAAGAGGTTTTCTCTTATAAAACCATCAGGTCTCATGAGACTAATTCACTACCACGAGAACAGTATGGGAGAAACTGCTCCCATGATTCAATTATCTCCCAACAGGTCCCTCCTACAGCACATGGGAATTATGGGAGCTACAATTCAAAATGAGATTTGGGTAGCGACACAGCCAAACCATATCAATCATCATCTAAGTGGGAAATAGTTACCTTTTCCAATCCTGCAGAACCTCGGAGAAAGAAATTCCATTCAGCATCAGTTAGAGTTCCTTGCTGACACATAATCTCAACACAGAGCATAAAGCTATAGATGAGTTTATGTTGTTCAAAAAGTCCTCTTGAAACATTGACATAAGCAGTTAGGAGAGTTTGTTCTAGTAGTATGTCCAGGCGCTGTCGCAGATTTTCTGTCTTTACAGACGTTTCAATGGTGGTATTGAACAACTGTGTGAAAGAGAGCTGTATCAATGCCTCTGATTTAATTCATTCTCTGGGGAGAAAAAAAAAACCCTCTATCTCCCTTGCTAGCATTCAGTGAGTAAATGGCAGCATGAGAGATGAATACAGTAAGTCTTCAATGTGGCCAATAGGTTCTTGGAAACTGAGACTTTAAGTGAAATGAATGCACAGCAGGTCTTTGAATTATGAACAACCTTGCTTTCGAAATCATTTTGCTATTATATTGATAAGACAAAAAGAACTGATTTCATTATATGTCATTTTGCTTAACAAAGTCACAGTTTCCAAGAACCTATCCACAACATTGAGGACTTACTGTACTATGAAAAAGTCTAGAATTCATCCCAAAGTGATATGTGCTATTTGTTTTCTACACTCCCCGTTCTCTCTTATTTTTTAGCAATGGATCAATGCCAAGCTCTTGACAATATTTAAAAGGTATCATCTTGATGTGAGACATGAAACTTTGGAAAATGAAGGTGAGCTGGCAGGACCAGTTTTTTCACATCTTCAACCCAGATTTGACAAACCCTTCACTTTGGGGTGAGAGATGTAACAGCAAGGTAAGCTCATGCTTATTTCCTAGCACTTCCCCAAGATAATTCTTAGCGTGTAGAAACAATGTGCTAGAATTTTCCTTGAAATGTAAGAGAAACTGATTTTAAAGGAGATTTCTAACCTGTTTTCTACCTGGAAGTTTTGAAAGGAGAATCAGTATTCCAAAGGTATTCAAAACTATCCCATATTATAAAGATATAGAAGGCAGTAGAGATGGTGGCATTGAAGGATTAGGCCTGAGGTAGCCCTCCCCATTTTCTGCAACTTCTAAGAGGAGTGGAAGGGATATCAAAAAATTCCTAAAGGCCCCAAGCTGTGTGAGGAAGCTGAACAAAGCCTGAATGTGTGGCCTTCCATGAAAGTCATGGGGCAAGGGGGTCTTGCAGCAGAAACTCAGGGGAAGTCCCATCAGGGTCCTGAGGGGCATGTGGTTACAGTCTCAGGATCCACAGTCTGAGGGGTAAAGGTGGGAGGTGAGGCAGTACCTGCCCAATCCCTGGGATCAAGATATATTATTCATGGTGAGGGCAGATGGATCAGAACAGACTGGCAGCTGGAAGCCTGCTAAGGACCAAAGCAGATCAGAGCCAAGAAGTGTCCTCTATTCATTCCTAGAAATACTGTGCTGAGGCTGTACAGGCCCTTCCTACCCACCCCTTCTACAAATAAGATGGAGCACAAATGGAAAATGGCCTGACTGTGTCAGTCTCCTCAACAAAATGGTCTCCATTCCCCAAAGTTAAAAGGGCTTAGAGGAAGCCTACAATTATTGTAAAGTCCTTGTTAATTTTCCTGAAAGCTTGGTTGACAAGGGTAACAGATTTTTGTTTTAACACATTCAGGAGAAAAGAGAGTTCAGCCTTCTTTAACAATCTGCTAAGAAGCATAGAGGTTAAAGCCCAGTGAATATGTCATAAATATGGTACCAAAATAAAACATGGGAAATCTCAAAATTCCCTAAAGAATTTCACTGTGAAATGGGTTTGGTAGAGGGTATCCTGGCCAAGGCTGTCACCTACAGATATGTTTTGGATTTCTGATTTCCCTTCTAATCCATAAAACTCCAGAGCTTTGATGATTCATCCTATATCACTTTTACTTTCGGCCCAAGATATTTTAGGATATCTTCATTTTTATTTTTTGAAGGAGATTTTAAAACCCTGAAAAGCATAAATTCCAAAACACCCAGGATAAGAAAAGTATTATCAAAAAGTCATTTAGGTGGCATTAAAGGATTTGGTAATTCTTATTTTGCTTGGGTTAATACCTGTTAACTAAAGGAAGGGAGCAGAGATATGAGAACCCAAACCCTTGTCTCTAGGAATTGAGGTTTGAACCCAGCACAGATGGCTTTTAAAAGCTGCTAAAGTGAACATCTTGTTGAAAGACAGCCCAGGCCTATCTAAACAACATGACTCCCATTTCCTTCAATTCCTCATTTCCATTCTTTCCTAGAAATGGAAATTGCTCCTGGACCTCCAACTATTATGAAGGGTACTAAATAAGACCTCTAGAGGAAAAACCAAGCTTGGTCTAATGTCATAAGAATTGTTTGAATACTGGAAATTCAGTAAGAATTACTGGAACGTTATATGCAGAGATCAAAACAGACTCTTCACGAAACACTCATGAGTGTTATGTGGTGCTACACACCATTGGGGATATGGGATGGGTGAGGCTTCATTTTTGCCTCCTGGGAGTTCAGATTCCAGCAGGAGAGAGAAGGCAACCACCCAAGACAATGTGGGTTAACATTATGGCATATGAAGCATATAAAATGTTTTGGATAAAAACTGCTGAAACTGTTTGCTATTCCTCCTCCCATTGAGAGGTAGAGTCTAAATCCCCTTCTCTCAAACTTGGACTATCCTAGTGATTTGATTGACCAACAGACTGTAGCAGAATTGATGTTGCATGAACTTCAAGGTTAGGTCAGAAAAAGCCCTGGAGCTTCCACCTTGGTTTCTTTGGATGTTTGCTTTGGGGAGAGGCCCTCTTGGAACCCAGTTGCCCCGTAGTGAGAAGCCCAAGCCACATGAAGAGGCCACTGCAGGTGCCATGGGTGACAGCCCAGCCATGTGAGCCAGACATTTTGGATGTCCATTCTAGTCAGCTTCCAGATGTTTGCAGCCCCAGCAGCAGGTTTTGCTCGAGAAAGTGGCATTTAGGTTGGGAGTGAAGGCATTCTAAAGAGAGGGAGTGTCAGAAACACAAAAGCATCCAGTTAATCTTGGGAATGTAAATAGATTAATTTGGCTATTGCAGAGGAGTCATGAGAAAGGTGACTGGAGAGATGAAACAGGGACAGGCTGGATGTGGCTTTGGATTCCAGACTATAGAGTCTGAATTGTGTTGATGGGAAATATCTGTGAAAATTCATTTAGAACCTAGGCCTGTGGAACAGTGTTTTGAAAACACTAGGCCTAGGCTGGCCTGGCTTCCAGGTGTGTGAGCCAGCATTGACTATCCAGGGCCATGTAACAGGAAATAAAGATATGTTGCAGGGAAAGAGCATCATGTTCACAGTTCTCCACTGTTTTCTACCAAGTGGCATGCAAGGAGGGAGAGGCCTTTGTTGGCTGAGTTGCGTCATGGGTAGGGTATGAGTATGGATGAACAGAAAAGTCAAAGCAAGTTAAACTGCTCTACCCAGAAGAGGAGACAGCACTGCCAAGAGACTGAGCCAGGGAGGCTATGGTGGGGTGGGCTGAGAGGAGGCCACTGGCACCTGAGAGAACCTCTGGAGTGAATCTCTGGAGAGAACCTCTGATGCAGTTGCTGTGTAGTGAGTAATGCAAACTCTCTGTCTCCCCTGGGAGTCTTTAGCAAAATTGACATTGCCTGCTGAAGCTTTGTGGCATTGAATTTGCTTTTGGGAGAAAAAAGAATGCTGCTACAGAGGATAAGGGGTGAAAACATCCTACTCATGAGACAGCAGATGAAATTCAACTGTGAATATGAGCTAAAGAAGAGAGACTGAAATAAAACAAGAGAGTCTTATAGTCATGTGGTGAAAGTGGGGCAGGAACAGGAAAGATCCCTCTAAATCAAAGGCGGGTGCAGCGAAGGAAGAGGGACAGGCTGTTGCATAAAATGTTTGGGAAATAAAAGATACATAAACCAATCTGGTAAAGGTCGATGCTGTTCAGACTTGAGATATAGCAGAAACACTAACAGTGGAAAGGAATCTAGATTACTGCAGAGGATGTCTGAAGAAATGGCACTGAGCTGTGACTCTTAAAAAAGAGAGAAAGGCAGGCCTAAATGAAAACAAGCATGCTAATTAGTTGAGGAAGTTAGGAGCAAATGAAACTTGCAAAGCAGCCTTCTTCTCTTCCTCTCCAGAGTGTTCTGTGCATATCAGGCAATCGAATCTTTAAAAATATTCTAAATTTTATATGTACATATATATAATAATCCATAACTCTATTCTAAAAACTGAATCTTTGGAAGGGCTGGTGGAACCACTCTTTTTTTTTTTTTGAGACAGAGTCACGCTCTGTTGCCCAGGCTGGAGTACAGTGGCATGATCTTCACTTACTGCAACCTCCGCCTCCTGAGCTCAAGCAATTCTCCTGCCCCAGCCTCCTGAGTAGCTGGGATTACAGGCACATGCCACAACACCTGGATAATTTTTGTATTTTTAGTAGAGATGGGGTTTCCCATGTTGGCCAGGGTGGTCTTGAACCTCTGACCTCATGTGATCCACCCACCTTGGCCTCCCAAAGTGCTGGGATTACAGGTATGAGCCATTGCACCTAGCTGGAAACACTGTTGAATCATTCGTGCACCTGGAAGATTTTACCTGATAACTAGACCCATGGCTTGTGTGAGGCAAGAAGTAATTTAACAGGTGTAATGGAAGCCAAAGAGATGACTTTCATTAACAACAGGAAAACACTTACCTGTTTAAAGTATTTTAACGAGTACTGGTACATAGGATCTATTTCTGAGAGGCTTGCAATGACAAAGTACATCAGAGAGCCTCGAGTGGCCACTGGACGATACTTCTCACGAGCCACATTGATCATCTGCTCAGTGGACTCTGCTTCTTCCAGCCTGGTTTTAATGGCACCAGAAGTGATCTGAATAAACATATAATAACAAGTTCTTAGGGATCTGTTCCAGAAAAATAGTGGGACTTTTGGAATGTATCCAGTTAGGTCTAGGGAAGAAATAAGGATAGAATGAGTTGGTGATTACAGCAAGGGGTCCCGAGGTAGAAAGACTGAGTCTCAGGGCTTGGCGACCTGAATAAGCTGACCTTTCTTCCTTCTAGTGTTAAGAATAGGCAGAGGGCAACAGGCAATACAAGTAGCTTTGAAAACATAGGAACAGCACATTTCTGAGACTCAATCTGAGTTACTCCTACAATGCAAACACTAACACAGCACTCCTAATTGCTCCTGAACTTCTTTGTGAGAAGTCCAGGGCTCACACAATGAATGAAGGTATGAAAAGAGAAGGGATACCCAGGAAAACGCCCAAAAGAATGGAGTAGAGAGTTGCTGGAAGGCAGTGGCACCACATCCCTCCCTGGAATAACAAGGGTGACTAATATTCTTATTCTTTACATAGTGTTCCCAGGTACAGACATGTGGGATAGAAGCTGTTTTTTGTGGAGGATTATAACCCTAAGTGAGTTACAGAAGATTTCGGGGTCTTTTGGTTTTCTGCACTTTGGGTTTGTGGGTCTGGGGAGCCCTCTGGCCAATAGACCTTCCAAGATTCCCTTCTCTGTGTCTTTCAGTCTCTCTCTCTCTTTCTTTTTTTCTAAATTAATTAATTACTCTTTCAAAAAAAAATATATTTTTTATTGCATTTTAGGTTTTGGGGTACTGTGAAGGACATGCACAACTGTTGCATAGGTAGACACATGGCAGTGTGATCTGCTGCCTTCCTCGCCATCACCTATATCTGGCATTTCTCCCCATGCTATCTCTCCCCAACTTCCCACCCCCCGCTGTCCCTCCCCTATTTCCTCCTGACAGACCGCAGTGTGTGATGCTCCCCTCCCTGTGTCCATGAGTTCTCATTGTTCAACACTTGCCTGTGAGTGAGAACATGTGGTGTTTGATTTTCTGTTCTTGTGTCAGTTTGCTGAGAATAATGGTTTCCAGGTTCATTCATGTCCCTACAAAGGACACGAACTCATCGTTTTTGATGGCTGCATAATATTCCATGTATATGTGCCACATTTTCCCTGTCCAGTCTATCATTGATGGGCATTTGGGTTGGTTCCAGGTCTTTGCTATTGTAAATAGTACTGCAATGAACATTCGTGTGCATGTGTCCTTATAGTAGAACAATTTATAATCCTTTGGATATTTACCCAGTAATGGTATTGCTGGGTCAAATGGAATTTCTATTTCTAGGTCCTTGAGGAATCGCCACACTGTCTTCCACAATTACACTCCCACCAATAGTGTAAAAGTGTTCCTATTTCTCCACATCCTCTCCAGCATCTGTTGTCTCCTGATTTTTTAATGATCACCATTCTAACTGGCATGAGATGGTATCTCAATGTAGTTTTGATTGTATTTCTCTAATGACCAGTGATGATGAGCATTTTTTCATATGTTTGTTGGCCTCATAATATGTTTTCTTTTGTAAAGTGTCTGTTCATATCCTTTGCCCACTTTTGAATGAGCTTGTTTGATTTTTTCTTGTAAATCGGTTTTAGTTCTTTGTAGATTCTGGATTATCAGCCCTTTGTCAGATGGGTAGACTGCAAAAATTTTTTCCCATTCTGTTGGTTGCCAATTCACTCTAATGATTGTTTCTTTTGCTGTGCAGAAGCTATGGAGTTTGATTAGGTCCCATTTGTCTATTTTGGCTTTTGTTGCCAATGCTTTTGGTGTTTTGGTCATAAAGTCCTTGCCTACGCCTATGTCCTGAATGGTTTTGCCTAGGGTTTCTTCTAGGGTTTTTATGGTGTTAGGTCTTATGTTTAAGTCTTTAAACAATCTGGAGTTAATTTTAGTGTAAGGTGTCAGGAAGGGGTCCAGTTTCTGCTTTCTGCACATGGCTATCAGTTTTCCCAACACCATTTATTAAACAGGGAATCCTTTCCCCATTGCTTGTTTTTGTCAGCTTTGTCAAAGATCAGATGGTTGTAGATGTGTTGTGTTGCCTCCGAGGCCTCTGTTCTGTTCCATTGGTCTATATATCTGTTTTGCTACCAGTACCATGCTGTTTTGCTTACTGTAGCCTTGTAGTATAGTTTGAAGTCTGGTAGTGTGATGCCTCCCGCTTTGTTCCTTTTGCTTACAATTGACTTGGCTATGTGGGCTCTCCTTTGGTTCCATATGAAGTTTAAGGTGATTTTTTACAGTTCTGTGAAGAAGGTCATTGGTAGCTTGATGGGGATAGCGTTGAATCTGTAAATTACTTTGGGCAGTATGGCCATTTTCATGATATTGATTCTTCCTAACCATGAACATGGAATGTTTCTCCATCTGTTTGTGTCCTCTCTTATTTCGTTGAGCAGTGGTTTGTAGTTCTCCTTGAAGAGGTCCTTTACGTACCTTGTTAGTTGTATTCCTAGGTATTTTATTCTCTTTGTAGCAATTGTGAATGGAAGTTCATTCTTGATTTGGCTCTCTTTAAGTCTGTTATTGGTGTATAGGATTGCTTGTGATTTTTGCACATTGATTTTGTATCCTGAGACTTTGCTGAAGTTGCTTATCAATTTCAGGAGATACTGGGCTGAGACGATGGGGTCTTCTAGATATACAATCATGTCATCTGCAAATAGAGACAATTTGACTTCCTCCTTTCCTATTTGAATACCCTTTATTTCTTTTTCTTGCCTGATTGCTCTGGCTAGAACTTCCAATACTATATTGAGTAGGAGTGGTGAGAGAGGGCATCCGTCTAGTGCCAGATTTCAAAGGGAATGCTTCCAGTTTTTGCCCATTCAGTATGTTATGGGCTGTCAGTTTGTCATAAATAGCTTTTATTATTTTGAGATACGTTCCATTGATACCCAGTTTATTGAGGGTTTTTACCATAAAGGGCTGTTGAATTTTGTCAAAAGCCTTCTCTGCATCAATTGAGATAATCATGTGGTTTTTGTCTTTGGTTCTGTTTATGTGGTGAATTACGTTTATTGACTTGCATATGTTGAACCAGCCTTGCATCCCCGGGATGAAGCCTACTTGATCATGGTGGATAAGCTTTTTGATGTACTGTTGCAATCGGTTTGCCAGTATTTTATTGAAGATTTTTGCATCTATGTTAATCATGGATATTAGCCTGAAGTTTTCTTTTCTTGTTGAGCCTCTGTCGGGTTTTGGTATCAGGATGATGTTGGTCTCATAAAATGATTTGGAAAGGATTCCCTCTTTTTGAATTGTTTGGAATAGTTTCAGAAGGAATGGTATCATCTCCTCTTTGTATGTCTGGTAGAATTCGGCTGTGAACCCATCTGAACCTGGGCTTTTTTTGGGTGGTAGGCTATTAATTGCTGCCTCAACTTCAGCCCTTGTTATTGGTCTATTCAGGGTTTCAGCTTCTTCCTGGTTTAGTCTTGGGAGGATGCAAGTGTCCAGGAATTTATCCATTTCTTCCAGGTTTACTAGTTCATGTGCATAGAGTTGTTTGTAATAATCTCTGATGATGGTTTGTATTTCTGTGGGATCTGTGGTGATATCCTCTTTATTGTTTTTTATTGCATGTATTGATTATTCTCTCTTTTCTTTTTTATTAATCTGGCTAGTGGTCTGTCTCTTTTGTTGATCTTTTTGAAAAACCAGGTCCTAGACTTATTGATTTTTTGAAGGGTTTTTTGTGTCTCTATTCTCCTTCAGTTCTGCTTTGTTCTTTTCCTTGCTTCTCATGTGGGCATTTATTGCTACAAATTTTCCTCTAGATATTGGTTTAAATGTGTTCCAGGGATTCTGGTCCGTTGTATATTCGATCTCGTTGGTTTCGAATAACATCTTTATTTCTGCCTTCATTTCACTGTTTATCCAGTCAACATTCAAGAGCCAGCTGTTCAGTTTCCATGAAGTTGTGCGGTTCTAGTTAGTTTCTTAATCCTGAGTTCTAATTTGATTGCACCGTGGTCTGAGAGACTGTTTGTTATGATTTCTGTTCTTTGGTATTTGCTGAGGAGTGATTTACATCCAATTATGTGGTCAATTTTAGAGTAGGTATGATGTGGTGCTCAGAAGAATGGGGTGGAGAGTTCTGTAGATGTCTATCAGGTTTGCTTGGTCCAGATCTGAGTTCAAGTCCTGCATATCCTTGTTAATTTTCTGTCTTGTTGATCCATCTAATATTGACAGTGGAATGTCAAGGTTTCCCACTAACATTGTGTGGAAGTCTAAGTCTCTTTGCAGGTTGTTAGGAACTTGCTTTATGTAATTAGGTGCTCCTGTATTGGGTGCATATATATTTAGGATCATTAGGTCTGTTTGTTGCATTGATCCTTTTACCATTATGTAATGCCCTTTTGTCTCTTTTGATCTTTGTTGGTTTAAAGTCTATTTTATCAGAGACTAGGATTGCAATTCCTGCTTTTTTTTTGATCTCCATTTGCTTGGTAAATCTTCCTCCATCCCTTTATTTTGAGCCTATGTGCATCATTGCATGTGAGGTGGGTTTCCTGGATACAGTATGCTGATGGGTTTTGATTTTTTATCCAATTTGCCAGTCTGTGTCTTTGATTGGGGCATTTAGCCCATTTACATTTAAGGTTAATATTGTTATGTGTGAATTTGATCCTGCCATTTTGATGCTAGCTGGTTGTTTTGCCCATTAATTGATGCAGTTTCTTCATTGTGTTGATGCTCTTTACGATTTGGTCAATTTTTGGAGTGTCTGGTAATGATTGTTCCTTTGTATGCTTAGTGCTTCTTTCAGGAGCTCTTGTAAGGCAGGCCCAGTGATGATGAAATCTCTGAGCAATTGCATGTTCATAAAGGATTTTATTTCTTCTCTGTGTATGAAGCTTAGTTTGGCTGGACATGAAATTCTAGGTTGAAAGTTATTTTCTTTAAGGATGTTGAATACTGGCCTACACTCTTCTGGCCTGTAGGGTTTCTGCCGAGAGATCTGCTGTGAGTCTGATGGGCTTCCCTTTGTGGGTAACCTGACCTTTCTCTCTGGCTGCGCTTAGCATTTTTTCATTTATTTCAACCCTGGTGAATCTGACGATTATGTGCCTTGGGGTTGCTCTTCTTGAGGAATATCTTTGTGGTGTTCTCTGTATTTCCTGGACTTGAATATTGGCCTGTCTTGTTAGGTTGTGAAGTTCTCCTGGATAATAACCTGAAGAGTGTTTTTCAGCTTGGATTCATTCTCTCCATCACATTCAGGTACACCTGTCAAATGCAGATTAGGTCTTTTCACATAATCCCATATTTCTTGGAGGCTTTGTTCATTTCTTTTCACTCTTTTTTCTCTAATCTTGCCTTCTTGTTCTATTTCATTGAGGTGATCTTCAATTTCTGATATCCTTTCTTCTGCTTGGTTGATTTGGCTATTGAAACTTGGGGCTTTCGAAGTTCTCGTGTTGTGTTTTTCAGCTCCATCAATTCATTTATACTCTTCTCTAAGCTGTTTATCATCATTAGCATTTTGTCAAACCTTTTTTCAAGGTTCTTAGTTTCTTTGCATTGGGTTAGAACATGTTTGTTTAGCTCAGAGAAGTTTGTTATTACCCACTTTCTGAAGCTTGTTTCTGTCAATTCATCAGACTAATTCTCTATCCAGCCTTGTCCCCTTGCTGGTGAGGAGTTGTGATCCCTTGGAGGAGGGGAAGCATTTTGGTTTTGGGTGTTTTCATCCTTTTTGCACTGGTTTCTTCACATCTTTGTGGTTTTATCTACCTGTGGTCTTTGTAGTTGGTAACTTTCGGAAGAGGTCTCTGAGTGGATGTCCTTTTTGTTGATGATGAAGTTATTTATTTCCGTTTTTTAGTTTTGCTTCTAACAGTCAAGCTCCTCTGCTGTAGGACTGCTGGAGGTCCACTCCAGACCTTGCTTGCTTGGGGATCACCCGTGGTGGCTGTAGAACAGTAAGGGTTGCTGCCAGTTTCTTCTTCTGTTATCTTTGTCCCAGAAGGATACCTGCAAGATGTCAGCCTGAGCTCTCCTTTATGAGGTGTCTCTTTGGATATATGCCTTGGGGAGCTGCTTGGGGAGACAGTCTGTCCCTTTTAGGAGCTAAAGTGCTGAGCTATGAGCTATGTTGTTCCATTCAGAGCTGTTGGGCAGGTACATTTAAGTCTGCTGCAGCAGAACTCATAACTGCCTTTTTTTCTCAGGTGCTCTGTCCTGGGAAGGTGGGGCTTTATTTATAAGTTCCTGATATGCTGCTGCCTTTTTTCAGAGATGCCCTGCTCAGCAAGGAGGTATCCTAGTCATAGTCTGCCAGCAGAAGCATTGGTGAGCTGCCGTGGGCTCTGCCCAGTTGCTGTTTTGATATTGCAATCTCAAGGGACTGTATGACATAAAGCAGTCAACCAGTTTTTAGGTCAACAAAAGCAAAAAAAAAAACCTATGTGCTTCTGGCTTAATAAAGACAAAGGGATTTTTGTTTTTCAGTAGATTATTTTGTTTCTCACAAATGTATGAAAATCATTTTGAAAGCTGTGTTCTTAGTATACACTCCTTAAATGATGGTTTGAATCTGAGAAACAATTTACTGAAGAAGTTTAATGTAAAACTTCATCTTACTATCAACACATTTTTGTTGAGTAACAATTATGTGCAACCACTGTGTGCAATCCTTGGAGAAGGAATATCAAAATGAACTATTCACAGATTCCCACTGCATAGAACTTAACAACCTAACAGAAGAGATAGGCCATGTAATTGCATAATTGTGACATAGGGTAAACAGTGACAAGTGCTGTACTAGAGATTCAGATAAGACACTGTAGAAGTTCTGAGGAGGAGGAAGTTAATTTCCACTGGGAATATCAGAGAGAGGCTTCCTGCAGGTGATGGCATTCATATAAAAGTTTACTGTCTTTGTTCCTTTCAATTTATATCTTGTTCCAGTTCTTTACATTATGTGTTTTATTTAAGAAATGCGGACAAGACAAGAGGAGCAGTGGTCTACAGTTTCTCAACGTTTCTTTGGTTGGCAAGGAGCCCCGACACGAAGGACCTGTTGTGTGTCCATGGAAGCCCGGTGTGGCCCCCGTCTTGCTTTAAAAGCTCTTGCAGGACCCTCAAAGGCTGTAGCTATAGCTTCTGAAGTAACACACTTTCTATAAATACTAAAAATATTTTACTTGCCTTTGAATCCTGGAGTGTGTCAATAAGTTCTTCATTGTCCAGAATATTTCCTTCAGAGGTGAAGAGCATTCTCAGAATTTTCTCTTCGATAGTTTTCAACTGGTTTTTATCAGCGTTAATCCTCATGATGAGCTTGATTCTTTGTTCTTCCAACTTGGGTTTTTCAAGTCGCACCACATCACTAAAACCAAAGTTCAGATACCTAAATTATGTCTCTGCCCCAAAGTTGCTTCTATTTTTCTTTCTCTGTTTGTAAGCATTCTTATTCTGAATACTATTTAGCTGAGCATTAATGCTGATAGCTGAATCTGAATGCAAAACATGTCTCTTTTGCTAGGTTTACACAGTAGCTTATGACTCAACTACATGTTAGTTCTGATTCTTCATTTTGTATTTGAGAGATGCATGCTATGAAGTTCCCATACCTTCTGCTCATCTCTTAGGAAGACCTGCTTAACACTTGATCTCTCTGATTCAGTTTCTGTCTCTAACACTTGCTTGTGCCAAGATGAAAATGGTGCCTGGAATATTTATGGTGCCTGGGATAGTCTTTCTGTATCAACATGGGAGGTTCTGAAATCACACCACCTCTGTGAAATGATTTTTGATTGCGTGTGAAAAAGGAGCCTTACCTCCAGCTTCATCTCTGTAGAAACATGTGAACTTGTATCTCCCTTCACTTGTTCTTTCATAATTTGCTCCCAGTCTCCATTTGCAAGAGTTAATCTTTATTAAGCACTACTCTATGCCACACACCTTGCTGAGAGTTTTATGTGGATTATCTATTAATCCTTCGAATGCCCCTCTAAGGTGGGCACTGTGGTTATCGCCCCCAGCTTGCAGATGAACAAACAGACACTAGTGAGTCACTTCCTAAGATCACATGGCTATGAGAGGCCAAGGTGGGCTTGTACCTGGGTCTGCTGGCTCCAGAGCATGTGCTGTTACTAGTATGCTGCCTCAAGTAACAACCCATTATTTACTCGTTATGTACATGCTGAATTCAGATACCTTGAAATTATTATATAAAGAATATTAAAAATCATAACCTGAAATTCAAGTGTTTAAATAAGTTTTTCGTAAGAGAGGGGTTTAAAGAATTTTTAAGATAAAGGTGAGCTCAGGAAACAGCTTGAGAGAAACAATAAGTTAAGAATCAAAAGGGCCTGCCAAGAAAGTCTATGAGATAAGTTAGAGTTTCTGGAAACAGAAAGGAAGACAGAAGAAGGTGGACTATCTGAGTGGTTGAATGGAATTCCTTGAAGTTGAAAAATGGTCTGTATTAAAGATTTAAACATAAGTGCCAACACCATAAAAACCCTAGAAGAAAACCCAGGCAATATGATTCAGGACATAGGCATGGGCAAGGACTTCATGACTAAATCACCAAAAGCAATGGCAAGAAAAGTCAAAATAGACAAATGAGATCCAATTAAACTAAAGAGCTTCTGCACAGCAAAAGAAACTATCATTAGAGTGAACTGGCAATCAAGAGAACAGGAAAACATTTTTTGCAGTCTACCCATCTGACAAAGGCCTAATATCCAGAATCTACAAAGAACTTACCCAATTTTACAAGAAAAAAACAAACAAACAATCCTATCAAAAAGTGGATGAAGGATATGAAAAGACACTCTCAAAGAAGTTATTTGTTCAGCCAACAAACATATGAGAAAAAGCTCATCATCACTGGTCAAGAGAGAAATGCAAATCAAAACCACATTGAGATACCATCTCACGCCAGTTAGAATGGCGATCATTAAAAAATCAGGAGACAACAGATGCTGGAGAGGTTGTGGAGAAACAGGAATGCTTTTACACTGTTCATAGGAGTGTAAATTAGTTCAACCATTGTGGAAGACAGTGTGGTGATTCCTCAAGGATCTAGAACTAGAGATATCATTGACCCAGCAATCCCATTACTGGGTATATACCCAAAGGATTATAAATCATTACATTATAAAGACACATGCACACATGTTTATTGTGGCACTGTTCACAATAGCAAAGACTTGGAACCAACCCAAATGCCCATCAATGATAGGCTGGATAAAGGAAATGTGGCATAGATACACCATGGAATATTATGAAGCCATAAAAAAGGATGAGTTCATGTACTTGGCAGGGACATGGATGAACCTGGAAACTATCATTCTCAGCAAACTTACACAAGAACAGAAAACCAAACAATGCGTGTTCTTACCCCTAAGTGGGTGTTGAACAGTGAGAACACATGGACACGGGGAGGGGAACATCACACACCGTGGCCTGTCAGGGTGTGGGGGGCTAGGGAAGGGATAGCATTAGGAGAAATATCTAATGTAGATGATGGGGTGATGGATGCAGCAAACCACCATGGCATGTGTATACTTATGTAACAAACCTGTACGTTCTGCACATGTACCCCAGAACTTAAAATATAATAGAAAAAAAAAAAGAAAAATGGTGCTGCCCCAGAAAGACTAAGGCATTGTGGTTGGCATTCTCCAGGAGGCAGGGAGGTGAACTGTGGTGTTCAAAATTGAGAGGATCTGAGGAAAACTGTAATGAGCAACTGAGCACAATGAGTATCTCTGCCTGTCCAGGAGCTCAGCAGAGTAGAGGACAACTGAAATAGGTGACAGCCTGTCAGAACACAGGCAGACCCAGATCTATCCTCACCCTGGCTTTGGGCTGTTAGCTTCCTCTTTCAATGCCATCAATCTAGGAGAAATAGCAGGGAGATTATGCACCCCATGACTGAGTCCCAGCATTTCCCATGCTCTGATCAGGGCACTTCTTCTTGTCCCAGGCAGCCTAACATGCTGGCAGCTTAGTGACATAGCTGAGTTTAATTATGCACAAGAATAAACTGGTATGCAAAATGTTCAGCCAAGTCCTTACAACAAATTCATAAAATATGGTGAAATAACCTTTAATTGGAAAGAAGTTAACCTAGTGGAAGGTAAGCAAGTTAGTAGCTGGCAGAATAATTCCTAAGACAAACTAGAGAAACAAGACTTAAGCTCATTAGTGACAACAAGGGTAAGTCAGGATGATCTTGACTTGAATATAAGAGATACTTTTTTGAACATGGGTCTAAATTATATGTTTCTTTAGAGTGACTGAAAATACATATATATGTATTCCTATATACATACATATGTGTACATATGTGTTGGTTAAATATATATTAAATATAAAATTAATTTTGAATCAACCTCAATGCTATTATTTTAATAAATATTTTAAAAGTTTTTCTCCTGAACCTCTTGGCTAATTCTGATGATTAATATTAACAACTCATAATCCGATAGTCAGGAAATAGGGATCTAATCACATACAGAGTACACTAAGAAAGGATATATATATGTGTATTATATATATTTTATATATATGCATATATATGTGTGTATTATATATATATTATATAATATATATGTGTGCATTATACATATATTTTATATATTATATAACACACATTATTATATACATATTATATATATTTAATACACACCTATATATGCATATAAAATATATATAAAATATGCATATATAGGTGTGTATTATATATATATATTTGAAGTGGACAGTTAAATACACTAAGAAAACACCTAAAGACCAGTGAAGCAGGAACAAATGTATTTGGAGTAGCTGCTTTTTCACAGATATGGACCAGTGCATTTCTAGGAACAACAGAAAGACTGAGTTTATTCACTTGCTCAAGCTGGAAATCCTAGTGAAGGGAAGAGGCAGGGCATGGCTGCCAGCCTGGTTCTAACAGTTGGGGGGAATTAAGGGTCTATCGTTGTTGTCCTTGAGAAGACAGTGGGCAAGATCAGCTGCCATGAGCAGCTACATAAATATTAAAGAACTTGGCCATTTACTTGTATTTTTTTTTGATTATGGGTTCATGTATAGTACTTTTACACAGCAGAAAATTTTCTTTGTCAGTATTTCCAAACAAAATATTTAGGAAACCCATGACACCCTCTCCCCTCCCCCCAGTTTCCATTTTTTTTTTTTTTACCTTAACAACTGATCCTCCAGACCTGATTTTGTTACAGTGAAATTGATAATGGTAACTTTAATGCATACCTGGAAGAGAAGCACAGAGTGCATAAAAATGCTTAAGTGCAAACTAATATAATACCTTTCTTTATTAGAACACAGCTCATTACTACCCAGGTGGATGTATCTCAGGTCTAACTGCACACACACTTACCCCCACACATACTTTTGGTGTAATGTAGCTTATAAAATCCTCATATGTTTTTCCCTGCCAGTATGAATTACAATCTTGTTCCTGAAACACCAGTTATAGAATCCTACATGGTGTTTTACAGAAAGGTGAGCCAGCAAAGGATGAAAAGCAGTATTTTGGAATCAATGGCTTGGGTTCAAATTTGAGCTGCACCCTTTAGTGACTGTGTGATCTTGGATGAGCCACTCATTTGTGCTAAGCTTTAGTTTCTGATATTAAAAAATTTGGATAATTATATTAACAACTCATAGGGTAGCTGAGAGAACTAAATGAGGTAATAAAATCACTTAGTTACTTATGATACAATGTATCTGCTTGAAAGAAGCTATTATTGATAAATAAAACTTTACATGCTTTGTCTAATATTTTAATAAAAATATTACTAAAATATATTCTGACATCAGTTGATAAGTCAATAGCAAAAACTAGTAAGTATAACTAGAGTGTGTGAATGAATACATTGCATCTGAAGGATTTTGTAATATGTATTACATATTGTAATTTTATAATATTTACCACATTACAAAATCCTTGAAGTAGGATTGATCTCCTTTTAGAGATGATTGACTTGAGGATCCTGAAAATGTGATAATTTGCCCCCTGTCACAGAGCTAGGCTTGGGTCTTGTGGGCAATATAACCTCTCAAAAGTCAAATATTCAGAAATCATACATTGAAAGCTGGCATGTTGGTTACAGTTCTTTTTTGCGGGCAGTCTCTATCACCTCAAGCATTTATCATTTCTTCGAGTTAAAAACATTCTAATTATGCTCTTTTAGTTATTTAAAAATGTACAATACATTATTGTTGACTGTAGTCATTCTGTTGAACTATTATATGCTAAATCTTACTTTTTCTATCTAACTATATTTTTGTCTCCATTAACTATCCCTACCTTACTGCCTCTCTCCATTCTTCTTCCCAGCCTCTGGTAATGTTGGTCACTTTTCTAAACTCTGAAATGGGACTTGGGACATAAGCCCTGGCAGTGGCTGTGTAATTACACTCCTCGAGGCTGACAAGGAAAATCCTAACTTAAACTTTCAATGATATTTCCCCATCTTATTCAAGAAATGTGCCAATTTCATTCAACCTGAACATATCTGGTGAAGACAAATAGCTATGAGCAATTCAATAGCTAAAAGGAAAGTGAGTCTCTTTGGAATAGTGTATTGGAAACAGAAAGAGTAACATATATATGTATATATATGTGTGTGTGTGTCAGCCTTTGGAAAGTGACACTCCTTGGAATGGAATATATATTTGGAATGGAATGGAGTGACACTCTTTGGAAAGGATATTTTTGGGAGGGTGGTGGTTGTGAAGAAGTAAAGTTCTGAGGTCAAGTTCCTCGTCTAGGTAAGAGCCTGCAGAGTGTGCAGATGTGCCTGGAGCTGGGGCAGGACCTGGGCACGTGGGGTGGGAGTTGTGGCCAGGTGGAGCCTTGTGGGAGCTCTGTGGGAGGGGCAATGGATTCCCAGCTGTCTTCATTTCTGTTGCAACTATCTTGGACATTGTAGTACTAGAGGAGGGGGTTCTTCTAGAGTCTACTGAGTCTCAGGGACATGTATAGGGAGTGGAGCTCACACAGTTCCTCTCAAAGAATCTAAGAGCATGTGAAGGGGACAAGATGCCCCCACCACCCATAACTCTAAGTATTGACATTGGACCACTGGATCATGATTCTCTAATGTTGTTTTGCTCCTAGAGTTTTCAAATAGGTGACCTCTTTATTTGGGCATATATGCTGTAGGCATTTGCACATTTAAACAATGACACCTCCTCCTCCCTTCACCCCAGCCCCATGGACTCTCAATTAAGCTCTGATTCATTTATTAGTCATAATAACAGGAACAAAGCAGTCTTTGCCAAAGGAGGGAAGAGAGAGTTTAGAAGGGAGGTGCCTTGTGCTTAGGAGGAGTGGCTGTGGACCAGGAGGGAGATGGCGAGGGCACTGGAGAGGTGCGAAGTGGGGAGACACACAGCATTGGCCTGGGCCCCGGTGGGCAGGGGCTTGCAACCTAACTAGATGGTGATGACAAGGGTGATTGGAATCAGAATAAAAACTCAGAAGAGAAGCAAGAGTGGAGGATGTGTATAGGAGATGAGGGAGAATGGGGGAGAGATTTCCTTCCAGGTGGGGGCCCATCAAACTTCAGACTCATCACATCATGATAAACAGTTGAGAATTCCAGACCAGCAGTTCATACCTCAGGCAGATAGTGGGGATTTTGCAGTTTGGTTGTCATATAGAACCTAAAGTTTTTGTCATAATCAATGTCTGAGTCTCCAAGACGGATAAGTAGCCGGCCACCACTGATAAAAATTTGTTTCAAAAGGATGGGTTCTAGAGCTGGATCCAAGGTTTCCTTAAGCTTAGAAATTAAAACAGGACAATACAAAAAGAAGCAATTAAAATGGATAGCATCAACTTCACAAAATTCCTTAGGCCTCAAAATGTATTGTGAATGAACAATTTTTCAGTGATCTGATGGATATTTATTAACATCCTCACACTACCTCTAACAGTACCTATTTTCCAGTGAGCATTTTATTAGCAATCTAAGGAAATAAGAGCATCTGAAGGCAATACATCTATTTAGATTAATCTTATACACTATTCATTTCCATGGGAAGAAGAGAGAAGCTGGGTAGATTAAGTAACTGCAGGTTGGACTTCAACAAGCCCCATACAAATGAAGATCTGTTCATTTTCATGGTTGTTTAAAACCAGGGACTGGCAATTGACAGCCTGCAGGCCAAATCTGGCCCTGTGGCCATTTTTCTATGACTCTTGAGCTATGAATGTTTTTAACCTTTTTTAAGGATTGTAAAAACATATAAACAAAAAAACACTACACCAAAACAAAAAAGAATATGCACAGAGACTGCATGAAGCCTGCAAAAACTGAAATATTTACTCCTTGGCTCTCTACAGAAAAAGTGTCTGTGAATGCCTATTCTACATGATAGTTATGCCTTTTTCTTCAAAGTGAATCTGACTGTTGGTAGGAATGTGAGTATGCAGACATTGCCCAGGGATCTCATCAGAAACATCTTTATGTCAGGACGCATGTGAGGGGGTCCCATGGCTCAGGGGCTTTAAATATTTGACTGTCATCCATAGTAACAAATTTATTTCACATTGTGACATGGTACCCATACATGTAAATTCTTCAAACAAAAGTTTATGAGATAAGATTTACCCGTATTCAATATAATTTTGGGTTAAAAAAATTCTATTTCATTTGAATATGTTGATTGAGATGGCCTAAACTGATTTCATACCCATGAATGGGTGGAGACAGTTTGAATATACCACCCTAGCAAATGTAGAAAGCAGCTAGGGGTATAATGCTGATGACCCTAAGGCACAGAAAGTCTGGAAGAACCGGTTAGAGTGTCCTGTTCCTGGCCGGAGCCCTGACAAAGGCCCACCCCCTCTCCCAAGAGCACTCTGCTATAGTTAAAAGACTCTTCCATCCAGAGGTCAAACATCACAGAAAACCTTTTGTCCGCTGCCATGAAAGAGGAAAGTCCCTCAGGACCTCCTGTGTCATGAAGTAAACCTGAGTTCAGGAGTCCAGTTTGGGGCTAAAATACCTGTGCCAAAGATTTCCAAAGACTTTACCCTCTCCTGTGACTGGGATCCATTACAGAACCACCCTCGTGTTGGTTAAGGCCAAGCTTAGTCACACTGAGGCCCCTTGTGCTCTTTGTGGCTTGAGTTGGGAAGAGTGTAACTTGTGGATTTGCTAGGCAGGCAAGGCTGATTGGATAGTTTATGTGACCCTTCTAGGCCTCAGTTTCTTCATTGACAAAATGGGATAACAATAGTAACTATCTTGTGACGCGGCAGTGAGGATTAATGAGTTAATATACATAAAACACTGAGAACAGAGTCTGGCATGGAATGAACATGCAATAAATATTAGTTAATGCTAACAAATTAATTACAATTCCTAGTCATCGTGCAGCTGCTGCAGCTAAACTGCCCTGGTCTATGGTCTTTTTGAGCTTTCCGTCTTTCTGCTGAAGCAGAGATACTCCTAGGCATGCTTAAACTGAGACTTAACTCATAGCCCATGCTTTTGTTCACTCATTTTTTTCTTACTTATAGGAAAATCAGTCAATTTCTTTTGTGCCCAGGGCCTTTGCACATGCTGTTCCCTTTGCCTGGGAAGCCCTTCTCTCTAAGCCTGTCATATGGTTGAGCTCATCACGCAGGTCACAGCTTAAATTACTCCCTTTAGCCACATATCTAAGTCAGACCAGCCTTAGTGGTCTATCCCTTGGTGACTATCCCAGCCCCCTCCTTTTGCCCTTTCAAAGCTCTCATCACAAGTTTTCTTTCTCTCCCTCTCTCATTTCTTCTCTTTTTCTTTCTCTGTCTACTATCTCTGACCCCACCTCAATTGTAAGCTACTGAGGATAGAAACCACATCTATATTGTTTGTCACTGTTTCTCAAATAATGTTGGAATGAGGGAACAGTTTAAAAAACATCCATTCTTGCAATGATAGCCATAGAAATGGAGCACCTAGACTCAACAAACAACACTGCCCTCCCTTTTCTCTTTCTTTCTTTCTTTTTTTTTTTTTTAACAAAAGTTCATTCTTATCTAATTCACTTAATCCAATTCTGAGCTATGCCCAGGTAAAGCATAATCTTTATACCCTCTAGAATATTTTACTGGCTTTACGTCATTAGTGTAGGTACATAATCCTGAACTGCACTACTGTTGTGAATTTTCAGAGAAGCTCACCATCAAGGACCATAATGAGGCCTGTGAAATAGCAGTGTCAGGAAACAGAGACCAGCCCTCTTAACACCAAAACCATGTCTGAAAGTCAACAGATCCTCCCTCCCACTCCCCTTGCAATATGATAATGTATTGTTACCAATTTGAAAATGGAGTTGACTGGTGTTTTTAGCATGAGGGGATGTGGCCTGTATAGAATTCCATGTATGACTTGAAAGTTGGGAACTAACATGAGAAAAGACAGTGAAAAGCAAACCTCTTCCAGTAAGACAGGTAAACCAAGTCGGATTGAATTCTCGAGTATTTGTAAGTAATTACTATCTGTAAGCTTAATGATCTTTAAACCACTTTTGCTTTCCTTGTTCCTTATCCAACGGTTTGCCTGTTTGGAAAAACACAGAGCAGAATATTTGCTTCAGGGCATAATAAATGGTGAGAAAGCAAAAGCTTTAGAAGAAAGGGTGGAAATGTTATTCAATCTAGAAACAAATTTGAAATATGTATACTATACTGCCCCTACTGCCCCTGGCAATAAAGATATCTTTCAAGCCCAATGTTTGGGACTCTTCTCTTTGTTCAGATTTGGAAAAAGTAAAGAAAAGAGTCATCTGGGAACAGAGGTCATGACTGTGGTATTCAAGTTTGTCTCCCTTGCTTCCACGGTGCCTCCCTTTTCCAAACCCTATTTAGTATGACCTGATCCATGAACTTAGGGAGTCACAAAAGGATGCTGGAGAATGTAAATTCCAGTCAGGCTTGGCCTAAAATTCTATCATACCCTGACTTCATTCTCATTCCTCAGACCTTTTAGGAACAAGGACTACAGAAGAATGAAGACCTGTGGATTTCTGTCCTAACAGAAAACAAAAAACGAATGGTCAGTCCCCTAAACAAAATCAATCAAAATCAAGTATCAGAGCACTTCAACTCTTTCTTTCTTAGTTTCTCACCCACAAAATGAAGGACTTGGATTAGAGGACTTTTACACTCTCGTCTGGGTCTAAATCTCCATGTATGTTAAATCTAAGTCTCCAAGTATATTAAAATCCACTTTTATAATTTTTAATAGATAGCTCAACATTAAGCAGAACCAAAAGACCACTCTCGTAAACATTTGCTACACACCTGATCTTGGGGATCAATCATCAAAGGCCATCATCTGGCTTGAGTAACCAAAATGCCGTTTTCTGTTGACGTCAAGTCACGGGGCAGCCCATCAGTGTTCCACTGCTGTATCTCATAGGGATCTCCAAGAATGTTAATGAGACTGAAGGAAGGGTTGATTGGGATCTCCAGAGACTGACAGTCCTGGATCCAACACTCTATAAGCTGTAGAAGGGGGAAGGCTTACTTGAGTAGAGTCAGGAACAATCAGTAAATGAGGGCACATGCAAAATGTGGTGGGCAGCGGTAAGTCAGTGCCTAAAGAGATAAGCCCTCCCTGTCTCCACAGGCATGCTGGCATCAGAGCATGGGACACAGGAAGCAGACTAAAATCAGGAGATCCAGGTACTCTAACCATACCATTAGTTAGATGTGACTTTGGAAACATCATTACCCCATTTGGACCTCAGTTGTCTCGTGTAAATGACTGGGTTTTCAACCAGGTTTGTATTTTCCCTGTTGGGAGACTGTGAAAGCATGTGGAGAAGTTTAGGGTTATCACAATGACTGAGGGTGGACAAGCAATCAGTAGATGAGGGAAAGGGATGTTAGCATCTGACCTCCTTCAATGAGTGGTGCAGTCATGCACAACAGAGAACTGTCTGTCCCCAAAATGCATAATTGGCTCCAGTGAGAAATATGGCACCCCAAGACCTTAGAGCTCCTGGAGACTCTATATGAGAGTCCTATATTAGGTTTTATAACTCAAGGACAAGGGTAAACATTTTCAGGAAGACATTTAAAAAAAAAAATGACTGTAAAATCCATTCAAATAATTTCATTTCCTGGAAAATGCATGTAGATGAAACTTCTATTTTCTGATAAATGAGAGGCTTTCTTTCTTATAGAGATAAAAGCCTAAGTAAGCACAGATTCCTCCTGTCCTGCCTTCCACTTTCTGTTGACTGGCCTTCTGTTGCAGTTTCACCAATTGAGAACATCTCATCCAGGCTAGCTTTACATACCACTTCTGATCACAAGGGCGGCAGGGGGACTCACTGTCCCTTTTCCTTCCCCCAGGTTTCCGAGTTGTGTAAACGATGAATATGAATAGCTTCTAAGACAAGAGAAGGAAAGGGAGGAATGTGTGAAGCAAAGTCTAGGGGTAGACCAACACGGGCTGAAGGTGGAATGGAGGGCTGAAATATATAAAGAAATTCTGCCATGAAGAACCTCTATAGTGGACAGCCTCCATGCGAATTCAGAAAAATAAACCAGCCCTGGTTCCAGTTTCAGCTTCTTCCTATCCTCCTTACAGAAAGTAGGGTTACTCACTGACTGCCTGTACTGGGCTGTGAAAGCCCCACAGTAGGCCACACAAGCTGCTGCTATAAACACGTTCCCAGTGATATTTGATACTTCTTCCTCAAACTTCTGTATGCTTTCTTCCCATCGAACGTGCTCATCTTCTAATGCAGCCATCAGCTTTCCAGCACGTACTAGACGTGCTTTTGTCAGGGCCATGGTCTTTGCTAGAAAATTTTAAGAAAATCAGATTATATTATTCAATATTTTTGTAAAATATTAAAAGCTTATTTACCTGCTTCTTTTTATAGCAGAATTAGTATTTTTAGCCAATGATGTCAATACATCTCTATGAAACCTCACACCAATTCAGCGTTCATTCCCATTTCGGAACCAAGTCTAAGTTTGCCTCTTCCATATTGAGAGCTCTTTTTCGATACTCTATTACTCTGGCTGAGGCTTTCTATGCCCTTGTAGTATTTAGTTTCTGGGTCAAATTCACACACTATTTTGTGTTTTAATGTAACATGCTCCAGTAAGGCTTGTTCGGGTAAAGGATGCTGAATATATAAAACATATGAGTTCTTATTTGATACTAGAAGGCTAACGGAAATACACTGTATATGTTGGATAAAAGCTGAAGTCTGACTGACTAAAAGTTCTTGCTATTTTTGAAAATCAGACATTTCCTGGCCAATGTAAATTCTATGAGATACTTACCCAGACTTTCTTTTTCATTTATACTTTTGTCATATTCATCTTGTAAGGCCTTTATTTGATTTTCCACTTGTCTTAATAATGCTTGCTTTTCTCTCAGGGTAGCCACAGTAATGTCAAGTTCAGCCTAATAAGATCAAGCAACTGTTTAAGAAAAGGCCCCAAAAGAAGGCTGAATTTGCCCATTAATAATACAGATCTTAAAAAATTTACATATGTTCCTCTTTTCAGGTCCAAAAAGACTTTGACATGATATATAAAGTTGAAACAAATATAAATTAAAGTAAAATACCAGAACAGAAGTAAATAAAACAAAACAAAATCAATAAAAAGGTCTAACAAAATAAATCATAATAAAGAAACAGGTGTACCAAGCATTTAGGATGAATCAGTTACCACAATGGATTATTAATTTTAAATGATGCAACAAATTAAATATTCATGCAATAGTGGAAATTAATATTTCCTAACTAGTTATCCACATCAGAGGCCTGCAAACTATGGCCTGCAGGTCACATCTAGTCTGCTGCCTGTTTTTGTACAGTCTGCAAGCTAAGAATGGTTTTTACATTTTTAAATAATTAGAAAATTTTTTAAAAGAATAATATTTTGTGAAATGTGATAATTGTGTGAAATTTGAATTCCAGTGTCAATAAATAAAGTTACATTGGAACACAGTCATGCTTATTCATTTATATATTGTCAATGACTGTTTTTGTGCTGCAACAGCAGAGCTGAGTGTTCGCAGCAGAGACCACATAGTCTGTAATGCATAACATACTTATTATTTGGGTCTTTCTAGAAAAAGTTTGCCAATCCCTGCTCTATAGCCACAGTTCTTTTCAGTAACCTGTCTACTAAATGATCATTCTTTTTTCTTCTTGGGAAGATGAAGGGCCTCACAACTGATGGCAGGGTTAAGCTGCTTCTAAAACCTCGGATGACACCATCAAGCGTGGAAGTATTTAGAAAAGGGAAATATAGACCATCAGATGCTTGAGCTAAAAAGTACCTTAACAAATAATAGATCTAATTCTCTTTTCTCAGATGAATATACTGAGGAACTCATGTTCCTCTTAGGCTGAAAGAAGGCTGATTTCAGAGGTAATTTCTGAGAGAATATTGCCAGCTCTCGTTTAAAACAAAAGCTAATTTCCAAAAGTTTCTGTCACTGTCTATATTGTGTAGGACCACAGTAACACTATATACAGAACTTGAATGATTGGCGATAATGGCCTTCAATTCTATAAAATATCACAATCTGGACAATGTACCTGTGCAGCACGGAGCTTTTGTCTTTTCAGTTCGACTTCCTTGACCATTCGAGAGTACAAATCCATAGCTCGTACCCACATGCACAAAGATTTACATGCTTTGGACACTTTCTCCACTTTTTCAGGCACAAAATCAGGATTATTAATATACTTTTGAAGCTTTGCCAATATCTGAGGCTTTATGTTCTCCTTATCGTATTCTAAAAGCCTTTTCAGAAAGTTAGAGTCACCAAGAAGTTGCTTTGCTGACGGCCAATCAGGCCTGAAAGACAGACATGATAAATTAATAGCACTGGAATTAAGTAATATAAGAATGAAAGAAATGTATTCCTTTGAGAATTATGATATTATCCCAATAAGTAGGTAGTTTTAATCTTGGTACTATAATTCTGGTAATTGGTAGTTAGGTGCACCACAATTAATTCATGGGGCAAAATGAAAATGGGTGTCTAAGGTCGTTCCCTGCAACCCAGCTTTGGTAGAGAAAGAATTATAAAATTGTGGAGTTTTAGAAATGTAAGCCATTATAGAAACAATATTTTTATTTTTAAAATGCTGTAGGCACTCACATTTTACCTCCTTTGTCATAGTTCCCACCCTTAAAATCTCCTGCCAGGACACTGCAATTGCTTTCTAACTGGGCTTTATGTCTCTTTGAACTTTGCTCTTCTGAACGTTTGCCAGATTGATCTTTCTACCATGAAAATCTGATTAGGTAATAAATGTTCAATGATTATCAGTCCCTTCTGCCCACAGCTCTCTATCTGTGTTCTGCAGAGCTCTAAGGGCCCTACTGAGGTACCAGTTTAAGAGTCAGTGGTGACCTCTCCGCCCTGTCTCCTGGAGGCCTGGTGGTGGTGTGGTGCTCTGAGCCCTTTGCTCAGTTTTACATAGAAAGGTTCATATAACATAATTTTATTGAAAACAAGTTGGTATTGCTAAAGAAAGTTTGAAAACTACATCTCTCCAAGATGAAATCTTAAGTGTCAAGTGCAGCATTCAAGACCTTTCATGATGTAATCACTGGCCTCCTGCCCAGCCCCATCACATTCCAAGAACATCAAAGCTCATTCCTGACTTGTCTATGGTCCCACTGAGCATCACTTTCCAAAAAACCTGCTTGCATATCCCCAGCTGGACTTAGGCACTCTTTTCTCAGCACTCCCAATACTATACAACTCTCATATTGTAATGAAATTACTAGTTTTCATATCTATCTTCCCACTAGCCTGTGTATATCTTGTAGAGGAAAACTTATCTTCCATCATCTAGTACAAAATAGATGTTGGGGAAGAAAATACTCCTTAAATCAATTTATTGAATGACCAACTGAAACAATGAGAGGGTGGAGAAGGGAATGAAGATATGAATTAACATGAAGGAAAACAGTAAAGAACTCTCACCAGGTATCGTGGCAATACATGATTCTGAATTACTCACTTGGCATTCAAGAGAATGGAGATTGCTTCCATTACAGTCATGACCAAAACTGGGGGCTTTGTAAAAACTCTGATCTCAGATATATCTGCCTTATCTAAGGAATCCAGTGCTTTATTGGCAGCATCAAGTGCGGGTAATGCCTCGTCAAGATCTCTTTGAGCATCATCAGCTATTGCTTGGGTTTCTTCAGCTTTGACTTTTGCTATTGCTTCATCCTCCTGCACCGTGTTACGAACCTAACCATTGAAACATGACTGCTTAAGTGGCCTCATCATTTGAATTTTAATGTTTAAAACAAAGCCAATAATAATGAGTCATATTTGCCCTTTGAATTAGAGTAACAATGAGAGGGAATTAGCTAGATTGCATTTTATGCTCTCCTTTGTCCATCTATGCCATGTTGATAGCATAATGAATATAAACTTATTATAACAAACAGTTCCATCTTAGGAGAGGAATAGCTGCTTTATTTTTTATTTTTTGAGACAGAGTCTTGCTCTGTCACCAGGTGCGATGTTGGAGTACAGTGGCACAATCTCAGCTCACTGCAATCTCCGCCTCCTGGGTTCAAGCAATTCTCCTGCCTCAGCCTCCTTAGTAGCTGGGACTACAGGCAGACGCCACCACACCCAGCTAATTTTTGTATTTTTTAGTAGAGATGGGGTTTCACCATGTTGGCCAGGATGGTCTCGATCTCTTGACCTCCTGATCTGCCCACCTCAGCCTCCCAAAGTGCTGGGATTACAGGTGTGAGCCATCGCGCCTGGCCAGAATAGCTGCTTTATATTTGTAGGTGGTGCTTTTCTCATAATTCTCTGTCCCATTCATTGGGCTGCATCAATTCTTGGGGACAGAGCCAAGCTGATTTAGTAAAGGGAGATTTTTTATAACTTCAAAGCATTGCTAAATTGCTAAAAAAAAATCTTTGCTAAATCTATCACTTAATTATTTTAATGACATAGATAATAAAATAATCCAATCATGCCTCATTGTACATAAGTGATGAGTTGCTGACTGAAGCCTTTCCTACATTCTCAGGAAATGCAGCATACCTGATCAGCACTTTCTTGATCCACTGTCAATTTTTCCATCAGGGCTTCAACATCTTGTGACTTTTTTAAAAGCACAGGCTCTAAAGCTGAAAGATCTAATTTCCTTTTATCTACTAGTACATTTGTTTCTAGTAGCTTGGTGAGACCATTCTTCACCCGATCTCGTGCCTAAGTGACAATGAAAATTTCTATTAAAATGAGTATTATAAACTCTAAGTTTACCAGTATTTAACACATATTACTCATGTATTAGACTTTTACATCGACAGAATTGGTAAATCAGTTTGTAGTAACTCAGGTTGTGAACATATTACAAATTGGAAAATGTTCAGGTAATGGAACTCTAGGAATGGCCATGACATTCATCACAGTTGTTTGGATCTATACCCTCTGGCCATAGCAGTGAGGCATCACTGGGCTGTGGCTCACTGAGAGTGAGGACCACATGCTACTGATTTTATTCCCTGTGGTAGTATGTTGAATGAGTGAGAAACAAGTTCAGATGTGAATTCCTGGAGGCTGCAGTTCTGGGAGCTTGTTTGCTCTAGCCAGCAGGGCTGAGGACCCCTAGGGAGATGAGGTCCAGAGGGCCTAGCTCTGGCTGCTAGATTCAAACCCTACTTCCCAGTGGTAGAAAACTCTTGACCATAATCAAAGGGGTGGTAATCTGGTGAAGGAGACACCTGAGAAGAACTGTTTTTCTTTTTTTAAAATATATTTTCTTGCACTTTAGGTTCTGGGGTACATGTGAAGAACACGCAGGATTGTTGCATAGTAATTACATGGCAATGTGGTTTGCTGCCTCCATCCCCAACATCTATATCTGGCATTTCTCCGCATGTTATCCCACCCCAACTCCCTAGCCCCCACTGTCCCTCCCATAGTCCCCCCCAACAGACCCCAATGTGTGTTGCTCCTCTCTCTGTTCCATGTGTTCTTATTGTTCAACACCTACCTATAAGTGAGAACATGCATTGTTTGATTTTCTGTTCTTGTGTCAATTTGCTGAGAATGATGGTTTCCAGGTTCATCCATGTCCCTACAAAGGACACAAACTCATCGTTTTTTATGGCTGCATAGTATTCCATGGTGTATATGTGCCACATTTTTCCTGTCCAGTTTATCATTGATGGGCATTTGGGTTGGTTCCAGGTCTTTGCTATTGTAAACAGTGCCACAATGAACATACGTGTGCATGTGTCTTTACAACAGAACGATTTATAATCATTTGGATATACACCCAGTAATGGGATTGCTGGGTCAAATGGAATTTCTATTTCTAGGTCCTTGAGGAATCGTCACATTGTCTTCCAAAATGGTTCAACTAATTTACACTCCCACAAACAGTGTAAAAGTGTTCCTATTTCTCCATATCCTCTCCAGCATCTGTTGTCTCCAGATTTTTTAATGATCACCATTCTAACTGGTGTGAGATGGTATGTCAATGTGCTTTTGATTTGCATTTCTCTAGTGACCAGTGATGATGAGCATTTTTTCATGTTTGTTGCCTCATATATGCCTTCTTTTGAAAAGTGTCTGTTCATATCCTTTGCCCACTTTTGAATGGGTTTGTTTGTTTTTTTCTTGTAACTCTGTTCCAGTTCTTTGTAGATTCTGGATATTAGCCCTTTGTCAGACAGGTAGATTGCAAAATTTTTTTCCCATTCTGTTGGTTGCCGATTCACTCTAATGATTGTTTCTTTTGATGTGCAGAAGCTCTGGAGTTTAATTAGATCCCATTTGTCTATTTTGGCTTTTGTTGCCAATGCTTTTGGTGTTTTAGTCATGAAGTCCTTGCCTAAGCCTATGTCCTGAATGTTTTTGCCTAGGTTTTCTTCTAGGGGTTTTATGGTGTTAGGTCTTAATGTTTAAGTCTTTAAGCCATCTGGAATTGATTTTGGTGTAAGGTGTCAAGAAGGGGTCCAGTTTCTGCTTTCTGCACACTGCTAGCCAGTTTTCCCAACACCATTTATTAAACAGGGAATCCTTTCCCCATTGCTTGTTTTTGTCAGGTTTGTCAAAGATCAGATGGTTGTAGATGTGTAGTGTTGCCTCCAAAGACTCTGTTCTGCTCCATTGGTCTATATCTCTGTTTTGGTACCAGTACCATGCTGTTTTGATTACTGTAGCCTTGTAGTATAGTTTGAAGTCAGGGAGTGTGATGCCTCCAGCTTTGTTCTTTTTGCTTACAATTGACTTGGCTATGTGAGCTCTCTTTTGGTTCCATATAAAGTTTAATGTGGTTATTTCCAGTTCTTTGAAGAGGGTCATAGGTAGCTTGATGGGGATAGCATTGAATCTATAAATTACTTTGGGCAGTATGGCCATTTTCACAATATTGATTCTTCCTAACCATGAGCATGGAATGTTTTCCTATCTGTTTGTGTCCTCTCTAATTTCCTTGAGCAGTGGTTTGTAGTTCTCCTTGAAGAGGTCCTTTACATCCTTTGTTAGTTGTATTCCTAGGTATTTTATTCTCTTTGTAGCAATTGCGAATGGCAGTTCGTTCTTGATTTGGCTCTCTTTAAGTCTGTTACAGGTTTATAGGAATGCTTGTGATTTCTGCACATTGATTTTGTATCTTGATATTTTGCTGAAGTTGCTTATCAGTTTCAAGAGATTTTGGGCTGAGACGATGGGGTCTTCTAAATATACAATCATGTCATCTGCAAATAGAGACAATTTGAATTCCTCATCTCCTAATTTAATACCCTTTATTTCTTTTTCCTTCCTGATTGCTCTGGCTAGAACTTCCAATACAATACTGAATAGGAGTGGTGAGAGAGGGCATCCTTTTCTAGTGCCACATTTCAAAGGGAATGCTTCCAGTTTTTGCCCATTCAGTATGATATTGGCTGTGGGTTTGTCGTAAATAGCTTTTATTATTTTGAGATAGGTTCCATCGATACCTAGCTTATTGAGAGTTTTTAGCATAAAGGAGCTGTTGAATTTTGTCGAAGGCCTTCTCTGCATCTATTGAGATAATCATGTGGTTTTTGTATTTGGTTCTGTTTATGTGGTGAATTACGTTTATAAACTTGAGTATGTTGAACCAGCCTGGCATCCCCAGGATGAAGCCTACTTGATCGTGATGGATAAGCTTTTTGATGTGCTGTTGCAATCAGTTTGCCAGTATTTTATTGAAGATTTTTGCATCTATGTTCATCATGGATATTGGCCTGAAGTTTTCTTTCCTGTTGAGTGTCTGCCAGGTTTTGGTATCAGGATGATGTTGGTCTCATAAAATGATCTGGGAAGGATTCCATCTTTTTAGATTGTTTGGAATAGTTTCAGAAGGAGTGGTACCAGCTCCTCTTTGTATGTCTGGTAGAATTTGGCTGTGAACCCATCTGGACCTGGGCTTTTTTTGGTTGGTAGGCTATTAATTGCTGCCTCAACTTCAGCCCTTCTTATTGGTCTATTTGTTAATTTTCTGTCTCATTGAGCTGTCTAATATAGACAGTGAAGTGGTAAAGTCTCCCACTATTATTGTGTGGGAGTCTAAGTCTCTTTGTAGGTCGTTAAGAACTTGCTTTATGTATATAGGTGCTCCTGTATTGGGTACATAAATATTTAGGATCCTTAGCTCTTCTTGTTGCATTGATCCTTTTACCATTACATAATGCCCTTTGGTCTCTTTTGGTCTTTGCTGGTTTAAAGTGTATTTTATCAGAGAATAGGACTGCAACTCCTGCTTTCTTTTGCTCTCCATTTGCTTGGTAAATCTTCCTCCATCCCTTTATTTTGAGCCTATGCGTATTCTTGCACGTGAGATGGGTTTCCTGGATACAGCACACTGATGGGTTTTGACTTTTTATCCAATTTGCCAGTCTGTTTCTTTTGATTGGGGCATTTAGCCCATTTACATCTAAGGTTAATATTGTTATGTGTGAATTTGATCCTGCCATTTTGATGCTAGCTGGTTGTTTTGCCCATTAATTGATGCAGTTTCTTCATTGTGTCAATGCTCTTTACCATTTGGTACGTTTTTGGAGTGGCTGGTACTGGTTGTTCCTTTCTATGTTTAGTGCTTCTTTCAGGAGCTCTTGTAAGGCAGGCCTGGTGGTGATGAAATCTCTGAGCAATTCCTTGTTCATAAAGGATTTTATTTCTCCTTCACCAATGAAGAGCTTAGTCTGGCTGGATATGAAATTCTAGGTTGAAAGTTCTTGTTTTTAAGGATGTTGAATATTGGCCCCCACTCTTCTGGCCTGTAGGGTTTCTGCTGAGAGATCCCCTGTAAGTCTAATGGGCTTCCCTTTGTGGGTAACCCGACCTTTCTCTCTGCCTGCCCTCTGCATTTTTTCCTTCATTTCAACCCTGGTGAATCTGATGATTATCTGCCTTGGGGTTGCTCTTCTTGAGGAATATCTCTGTGGTGTTCTCTGTATTTCCTGGACTTGAATATTGGCCTGCCTTGCTAGGTTGGGGAAGTTCTCCTGGATAATATACTGAAGAGTGTTTTTCAGCTTGGATTCATTCTCTCCATCACATTCAGGTACACCTATCAAACGTAGATTAGGTCTTTTCACATAATCCCATATTTTTTGGAGGCTTTGTTCATTTCTTTTCACTCTTTTTTCTCTATTCTTGCTTTCTTGTTTTATTTCGTTGAGTTGATCTTCAATCTCTGATATCCTTTCTTCTGCTTGGTCGATGCGGCTGAACTTTGTATACTTCACGAAGTTCTCATGTTGTGTTTTTCAGCTCCATCAATTCATTTTTATTCTTCTCTAAGCTGTTTATTCTCATTAGCATTTTGTCAAGCCTCTTTTCAAGGTTCTTAGTTTCTTTGCATTGGGTTAGAACATGTTCGTTTAGCTCAGATTAGTTTGCTATTACCCACTTTCTGAAGCCTGTTTCCGTCAATTCATCAGACTAATTCTCCATCCAGCCTTGTTCCCTTGCTGGTGAGGAGTTGTGATCCCTTGGAGGAGCAGAGACATTCTGGTTTTGGGTGTTTTCATCCTTTTTGTGCTGGTTTCTTCCTATCTTTGTAGATTTATCTACCTGTGGTCTTTCTAGTTGGTGACTTTCAGATGGGGTCTCTGAGTGGAGGTCCTTTTTGTTGATGATGAAGTTATATCTTTCTGTTTTTTAGTTTTCCTTCTAACAGTCAGGACCCTCTGCTGTAGGACTGCTGGAGGTCCACTCCAGACCCTGCTTGCTTGGGGATCACCTGCAGTGGCTACAGAACAGTAAGGGTTGCTGCCAGTTTCTTCTTTTGTTATCTTTGTCCCAGAAGGATACCAGCCAGATGTCAGCCTGAGCTCTCCTTTATGAGGTGTCTCTTTGGATATACAGGGGTGAGGGAGTTGCTTAAGGAGACAGTGTGTCCCTTATAGGAGCTCATGTGCTGGGCTGTCACCTCCGTTGTTCCATTCAGAACTGCTCAAAGGTACATTTAAATCTGCTGCAGCAGAACTCAACCACCTTTTTTTCTCAGGTGCTCTGTCCTGTGAAGGTGGGGCTTTATTTATAAGTTCCTTATGTGCTGCTGCCTTTTTTCAGAGATGCCCTGCACATTGAGGAGATAGTCTAGTAACAATCTGCCAGCAGAGGCATTGCTGAGCTGCCGTGTGCTCTGCCCAGCTGCTGTGTGAATTTCCCTGTGGTTTTGTTTATAGAGGTATAGTTAGAACTGCCTCAGTAATGGCAGTCTACCTCAGTAATGGCAGACTGCCTTGGTAGTGGTGGACTGCCTCGGTAATGGTGGACTGCCTTGGTAATGGCAGATGCCCTTCCCTCCACAGAGCTGGACCATCCCAGGTCCAGCTGTGCTTGCTGTGAAACTCTCAATCCAGAGCATTTCAGATTGCTGGTCTTTGTGGGGGTGGGACCCGCTGTGCCACATCACCTGGCTCCCTGATTCAGCCCCCTTTTTTTCAGTTGAATGGATGATTCTGTCTCCAAGGCGTTCCAGCTGCTAGTTGAAAAGACCGCCCAGATTTGTGTGAGTTTTTTTTGCAGAGACCTGCTGTGCTAGCTGAAACAGCCATGCTGGAGACTTGTGGCGCTTTTCTGCCTGGGAATCTCCTGGTCTGTGGGCAGTAAAAATTTGTTTGGAGATGTGGTGATCACTCACCCTCTGCGTTCTCGCTGGGAACTTCATTCCAGAGCTGTTCCTATTTGGCTATCTTGGATCCAACCCCTGAAGAACTGTTTTTCGAAGGTGAGTCAGAAAGCTTGGCTCAAATGGGCAGATTTCGAAAATATCAGTCTAATTATTTCATGAGGCCGGCATTTTATCAGGTTAATATCCTCTGAAAAAATTTAACTATCTATATTGTGCTTCCCTTTTTAGTGTGTTTAAAATGTAGTAAATTGTAGGTCATGTTAATATCCTGATGTTGATGATGATGATGATGATGATGATGATGGCAGTTTCTATTTTCTGAACACTTTATATGTGTCAGATCATAGTTCCAGGAATTCACTAACAGTCTCTTAAATTCCACAACAATCCAAGAGGCAGATATAGATTTTTTTTTAGCTTTATTTTCTCCTAAGACTTAGAGAAGTTACTAATGTGCTCAAAGTTGCACAGCTAGAGACAGAACATAGGCTGTACATAGTCTGGCTGATACCCCAGCCCTTGCTCTTAGTCAGAACCACTGACACATGTTCTTTAAAACACTATCTTTGTTGCTTAACAAAATGTTTTCCTCTGTATTAAATATCACAGAGATGACTAGCTCACCACACAACTTTGATGGTCTTGTGACGCCTATATCATTCTACTGAGTCAAGGATACTTGCATAAATGAAAGAAGGAAAATATAATTATTGAGAAAGGAGAAGGCCCTAAGACCAAGAGCAGGAAACACTTTTTGGGTCATATTTTAGGTTGTCAGGGACACATGTCAGGATGGAGAGGGCTTGATATGGTTTGGATCTGATTCCCCACCCAAATCTCATGTTGAAATGTAATCCCCAATGCTGGAGGTGGGGCCTGGTGGGAGGTAATTGGATCATGGGGGCAATTTCTCATGGTTTAATGCCATCCCCACTTAGTGCTGTCATTGTGATAGTGAGTTCTTGTGAGATTTGGTTGTTTAAAAGTTTATGGCACCACCCCCCTCTCTCTTGTTCCTGCTCTTGCCATATAAGATGTGCCTGTTTCCTCTTTGCCTTCTGCCATGATTGAAAGTTTCCTGAGGCCTCCCCCAAAGCTGAGGAGATGCCAGCATTAAGCTTCCTGTACAGCCTGCAGAACCATGAGTTAATTACATCTCTTTTCTTATGAATTACCCAATCTCAGGTATTTCTTTATAAGCAGTGTGATAATGGGCTAACACAGGGCTCTGACAGGTAAGACCATGCATAGAGTTTCCACACATTCTTAGAAGTTTTGAGTTCAAGCAAAACAACACATTAATGGACAATGTTGAACCTACTGAAATGATCTGCCTCCTTTTTTCAGACAGCATAGACTGGTAAAGATTGATAAGCTCCAGGTAGGAGGTGGGTGTTGTGTAGTACCGCCTGCGCAGTTCATTGTAATAGCGCTCTGCCATGCTGGAGACACTCAAGTGAATGTTCACGCACATCAATGAAAGCTTTTCTTTCCGTTCTTCATTTCCAGCATCGACTTGTGAGAAAAATGTCTTTGACACAGAAAGAAGTGCTTCTCTGGGCCACTGTAAATAAAGAAAAAAAAATCTAGAAAATCTGTTGTGTCATTTCAATAATATACAGTTTAATACTAAGAAAAACATATTTCTATGGCTGCGTGCGGTGGCTTACATCTGTCATCCCAGCACTTTGGGAGGCTGAGGCAGGTCGATCATGAGGTCAAGAGGTCGAGACCATCCTGGCCAACACGGTAAACCCCGTCTTTACTAAAAATACAAAAATTAGCTGGGTGTGGTGGCACGCACCTGTAGTCCCAGCTACTCGGGAGGCTGAGACAGGAGAATTCCTTGAACCCGGGAGGCAGAGGTTGCAGTAAGCCAAGATCGAGACACTGCACTCCAGCCTGGCACCTGGAGACAGAGCGAGACTGTCTCAAAAAGAAAAAAAAAAAGAAAAAGAAAAACATGTTTCTCATGAACTCCTTCTTGCCCAGTCCCCTCTTTACCTACATAGACACATGTCTGTGGTGCTTAGTGAACTGAATGGTTCTGTCCATTTGAAGGGTGCATGGGTCTGTATTTGCTGATCGGTATGTCTCCACAGTATCATGCACACAGAAGTTGTTCAATAAATATTTGTTGACTGAATGAATTAATGATTGGGTGTCTCTGGAATTCCCTAAATAAATCACAGATATTACAAGGACCTTATGTCCTCATTCCGTTTGTTACATAGTTGGGACCTCATGTCCAGCATTATAATTACTGTCCTGCACACCTCAACACCTTTACTCCTCTCTCACTTCTTTGAACTTACCTGAACATTGGTCAAATGCAAGTCTTTTACCCCATGCCTGCAACTGTGCACCTGAGCATGGCTGGAGAAAAACACACAACCTTGCTGATTAGTATCACTTTAAATTTATGATAATTAGCTTCTTAGTGCAGCCCAGAAATGCTTCTACACTTTCTAATACATCAGTTTTGTGCTCTCCTGAGTATTTCACACTTGATTCTACTTCTTCAGACTGCTGACAGTCTTTCTTCTTCACTCTCAGCTGATGACCTTGCTACCCATATTAACAAAAAATAACAACAATGCAAGCAGAACTTCAATGAGCTCTTACCCCCTATCTTCCCACTTGCCTGCATCTGTGCTCATATATTCTGCCTCCCTATCTGTTACTCAAGAGTAAGCTGTGGATGGTCCCTGACCAGGTCAGCACCTTCACTGATGACTTGATCTCAACCCTTCTTGCTTACTCAAGGATACTGGTCCCACAGTGTTTAACTTGGTATGCTGCATCATCAATATATTTATCTTTTCTGGGTCATTTACATCAGCATACGTGCATGCCACTTGTGTTTCACATTTAAAAATACTTCTCTCCTCACCTCACATGTCCCTAGCTCTTACTGTCTCTCTCTGCTTTCCTTTGGGGCAAAACTCGAATGTGTTGCCTATAATCATAACTCAGATTTCTCTTCCCTCTTCTCTCTTGAATCCTTTCCCCCACCATTCATTGGAATAGATCTTGTCAACGGATAACTTCCACATTGCTAACTTCAATGGTCTTCTCTTCCTTTACAAATTCTGTTTTGTCTTTGTTCTATGATTGCCATGGTCATTCCGTATGTGAATAAATTCCTAGTAGGCTTTAAAGCTAATACAAATACAAGTACCCATGAGTTACTCTTGAATAATGTGTTACCCCTTTAAAGTCATGCAAGTCCAACTCCTCAAAGAGATATCCTGGGATGTCACCAACCTGTACAAACCAGTCAATGGTGCAGCAATTCACAAGAGATGGAAACATCCTGCATCGGGACCGAAAGGTCTCCCCAACTGGGCTCATGCAGAGAACAATGTGCAGCTTCTGACGCACTCTGCTGATAAAGTATTGAAACACCTGACAAAAAGAAAGAGATTTTTCCAGTTTAAAACAATGATTAAACAACAATGAAAATTAGTGTTGGCTAATGCATCTGAGGCTCCCAACATCAAATATAAAATGTCAGCATAGTAGATATGTATATTTTCTTGTTCAATATTCACTCCAACCTCTTTCTCTCACACAGTCTGGAAAGATTAAAAATGACATTTTGCAAACTCCATTGCAACTAAGGTTCTGGATGTAATTTAGGTCCGCTTCATCCGTGTACTTGAGGAGACCCTTTGAATAAAGGGCCATTCATACAAGGTTTTGCTGTGGGAAAGAGGACAACTGGGAGAGAGGGGCAGGGTGCACAGCATCAGGTTTTACAGGTGCAGAACCTGGCAGAAGTTACATGGTATGGAAGCTTTTTTTCTTTTTTAACTTTTATTTTAGATTCTGGAGGTACATGTGCAGGTTTGTTGCAAAGGTATATTGCGTGATGCTGGGGTTTGTAGTATGACTGATCTCGTCACCCGGGAAGTGAGCACAGTACCCAATAGGTAGTTTTTCAACCCTTTCATCCCTCCCTCCCTCCCTGCTCTATTCTGCGGTATCTACTGTTCCCATCTTTATGTCCATGTGTACACAGTGTTTAGCTATAAGTGAGAACAGATGGTGTTTGGTTTTCTGTTTCTGCATTATTTGCTTATGATAATGACCTTCAGCTGCATCCATGTTGCAGTAAAGGATATGATTTCATTCTTTGTAATGGCTGTGTAGTATTCCATGGTATACATGTATGACATTTTCTTTATCTAACCCACCATTGACGGGCACCTGAGTTGGTTCCCTGTCTTTGCTATTGTGAATAGTGCTGCAATGAATATATGGGTGCATGTGTCTTTTTGGTCTTTTTGGTAGAATGATCTATTTTCCTTTGGGTATATACCAGTAATGGGACTGCTGTATCAAATGGTAGTTCAATTCTTAGTTCTTTGAGAAACCATCCTGGAGCTATTATCTCTGGAAGTGGCTCCTGATTTCAGCTGCTTCCTGATGTGACAGAGGACACATACCTATGGAGCTGGTAGCTGACGCAGAGGCACACTGACTGGTTTAGTGGCTCCCTGCTTCAGCAGGAATGATTGTGATAGAGGCAGCCACCTCCTTGATCATTGACTTATACAGTGTACATTTTATATTCATTCCAAGGAGTTAAGTCTGGGATTTCTTTCTTTGGCTCTTCCAATGATTCAGTATCCCTTTAATAAATCCCTTCCTGGGCCAGGCACAGTGGTTCACGCCTGTAATCTCATCTCAGCACTTTGGGAGGCCAAGGCAGGTGGATCACCTGAGGTCAGGAGATCGAGATCATCCTGGCCCAACATGGTGAAACTCCGTTTCTATTAAAAATACAAAAATTAGCTGGACGTGGTAGTATGCTCCTGTAGTCCCAGCTACTTGGGAGGCTGAGGTAGGAGAATTGCTTGGGCCCAGGAGGCAGAAGTTGCACTGGGCTGAGATTGTGCCACTGCACTCCAGCCTGGTGACAGAGCGAGACTCCATCTCAAACAAACAAACAAACAAACAAACAAACAAAAAATCCCTTCCTGCTTACATTAGCAGAAGTGGGCTTGTGTCTGTACCTATAATCTCTGACCTAGCAGTAGAGGAAATTCTCACAAAGGGAAATAGTAAAGATATGAGAAAGAACAGCCAGAAATTTAAAGAAGGTACAAAAACAAGGAAAAAAGCTAGGGTGAACAAGTAACGGTGCATGGGATTATTATGGTGTTGGAGAAATGCAAGTGAACAGCACATTTCTGCTTTGTTGTGTCATAATGTTGCTGCTAGGCAAGGGCATCAATACTAGACTCATGCCTTCAGCCCTCTACAGGCAGGATGTTGCAGTGTGTGAAATAAACCGGTGCTTAAAGAGAAATAAGAGAGGCTAGCCAGTTTGGACAAGACTATGACCTCTGTGGGGCAGTGGGATTTCTGTTTTCTGCTTCTGACAGAACTTTCTGTAAGTCTGGTGAACCAATGCTCTAAATATTGAAAATAAAATACATAGAATACAAAGGAAACCAATTATATTGAAAAAAATTCTATTCACGGACCCCTTAAGGGGATGTATGAATGGTTAAGTAAAAGGTGAAGGAACCTTTTTTTGACAAAGTCACATAATTACTCTGGCATGTCCTACCTCGTCTCTGTTCCCCTCGGAAATTCCTACTTCTTTTGCTTTTGGTCTAGAGGCTGCTAAAACCTGCTCCAGTTCATCCATTTCAAATAAATTAGGCACTTCACCTGAGTTCAGGATGTTATTTATATCCTCTAGGAACTCCTCCACTACAATCTGTAGAAGAAAGAGGTGATCATTACAACTTGCCCAATCATTTTCCATTTATTTTATAAAGCAAATATTTGTTCTAAAATTCAAATGAATCAATTTCATCTTTAAGAGAAGGTAATCTTAAAATTTACATGGAACCCTTAAGTTCTAACATAGTGAGTACACTGATTTTTCATTTTTTGTGTTTTGTTTCTTAGCAGGCATTCATATTTTACCTGGGTCAAGTCATATGTGCAAGTATTTTATATTCTGCCCCTTTCAATTATTATTTTATCATTAATACTAACCCATAGTTCTGTACAGTACTCATCATATTTATCACAAATATAGAAGCACAATGCACCCCTGAGCTGATGCACCATACATTTACATGGACAGAGATAGTTTACAGTCTTGTTTACATTATAAGAACAATTTTAGGAATATAGTTTTTCTCCTCAGTTGGATTATTTTCTTGAAACAAATTCCGAGGAGTGAGATTAGCAATTAAATGCATAAATATTTTCTGGATTTTGAAGATTTTACTATTTCTCATTCAATTCAACTGTAACTTCATTAATTTTTAACATTTATTTTTGTTAATTTGGGAAGTATAATAAATGCTTTCTTTTGGAGAATTTATTTTGGATGTTTTTGATTATTACCAAGGGAAAATATTATCCCATATTTATTATTGTCCATTAAAAAATCTGCCTAAACTTTGCAAACATCTGCATCTTGGAGTTTTCTTTCAAGTCTGCATGAGTAATTTATATGTTTTGAAATAGACTTTTTGTCTCTCAACATTGATGCAAATTTTTAAAAGTAATCTCTCATTTACCTTTTTTTCAGTGAACTTTTTAGTTATATAGAAGTTTGAGTATTATATATTTTTCTATGACAAGATCTGTTATTTTCTTCATTTGATACTTTTTGTTTTTCTTAATGAACTTGGTATAATTGTGTGTGTCAATTTCCCCTAGGAACAAACAGTAGTTTTCTGTGTTCTAATTTATATTTGCTTTTATCTTGTTTCATTTTCTTATTTCTCTTGTGACATTTTTCCCTCCTAAAGTTTTAAGAAAATTAATTTGTAGCCGGGTGCGGTGGCTCACGCCTTTAATCCCAGCACTTTGGGAGGCCGAGGCGGGTGGATCATGAGGTCAAGAGATCGAGACCATTCTGGTCAACATGGTGAAACCCTGTCGCTACTAAAAATACAAAAAATTAGCTGGGCATGGTGGCGCGTGCCTGTAATCACAGCTACTCAGGAGGCTGAGGCAGGAGAATTGCCTGAACCCAGGAGGCGGAGGTTGCGGTGAGCCGAGATCGCGCCATTGCAGAGTAACAAGAGTGAAACTCCGTCAAAAAAAAAAAAAAGAAAAGAAAATTAATTTTTGTAGTTTCTAATTTTTGATTCAAATTTATAAATGTAAATTTGAGAGCCGTTTGGTTGCATTCTACAGATTTTTATTTATATTGTTTATTTTTCCTAATCTCTAAGAAGTTTTCATTTTCTTGATCTTTATATGAATGTTTTAAAGTCCTAAGACACATCATTAATTTCTCCTTTGATTAAAGCATGGGTAAAGAATGCTATGAGTACAGCTTATACTTTTAACAATTTAATAAAAATTTCTTTAAATTTAATACATGATTAATTTCTGTAAACATTCAGTAGTATTAGAAAATATTTGCTTTCTCTATAAAATATGAACTATAGTATATAGCTATTAATTGTAGCTTAGACATTATTTTATGCAAAATATTTAATCATACTTATTTCTACTTTGTTAGCTATAGCCAATTAAACTCTATTTTCAACATCTTGTTTCTCTCAATTTCTTCTCACATTTATAATAGTTTTGTGTATACATATAAATCTATGTATAGACATACGCATTTTTATTTTTATGGTTATGTTTACTATTCGTTACTCTAGAACATCTGAGGTTGATCGGGGCTTCCAACAGAATGTAATAGCTTTTTGTCTGAAGAGAACTAACACCATATAGCTTGATCTTTGGAGGTTTAATACTTGGAGACTTTTTACATTCTTTGATTTTTAAGGGCAATGTTAAAAAGACTATCAGAGGTTTCCATTGTTGGCCTCTTGCTGCAGGAGCCGTATGCTGAAGACCATGTCTGGGAGCTTCTACTTTGTAATTGTTGGACACCGTGATAATGCAGTTTTTGAAATGGAGGTTTTGCCAGCTGGGAAGGCAGAATCCTGACCATTGTCATCGGAACCAGTTCATAGTTCATGCTGCTCTCGACCTCGCAGATGAGAACATGTGGCTGTTGAACAACATGTTCTTGAAAACTGTGGACAAGTTCAACGAGTAACGACTCGTTGACGTGTGTCAGCACATGTCACCGCAGGGCATATGAGATTTATTATGCTTCATGACATAAGACAAGAAGATGGAATAAAGAACTTCTTTACTGATGTTTATGATTTATATATAAAGTTTTCAATGAATCCATTTTATGAACCGAATTCTCCTATTCGATCAAGTGAATAGGAGAATTCAATGAACTTTTTCATTGACAGAAAAGTTCAGTTTCTTGGGCAGAAGCACCTTTTAAGCTGAATGCAGAAAATTCTGAAACAATGTCACCAAAATGGTGTATACTCAGGAATGTGTACATTGTAAGTTACTTGAATTAAATCACCTGGAAAACTTTTGTGTAGTCTCAGCTTATCTAAACCTAATGAAATTCCTTCTATATTTAAAAATAGTACATTCTGTTTCATGTCACATATCAACTGGTATTTCCTTGTGAACAGTGTTATTTATAAAGAGTTTGTTATCAAAAATAAATATTTTTATTTAAAAATTGGGAATAAGCTTTTGACTTGGCCAATTTAGATAGGTTGATCTTTTGCTTTTTTGAGATGGAGTTTCGCTCTGTTGCCCAGGCTGGAGTGCAATGGTGCTTGGCTCTCTGCAACCTTGGCCTCCTGACTCCAAGTGATTCTCCTGCCTCAGCCTCCTAAAGTGCTGGGATTACTGGCGTGAGCCACCGTGTCCAGCCCAGATAGGTTGATCTTAATGTAACAATCCGAAAACAAATGTCATAGTCAAGATTTGGTAAATGGATTTAAAACTAAATATTTAAAACTAAAATATTCTGCAGTTGGGAATGAAATGTGATAGGACATAATAAATGCTAATTTATGTATACATTTAGAGATATTATAAAAATGTATAGGCAATGTACACAGCACTACTCAAGAAGCCAAAGAAACACTTGTGCAGTGCTGAGTGTCACATGTCTGCTTCTGCCAGAGGCTAGGAATAGTGATCCTGCTATAATGTGAGAACCTGGATCCACATTTGTGGAATAAAAGGCTGGGAGCAGTTGCAGGCCACATTGAAGTTTGTTATTTCTGTCACTTAATATTCTTGTATTTCCTTTCCCTCAGAGAAACTGTTGATATCAGTACTTGTAAAAAGTTGTAAGGCAATTTTTAGGATTGTTGTCAAAGAAAAGCTTGGATTACATTAACATTTGTACTCAGCCTTTTAGGTGATACACCAGAGGGGGCTGGGAATGGTCTCTTTGTTCCTATGATAAGTAGATCTTACTGTAAAATAGCAAATGTCCATTGAAAAGCAAGTAATACAATCTGCGCTAATTGGGAGCATTTGAACAATTTTGTTCCATTCTGAATAACATTTGAGCAAGTAATTCTAAGCTTTGTCTTGTATCCTTGTGAAACTGCTACCATCATATTTACCCTATTTATTTGATTTCTTAAATAAAGATGTTTGTTCCAGAAAAAAAACACTATCAGAAATATCTTAATTTTAGGATAATTAGAAACTACAGATAAGCAAAACTAAGAAAACAGAAATCACTCACAATCCCATGATGCAAATGTTTTCTCTTTGTACATAGGACATACATGTCTAGATACACATTAAAATGTGTATGTTGCTATAATTTTAAAGTTTTTACATAGTGCTCTAGTATATGGTTATATCAGATTTTATGTATATGACTTTCTTTCACTGGACATTAATACTCTTTCAGATTATTATTAAAAAAATTACAATAGATATTCTTAAACATGTAATTTTGTATGTAGCTTTTATTATAATGTAAAAGAAATGTAAAGGCTTTACCTACATATTGCCAATTACCTTCCAGAAAGATTTTGCTAATTTATAATCACCCAGTGAAGTATAAACAAGTCTATTATTCCTACACCTTTGCCAATTCTGTATATTATTATTTTTAACCTTTACTAATTTGTAAGGCCAAGCCATTGGCATTTTTATTTATTACAATTTCCTTCATCAGTGGTGAAGTTGAAAATTTCTTCAGTTGTTTAAAGTCCTTTGTTTTTTGGAATGTGTATCTATATTCTATCACATTTTTTTGTATTTCCTCTATAGATGTGGGTTTTTCCTTTTTCATTTGTAATAGGTATTTTTATACTAAGATATAAACTCATTGCATGCTACAGATATTAAAAATATTTTTCCAATTTTGTGTTTGTATTTAATTCTGCTTACAATATTTTTAAAACATGTATGCATCAAATCTATTACTTTTTAATTCCTTGGCTAACTTCTAGATGGGTTTATTTTCTCTAAAGACAAAATACCCAAGAATATCCAACGTAGAAAGTCCTCCACTATAGAATTAATTCAAGTTGGCTATTGTAGTTATAGATGTAATCCTACTTCAATTTAAAGGTAATTTAACCAAAAACAGAGCCCTTATTTTTTCCTTTCTGTAGGTAAAGCATGTTTCTGTAATTGAATTTTTAGTAAATTATTTTCTTATATGCACTTTTATACAGTTTATTACCTTCTGTTATCTTTGGCTTTTCCCTCAAAGAAAAGTTAAAAACTTACCTGCTCGACCTTTGATCAAATGTAATTACTAAGAATTTAAAGAGGGAAATAATATTTGGTAAAATAAATAAAAATGTATTATAAAAGTCTTTTACAAGCTGCAGGAAATCTGTTATCAAAGGGAACAATCCCTTGAACTTCATCCTACACACCGTTCAAAGCACACACCCGATTGTAACACCCATACATTTCCTGTTCTTACCCATGGGCTATCTAAACACATACCTGGGTGTCAGTGAAAAGGAAAACCATATTCTTATCTTCTATACCAGCCATTTTGTACAACTTCCTTAGGTCTTCTTGAAAACTGTTATAATTATATCCCCGGCTGAGTTCAATCTGCAAACATTTGTAGCCACATATATGAGCTGCAAGTCTTGTGAGAGACTGCTTTCCTGTGCCTCCTACTCCCACAAGCAGGGCATTGCCTCTTTCTTGACGTATCATCCGAGCAATCCTGCAAACATCAGAGCAGAGAAATGTTTATTTCAAGTTCACAGACCTGGCTTCTGCTCAGAGAGCCTGCCCCAGCTTGGAAGGCTGGTGGCCAGTGGAGGTTCCTCCCTGGACAGGATGTTGCAAGGGAAGAACAGGCTGCATCTCAGGCCAAGGTTTGGTGAATAGCACTGCTGGGCTTTTCTTCATTCTTTCCCCCATTCCTAACAGCCTGTTAGGTCTTGGCTCTAGTTGTACAAATTTAGAATAAAGTAAAATCTCTTTTCCTTGAAGTCTGAAGAGCTTTGTTGGAGACCTTAGCCGATCTAGGCCACAACTTATATTGTCAATTGGCAAGCCCAGGTTTCCATTTAAAAGAATGAGTGAGCAAAAAAATCACTGAACCTAGAAAAAGACACCATAGTGCAGAAGGAGAGATCAACAGAACACTTTTGAGATAGATTTACTACAGGATACCAACAAAAGTTTAGAAAGTTTCATGTTAATTCCTGTTAAGATTCATGTTAACAGGAATTTTGAAAAGAATTGTGATCATGATACTAGAGTGAGCCTCAAAAAGGAGAAAAAAAACCCCCAAATTTAGGAAAAGTTGGATAGAGATGGAAACCAAAAACCTGAGTGGAAGGTAATGAGTCTCACAAACACAATACCATGGAGAGTTAAACAGAAAAAGTAGAGGCCAAAGTCCAGTAATATAACCAGAACTCAGAAAAAAGATCGCAATCTTAAAATAATGAGAGATAAAATGGAAGATAAGGAGGGCAAATCTAGGAGAAACAAATGGGATCCCAGAGGCCACATCATAGAAATTACAGGAATGAGAAGAGGGAATAGAACTGAGGCAATGGTGACTGACATAATAGAAGAAACTATTGGAGCTGAACCCACCGACCCAAAGATTAAGAAAGGAAAAGAGGAGAGGCAAAACACTAAATATTTCCTAGGAGATCTATAAGTAATTTACATATAGAGATTTTAGAGCTGAAATCTATGTTTTAGACATAACTGAAAAGTTTATGATTATCTAATGCAGAAATAATAGATTATCCCCAAAGGACCAAATAATTTTAGGCTGGCTTCAGACATAAATTCTACAAGATGACACTTTATAAGACAATGGTTAGAGGGAGAAAAATACCATGTTATGGCTCAGAGAATAAATAATCTGCAAACTCTCCTTATAAGATTCCTTGAAGATATACAGAAGTATGAATAAAATGTAAAAACCTGGGAAGTGGGAAGGGATATCATATAAAGGTGACCAGTATGTATGAGAATCAGTTCTATACATTGTTAAGATGACAGAAAAGGAAGAGACAATGTCAACAAATTCATCTTAAGAGGATACAAAATGTAAACATAATCAAAAAATTATCATCACCATTATCTAAAATCTTAGACTGGGTTAGCAGAAACTAGAAATCATGGGAGAAATGTAAAAGCAGGTTTAGTCATTTTTCCTCTTTCTCCTCCTCCTTCTTCTGGGAAGTTTCTCTCTCTCTCTCTTTCATCTATCTATCTAGATTACTTATATTGCGATAATTGAAGAAAACAATGTTCAAATATTTTAAAATTGTAGTGACTATTATTTTTTTTATTATGAAAACATCACATGGTCACTGTAACGCATGAGAAAAAATGTTGCTAACTCTTTCCCACACATAAAACTCCATCATGGGGGACTGGATGATGTCCAGTTCTCTATGAGAACAGTGCATAACATTTGGTGGGTGCTCCATCAATTTTACATTCAAGTATCCAACTTCTAGACACTGCAACAGTTATGAAGTAAAGAACACTGATTAGTTATTAGACACGATGGCAGGATAGAAGAGCTATGTATTGTAAGAATAGAACAGGGAGTCTACAAGGACTTATTTAAAAAGTCTTCCTCCAGTACAAAGCACAGACTCCCAGTCATTATTTAGGATCTTCTGAAATAAGAATCAAGCTTTCAAATTTGTTTCCTCCACCTTTAAACCCTCTCCTGCTCCTCAGACAGGTCCACTTTTTCCATACCTTAAATGCCTTGGTAAGACGGCTTTGTCTAAAACAGGGGTCAACAAACTATGGCCTGTGGGCCAAATCCTGCCTCTTCACTATGTGGTTTTTTAATGGCGCCTGAGCTAAGAATGGTTTTTAGATTTCCTTTTAATGGTTGAAAAAAAATCTTTAAAAAGTAATATTTCATATGTGAAAATCCTTTGAAACTCAAATACCAGTGTCTATAAATAAAGTTCTGTTGAAACATAGCCAAGCTCATTCACTCACTTACTGTCTGTGGCTGCTTATGCATTATGACAGCAAGGTTGAATAGTTACAGTGTGATCTGCAGAGCCTGAATATTTTCTACCTAGCCCTTTACAAAAGTAGTTTGTCAACCTCTTTCCCAGGACTTTTGGCCAACTCCTTTACTAGAACAATAAAGACCCATAGGCACCATTGTCATTGCTATGTGTCTGCCACAATATGCATCTAATGAAAGACACATCAGAGGTCTATTTGCTTATTGCTCTTCAGCTGCCCATGAGAGTATTTTTCTTATTTTTCCCATAATGTACAAGTGTCCTACAGTTGATGAAATATTGAATATGATAAAAATCTTGCACTTTACATATCACTCTTTCCTGATTTCATGTACTTTATTACTTATAGTAGTTTGATTATTTCTATCCAAAACTACTGGAAACAAATTACTTGTCTGTTCTGCTTTGTAGTGTTATTTTTTTCTAGCAATTTACTTGTAAATGGATTGAAAACTCCCCCCAGTAAGAATCCTCTAAGGTAGCAGGTAAGTTACATGTTCTCTTATGTAGTAGGCAAGAGATGATTCTCCTAATTAATGGCTTATATACTAATAGACTTATTCTACTATTCTTGGAGTGTGATGACAACTTTGGGGACATACAATGGGCAGAAAGTGCCTGGTGTATTAGCTCTTTGAAAGCACAGGCTCTAAAGCAAAATTTCCCCCAAGTTAGAAGACTTTTACTTACCCTATGTCAAAAAGCCAAAAACTAAAATGTCACCAACAAATGGAAATATAGTATGTGCTAAATTACCATTTAGTAATTAATCCATAAGTCACTTTCATAACAAAGTCCTTTCCATTGCTAATCAGCATTAGGTGTTTGAAAGCTCTTACAAGCAGAAATATGTTTTCTCTGATTCCTAACTACTGATCCTCTCTTGAATAAAAGAACAGTCTACATCATTATTGACATGGCTGTCCTTTGTGCATCTGAAAACCAAATCTTCACCATTCTACAAACGGTTTTTAATTTCCTTCTATAATATTTTAAGCAAACCTTGAGGGGCCTGGTAATTCTCTTTCACAAGAGCAAGAAAGATTATAAATAGAATTAAACCAACTTTGTCTATGGTCTGGTCTATTCTCCAGGAAGTTTCTCAGACCAAAATGCTGCCATTATTTTTTTTTCCTTGCAGGCTTAGGGCCTGCCTGAGCGATGGGAATAAAAGTTGTTAGGGGATAGCATGTGGGTATGCTGCCAGAGGGACAGAGGGGAAGCAAGTGGCATCTGGACAGGCCAGTGACAAACGACCTATGTTATAACACTTAATCTGTGACAAACATAAATCTTGAATTAGGATTAATTAAAGAGCTGAAATATGGAAAAGGTAAAGACTTTATTGCTTATGGTTTATGTGAAAAAATCCTGGGGATTTAACTGTCAGTCTTAACAAGAACCAATGCTAAAAGGTAGTTGACACAGGAAAAAAACCAAAGCCATGAAAATCTTGCTGCAGCAGTAGACCATGGGAAATCCTGCTCTCACTGTATTTCACTGTATTTATTCCACAGAATCTGATATCAAATCTGGATGCTATATTTTAAGTAGAACCTTGAAAAATTATAAAGTGCTCAGTATTTGAAGGCTGGAAATAAATCTCTAATAGTCAATAAGAAAGATATGGGATAATTTTGCTTGGAGAAGATAAAGCTAAGAAGAATATGGGAATAATTTTCAAATATTTGGAGAGATGTTATGAAAAAAGTGAGCCAATTTTGGGAAGGGGCACCCGTAGTGGAGTTAGAGTTGAAGCACTGGCTGTGATCCCCACCTGCCACTCACTGACTAGAGGACTTTGGACCATTTACCTAATCTCTCTGTGGCACACTGTGTTGTCCAAAAAGCGGCTGCAATAGTGCCTCTAGTCCTACTTGCTCTTTGATCCCATCAAGAGACAGGGTCTCTGTCCTCTTCTTATGGCCCTGAGTGGACCTGTATAACTGCACGGACTAGAAGAGCATGGTAGAAATGATGCTATGTGACTTCCAAGGCTACATCAAAAAGGTGGTTTGGCTTCTGCCTGGCTCTCTGTCTTGGAGCACTTGCTTTTGGAGCCCTGAGCCACCATGTGAGAAGTCCAGATACCCTGATACTGTCATGCTGAAAGACAAGTGGAGAGACTACCTGGAAGCAGAGATGCTCCAGGCACTCCAGCAGCTATCTGACTGCAACTGCAAAAGAGATGCCCAGAGAGAACAGCTGGGAAAATTGAGAGATGATAAAATGAATCTACTAAGGGTAGGAGTGGCTTGTTACGTAGCAATATACCACTGGGACATTCTCTGCGCTTCATTTGTAAAGAGATTATAATACTGAGCTACAGAGAGAGTGTTTTACCAGGTAAATGAGATGCTCCACATCATGGTTTCATACCCACACTGAGTGCCTTAAATCATGACTACTCCACAGGATGGAATGGATACCAGAAGCACAGGAAGTAGAGGTTGGCTTATCCTGGAAGAATCATTTTAACATTAGAACTATCAAACAGGACAGGAGCCACTTCCAAAAGTGTGCCCCAAGGCCTGCAGATATTTAGGCTGGATGCTCATGAATGTGTCAAATGCCCTCATAGGACACTTGCAGTGGAGAAGAGTCAGACTCGCAAGCAGGTGAAATGTATGATCCTGGATTGAACTTGTTTTGCTCTAATTTTGAAGCTCCCCTTTCTTTAGGCATGCATGGAATTAGCCTTCTTATAGTGTACATGTATCTCTGTAAACAACCCCATATCCTTTTTGTAACAAGACAGGACGGATAAAAATGAACAAAAACCATCTGTTAATATTTAACAAAAATAATGATTCTACAGAAAGCTCATTCCATAAATATTTAAAATAAATTAAACAATGACTCAAGTTATAGTGAGAATTAATAAAAGACCTCTGACCATCTAGCAATCTGTTTAAAGAGTTTTATACAACTTATTTTTTTTACCCTTTATTACAAAAAAATTAAATCAATGCATTATTGGGCGCCTTATAGCATTATACCTTGAAACATGTTCTATAGCATCCTGGAAGAACACCAACTTTACTTCTTTGCGACTTGTGAGATTATAATCGTCAAGATAGTCCTGTAGAACATTTCCAATTTTCTCTATATCAGGCATGTCATCATAAATCCGATCAGCTTTATCTGCTCCAAACTATAATTTATGGGAGAAGAAGCAAGTTGGATCAATTCTGATGGAACATATTCATAACATGCATAACCTGGAAAATCCATTTCATTTAACTTCTTTAAGAGCTACACTGGAATTTTGAAGATCTTTGCAATAAAATTTATGCAGAAGCTCAGAAATAGGGTTTTGATTTTTCTCACAATTCTACATTGTGGTTTCATTTTTTTTTTTGAGATGGAGTCTCTCTCTGTTGCTCAGGCTGGAGTGCAGTGGTTCGATCAGCTCACTACAACTTTTGCCTCCCAGGTCCAAGTGATTTTCCTGCCTCAGCCTCCTAAGTAGCTGGGATTACAGATGTCCACCACCATGCCCAATTTATTTTTGTATTTTTAGTAGAGATGGGGTTTCACCATATTGACTGGTCTCCAGCTCCTGATCTCAAATGATACACCCATCTCTGCTTCCTGAAGTGCTGGAATTATAGGTGCGAGCCACTGCGCCCAACCTGGTTTCATATTTTTGCTGTTAGGTTACTGATATTAGAAAAGCTAACTGGTTAAAAACTGTGCATAATAGACTGCTATTATTATAAAAAAATCATGCCAGAACTATTTGTAGTTTTTAAATAGCAGTCATCTAGTGTTACCTAAATTGTTGAGAATGAAATTCAGGTGTAAATTATAGAGAGTCAAGTCTTATTTTAATCTATTGATGATGTCTCTTCTCTATTGTATATAGCAACTGCCCCAGGGGCACTTTCTCCTGGACTCTTTTACTAAAACACACATAGGCTATGCAAGAAGAGTCTAGCAGTTCCTTTTCTGTTTATTCCCTCATCTAATAATACAATCACTAGAAACACACAGGAAAATAATCTTGGGAAACAAACTTTGGACCATACTTCTAATAATAAATATATATACTTTACAAAAATACATAGTTTATCTTTTTTATTTGTCAGGTGTAACACTTATCTAGAGTGGAGTTACCAGAGCAGTGAGGTACTGTATACATATAATATAAAGACGACTTCCTTTATGTGTTGGCATTGATTGAGAGCCTGCTATGTACCTCTATGAAGGAACCTGGGAACTTAAGATGAACAAAAACAGACCTGGTCTCTGCCCTCTTGGAGACACTAGGAATGTTTTACTTGAACAAGGGGCACCTTAGTAAAACAACATGGTTATCTGCCAATGTAGGTAGGGTAGTGAGATAGCAGATTTATTCTAGGCAGGTCTCGAGGGTAAAAATTACCAGAAGGTAAAATTAGGTTTAGAGGGTAAAAATTAGGTAGGTAGTATTGTGGAGACAGGCTTGAGGAACTCATAAGGGAATACAAAGGAAGTTAAATATAACAAAAAAGTTGGTACTAATTAGAGTTACCCTGAAATGAAGAGGACAATTCTCTTAACCAAGTAGCTTCATTATGTAGAGTATAATAAGGGGGAATTCCTGAATTAAGAGACTAGACCTCTCTGCTCTCTTCCAGATTGAATACCAGATGGCTCTCTGAGTCAAAGTGTTTCCAAAATGAATGTAATTAGATCAGGAGTCAGCAAACTTCTTCTGTAAAGGGCCAGATAGTAAATATTCTAGGCTTTGCAAGTCATATAGTCTTTGTCACTATTACTGCACTCTGCTGTTGCAGAGCAAAAGCAACCATTGGTTGTGGCTATGTTCCAGAGAATTTTGTTTACAAAAATAGGTGGCAGGCAGATAAAAGTTGGCTGACATCTGTTCTAGATCTTAACTCTTCACACAGGTAAAGTTTTTATAGAATATGAATTTGCATTGGAAAATAGTAACTGCTTTATAATTTTCAAATGAGGTCAAGTCAGTCTAACATACTTGCCTTAATGAAATCTCCAAATATGATGGGCTTATTCAAAAAATATTCCAGGCCAATTGCAATTCCAAAATGTTTATCTATTTAAAGAACAAAATCAAGTTTTTAATGTAATGATAATGTTGAACGCAATATTTTAGTGATAAAACATATAGAATAATAGCTACTACTTTACTTAGAAGACTTAATTAATATATATATATATAAACTAAGAGAATACTGTGTTAACACCATGCCACTTTAGTTTGACTGATAATCTCCCAAGTTTAAGAGTAACGATACTTAATAAATAATTTAAAACATTTCTTAAATAATGAATATTGGATACTTTTATAAGAAATAAGAAGTACTTTAGAATTATCTTGGCTTCTTATCAGACAAAGTACTGTTTCTCCTACTTTCTCTCCTCTACTTAAAACTTCATAATAAATTAAAATATTAATGCTTCCTGAATTTATTTATTTATTTTTGTATTTTTAGTAGAGATGGGGTCTTGCCTTGTTGCCCAGGCTGGTCTCAAACTTCTGAGCCCAAGGGATCCACCCACCCAGCCACCCAAAGTGCTGGGATTATAGGCATGAGCCATCATGCCTGGCTGACCCTTCCTGAATCTTAATAAAATTATTTTATAATATTACATAATATTTCATATATTTTAAATATTTGAACCATCAAAGAAAATAATTTTTACTCATAAATGATGAAAATTCATTTTGTGTTAACTTTATAGAAACCAAATTGCTTTTCTACTCAAATAAAAAAAGAATAGCTAAATAAAGATTCATATTTACTGGCCATTTCTGTCAGAATAACATGGAAATAGTGCTTATCTTCACTGTCAATCAAGCGATCATGGAAGACTCTTTGACACTCATGGCAAAAGAGTCTAAATATTTGAATTTCTTCTCTTATTGTTCCTGAATCACATTGGAGGATACCTGTTTTTTAGAAAAAGAAAAAAAAAAGAAAAATTCTACATTTTCAGAATCTCTAGCAAGAGTTTAATTAGGAAATCCTTAAGTACAACTTTATCCCTATATTGACAAAAATGAATGCTTCCCTAGTAGATATACACATATGCTAATAGTGACCTCATTTTTTGATAACAAAACTGGGACACATTATTTGACAAAAACATTTTTTTACCTGTTTTGTGATGTTTCTTTAACTGAGCATTTTGAGTGGTCAAACTTCACAATATAAGCAAAGTTCATCTCATTATTACATAGGTTGCAATATGTTAAGTGAAGAGTCTCACATTACTTTAAAATATACTAAAGTATATATATTTACTTATCTTGCAACTTTCCCCCTCCCAATGCTTATACTGTTTCTGAATCTCCCATTTCTCTCTCTTTCTTCCCCAATGTTCAGTTCTTACCAAATGCCCTGGACCTTCTGGCTTCTACTAAGATCATTCTGAGTACTCATTTCATTAATGTTAATTGTTATTTCAAACACAGTTCTAATGATTTCAAGTTACAATCAAAGCAACAATGTACAGGAATTCCTGGAAATGGTCCTTCTCCACAGGGACCACCAATATGGGGCTCCTCACACTGTAGACAAGGGCAGGGACAGTGTCTACTGTGCACGTGGGCACACTCAGCAGAAAGTGTGTACCACATAGCATGGTAGGTACTGCTCATGTTGCTTTGGAATACTAGAGTATTTCTACAGATAATGATGCTACCTTTATTTTTGCATCTCATATTTGTGTCTGTGTTTGTGTATGACATATATGTTTCTTGAAATGCTTGAAGTTTTAATTATTTTCAGTTAATATTTGTAGAAATAAGGAAATTTCTAGGACCTTTGGATGAAATGCGGGGACAAGGAGAAAGGGATTCAACATTGGAATTTCCTGGGTATTTTATGACGTGTAATTTCAGAGATAAAGTCCTGAATTTTGAAGCTCAAAAATTATCTTAAAAATAGGAATAGAAAAGCAATGGGGAAAGATAATAAATAAATGACTAGATTAGACAATGTCTGAGGATCAGGAAGTAAGTCTGAAGCAGTTCATGAAAGAAAGCCATATTCTAATGTTTTCTAGGAAAATTGAGTTCATGAATCACAGGACTAAACTGCTAGTATAAGAGGATAAGATTTCAGTGGAGGAAGAGGTAAACAAATTATTGTGCCATCCTGTGGCAAGGATGGTGTGCCAGCTTTGAGAGTCCTTCAGGCTCTTGGAGGAAGAAAAAGAAAAGAGTCACAGAGCCTTCACATGGGAGTTGGGAAGATCAGGAACCTGTGTGAGAACTGTGCATTAGGGAGGAGCAGGAAGGGTCTGCAGGGTTCTTCATGCCTAAGCTCCTGCCATGGTTCAGCATCTTCTAGTTCATTCTCAGACTTGTTAAAGCACAACAGGTAATGACTTAGATTGTGATGAAGACAGGAAAGAGGGCTGGCTTTGAAAGAGGCCAATCATTGCTTCGGCTTCACATGAAAGCACTCCATAGCTTTTGCTTTGGCTACTTTGCAGATACTGAAAACAAACTTATAAATGTTAGTTCGACTCTTTTTAGAGAAAAAAAAATATTGGCTGGGCACGGTGGCCTGTAATCCCAGCACTTTGGGAGGCTGAGGCGGGTGGATCACCTGAGGTCAGGAGTTCTCATCTCTACTAAAAATACAAAAATTAGCTGGGCATGGTGGCGTGCACCTGTAGTCTCAGCTACTCAGGAGGCTGAGGCTGGAGAATTGCTTGAAGCCAGGACGCAGAGGTTGCAGTGAGCCAAGATCGCACCACTGCACTCCAGCCTGGGCAACAAGAGCAAAACTCTATCTCACAAAAAACAAACAAACAAACAAACAAACAAAAAAGAGTGGTGTAGAACAAAGGGAACTGGCTGGGGAGTCAGGAGTGAAGCAGATCATGGATCAACTAAGAGTTAGTGTCCTTTTATACAAAATCGAGGGAGATTTGTTTATTCATCTAGATATTCATTCATTCAGTGCCAGGCCCAATTAGCACTGGGATGCAGTTGGCCATGTGAAATACATACAGCCCTAGGGGAGCTGATGTCCTAGTGGAAGAGAGAGATACATAAACACATATATATGCATAGAAATATGTGCGATATGATTTCAGGTAATAGGAGCTATGAAGGGACATGGGAAAGTTTTGCTGAGGAGGTGACATTTAAGCAGGGAGAGTGAGCCACATGGGTATCTGGTGTCAGAGCATTCCAAGTGATGTACAGAGGTCCCTGGGAAGGCCTAATTTCAGGAATGGCAAGGAGGTGGCAGTAGCAAGGAGGAAAGTGGTAGGCAATGAAAGGGAGAGGAAACCCAGATCCAGATCACACAGAGACTCAACACAGACAGGTGCTGGAAGCAGCCTCTGAGTCCCTCTGAACAGGGTAAATGGACAACTGGAAGCAGGAGATTAGAGAGGAGGTTAGCGGTGTAGAGGATGGAGTGGTGAGAAGTGGTTAGATTTGGGATATATTCTGAAAATAAAGCTGTCAGGATTGTTCGTGGATTGCATAGGGGTTTTCACGGCTCCTGGCCAGATCAACTAATGGTAGTCTCCTCTGGGGATGGGGTATGTACACATGGCCAGGGTAGAAGGGAAAAGCAAGAATTCAATTTTGACATGCCAAGTTTCGCAGGCCAGCTGGATGCCTGAGGGAGGACACTGAGAAGGAAGCTGGATATGCAAGTCAGACACTTAAGAGGAGAGGTGGGAGCTGGAGGCAGGCACTCCAGTGCCATCTCTGAGTAGATGGTATTTGATGTTGATGCTATAGAATTGACAAAAATTACTGAGGGAATATGTGTGTAGATCTGAAGATCAAGCCCTGTGGCCCCAACATTTTGAGGTAGGGAAGAGGAGGAGCAGCTATCAAAACAGACTGAGTGACAGCAGGCAGTAAGGGAGGACCCCAGGGGAGCCTTCCCTGGACCACTGGAGAAGGTGGGGAGGGGCAAGTTGTGTGGACACTGCTGTGACGTTAAGGTGCTGCTGAGAGCTAACCAGTGGATCTGAGCAGATGGAGACAGGACTCAGGAAGAACAGTTTAGTGCAGTGTCGGGTATCAGACTTTGATGGACATATATTAAAGTGAGAACCAGAAGGAATAAGTGGGACAGAATGGTCTCTTCTCCCCATCTCACTTAGAGCAGAGAAGTGGTAGAGGTACCATCAGGGAATACGAGATTGAAAGAAAATTATTTTTTTTTAAGATGAGAGGTATGATAGTGGTTTTCTATGCTGTTAGGCATGATCTAATGAAAAAGGAAACAATGAAGATGAGAAGTGGGACTTATGAGAGTACAATCCTTGAGTAGACAGGAGAGGATGCGGTTTGGTGCTAGAAGGACCATTGGCACTGATAGATGCAGGGGCAGCTCAGCACAGGGAAGGAAGATGCAAGTTGTCTGGGAGATTTAGAAGATGAAGCAGCTCTGGTCCAATTGCTTCAGTTTTTTTTTTTTTTTCAGTGAAAGAGAGTAATCAGCTGGGAGTGAGAAATGGGAGGTGGTGTTGGCCATGTGAAATAGTTGTGAAGTACTCAGCCTGAACAGGGACAGGCGATGGGATTTCCAGGTGAGTCACAGACACCTGCATGCATACAATGTTACTGAGAGATTTGGAGGCTAATGGAAAAAAAAGGGAGGGTGAAGATTAGAAAACAAGGGTTCAGTACAGTACCTTGCACACATTTGGATAAGTCTCTCAAGTTAAAGATGTAATGGGACTTGGCAGGTGTTGGCAGGAGGTCAACTCTCATTCTGTTATAAATCTCAACTGAGGCTTCTACAATGCTTGATGCAGTTTGCTTTACAGCTGGAGGAAAATCACTCAGGAAGCCATTTAAGATGGCCTAGAACCAGAAACATAATATGAGAGGATTACATTTATATAATATTTAAATATCTATCTTTTAAATACTCCAGATGATATATTTTCTAGTAATACATAGAAAGCCAAATTCTAACATAAAGGCTTTTGGTATCAAAGTTCTTCTGCTCATTTCAGAAAACATTCTCAAGCATGCGCTCACTCTTGTCTTCTGTGATTGTTTTGTGATGCCTGAGTGGCATTCATATCTGACTAGTGAATTTACATGAATGTACTCTCAAGTTTAGATCTCTGCTTGAGGTGAGTCCAAGGGGTCTTCACAAAGGGCACAAACTCAACTGGAAATGAACGGAAACCCTCTCTCTCACTTTTGTGGATGAGTGACCACCACTCTCATAGACTTTCATCTTTATGTATATTTTAAGTGTGACTTACTTGCAACGGTGAACTCCACCATACCTCAGCTTCCCCATCTCAGTAGCTGGCCATTCCCTCCTAAGTTCAGATCAGGAGCTTGGAAGTCTCTTTAGACACCTCCCATTCTCTGTCCCGTACAATCAATTTTGAACACATTTCTTGGGTCTGTTTTCTTCCCTCTGTTTCCCCGGACATCATCCCATTCTGGACCCCACTCTTTTTCATCTGAACTTCTCCCCTCTCTCCTTCACTCTGGCCTCTCCACTTCCATCCTGGTCTCCCTGCTGGTTTACCCTTCCCCCAACTCCCTCACTTCACCCCTCCCTTCATTGCTCCCTATGTCTCTGCCACAGTAGCCTGAACACCCCTGCTCCTTCCCAGCTCAGGCCCCTTCACTGCTGCTCGGCTCTCTCTGTGCCCACCCCTCTGTGCTTGGCAGGTGCCTTTTCATCCTTCATGTTTTAGGTTACATGCTGTCTCTCCAGAGAGGCCTTTCCTTGCCACTCAATCTAAAACAAGTCCTCCTATCAGTCTTTCTGATCTTCTCATCCATAACATCACAACTTGAACATATGTATTTACTAGCTAGTTGTTGGACCCTCAAGTGCTTGGAAAATCATTATTGTTTTTTAAATAGATAAATTCTTATCACCATTAACCCTGGAGTAACTCATGGAAGAAGCCACTAGAATGCATATCAATGTTTGCAAGTTAGTCCAATCTAGAGTTGTGACTTCAGATTTGGTGTCAAATATGAGATCCTTTGAAATAAGCCTGAGTATTTGTTTTCAGTGGGTCTCTTGTTTAACATTTGCTTTAACTTGTGAGGATGATCTTTTTAGGTACCCCCTTCCTGGTACTCCAACATGAGTTTAACATACTCCACATGGTCTGTATTTTGTGTAGGACCTTCCCAAACCCAATCTTAAAATTTGAAATCTGTCCAGTTGTATGTGTGTGGTGGAGAACAGACGAGCTGATAATTTTATTTATATATATATGTATGTAAAAAGTTCCAGCCTTCTGTTCTCCATGACACAAATACAAATACAGTTTCTAACATACACATGAGTAACTGTGTCTATATCTAGATATCTCATTCATCTATTCATTATCTGTGTCCATGGAAGAAGATCCATGAGGACAGGGATGATACACCAATGTCAGGCATATGGAAGGCGCCCAACTGTTTAGTGAATGAATTAAAGGCTACTAAATTGGTATTCATACATTAAAATTAACATCCCATTATAGAATTTACTAAGGACCACAACCTGGCATTATACTTAAGGGTCTGGCTTACATGATCTGTTTGGTAACTTTGCAAAACTCTTACTAGGAACATGTACAGAAGATATAGCCAGATTTCTCAGTTTTGGGGGAGGGATTCTTTGGCATAAGCACACTATCAGTAGTTTATGGAGCTGATCATGGTTTTCAATTACTGCTGTTACAGCTTTCTAATTAGAAATTTCATTAAATTTGATTTACCTGGTTGTGTGCTGTTCAGTTTACCCTTAGAGTGTATAGTGATGCATATTTTAGCACATAAATTTCCAATAAGTGAACACTCAGGTTTGTATGAACTGTGGTTCAAGAAAGAGTCACTTATAATGTACATATTCCAGCTGTGCAAACTGTGACTAAGCATTAGTAGTACTGCATATATGTACTGTTTAATTAATTTGCAACAGACTATCAAAGAAAGTACAGTGATAGGACTAATTGTATTAACACTAATAGGTGATTAAAAACATCATTTATAATATATGTGTACTATTTAGACTCATAGGCTTCTTTTACATAGTATAAGTAAATCTATTTATATATGTTGCTAACAATAAATTTAACTTATTGATTTTGCTCTTCTTCAGTTCTTGATTATCTCCAAGTTCTTTCTCCTCCAAACAGTAATGAAGGACAGGGCACATGGGTGATGACTTCTTGGGTCCTGCTTAGGTGGGTTGTGATGAAAAATGAAGTTTGAGATCCACAGGGCTACCGCAAATTTATTTTTTTCTACAGGCAAAATACCCTGCCTGTTGTAATGAGAGCAATATGCTTTCCCACATGAATTCAGTCCAAGCCAGTAGCCCCCAGAATCTCTCAGTTTTGCCACATTTCATTTACATTTCCCCTTATAGTTAGTGTGAGTTTTAAACATAAACCTGTAAAAGTTACAGGGGGAAGAAGCAGCCCTATCACAGCCAGTTTTCAGCTGTGATATGCTTGCTGGATGATGTTCCCATGGGTGACACATTTCCATGGACATGATAATTCCACAGGAGGTTGAGAGTTTATATATATATTTTAATTGCACTTTAGGTTCTGGGGTACACGTGCAGATCATGCAGGATTATTGCATAGGTACATACATGGCAATGTGGTTTGCTGCCTCCATCACCCCATCACCTATATCTGGCATTTATCCCCATGTTATCCCTTCCCAACTCCCTACCCCCCACTGCCCCTCCCCTAGTCACCCCCAACAGACCCTAGTGTGTGATGCTCCCCTCCATGTGTCCATGTGTTCTCATTGTTCAACACCCGCCTGTGAGTGAGAACACGTGGTATTTGATTTTCTGTTCTTGGGTCAGTTTGCTGAGAATGATGGTTTCCAGATTCATCCATGTCCCTACAAAGGACATGAACTCATCATTTTTTATGGCTGCATAGTATTCCATGGTGTATATGTGCCACATTTTCCCTGTCCAGTCTATCATTGATTGGCATTTGGGTTGGTTCCAGGTCTTTGATACTGGAAACAGTGCGGCAATGAACATACGTGTGCATATGCCTTTATAATAGAATGATTTATAATCCTTTGGATATATACCCAGTAATGGGATTGCTGGGTCAAATAGAATTTCTATTTCTAGGTCCTTGAGGAATTGCCACACTGTCTTCCATAATAGTTGAACTAATTTACACTCCCATCAACAGTGTAAAAGTGTTCCTATTTATCCACATCCTCTCCAGCATCTGTTGTCTCCAGATTTTTTAATGATCGGCATTCTAACTGGCATGAGATAGTATCTCAATGTGCTTTTGATTTGCCTTTCTCTAATGACCAGTGATGATGAGCATTTTTTCATATGTTTGTTGGCCTCATATTTGTCTTCTTTTGAAAAGCGTCCATATCCTTTGCCCACTTTTGAATGGGTTTGTTTGTTTTATTCTTGTAAATCTGTTTTAATTCTTTGTAGATTCTGGATATTAGCCCTTTGTCAGATGGGTAGATTGCAAAAATTTTTTCCCATCCCGTTGGTTGCCGATTCACTCTAATGATTATTTCTTTTGCTGTACAGAAGCTCTGGAGTTCAATTAGGTCCCATTTGTCTATTTTGGCTTTTGTTGCCAATGCTTTTGGTGTTTTAGTCATGAAGTCCTTGCCTATGCCTATGTCCTGAATGGTTTTGTCCAGATTTTCTTCTCAGGTTTTTATGGTGTTAGGTCTTATGTTTAAGTCCTTAATCCATCTGGAGTTAATTTTAGTGTAAGGTGTCAGGAAGGCATCCAGTTTTTGCTTTCTGCACATGACTAGTCAGTTTTCCCAACACCATTTATTAAACAGGGAATCCTTTCCCCATTGCTTGTTTTCGTCAGGTTTGTCAAAGATTAGACAGTTGTAGATGTGTGGCATTGCCTCTGAGGCCTCTATTCTGTTTCATTGGTCTATATCTCTGTTTTGGTACCAGTACCATGCTGTTTTGATTACTGTAGCCTTGTAGTAGAGTTTGAAGTCAGGGAGTGTGATGCCTCCAGCTTTGTTCTTTCTGCTTAGAATTGTCTTGGCTATTCAGGCTCTCTTTTGGTTCCATATGAAGTTCAAGGTGGTTATTTCCAGTTTTTTGAAGAGGGTCATAGGTAGCTTGATGGGGATAGCATTGAATCTATAAATTACTTTGGGCAGTATGGCCATTTTCGCGATATTGATTCTTCCTAACCATGAGCATGAAATGTTTTTCCATCTGTTTGTGTCCTCTCTTATTTCCCTCAGCACTGGTTTGTAGTTCTCCTTGAAGAGGTACTTCACATACGTTGTTAGTTGTATTTCTAGGTATTTTATTCTCTTTGTAGCAATTATGAATGGCAGTTCATTCTTGATTTGGCTCTCTTTTAGTCTGTTATTAGCGTATAGGAATGCTTGTGTTTTCTGCACATTGATTTTGTATCCTGAGACTTTGCTGAAGTTGTTTATCAGTTTAAGGAGATTTTGGGCTGAGACACTGGGGTCTTCTAAATATACAATTGTGTTGCCTGCAAATAGAGACAATCTGATTTCCTCTTTTCGTACCTGAATACCCTTTATTTCTTTTTCTAGCCTGATTGCTCCGGCTAGAACATCCAATAGTATATTGAATAGTAGTGGTGAGAGAGGTCATCCTTGTCTAGTGCCAGATTTCAAAGAGAATGCTTCCAGTTATTGCCCATTCAGTATGATATTGGCTGTGGGTTTGTCATAAATAGCTTTTTATTATTTTGAGATATGTTCCGTTGACACCTAGTTTATTGAGAGTTTTTAGCATAAAGGGCTGTTGAATTTTGTCAAAGGTCTTCTCTGCATCTATTGAGATAATCATGTGGTTTTTGCCTTTGGTTCTTTTTATGTGGTGGATTATGTTTATAGTCTTGTGTATGTTGAACCAGCCTTGCATCCCTGGGATGAAACCTACTTGATCGTGATGGATAAGCTTTTTGATGTGCTATTGCAATTGGTTTGCTAGTATTTTATTGAAGATTTTTGCATCTATGTTCATCGTGGATATTGGCCTGAAGTTTTCTTTTCTTGTTGAGTCTCTGCCAGGTTTTGATATCAGGATGATGTTGGTCTCATAAAACGATTTGGGAAGGAGTCCCTCTTTTTGTATTGTTTGGAATAGTTTCAGAAGGAGTGGTACCAGCTCCTCTTTGTATGTCTGGTAGAATTTGGCTGTGAACCCGTCTGGATCTGGACTTTCTTTGGTTGGTAGGCTATTAATTGCTGCCTCAGCTTCAGCCCTTGTTATTGGTTTATTCAGGGTTTCAGCTTCTTCCTGGTTTAGGCTTGGGAGGATGCAAGTGTCCAGGAATATATCCATTTCTTTCAGGTTTACTGGTTTATGTGCATAGAGTTGTTTGTAGTAATCTCTGATGGTAGTTTGTATTTCTGTGGAATCACTGGTGATATCCCCTTTATCATTTTTTATTGCATCTATTTGATTCTTCTCTCTTTTTTTATTAATCTGGCTAGTGGTCTATTTTGTTGATTTTTTCAAAAAACGAGCAACTGGATTTATTGATTTTTTGAAGGGTTTTTTATGTCTCTATCGCCTTTAGTTATGCTCTGATCTTGGTTATTTCTTGTCTTCTGCTAGCTTTTGAGTTTTTTTTATCTTGCTCCTCTAACTCTTTCAATTCTGATGATAGGGTATCTATTTTAGATCTTTCCTTGCTTCTCATGTGGGCATTTAGTGCTGTAAATTTTCCTCTGGACACTGCTTTAAATGTGTCCCAGAGATTCTGGTACATTGTGTCTTCATTTGTTGGTTTTGAAGAACATCTTTATTTCTGCCTTCATTTCATTGTTCATTCAGTCAACATTCAAGAGCCAGTTGTTCAGTTTCCATGAAGTTGTGCGGTTCTGAGTTAGTTCTTAATCCTGAGTTCTAATTTGATTGTATTGTGGTTTGAGAGACTGTTTGTTATGATTTCCATTCTTTTGCATATGCTGAGCAGAGATTTACTTCCAATTATGTGGTTGATTTTAGAGTAGGTGTGATGTGGTGCTGAGAAGAATGTATATTCTGTGGATTTGGGGTGGAGAGTTCTGTAAATGTCTATTAGGTTTGCTTGGTCCAGATCTGAGTTCAAGTCATGGATAACCTTGTTAATTTTCTGTCTTCTTCATCTGTCTAATATTGACAGTGGAATGTCAAAGTCTCCCACTATTATTGTGTGGAAGTCTAAGTCTCTTTGTAGGTCATTAAGAACTTGCTTTATGTAACTGGGTGCTCCTGTATTGGGTGTGTATATATTTAGAATTGTTAGCTCTTCTTGTTGCATTGATCCTTTTACCATTATGTAATTTCCTCCTTTGTGTCTTTTGATCTTTGTTGGTTTAAAGTCTATATTATCAGGGACTAGGTTTGCAACTCCTGCTTTTTTTTTTGCTCTCCATTTGCTTGGTAAATCTTCCTCCATCCCTTTATTTTGAGCCTATGTGCATCATTGCATGTGAGGTGGGTTTCCTGGATACAGTATGCTGATGGGTTTTGATTTTTTATCCAATTTGCCAGTCTGTGTCTTTTGACTGGGGCATTTAGCCCATTTACATTTAAGGTTAATATTGTCATGTGTGAATTTGATCCTGCCATTTTGATGCTAGCTGGTTGTTTTGCCCATTAGTTGATGCGGTTTCTTTGTGTTAATGCTCTTTACCATTTGGTACATTTTTGGAGTGGCTGGTACTGGTTTTTCCTTTCTATGTTTAGTGCTTCTTTTAGGAGCTCTTGTAAGGCGGGCCTGGTGGTGACGAAATCTCTGAGCAATTGCTTGTTCATAAAGGATTTTATTTCTCCTTCACTAATGAAGCTTAGTTTGGCTGGATATGAAATTCTAGGTTGAAAGTTCTTTTCTTTAATGATGTTGAATATTGGCTCCTACTCTCTTCTGGCTTATAGGGTTTTTTTCCAAGAGATCCACTGGGAGTCCGATGGGTTTCTCTTTGTGGGTAACCCGACCCTTGTCTCTGCCTACCTTTAGCATTTTTCCCTTCATTTCAATGCTGATGAATCTGATGATTATGTACTTTGGGGTTGCTCTTCTTGAGGAATATCTTTGTGGTGTTCTCTGTAGTTCCTGGACTTGAATATTGGCCTTCCTTGCTAGGTTGTGGAAGTTGTCCTGGATAATATCCTGAAGAGTGTTTTTCAGCTTGGATTCATTCTTTCCATCATATTCAGGTACATCTATCAAAAGTAGATTGGTCTTTTCACATAATCCCATATTTCTTGGAAGGTTGTTCATTTCTTTTTACTCTTTTTTCTCTAATCTTGCCTTCTCATTTTATTTTATTGAGTTGATCTTCAATCTCTGATATCCTTTCTTCTGCTTGTTTGACTCAGCTACTGAAACTTATCTATGCTTAGCAAAATTCTCGTGTTGTGTTTTTCAGCCACATCAATTCATTTATACTCTTCTCTAAGCTGTTTATTCTTGTTAGCATTTTGTCAAACCTTTTTTTAAGGTTCTTAGTTTCTTTGCATTGGGTTAGAACATGTTCTTTCAGCTCAGAGAAGTTTGTTATTATTCACCTTCTGAAGCCTGTTTCTGTCAATTTATCAGACTCATTCTCCATCCAGCTTTGTTCCGTTGCTGGTGAGGAGTTGTGATCCCTTGGAGGAGAGGCGTTCTGATTTTTGGTGTTTTCATCTTTTTACAATAGTTTCTACCCATCTTTGTGGATCTATCTGTACTTGTGGTCTTTGTAGTTGGTGACTTTTGGATGGGGTCTCTGAGTGGATGTCCTTTTTGTTGATGTTGAACTTATTTCTTACTGTTTTTCAGTTTTCCTTCTAAAAGTCAGGCCCCTCTGCTGGAGGGCCACACCAGACCCTGATTGCTTCGGGATCACCTGTGGCGGCTGCAGAACAGTAAGGGTTGCTGCCAGTTTCTTCTTCTGTTATCTTCATCCTAGAAGGATACCTGCCAGATGTCAACCTGAGCTCTCCTTTATGAGGTGTCTATCTGGATATATGGGGGTCAGGGAGCTGCTTGCGGAGACAGTCTGTCTCTTATAGGACCTCATGTGCTGAGTTGGGAGCTTCGTTGTTCCATTCAGAGCTGCTGGGCAGGTACATTTATGTCTGATGCAGTGGAACTCATAACTGCCTTTTTTCCCAGGTGTTCTGTCCTGGGAAGGTGGGGCTTTATTTATAACTTCCTGATGTGCTGCTGCCTTTTTTCAGAGATGCCCTGCCCAGCAAGGAGGTAGCCTAGTCACAGTCTGCCAGTAGAGGCATTGCTGAACTGCTGTGGGCTCTGCCCAGCTCCTGTGTGGACTTCCTTGTGGTTTTGTTTACAGAGGTATGGTTAGAACTGCCTTGGTAATGGTGGTCTGCATCAGGAATGCGGACTGCCTCGGTAATGGCGGACTGCATCAGGAATGCGGACTGCCTCGGTAATGGCGGACTGCCTCAGTAATGGTGGATTGCCTTGTTCATGGCGGATTCCCTCGGTAATGTTGGACTGCCTTGGTAATGGCGGACTGCCTCAGTAATGGCAGACTTCCTCAGTAGTGGTGGACTACCTTGGTAATGATGGACACCCTTCCCCCCACAGAGCTGGCATTCCGGGTCCAGCTGCACTTTCTGCAAAACTCTCAATCCAGAGCGTTTCAGATTGCTGGTCTTTGTGTGGGTGAGGACCATCGAGCCAGATCACTGGGCTCCCTGTTTCAGCCTGCCTTTTTTCAGTCAAATGGGTGGCTCTGTCTCACAGGCATTCCAGGTGCCTGTTAAAATGGCCACCCAGATTTGTGTGAGTTTTTTTTGTGGAGACCTGCTCTGCCAGCTGAAACAGCCATGCTGGAAACACAGGAATCTCCTGGTCTGTGGGCAGTAAAAACTCATTTGGAAATGCAGAGGTCACTCACCCTCTGCCTTGTTCTTGCTGGGAACTGCACTCCAGAGCTGTTCCTATTTGGCCATCTTGGATCCACCCCCTTTCATACTTTCTAAAGCACTCTCCCTACATTTTTCAAAATGTGGCAGTTTTTATATATAATTTTGACATTAGCTCTTAAACAGTTTATTGGAACTACTTCAGTTTATTAAAACAATTTCCCACAAATATAAGCTATTTCAATACAAATAGAAAACTCCTTTCCACATACTGAAGGTTGTATAAATGAGGGCTCTGTCCCTCTTGAGAGAGGGCTTCCACTAGAAGAAGCTGATACTGGTGAATATGGAGGTTCACTTAATTGCCACATCCTTGGGCCTTATTGTCCACATCACTGTCATTAGCTTCTCCAGACCAGTCACCTGGACTTTCTTATTCTACCTTTGTGCCCACCTTACCATTTCCTGTCTCTGCAGTTGCATTCACCCAGCACTTCCTGTTCCCAAGCTCTGTTTCTCCCTGTTAATTCCCAGCATCCCCAAGACACAGCTGACAATCTCTCTTCTCTAAGCAACCTTTGCAGGTTGGTAATGTGGGGCTTTAGTCATGCTGCTTCATATTCTCTCCTCGTTCTACTCAAAATAATCTGCCTCACAATCTGCTGAGCACTTGTAGGGCAGACACTATTATTTTCCCATATAAAGGATGAGGAAGCAGCTGGTTAGGGAAGTTAGTACAGGTGGATGAAATATAGGTTATTGTTCTTAGTGATGGTGGCCAAGGAGATGAGTTCTGTTTTAGGTGTGTTGAGCTTGAGCTCCCTGGCATATCAGGTGTCAGGTCTGGTAGCAAGTGGACACACAGACCTGGTGGTTAGGTATCAGATGAGCACAGAGGCAGGGACTGGGTAGTGATGAGATCTGCTAAAAACTGTATGTGGAGTGCTAAGTGGCAGGGACCTGAGATGCAGCCTTCTCTAAAGGTATGGGTTTTGTTTGCACAATCTTTCTGCATTTCTAGAACTCTCTGAGACCAACAGACACAGAAGGTGGTGATGCAAATACCTGCCAGCTACTCTCCAGGTGTCCATATTTCCTGAGCCCCTGCTCAGGAAAGAGATGGATAGATGGATTCCCTGGAAACACAAGACACCACTTTGATTATGGGAACCTTGGAACAAATGTTTTCTTTTCCCACTTTTGCCTAAGTTCAAATCAACACTCACCTGAAAAATCTGTTTCAGACTGTGCTCTGAGGGCACTGGGAGGCACAGCATGCTGAAGTGTCTGATGAAGCGGGGAGTCACAGGGTTGCGGCCACCGCCTGGAGGTGCACACGCCGATACAATTGTTACATCCTGTGTGCAGAGAAATCCACTGGGGTCACTCAGCAGAGAACAAAATGAGACCTGCCTATCCCAATGGTAGGACTTCCCAAATGCCAGCATTGCATTGTATATTTTTTGGTGCATGTTAAATGACTTAATTCTCACAATCATTCCAAGAGATCACTATAATTACAGGTGGGGCACATGCAGGGAGCAGCAAAAGACCCTTGGATCAGAGCAGTCATTCATGGCCATATGTGGGAACCCCAGAGGCCAGGGCAAGGCATTTCCATGTGATTTGTTTGGCAGAGAGGAGCCACTGAGCGCTGGCCTGGTGGGAGGTTTGGCAGTCATTCCCTTCCCACCCTCATCCCCATGGCACTGATTCAGGGGAATTCTAAACCTGCAAAGGACACATGATATTTTCTCCTCACTGCTTTGTTGGGAAGATAAAGTTAGACTTACCTGGAAAGTAAAAAGCCTTACATGCAAAAGGCTTCTTTGTTTATAAAGAGGTCTAATTATACTCTCTTTTTAGGAAAGGTTTTCCTGTTTAATACAGGCTCTAAATACAGTCTGGAAGAAGAAAGCTGCTAACTACTTCCCAGGAACTGAACAAGGGTTCATCTTTCATCTGGGGCTCCCTGTATTGATGACTGAAGCCCCTTTGTCAGGACCTATTAACTGTGCCCCATCAGTTTTCACCTCTACGCAGATAGAATTCTCTCTGCAGTCTCCATTTATCCCTCTGGCTCGTACACTCATTTTTCACTTCAAAGAATGTTTATGCCTTATTTAAACTCTCATTTTGATAGAAAGTGCTCTACCTGGATATTCCAAGGCTCTGGAGCTTAGCAAGAGGGGCAGAGAGGAATCTTAGATCAAATCACATACTCAGGAGCCAAATGGCCTGGGCTCTAATCCCAGTTTTGCCACTTACTAGTAGTGTGACCTTGGGCCAGTCATATGGCTCCACACTCTTGGCCTGTTTCTTGATCTATAAAACAGGGCTGACAGCATTATCCATCTTATAGTGATGCTGGGTGTCAGTAGGTGGGAAACACCTAGAATAGTGCCTGGTATAATTATTGGTTTTTATCCTGAGCAAAACTAAACATGCCCCCCACCCCCTTCTTGTCGAGGGTGTTGGTTTCTGTTCTCCAGAACAGAAATCGGGCAGTTAACCTAGGTTCCCCCTTCTCTCTCTTGATTCCATACCCCACTTGTGATGGTTAATACTGAGTGTCAACTTAATTGGATTGAAGGATACAAAGTATTGATTCTGGGTGTGTCTGTGAGAGTGTTGCCAAAGAAGATTAACATTTGAGTCAGTGGGCTGGGAAAGGCAGACCCATCCTTAACCAGTCCTTAATCGTGGGTACAATCTAATCAGCTGCCAGTGTGGCTAGACTATAAACAGGCAGAAAAATGTGAAAAGAGCAACTGGCCTAGCCTCCCAGCCTATATCTTACTCCCGTGTTGGATGCTTCCTGCCCTTGAACATTGGACTCCAAATTCTTCAGTTTTGGAACTTGGACTGGCTCTCCTTGCTCCTTAGCCTGCAGATGGCCTATTGTAGGACATTGTGATTGTGTGAGTTAATACTTAATAAACTCCCTTTCATGTATCCATATCTATTCCATTAGTTCTGTCACTCTAGAGAACCCTGATTAATACACCACCAGTTCTGCTGACCTGCCTTCTGGCTTCTAAACCCTTCTGACCACACACATCACCACAGGAGACTCAACCCTCATCTCTTCTCCTCTAGGCTACTGCAGTTGCCTCTGGTCTTGCCTCCTCTTGAGCTCATCCCTCTCTTGCAGCCAAGGGGATCTTTTTTTTTTTTCTTTTTAATTGGATTTTACGTTTTGAGGTACATGTGAAAAACATGCAAGATTGTTGCATAGGTGCATACGTGGCAGTGTGATTTGCTGCCTTCCTCCCCTTCACCTATATGTGGCATTTCTCCCCATGCTATCTCTCCCCAACTCCCCACCCCCCGCTGTCCCCCCACTCCCCCCCAACAGACCCCAGTGTATAGTGCTCCCCTCCCTGTGTCCATGTGTTCCCATTGTTCAACACCCGTCTATGAGTGAGAACATGTGATGTTTGATTTTGGGTTCTTGTGTCAGTTTGCTGAGAATGATGGTTTCCAGGTTCATCCATTTCCCTACAAAGGATGCGAACTCATCGTTTTTGATGGCTGCATAATATTCCATGGTGTATATGTGCCACATTTTCCTTGTCCAGTCTATCATCATGGGCATTTGGGTTGGTTCCAGGTCTTTGCTATTGTAAACTGTGGTGCAATGAACATTCGTGTGCATGTGTCCTTATAGTAGAACGATTTATAATCCTTTGGATAGATACCCAGTAATGGGATTGCTGGGTCAAATGGAATTTCTATTTCTAGGTCCTTGAGGAATCGCCACACTGTCTTCCACAATGGTTGAACTAATTTACACTCCCACCAACAGTGTAAAAGTGTTCCTATTTCTCCACATCCTCTCCAGCATCTGTTGTCTCCAGAGTTTTTAATGATCACCATTCTAACTGGCATGAGATGGTATCTCAATGTAGTTTTGATTTGCACTTCTCTAATGACCAGTGATGATGAGCATTTTTTCATATGCTTGCTGGCCTCATGTATGTCTTCTTTTGTAAAGTATCTGTTCATATCCTTCGCACACTTTTGAATGGACTTATTTGTTTTTTTTATTGTAAATCTGTTTTAGTTCGTTGTAAATTCTGGATATCAGCCCTTTGTCAGATGGGTAGGCTGCAAAAATTTTTTCCCATTCTGTTGGTTGCCGATTCACTCTAATGACTGTTTCTTTTGCTGTGCAGAAGCTGTGGAGTTTGATTAGGTCCCATTTGTCTATTTTGGCTTTTTTGCCAATGCTTTTGGTGTTTTGGTCATGAAGTCCTTGCCTATGCCTATGTCCTGAATGGTTTTGCCTAGGTTTTCTTCTAGGGTTTTTATGGTGTTAGGTCTTATGTTTAAGTCTTTAATCCATCTGGAGTTAATTTTAGTGTAAGGTGTCAGGAAGGGGTCCAGTTTCTGCTTTCTGCATATGGCTAGCCAGTTTTCCCAGCACCATTTATTAAACAGGGAATCCTTTCCCCATTGCTTGTTTTTATCAGGTTTGTCAAAGATCGGATGGTTGTAGATATGTTGTGCTGCCACCAAGGCCTCTGTTCTGTTCCATTGGTCTATATCTCTGTTTTGGTACCAGTACCATGCTGTTTTGATTACTGTAGCCTTGTAGTAGAGTTTGATGTCCGGTAGTGTGATGCCTCCCACTTTGTTCTTTTTGCTTAGAATTGACTTGGCTATGCGGGCTCTCTTTTGGTTCCATATGAAGTTTAAGGTGGTTTTTTCCAGTTCTGTGAAGAAGGTCATAGGTAGCTTGATGGGGATAGCGTTGAATCTGTAAATTACTTTGGGCAGTATGGCCATTTTCACGATATTGATTCTGCCTAACCATGAACATGGAATATTTCTCCATCTGATTGTGTCCTCTCTTATTTCGTTGAGCAGTGGTTTGTAGTTCTCCTTGAAGAGGTCCTTTACATTCCTTGTTAGTTGTATTCCTAGGTATTTTATTCTCTTTGTAGTGATTGTGAATGGCAGTTTATTCTTGATTTGGCTCTCTTTAAGTCTGTTATTGGTGTATAGGAATGCTTGTGATTTTTGCACATTGATTTTGTATCCTGAGACTTTGCTGAAGTTGCTTATCAGTTTCAGGAGATTCTGGGCTGAGACGATGGTGTCTTCTAGATACACAATCATATTTTCTGCAAATAGAGACAATTTGACTTCCTCCTTTCCTAATTGAATACCCTTTATTTCTTTTTCTTGCCTGATTGCTCTGGCTAGAACTTCCAGTACTATATTGAATAGGAGTGGTGAGACAGGGCATCCTTGTCTAGTGCTCGATTTCAAAGGGAATGCTTCCAGTTTTTGCCCATTCAGTATGATATTGGCTGTTGGTTTGTCATAAATAGCTTTTATTATTTTGAGATACATTCCATCAATACCTAGTTTATTGAGGGTTTTTAGCATAAAGGGCTGTTGAATTTTGTCGAAGGCCGTCTCTGCATCAATTGAGATAATCATGTGGTTTTTGTCTTTGGTTCTGTTTATGTGGTGAATTATATTTATAGACTTGCATGTGTTGAACCAGTCTTGCATCCCTGTGATGAATCCTACTTGATCATGGTGGATAAGCTTTTTGATGTGCTGTTGCAATCGGCTTGCCTGTATTTTATTGAAGAATTTTGCATCTATGTTCATCATGGATATTGGCCTGTAGTTTTCTTTTCTTGTTGAGTCTCCGCCGGGTTTTGGTATCAGGATGATGTTGGTCTCATAGAATGATGTGGGAAGGATTCCCTCTTTTTGGATTATTTGGAATAGTTGCAGAAGGAATGGTACCAGTTCCTCTTTGTATGTCTGGTAGAATTTGGCTGTGAACCCATCTGGACCTGGGCTTTTTTGGGGTGGTAGGCTCTCAACTGCTGCCTCGACTTCAGACCTTGTTATTGGTCTATTCAGGGTTTCGAATTCTTCCTGGTTTAGGCTTGGGAGGAGGCAACTGTCCAGGAATTTATCCATTTCTTGCAGGTTTTCTAGTTTATGTGCATAGAGTTGTTTGTAATAATCTCTGATGATGGTTTGAATTTCTGTGGCATCTGTGGTGATATCCCCTTTATCATTTTTTATTGCATCTATTTGGTTATTCTCTCTTTTCTTTTTTATTAATCTGGCTAGTGGTCTATTTTGTTGATCTTTTCAAAAAACCAGCTCCTGGATTTATTGATTTTTTGAAGGGTTTTTTGTGTCTCTATCTCCTTCAATTCTGCTCTGATCTTATTTCTTGTCTTCTGCTAGGTTTTGAGTTTTTTTGATCTTGCTCCTCTAGCTCTTTCAATTTTGACGATAGAGTGTCAATTTTAGATCTCCCCTTGCTTCTCATGTGGGCGCTTATTGCTATATATTTTCCTCTACAGACTGCTTTAAATGTGTCTCAGAGATTCTGGTATGTGGTGTCTTCATTCTCGTTGGTTTCGAAGAACGTCTTTATTTCTGCCTTCATTTCGTTATTTATCCAGTCAACATTCAAGAGAAAGTTGTTCATTTTCCATGAAGCTGTGCGGTTCTGGGTTGGTTTCTGAATTCTGAGTTCTAACTTGATTGCACTGTGGTCTGAGAGACTGTTTGTTATGGTTTCCGTTCTTTTGCATTTGCTCAGGAGTGATTTACTTCCAATTATGTGGTCAGTTTTAGAGTAGGTGTGATGTGGTGCTGAGAAGAATGTATATTCTGTGGATTTGGGGTAGAGAATTCTGTAAATGTCTATTAGGTTTGCTTGGTCCAGGTCTGAGTTCAAGTCATGGATATCCTTGTTAATTTTCTGTCTCGTTGATCTGTCTAATATTGACAATGGTGTGTTGAAATCTCCCACTATTATTGTGTGGGAGTCTAAGTCTCTTTGTAAGTCATTAAGAACTTGCCTTATGTATCTGGGTGCTCCTGTGTTAGATGCATATATATTTAGGATCGTTAGCTCTTTTTGTTGCATTGATCTTTTTACCATTATGTAATGTCCTTCTTTGTCTCTTTTGATCTTTGTTGCTTTAAAGTCTATTTTATCAGAGATGAGAATTGCAACTCCTGCTTTTTTTTTGCTCTCCATTTACTTGGTAAATCTTCCTGCATCCCTTTATTTTGAGACTTTGTGTACCCTTGCATGTGAGATGGGTTTCCTGGATACAGCACACTGAATGGTTTTGGCTTTTTATCCAATTTGCCAGTCTGTGTCCTTTGATCAGGGCATTTAGTCCATTTACATTTAAGGTTAATATTGTTATGTGTGAATTTGATCCTGCCATTTTGATGCTAGCCGGCTGTTTTGCCCATTGGTTGATGCAGATTCTTCATTGTGTTGATGCTCTTTACCATTTCGTGTGTTTTTGGAGTGGCTGGTACTGGCTGTTCTTTTCTATGTGTAGTGCCTCCTTCAGGAGCTCTTGTAAAGCCGGTCTGGTGGTGATGAAATCTCTGAGTACTTGCTTGTTCACAAAGGATTTTATTTTTCCTTCACTTACGAAGCTTAGTTTGGCTGGATATGAAATTCTGGGTTGAAAGTTCTTTTCTTTAAGGATGTTGAATGTCGGCCCCCACTCTCTTCTGGCTTGTAGGGTTTCTGCTGAGAGATCTGCTGTGAGTCTGATGGGCTTCCCTTTGTGGGTAACCCGACCTTTCTCTCTGGCTGCCCTTAGTATTTTCTCCTTCATTTCAACCCTGGTGAATCTGACGATTATGTGCCTTGGGGTTGCTCTTCTTGAGGAATATCTTTGTGGTGTTCTCTGTGTTTCCTGGACTTGAATATTGGCCTGCCTTGCTAGGTTGGGGAAGTTTTCCTGGATAATATCCTGAAGAGTATTTTCCAGCTTGGATTCATTCTCTTTGTCACATTCAGGTACACCTATCAAACGTAGATTAGGTCTTTTCACATAGTCCCATATTTCTTGTTGACTTTGTTCATTCCTTTTTACTCTGTTTTCTCTAATCTTGCCTTCTCATTTTATTTCATTGAGTTGATCCTCGACCTCTGATATCCTTTCTTCTGCTTGGTCAATTCGGCTGTTGAAACTTGTGCATGCTTTGGGAAGTTCTCGTGTTGTGTTTTTTAGCTCCATCAATTCACTTATATTTCTCTCTAAGTTGTCCATTCTCATTAGCATTTCATCAAATCTTTTTTCACGGTTCTTAGTTTCTTTGCATTGGGTTAGAACATGTTCTTTTAGCTCATGGAAGTTTCTCATTACCCACTTTCTGAAGGCTGATTCTGTCATTTCATCACACTCATTCTCCATCCAGTCTTGTTCCCTTGCTGGTGAGGAGTTGTGATCCCTTGTAGGAGGAGAGGTGTTCTGGTTTCAGGTGTTTTCATCCTTTTTGCGCTGGTTTCTTCCCATCTTTGTGGATTTATCCACCTGTCGGCTGCCAAGGGGATCTTTCCATAACATTTCCTTCAGCAGTTCCTCAGCACTTACAGGATAAATCCAAGTTCTTCCTTCTGGGCCACAGCACTGTGTGATGTGACCTCTGCCTCTATTTTTGCTTTGGTGCTTACATTTCACATCATCATAGTATTTTACATTCCCCATTTCTGTGGTGTAGAACGCTCCCTTTCCCTGCTTTGGCATGCATGCCTTCAGAATCCAGCTCCAACATCACTTTCTCTAGGAGGTTTCTCCCATCCTCAACCCAACCCCAATCCATGACTCTCTCCTTTCTCTCCCCTCTCATCACTATGCATTAGAAATGTCTGTCCACCCTCTGAAGGTGAGCTCTCTGGGAGTCATGGACTTTCTCACTTGTCCATGAATCTCTTGAATCAAGCATGATAAAAACTCAATATGGATTGAATACATTGAATAACATGGAGGAAAAACTGAGGCTACATGTTATGGGCTGAATTGTGTCCCCTGTCCCAAAATCATATGTTGAAGTCTTAACCTCAGTGTCTCAGAATGTGACTGCATTTGAGATAGGGTCTTTAAAGAGGTGATAAGTGAAAATGAGGTCATTAGGGTGAGCCATAATACAGTATGACAGGAGTCCTTATAAGAAGAGATTCAGACACAGACATGGAGGGAAGCCCATGTCAAGATATAGGGAAAGAGTGTTCAGAAGAAACCAATCCTGTGGACACCTTGTTCTTAGATGTCTAGTCTTCAGAATTATGAGAAAATAAATTTCTGTTGTGCAAGCCACCCCATCTGTGGTACTTTGTTATGGTAGTCTCACAAACTATCCGTCATATTTCCTTGACATTTACATTTAAGCACACCAAGTAATTTAAAAGCTAAAGTAACCTGTATTTCTTTCCAAAAGAGTTTGTTTCTGTCATAAAATCCCCCAAAATCTTGATACTGCCGAAGTAATTCTATCGGAGGCTGAGAGCCATAGCGATCCAGTCTGGGCATGTTTAAATCATCAACAAAAATTATAATTTGTTTGTTTCCTGGTGCTCCTGGGGAAAGAAAGTGAATTTAAGAATTATGTTTTTCCTTTAGAAAATGGAAGACAAAGCTGAGGTATGACTTTGGACTCAATGACATCCTATAGGTCATAGAGAGCTCACTTCTGAGTCCTGCTTGGAGGAGGACAGACTTTCTTCTGGCCCCACCCAGGCCCCTGCAGGGAGATGTGGTCCTTGTCAGGAAGTCCACAAGGTCATGCATGGTGGCCCTCACCCTCATTGGGGCACAAGATGGTGGCCTCTCTCCAGCAGGGAGTGAACCTTTCTCTGTTTCAGTCACACACACTGCCCTCAACAACTGTGTGACTTGGGCATGAGTGAGGAATGTCATTTTCTTTCCATAGTTGGAAGAGGAAGAATGCCAAAGTTTCCTTTCATAAATGTCATCACACCACCCTCACAGGGAAAATAGGTTATATATTCAAAAGCATCCTGATCATATCAAAGGAAAATCCAGTGCAATGGGGCCACATTTAAATAAATATACATACTCATTAGAAAAAGCAATGAGTTTTAGCAGAGAAAAGAGAGACCTGATGGGCAAATAGCCATGTCCCTGTGGTTGGGATAATTATGGGAACTGATTCCAAGGTAAACTGAGTGCTCCATTCCATCTATGTCCTGCTGGAAGCCAAGTAACAGGACAGGGGGCAAAGAAGGAGTCTAAGAGAAATATTCCTAAGGAGTTGGTGCCCCCAGCAGAAAACAGAATGACATCTGTTGCCCTGTGCCTACTTGAGCAGAAGAGAGAGGACAGGGAGAGGAGGTGGTAAAGCAGCTGGTGGCACCATTGCTTGGCATGACAGGGCCTGGTAGATGGTGGGCAATATGGGAGGCAGCCAAGCCTGAAAACTGACTGGTGTGCCATCCCAGAGACTGCAGACTGAGCAAGTGGGCCCTAGCTACAAGAGGCTGCAGGATGGACTACTGGAGGGTGAAGGATGAGGTCCTGATTTCCACCTTCAGGGAAACTTCCAGTGGTGAGGCCAATGCCTGACCTGCAAACATCTCTTTTAGGAGTTGCTTACAAGAGCCCACTCCTGAAAGCCTGCCTCACAGACAGCATGGACACCACTCAGTGCCAGCTGGAGAAGCAGGGACCAGTCATGGAGAGGCCCATCTAAGCACTGCTTAGGGAGAAGACACTTGTCCTTTCCTTCTTCTCCTCCCATTTCCTGCATACTCCAGCCTCCTACAGGGAGGGTAGGGAGAAGCAAAGAGAACCCCATGACCCCTTCACCTCCCATATGTATCTGGAGCCACAAACCTGGCTTATGACACATGAGAGGAGGAGCTTTGAATTGGGTATTGAATTGAAGCTTTACACTGGCCCAGACTACAAATGTCTGAAGGTGACCAGAAGGTTATGCTATTTTTCTAAGCAGTTAATAAAGGAAGGTGGGGAAGTTACCACAAAACCTGGCTGAAAGTACTGACAGAATTAAAAATCAAAACAGTCTCATGCCTATTCCTCACTGAGTTCAGATAACTCAATATGCCAGATATACTGAGGTTTGTTTGTTTTAAATAAGGGGAAATCAGTGCATGTTGTAAGAACCTGCATGGAGAGAGATAGAGCCATGGAGAAGCAGAGATTGAAGATGTTCTGAGTTGAAGGTGATGATAGAAATAAATGACTTGCTTGGTAACACTAAGACAATCTACATAGCTAGCATAAAAAATGTCATAAACAGAATCACCTTTACAAGTAAATTAAGCAAATAAAATATCCAATTGTAATTTCATTACATGCACTATTTATGTTATTTATTAACTTAATGAATAATTTGTGTGGCACAAACTTAAATGATGATTCTTACCTAGAATATTTTTTCTTTTTCTCTCCAATTTTGACTCAATGATCTCTTGTGTCCTTGCAGATGAAGTTCGAGCAGAAAAATTCAGGTAAACAGGGACATAGCCAGCTGATTCTTGAATTGTATTTAGCAATCCTTTTGTAATCACAGACTTAAATTAAAAATAAGTTAATTAATGTCACATCAACATAATCTCTTTCAGTTGTCTATATCTGTAATCATTTGGTACCATGGGTAAGAAACAAGATAAAAAGAGAGAGGTTAAAGCCAGCTTAAAATGTCTGCCTTCTCTTACTGGAGATTCCATTTAGTTATATTTTTCAGAACCAAAGAGATATTCTAATCAGCACTATCTCAGCAAAAAGTTTTATTTCAGTTTCATACCAAAATCTACCTTGGTTACTCTTCAAGCCAATTTATGGAAAGAGTCACAGAAAGATCCAAATTTCTTTTAGAATTATTTTTTTGGGGGGAAACAGTGAAGTCCTGTTTATGTGGATTCTCCAAAACCTAGAAGCCCAAATCATCAATATTCCTTCTCCATTCTACTTTAACAAAAAACACAAGTAGTCAAGGATATCATTTTTGTATCAGGTAGAAATGAAAAGGCAGGAGGGGATAGGCTGATCTCCATCAGCAGTCTTGGGAATGCATACTCCCCTGGCCAATTCCCATCCAAACCAGTGCAGTGGTAGCCCCCAAAATACCAAGAGATAAAACATAAAAGCCCCTAAACACATATGCTGGCCTACAGGGCCCTCTAGTTCATATAATATCAACTCCAAAAAATGTATTCAGAAACGAGCAAACTTTGGAACAATTCCCAGGATCAATATAGATTCAGTAGAATGTTCTTCCTAATAAAGTGCTAAAAGTTAAAAATAATTCCTCTTAGAATTAATATCACTTCTGGTGCTGACATTTCTATGTCTACCACACCCTCATTTTTGGAAAGAACTTCTTTTTTGATGTAAGTTTCCTACCTTGCCTACTCCAGTTATTCCAGTAAACAACACAGAACGCTTGACTGCCAGTAGTTTTTCCATTAAATACCCATAGCGTACTGTATCAGTTGTGGGGACAAGCATTTCAAAAAATGGAACATCTCGGTTGTATTTGAAGGTAGGTATGATTCGTTCCCAGGGATCCAGCCGTTTGGTGTCAAAGTCCATATGAATGCTCCATAGATCACCAGAACTGGGAAGCTAAAGTACAAAATTAAATACCACTTTCAATAGGCTACAGGCAATATTGACACACAGTAGTAGATACATTCACATAGAAACAAAGGCAGTCACAAAACCTAAATGGATTTGGATTTCTTTGTTCTTTGTAGAGACATAGTTATTTAGGTATCTGAGACTAGTTATTTAAACAAAATTATGCAACACAATGCATTAAAATATCCGTTATACTGATTACATTAAAACCCATGTCAGAATTGTAAAGCATTTTTAATTAAATTTAACAGTCAGGGGCTTATTCCATGCCAAATACTGTCTGTGATGCTGAGGACAAATGCTGAATGAGACACAGCCTCTGTCTTCAATGACCTGGTAATCCCCCCTGGGGGACATAAGCACTTCAGTTAATACCCATGGGGAAATAAGGTCTCTAAAGGAGTTTATAACAATCACACACACACACACACACACACACACACACACACACACACAGAGGGGTGGCTCATTTCTATTTGCAGGGAAGTTATGGTGATGGCTAGAGATTCAGGAAGGATTCCAGGGGTGGTAATGCTACAACTCAGACTTGAAGAACAAACTGGAGTCAGATGGGCAAAAAAGGGATGGAATAGCGGTGGGAAAGAAGGGGTCAAGATTCAGACTGATAAAACAGGATTAGAAGTCTGATGCCATGAAAGCATTGCATACAGTGAGATGAGGCTGGAAATACAGATGGGCCAGATTATAAAAAAGCTTTACTTATTAAAGATCTTAGAGCAACAGTTCAGTGAGGGATTCTAAGTAGGTAAGTAACATAATCAGATTGCATTTCAGAAGTTTCATCCTGGCAGTTGTACAGAGAAACTTCATGTTGCAATGTCAGCACCAGAGTTGCTTGAAGCTCATTTGACAGTGACTTTTAGTAAGAAATTAATTTTTCATTGATTCTGTGCATACATATATATGTGTATCTACAAACGTGTAAAATATTTTACCTCTACTATGTGCAATTCACTCTACTTTCTATTTTTTTTTTTTTTAAACTCAAGGTATACATAATTTTTTTGGTCAAATTTTAAGAGTCCATTTTAGAGAGTTTTAACATATGTAAATGTTAATATAATCACCCTAGATTAAATCATAGAACATGTACAGCACCTCGGAAGGTTTCTTTCTTCTACTTTTTTGGCAATCCTAGTTTGTCTATTTGACTGTACTCTCACCAATGCCACACTCTTAATTGCTGCTGTTTTATCGTCTTGATTTATTCAAGTCATGTAGTTTAAGTCCTCCAAATGTGTGTTCCTTCAAGATTATCTTACTTATTATAGGTCTTTTATATTTTTATATAAATTTTAGAATGAGATTGTCAGATTTCATAGAAAAAAATCTGTTGAGATTTTGGGATTGAAGTTGCCTAAAATCTTCAAAATATTTTGGGAAGAACTGATAACTTAATAATAGCATCTCAATCCATGAACATAGTGTATCTCTCCATTTATACAGATCTTTTAAAATTTCTCTCAACAATGTTCTGTAATTTTCAGCAGAAGTCTTTCACATCATTCATTAATTTTATTCCTAAGTGCTTGGTATTTTGTTGCTTTTGTAAATAGTATTGTTTTAAATTTTCACTTGTTAACTATTAGTGGACCTTATATCCAAGGGCCTTACTAATTTTCTTATTAATCGTAATCATTTGTAGATGTTTTAGGATTTTCTATATGTTCAGTCATTTTTTTCTGCAGGTAATGACTATTTTACTTCTTCCTTTCCAAAGTTTATATGTTTTATTTATTTTTCTTGCCTTATTGCACTGGCTAGACTCTCCAATATAGTGTTGACAAAAAGTTTTAATAGAGGATATTTCCATTTTGAAAACTAGGTTGTGACCCTTTCACTTGATTTCATGACGAGTTAATAGATTGTGATCTTTAACTTTAAAAATACTGGGCCGGGCGCGGTGGCTAACGCCTGTAATCCCAGCACTTTGGGAGGCCGAGGCGGGTGGATCATGAGGTCAAGAGATCGAGACCATCCTGGTCAACATGGTGAAACCCCGTCTCTACTAAAAATACAAAAAATTAGCTGGGCATGGTGGCGCGTGCCTGTAATCCCAGCTACTCAGGAGGCTGAGGCAGGAGAATTGCCTGAACCCGGGAGGCGGAGGTTGTGGTGAGCCGAGATTGCGCCGTTGCACTCCAGCCTGGGTAACAAGAGCTAAACTCCATCTCAAAAAAAAAAAAAAAAAAAAATTCTGGTAGAAAGGGTGAATTAGATAGGACTGGAGCAAAAGCAAAGGAATACTAAATAGGCTATTTTAATAGCCCAGGGAAGAAATGATAAGAACCTGGGTTATCCAAAGGCAGCAAGGATGAAGAAAAAGAACATATTTAAAAAAAAACTTAAGTAATAAAATTTATTGAATACTGAGATACTATTATCTAATTTACATTTGATATTCAAATATTGCCATTTTTTCCAATAATATTATTTATAGCTATATTTTTCCAAATCTAAGATGCAATCCAGGATCATGCATTGCATTTAATTATCTCTCTTTAGTCAAAAGTCTCTCAACTTTGTCTCATGACATAGACATATTTGAAAAATATAGTCCATTTTATTTTATAAAATATTCATTGGTTTGGGTTTTCTAGGTGTATCCTCATGATTAGATTCAAGTTACATATTTTTAAAAGAACTATCACAGAAGCAAGATTATATCTTTCACAGTGTCCCATATCAGGAGGCAGGCATAGGATTGTCTTAATGTTAATTAAGTTAAATTGATCATATAGCTAAGGTGCTGTTTACAAGGTTGTTTTTCTTTACTAAATACTCTGAAACTATGTAAATATTGCTTATCATGACACCTCCACCCATTAGTTTTAGTATCCATTGATGACTCCTGCCTAAATCAATTATTACAAGAATGGTTGCAAGGTGATTATAAGAAAGTTTTTCTTTCTTCCTACTTATTTAGTCATGCATATTTTTATTATGAGTATTATTATTAAAAGGGTTATGATCCTATACTATGATTATTGATTTTGATGCTAAAATCTATCCAGTTTTGATCAGTGGAAGTCCCTTCAAACTTCCTTCTGTGTTCTTTTGACATGTCACATCATTCTTTGAGCACTTTTTTACTATGTGACATACAATAGTTTTTTGTATCTTCCCTGATCCAGTCTTGAAATCAACTATTTTACTAAGAATTTCTCATTTCCTTTAGTGGAGAATGACAATAGTGTTTAAAAATAAGTATACTAGATATGCTCATTGCTGCTATCAAGATATCTTTATGTGTAGTTCCTTTCAGCACATAGACTAGAAAATTTATACACACACACACACACACACACACCAATTTTCATACATTTACTTATTTAAAGACAGAGTCTTGCTCTGTTGCCCAGGCTGGAGTGCAGCAGTACGATCATAGCTCAGTGCAGCCTCAAACTCCTGGGCTCAAGCAATCCCCTTACCTCAGTCTCCTGAGTAGCTAGGACTACAGGTATGCACCATTGAACTTGGCTACTAAAAATTTTTAGAGACAGGGTCTTGCTATATTGTGCAGGTCTCAAACTCCTGGCCTCAAGTGGTCCTCCTACCTTGGCCTCCCAAAGCGCTGAGATTACAGGTGTGAGCCATGTGCCGAGGCAATTTTCAAACATTTATATGTATATATGTTAATGTTTTGAGTATCAGTGAGTACTGAGGCCTGCAATTCCAATGCAATAATACAGAGTATATTCTAATTTTCCTCCTTCCGTATTCATAAATCTCCTCTCTAACGGTGAGAAATTCATTGCCATTATTCTCAATACATTTACTTACATAGTCAATCTTAGAATATATAGCAAGTACCATCCTAGCAATTAAAAATAGCTAACCAATCACCCTGTGAAAAATAAATTTACTAACTAGAATTCAATATTTGTTTATAGTAGAGAGTTTTATATATTTATATTTATACATCTTACTTTTTTTCATATGACTGGGAGAGTACTCCTAACTTATGAAATATGATAAACGTTAACTATGGTTGGAAAAACTCGAATAATTTTAGAAACCAGCTTAGTGTACATGTTACATTTTCAGTAGAACTAAAGCTCTTAATCTTAAAATTTAATTTTAATAATTCGGAATTATGTTAAAATATAATTTATTTGGTTCTTACCCTGGCATCAGGATTATCATCAAATTGTGTTTGAATAAATGTATCAAAAGAATCCCGATAGTGTTCAGTTAGGTTTCCACCCAAAGCCCACAGATAACAGAATACAAAAGTCTGACATAGTATAGTGTTCAGTTTTATTTGTTCCTGAAAGAATAAAGAGAAACAGAGTTAATATTTTATGTATAAACATAAAAAGAATCCTAAGCTGCGAAGTGTAAAGATGTTTTTATTTCATTTAGACTCACATATTTTTAAATGGGCACAGTGTATGCTTCTTATGCTTCATTCAATGTTTCACAGAGTAGTGTTTTCTTATGGTTATATATTACAACTACTGATGAGAAATTGAATGAGAAGGAATATGTAGGGGAAAAAAGTCCAAGCTTGTTTTTCAACTGATTGTTATAACTTTTTTAATGCCTGCATGAAGGTATGTAAGCAGATTGAGAATATGTTGTATCGGGAATACGCTGTAGACTGTAAGAGAATTCAAAATTGAGTAGTGGAATAAATTATACACTCTAATGTTCCTTCTAGCTTTGAGATTCTATGAATGTAATAGTAGCTATTAGTTCCCTGTAAAATTAACTTAAAAATAAAATGATTATATTTTAGAATGGAGTCATTTCTTTGCAAAGAATTTATATAATAATCTAATTTTTCTAGCTTCATAGCAGTAAGAAAATGCTTCATACCATTGCCAAGTTAACTCCATCTTTCCCAAGTATCAGGGACTCCAATAAGCAACAGAGTGTAGTAACTTTGCTGATGTCCACTTGTGGAATTGCTTGGCTGCACTTTTTATTGATAAAATGTAAACCTTCATCAACATAACGTTGGAAAAGATTCAATATATATTCTTGGGTTTCCTCATTCAGCTGAAAATGAAACAAACGATAGTTTAACAAGACTTAATAAATATATAATTAAGTTTAGAAACAGGTTGGTTAAAATCTGAGTATTTCTATATATTCAGTGACCTTTAGACCAAAGGCTATAACTATCACAACATACTAAACAAATTAAATTTTAAGGAAACCCTTTATGACTGGGAAGGGATACATGGGGCAGATTATATGTAGTTGATCATGCTCTATTTCTTGGTCTGGCAATTGATTCAAAGGTGTTAATTTCATAATTATTTCTTAAGCTGCCTATATATATTTCATGCACTCTTCTATATTGATGTTCTTTCACCATTATTAACAATGAAAAAGAAGAAACACAGAAGACAACATACTTTTTTTATTGTGTTTTAGGTTTTGGGGTACATGTGAAAAACATGCAAGGTTGTTGCATAGGTGCATACGTGGCAGTGTGATTTGCTGCCTTCTTCCCCTTCACCTATATCTGTCATTTCTCCCCATGCTATCCCTCCCTGACTCCCCACCCCTCCCCGCTGTCCCCCCCCACTCCCCCCAACAGACCCCAGTGTATAGTGCTCCCTTCCCTGTGTCCATGTGTTCTCATTGTTCAACACCCTCCTATGAGTGAGAACATGCGGTGTTTGATTTTGTGTTCTTGTGTCAATTTGCTGAGAATGATGGTTTCCAGGTTCATCCATGAGAAGACAACATTTTAATATCAATGTAAGATAGTAATTTCTAAAGATTTAAAAGTGAACTTAGCCCCTCTCACTACTCATTCAATGTTGTCCTGGGAGTCCTAGCTAATGCAATGGAACAATAAAAGGAAGTAAAAGGTATACAGACTGGGAAGGAAGAAATAATACTGTCTTTGTTTACAAATAACATAATTGTCTATATAGAAAATCTGCCTAAATTGACAAAACAAAACAAAACTGAAACTCATAGGCAATCGTAGCAAAGTTGCAGGATATGAGGTTAACATATACAAGTCAATTATTTTCTTATACATCAGCAAGAAGCAACTGGAACTTGAAATTAAAAATATGGCACCATTTATATTAGTGCCAAAAATTAATTATAAATATAACAAAGTATGTACTAGATTTATATAAGACAAGCTACAGAAAGTAAAGAACTACTAAATAAATTGAGAGAAATATCACATTCATGGATAGGAAGACTAAATAGTCTTAAGATGTCAATTTCTCTTATATTATCTATAAATTCAACACAATTTCAGTTAAAATTCCAGTAAGTTACTTTGTGGATGAATTGACAAACTGATTCTAAAGTTTATATGGAAAGGCAAAAGACCCAGAATAAACAACACAACAATGAAGAAAAAGAACAAAGTTGAAAAACTGACACTACCCAGCTTCAAGACTTACTATACAGCTGCAGTAATCAAGAAAGTTGGGTATTGGTGAAAGAATGGACAAATAGATCAATGGAACAGAATGGAGAGCACAGAAATAGACCTACATAGTCAACTGATTTTGACAAAACAGCAAAGTCAATCTGATGAAGAAAGGACAGTCTTTTCAACAAGTGGTGCTGGAACAACTGGATATACCCATGCAAAAAAAAAAAAAAAAAAAAAAAAGAATCTAGAAACAGACCTTAAACCTGCCTAAAAATTAACTGAAAATAAATGTAAAACACAAAATATAAAACGTTAGAAGATAACAGGAGAAAATCTACATGACTTTGGGCTTGGTGGTGAATTTTTGGGTATGACACCAAAGCCACCATCCATGAAAAAAAAAAAAAACAGTAAGTTGGATTTCATTAAAATTAACTTCTACTCTGTGAAAGACGTAAAGGGAATAGAAGATGAAATATTTATTCAATCTGAAGAGAAACCGGAGTATTGTTAAAAAAATAAAAGGACAAGCCACAGACTGGGAGAAAATATTTGCAAAAGATATAATCTGATAAAGAATTGAATTCAAAATATGCAAAGAACTCTTAAAATTCAACAATAAGAAAACAAACAACCCAACTTAAAAATGGACTAAAGACCTTCCTAATAGACACCTCACGACATATGATACATAGAGAGCAAACAAACATATGAGAATATGCTAAAGCCATATGTCATTAGAAATTGCAAATTAAAACAAGATACTACTACATGCACATTAGAATGGATAAAATCCACAACACTGACGATGCCAAATGCTGTCAAGGATGTGATCAACAGGAATCCTCATTCACTGTTGGTGGGAATACAAAATGATACAGCCACATTAGAAGACAGTCTTACAGTTCCGTACAGAGCTAAACATATACTATATGATTCAGCAACCACATTCCTAGGTATTTACCCAAATATGGTGAAAACTATGTCCACACAAAAACCTGCACATTAATGCTTATTAAGAGTTTAATTCATAATTGCCAAAACTTGGAAACAACCAAGATGTCTTTCAGTAGGTGAACTGGTATGTGAACTGTGGTACATTCATACAACAAAATATTATCCAATGCTAAAAAGAAATAAGCTACCAAACCACAGAAAGACATGGAAGTACCTTAAATGAATATTACCAAGTGAAAAAAGCCAGTCTGAAAAGGCTACGTACTGTATGATTCAACTGTATCACATTCTGGAAAAGGTAAAACTATAGAGATAGTAAAAAGATCAGTGGTTGCCAGGATTTTAGGGATGAAGAGGAGGGATGAATATGTGGAGTTTAGAGGATTTTTAGAGCAATGAAACTATTCTGCCTGATACTATAACGGTGGAAACATGACATTATGCATTTTTCAAAACACATAAATTGTATACAAAGAGTGACTAATGTAAACTATGGACTTCGGTTAATAAGAATATATAAATACTGGTTCACCATTTATGCAAAATGTTAATAATAGAAGAAACTGTTTGGGGGAGAGGAAGTACATGGGAACTCTCATTTCTGTTCAATTTTTCTATAAACTTAAAACTGCTGTAAACATAAAAGTAGCCTGTTAATTTTTTAAAAAGTGAATTCAGAAAAGTTTAAAAATTTTAAGGTAGCCAATGATAAGCTCTCAATTCTGAGAATTACTATCTATATAATAAGGTACTTTGAGACTAGATCATAATATTCTTAAAATGTTGATGCCTAAAAAGGAGGAAAACAATAATTTTCTGGCTCATCTTTGGAGGGGAAGAGGCAGAGAAGAAGATGGTTTACTTGGAGTAGGGGATGAGATGGGGGAAACATCTCAAAGGACTACTTGTTAAGGTAAAGAGAAAAATTCTATGTTAGAATGGAGAGGCTACAGAAGGTAGTATGAAACTGAATTGTTTTCAATAATAATATATAAACTTTACTTCACTTTGGGTGGAATTATACCTCTGAGGTTAGAATGTGTCTTGGGTCATGAACCTACAATTGGGGTAGGATGTAAACTATTTTTTCTTTTATCTTTGGCTGTTTGGGGCTCTGAAAATCCAAAAGCAATGACCGTTAGTGTCTGGACTTAAATATTCTTTTTCTTCATTGTGTTTCCCCTCTTTCTACAAAGCTTTCTTCAAAGTCTCAACGCCTCAGGCTGTTGTAGCTGTGTTTTTAGGGACTCAAAAAAGTGGCTTGTGTTTGTAGTCTGGGGAGAAGCCAGACAGAAGAGGCAGGAGGCAGGGTGAGTAGGCAGGCTGGCGGGCTGGCAGGCTGGGATAACAAGGAATGGGGACAGATTTGGGGAGCAGATAAACATTCCTGAAGGATTCCAGGAATTCTTAGGGAGTACTAGGTAAAATAATGAAGTCCCCTCAATGAAGAACAATGAATCCTTAACCTATTATTTGTACATTTGAAGGTAGTGTGTGTCCTGACAGATGGAGATATTGGGTAGTATCTGGTTGCACTTACTTTTTCAGAAATACCTGTCATCCAAGTTTTAACATAAGGCATCCATTTCAGTTCTTCAGGATCCACAAACACCATTCCACATCGACTGACTGTTGCAGGGGAGGCAACTCGCAGATCTTGCACCTAAAGTTGAAGAAAGTTGGAACAGGAAACAGCTAATATGATGCTTCTTTATTTCTCCAACTTCAGTGTTCACACTTTTAAAACGATTCACACTTTTAAAGTCTAACTTAGCACTGAAAGGCTTTGTGTGGAAGAGGGTGGGAGAGCAATACGTAATTAGAAATGGAGGAGGAAAGTTACATGAGGTGTAAGGTGAAAAAAATTCCCACAAGTGTAGGAGGATACTGTCAAATCCTATGAGCAGGAATAGGTATTTTTTTCTTTCTTCCCTTTGCTTTTCTCTAGTCTCCTTTTCATTCTTGTATTAGAAACCCTAGCACACAGTAGGTATTCAATCAGTATTTGATGAATGAATATAACACAGATGGTATCCTTCATAATGTTTGTAGCTGTACTTGGTCCACATTCCTCATCTAATCCCTCATCAAATATTCATATAACAGTGGGATAATTTATTCTTATTAAATATAATAATTGTTTAATTTGAAATGCATTTCAAATCTCTGTCTCTCTCTCCAAAGGAAAGCAAGTGCTAAGGAAGCCAGAATTTATTTTGTTCTTCCTATTTATAGAGACAAGAACATTTGAGACTTTGACTGTCAGGACTGATAATCTATTACAAAAGGATAACTTAATAAGTAAACAGAGCACAATAATAGACATTATAGATAGTAAAGGCTACATCAGCATGAGAAAAAAATGTAATGATGGTATGCCAATTTAATGAATTATTTCACTCCATAGTAATGTGCACGCTTACCTCAAAAAGCATGTGAATTTGAGGTGTGAGTTTAATCCTCTCACTGTTAGCCAGGCAAAGCATCTTGTTATCATCCAGCACTGTATTCATGTTTTCAATCCAAAGAGCATCTACTGGCCCATCACTGATGATCCATTTATGGTCTTCTGAAGTATCATTCACAGCTGCTCGGACACTTAGTGCCATCAAGCCATCTTTCCATTCCAAGGTTAAGTTATTAACTTCTCCATATAATTCACCCATGGTAATTGATTTAGGGTTGAGAATATATGTTTTAACTGCCCGGTAAAAGGGATTTTCTATCCCAAGTTTTTGTAAATTTCCTAAAGTTTCTGCTAGTACTCGGTAAACTGTGGTCTTGCCACCTCCTGTTGGCCCAACTAACATAACACCATGCCTTACTAGCATAGTTTCATAAAACTGTATTACTTTTCTAACCATACACATCTCAGGCTGAAGATTTCGTCCATTCATGACATCCACAATTGTTGACTGTAAAATACCATAATCATGTTCTGGAATTTGGACTCCAGGAAAAAGATCTGATATGATTCCACTGTCAAAACAAAAATAAAATCAATTAGAAAGAACTGGTCATTGATATTTCCCCATATTTGTCACAATAAATGAAATATTATGAGTCTTATTGTTTCTCATCGATCTTTCTCTTCTGAACATGTACAGTATTAGTTTGTCCTACGTGCTGTACCAGAATCTATCATTTCTCTGATATTACATATGATTTTGTTTGTTTCCTGTATAGTCGACCAATGTTCTTAAGTATATTAGGAGCTTTTTGGGAGTAAGCAATATCTCTTATGTTTCTTTCTGTATTTCCCACAGTACATGGCATATACCAAACATATAGGTGATGAACTTATTTTTAATTATTTAAAAAATTATAAAATACCTCATTTAAAAAATTTAAAATTATTTGAAAATTATATTTGTAGCTCAACTTTTCCTAAAATCACCTACATATACTGCTAACTGTATGTGAATATTCAGAAAAATAAGGTGAATATACAAATAAAAATTAGATTAGGTAAGAAAGGGAGGAAGGAAAAATGTGACTGTTTCTATAGGGGAAAAAAAGCTAAAACCTTACCTCACATTATATACACATATACATTTGTGATACAGTTAAAATCTTACAAAGGTGATGAAAGTACAAGAGAGAAATTTTGCAACATTGTGGTAAGGTGGTCTTTCTAAGAAAGACAGGAAATCTATAATTGTAAAACTAATGTTGATAGAGTGAAAAAAATAAACAGACAAACCCCAAACTTCTGTGAGATAAAAGGCTTTATATACAAACTTATAGCATGAATGAGAGACTTAGAAAAATATTTCCAATGTTTACGTCAAATAAAGGTTATGAGTTTCTATAAATCAATAAGTAAGAGTATAATTGGAACATGCTCCAAGAATAATAATTATAAACGAATAATGAACATAGAAAATAATGCCCAATGACACTAATAGTTAAAGAAATGAATATTAAAATAGGCTACTGCATTTGGCCTCTCTTTAAAACATTTATGGGAAAATATGCGCCTTCATAAAACCACTTATGTAAATGTAAAAGGGTAAGCCATCTTTGGAGGACAACTTGAGAGAATCCATTTAAATTAAAAATGTGCAAACCCTATGACCTAGGAAACTTGCTTCCAGGAATCTCCCTGTAGAAATATCATACACTCGCAAAGATATATGTATAGGAATGTCCATCATTAGAATAGAAAACAATTAGGAAAAATCTAAATGTCCATATATGACCTTTCACATTAAAGTAGATCTGTAGGTTTACTATGTCTCAAAGTACAATCTTATATAATAGCAGTCTAGCAGCTGTTAAAAAAAATAGACTCATGCATATATACTAACATGACAAAAAGATGCTCATGATATATTACTAATTGAAAAAGCAACAGCTGTAAACATACAAATGTATTAAAAGCAATACATGAAAGTTCCAACCAAGTTCTTTCTCCAGGAAGATAGAGCAGACTTACTTTTCCCTATTCCTTCCATTAAGTACAACTAAAACCCCTGTAAATTATGTGTAAGTAAAATAAATATAAGAAGACTCTGAAAGGTAGAGAGAAAGCAGACTGGCTAGGTGCCTTAAGATGCAAGCAATAATGTGGTGATAAGTCCCTTGTGTCCTTTTGTCTTTTATATCCTGGCAATCCAGAAATGCCAATGGGCACAGATTTTTTTTTTTTAAAAAAGCCCCAGGAAAAGCTTACTGTCTTTATTCAAAGGACAAGGAAAGGGGCAGCCCAGCAAGACAGAAAACTTTGAGGCAATAACAACTCTATTCTAAGCAAACATCACAGAAAAATCCTGAGGTATTTATTCCTACCCACACCAGCAGAGACTGAGTGCGGAGCCCAGACTTCCACTCTAGCTAACGTGTAACAAGTTTCCCCAAATTCCTCTCCTCATTTTCTCATGGTGTTAGAGAAACAAAATAGGGATAAAGCACTTTCATCCTCACTGGGAGGTAATGATGCCCCCTTTGGTATTAGTGGAGACCATATGGAAAGCTTGGACTTCCAGCCCCATCCAGGAATAATGGAGCATCCCTCCCTCTCTCTGATGGATGGCATCAGAGGAGGCTCAGTGGAGAGTCAGGACTTTTACCACTCTCCAGGCGTAATAAAGCTGTCTTCCCCTGTGGCATCAGTGGAGATCATGTGGTGAGCAGTAATAAGGCGCTTCTACTGTTCTACCCAGGACATTATCACGGGACGACATTATCCGGGGGAGCTGGAACTCCTACCCTTACACAGCAGAAATGACTGCTCCCAACAGATATCAACAGAGGTTGAATTCTATCCCCACCTGGCAGTAACAAAGTTGCATTTCTAATTTCTCTTGCTGGTGTGGCATCAGGGAAAGCCAGCTAAAACAAGTTTAAATAAGATCTAGAGTCTCATGACATAATACCTTAGATAAGTAGGCTTCAATAAAAATAATTCATCATATCAAAAGCCAGAAAGATCTCAAAGTAAACTAAGAGAGACAATTAACAAATGTTAACACTGAGATGAGAGAGATGTTAAAACTGTCTGACAAATTTGTTTTATTTCTTAAGGGATAGAGTCTCACTATACTGGCCAGGCTGGCCTTGAACTTCTGGGCTCAAGCAATCTTCCTGCCTCAGCCATCTGACTAGCCAGGACTATAAGTACATGTGACTACACACAGGTGAGATCATTATCTTAAAATACACATTGTAAAAATGTTTTAAGGACCCATTATGAACATGTTAGAAACAAAAGAATATAAGGACACCTCAGACAAAAAAAAAAAGAGAAAAGAAAAAAAGAATATACAAAGAGCCTATTTGAAATTTTAGAACTGAAAAAATATAATAACAAATCAATAGATGGTTTCAAGAGAAAAAATGGAAAGGATAGAAAAAAGAATTGGTAAACTGAAAGACAGAATAATAGAAGTTACCCAATCTGAACAAGATAGAGAAAACTGTCTGAAAAAAGAAATGAGCAGCCCTTGGGGACCTATGGAAATATAACAAAAGATCTAACATTTGTGTCACTGGAGTCTCAAATGATGGGGAAAGATGAAAGAGCTGAAGAAGTATTCAGAGAAATAATGACTGAAAATGTCACGCATTTGCCAAAAAGCATGAACCTACAGATTTAAGAAGTTGATCAAATCTCAAACATGATAAACCTAAAGAAATCCATGTGAAGATACGACATAGTCAAACTTCTAAAAATGGATGACAAAGAAAAAAAATCTTAGCAGCAGTCAGAAGAAAAAAAAAAAAAAGACACCTTACCAACAGGGAAAAAACGCATAAAATGACAGCAGAATTCATGCAGGCTGACAGGAAGTGGTACATCTTTTTAAAAAAATGTTTTATTTTCAGTTCTGAGGTACATGTGAAATTTTGCTACATAGGTAAACACGTGCCATGGTGGTTCGCTGCACCTATCAACTCATCACCTAGGTATTAAGCCCAGCATGCATTAGCTATTTTCCCTAATTCTCTCCCTTTCCCTGCCCCACCCACAAGCAGGACCACTACTCCGTACCCCCCGCCCCCGACAGGCTCCAGGCCCTGCTCTTCTCCCTGTGTCCACGTGTTCTCATTTTTCAGCTCCCACTTACAAGCGAGAACATGCGGTATTTGGTTTTCTGTTCCTGCATTAGTTTGCTGAGGATAATGGTTTCCAGCTTCATCTATGTCCCTGCAAAGAACATGATCTCATTCCTTTTTACGGTTGCATATATATGGGAAGTGGTACAACAGCTTTCAAGTACTGAAAGAACTGTCACTCCAGAATCCTATTCCCAGGGAAAATATCCCTCTGTAATGAAGGGAAATCAAGACATTCTCAGATAAATGAAAAGTGATCAAATTTGTAGTCAGCAGATCTACCATGAAGAATGGCTAAGGGAAGTTCTCTAAGCAAAAAGAAAATGATGAAAGAAGCAAACTTGGAGCATCAGAAAGGATGAACACGATAAACAAAAATATGAGTTCCAATTATAAACATGGTATTACCATTTATTGTGAAACTTAATCATATATTTATATATATGCATCCTTCAGAGATGTTGGGGGTTCAGTTTCAGACCACTACAATAAAGTGAATATAGCAATCAAGCAACTCATATAAATTTTTTTGTTTCCCACTGCATATAAAATTTATCTTTATGCTATACTGTAGTCATTTAAGCATACAATAGCGTATGTCTAAAAGATGTACATACCTTTATTTAAAAACACTTTATTGCTAAAAAAGGCAAATGACCATCTGAGCCTTCGGCAAGTCATAATCTTTTTGCTGGCAGAGGGTCTTACCTTAATGTTGATAGCTGCTGACTGAACAGGGTGGTAGTTGCTGAAGGTTGCAGTGATTGTGGCAATTTCTTAAAACAAGACAACAATAATGTTTGCCACATTCATTGACTCTTCCTTTCATGAAAAGTATCTATGTAGCATGTGATGTTGTTTGACAGCATTTTACCCACAGCAGAACTTTCAAAATTGAAGTCAGTTCTCTTGAACCCTTCCACTGCTTTATCAACTATATTTACGTAATAGTCTAAGTCTTTTGTTGTCATTTTAACACCATTCACAGCATCTTCACTAGGAATAGATCTCATCTCAGGAAACTATTTTCTTTGCTAATCCATAAGAAGCAACTCCTCATCCATTTAAGTTTGATCATGAGAATGCAGCCATTCAGTCACGTCTTCAGGTTCCACTTCTAATTCTAGTTCTCTTGCTATTTCCACTACTTCTACAGTCACTTCCTCAATTGAGGTCTTGAATCCCTCAAAATCATCCATAAGGGTTGGAATCAACTGTTTCCAAATTCTTGTTAGCATTGGCATGCTGTCTTACCATGAATAATAAATGTTCTTAACGATATCTAGAATGACGAATCCTTTTCAGAAGGTTTTTAAATTAACTTTGCCTGGATCCATTAGAGTAATCACTATCTATGGCAGATATAGCATCACAAAATATATTTCTTAAATAATAAGACTTGAAAGTTGAAAGTACTCCTTGATCCACGGGCTACAGAATGGATGTTGTGTTAGCAGGCATGAAAACAACATTCATCATCTTGTACATCTCTCTTAGAGGCCTTGAGTGACCAGGTCCATTGCCAATGAGCAGTGACATTTTGAAAGTGTCTTTTTTTCTGAGCAATAGCTCTCAATGGTGGGTTTAACCTTTTTCTCATTTAGAACAAAAAAGGGCAGCTTGTTGCCAGTACTCATTTAATTTTACATAAACATGCTCTTTGAGGCCGAAGCAAATCTGACTGCTTTTCAGTGTGAAAATAAAATATAAAACTGTTCTTAGAGTTATTTCTTTTTTTTTTTTTTTTTTTTTTTCTTTTTTTTTTTTTATTGCATTTTAGGTTTTGGGGTACATGTGAAAAACATGCAAGGTTGTTGCTTAGGTGCATACGTGGCAGTGTGATTTGCTGCCTTCCTCCCCTTCACCCATATCTGGCATTTCTCCCCATGCTATCCCTCCCCAATTCCCCACCCCCCCCGCTGTCCCCCCCACTCCCCCACAACAGACCCCCATGTATAGTGCTCCCCTCCCTGTGTCCATGTGCTCTGCTTGTTCAACACCCGCCTATGAGTGAGAACATGTGGTGTTTGATTTTGTGTTCTTGTGTCAGTTTGCTGAGAATGATGGTTTCCAGGTTCATCCATGTCCCTACAAAGGACGCGAACTCCTCGTTTTTAATGGCTGCATAATATTCCATGGTGTACATGTGCCACATTTTTCCTGTCCAGTCTATCATCGATGGGCATTTGGGTTGGTTCCAGGTCTTTGCTATTGTAAACTGTGCTGCAATGAACATTCGTGTGCATGTGTCCTTACAGTAGAACGATTTATAATCCTTTGGATATATGCCCAGTAATGGGATTGCTGGGTCAAATGGAATTTCTATTTCTAGGTCCTTGAGGAATCGCCACACTGTTTTCCACAATGGTTGAACTAATTTACACTCCCACCAACAGTGTAAAAGTGTTCCTATTTCTCCACATCCTCTCCAGCATCTGTTGTCTCCAGATTTTTTAATGATTGCCATTCTAACTGGCGTGAGATGGTATCTCAATGTAGTTTTGATTTGCATTTCTCTAATGGCCAGTGATGATGAGCATTTTTTCATATGCTTGTTGGCCTCATGTATGTCTTCTTTTGTAAAGTATCTGTTCATGTCCTTCGCCCACTTTTGAATGGGCTTGTTTGTTTTTTTCTTGTAAATCTTTTTTAGCTCGTTGTAAATTCTGGATATCAGCCCTTTGTCAGATGGGTAGGCTGCAAAAATTTTTTCCCATTCTGTTGGTTGCCGATTCACTCTATTGACTGTTTCTTTTGCTGTGCAGAAGTTGTGGAGTTTGATTAGGTCCCATTTGTCTATTTTGGCTTTTGTTGCCAATGCTTTTGGTGTTTTGGTCATGAAGTCCTTGCCTACTCCTATGTCCTGAATGGTTTTGCCTAGGTTTCCTTCTAGTGTTTTTATGGTGTTAGGTCTTACGTTTAAGTCTTTAATCCATCTGGAGTCAATTTTAGTGTAAGGTGTCAGGAAGGGGTCCATTTTCTGCTTTCTGGATATGGCTAGCCAGTTTTCCCAACACCACTTATTGAACAGGGAATCCTTTCCCCATTGCTTGTTTTTATCAGGTTTGTCAAAGATCAGGTGGTTGTAGATATGTTGTGTTGCCTCCGATGCCTCTGTTCTGTTCCATTGGTCTATATCTCTGTTTTGGTACCAGTACCATGCTGTTTTGATTACTGTAGCCTTGTAGTAGAGTTTGATGTCTGGTAGTGTGATGCCTCCTGCTTTGTTCTTTTTGCTTAGAATTGACTTGGCTATGCGGTCTTAGAGTTATTTCTAAACAGAACTAACATTAGAATCATCCAAATCATCAGAGTCATCTATTTTGGAAAAATCAGATTCATCAGATGAAACTTCGGCCAACAATTATGAAAAAGATGGTAACATCATGCATAGAAATGTTATGCTTTCTAGGATTTGATATTTTTAGTGATCAAGAATTACTATGTTTTGTAAGTGGAAATACCACTACTAAAAAAGAATGCTATAGAATGATGATGTCTTTTGTTTCCAAAGTCAACATACTAGAGCAACGTGAAAATAATAATAAAAGTGAGATATTTCATGGCAAAGTTATCTCAGGTTAAATTCTGCAGCTGCCAAGTGCTGCCAGTGAGTACTCTTGGGGCAAATGGGAAAAGGGTTAAAATATTCAGTAAATCATGCTCTAAACAGACGTGCTGTCATCCAGGCTTTGTTGTTTCATTTTTAGAGCACAGGCAGAGTAGACTGAGTGTAATTCTTAAGGGTCCTAGGGTTTTTGGAGTGGTAAATGAGCACTGGCTTTGACTTAAAATCACCAGTTGCTTTAGCCCCTGACTAGAGTCAGCCTGGCCTTTAAAGCTTTGAAGTCAGGCATTGATTTCTCCTTTTTCACTATGAAAGTCCTATATGGCATCATCTTCTAATAGAATGGTGTTTTATCTACATTAAAAATCTGTTGCGTAGTGTAGCCACCTTCATCAGTGTTCTTAGCTAGATCTGGATAACTTATTACAGCCTCTACATCAGCATTTGCTACTTTACCTTGTATCTTATGTTATGAAAATAGCTTCTTTGCTTCAACTTCATGAAGGAAACTTCATGAAGCTAGCTAGGAAAAGAAGTTTGAAGCTAGCTACTTCACCAGGGGTAGATCCCGCCTCAAGAAACTACTTTTGGCTGGGCACAGTGGCTCACACCTGTAATCTCAGCACTTTGGGAAGCTGAGGCAGGCTAATGACTTGAGGCCAGGAATTCAAGACCAATCTTGCCAACATGGTGAAACTCTGTCTTTGCCAAAAATACAAAATTAGCGCGAGGTGATGGCATCATCTGTAATCCCAGCTACTTGGGAGGCTGAGGCAGGAGAATTGCTTGAACCTAGGAGGCAGAGGTTGTAGTGAGCCAAGATTGTGTCAGTCTACTCCAGTCTTGGTGACAGAGCAAAACTCCATCTCAAAACAAACAAACAAACAAACAAACAAAGACTGACTTTCTTTGCTAATCTATAAGAAGCAACTCCTCATCCATGCAGTTTTATTATGAGATTGCAGTAATTCAGTCACATCTCTGCTAGCTTTGAACTTTTCTTCCACAGCTTTCTCACCGGCTCTCATCCTTTATAGAATCGAAGAGAGTTAGGGCCTTGATCTGGATTAGACATTGGCTTAATAGGAATGTTGTGGCTGCTTTAATCTTTTATTCAGACCACTAAAACTTTCTCCATATCAGCAATAAGGTTACTTTCTCTTTCTTATCATTCATGTATTCAATGAAGTAGCACTTCTAATTTCTTTCAATGTCTTGACCTTTGCATTCACAATAGGCTGTTTGGCACAAAAGGTCTAGCTTTCAGCCTGTCTTGGCTTTTGACATGCCTTCCTCACTAAGCTAATTGTTTCTAGCTTTTGATTTAAAGTGAGAGATGTGTGACTCTCCCTTTCACTTGAACACTAGAGACCATTGTAGGGTCATTAGTTGGCCTAACTTCAATATTATTGTCTCGGAGAAGAGGGAGGCCCAAAGAGGAGAGAGATGGGAGAATGGCTGTCGGTGGAGCAGAGAGAGCACACACATTTATCAGTTAAGTTTGCTGTCATGTATGGGTGCAGTTTGTGGTGCTCCCAGAACAACTGCATAGCAACATCAAAGATCACTGATTACAGATCCAACAGATATAATAATAAAAATGTTTGAAATATTGTGAGAATTACTAAAATGTGCCACACATACACACGGTGAACACAAGCTGTTGGAAAAACTGTGCCGATAAACTTGCTTGATGAAGGTTTACAAACCTTCAATTTGTAAAATACACGATATCTGTGAAGTGCAGTAAAATAAGTGAAATAAAATGAGGTATGCCTGTAGATACCTCTGCCCTCAACATTAGAGACACAGACATTCACATACATGGGATCACAGCAAACTAGTATGAAAGCCAGTGTCAGGGTAGGAAAATGTGAACTGTAATTGATAAACTGCTTGAGGCTAGATGTGCAGATGTCTGAGAGTTAAAAACTCCAGAGGCATCCAGTCACAGGGTGGAGGGGCACATCTTTTGTGAGTTTTACCTCTAGGAGCTCAACCAGGTTCTTGGAGTAAATATCTGAGAGAAATCCCATCATGCGAAATGTTTGCAATCTATGCATCTGGCAAAGTTCTAATATCCAGCATCTATAAGGAACTTAAACAAACTTACAGGAAAAAACAAACAGCCCCATTAAACAGTGGACAACGTACATCAACAGACACTTCTCAAAAGAAGACATAGATGCAGCCAAAAAACATATAAAAAAAGCTAAACATTACTGATTAATAGAGAAATGCAAATCAAAAGCACAATGTGAAACCATCTCATGCCATTTAGAATGGCTATTATTATTACTATTATTACTGTTATTATTTTTTTGAAACAGAGTTTCACTCTTGTTGTCCAGGTTGGAGTGCAATGGCATGATCTCCACTTACTGTCACCTCTGCCTCCCGGGTTAAAGAGATTCTCCTGCCTCAGCCTCCCAAATAGCTGGGATTACAGGCGTGTGCAAGCACGCCTGGCTAATTTTGTATTTTTTGTAGAAATGGGGTTTTATCATATTGGTCAGGCTGGTCTCAGGCTGGATCACCTCAAATGATCCACCTGCCTCGGCCTCCCAAAGTGCTGGGATTACAGGTGTGAGCCACTGTACCCATCCTAGAATGGCTATTATTAAAAAGTCAAAAAAAAAAAACCCCAAAAAACTACAGGTGCTGGCAAGGTTGTGGAGAAAAAGGAATGCTTTTACATTGTTGGTGGGAGTGTGAATTAGTTCAATCATTGTGGAAAGCAGTTTGGTGATTCCCTAAAGAGCTAAAAACAGAACTACCATTTGACCCAGCAATTCCATTACTGGGTATATACCTAAAGAAATAGAAGTCATTCTATTATAAAGACACATGCATATGTATGTTCACTGCAGCATTATTCAAAATAGCAAAGACATGTAACCCATCTAAAAGCCCGCCAATGGTAGACTGGATAAAGAAAATGTGGTACAGTCTGGTTGTGGTGGCTCACGCCTGTAATCCCAGCACTTTGGGAGTCCAAGGTGGGTGGATCACAAGGTCAAGAGATGGAGACCATCCTGGCCAACATAGTGAAACCCTATCTCTACTAAAAATAAAATAAAAATAAAATTAGCCGGGTGTGGTGGCATGCACCTGTAGTCCCAGCTACTTGGGAGGCTGAGGCAGGAGAATTGCGTGAACCCGGCAGGCGGAGGTTGCAGTGAGCAGAGGTCATGCCACTGCACTCCAGCCTGGTGCCAGAGCGAGAATCTGTCTTAAAAAAAAAAAAAAGAAAATGTGATACATATGCACCATGGAATAGTATGCAGCCATAAAAAAGGAATGAGATTATAAGCTTTGCAGAAACGTGGATGGAGCTGGAGGCAATTTTCCTTAGTAAACTAATGCAGGAACAGAAAACCAAATACTGTGTGCTCTCACTTATAAGTGGGAGCTAAATGATGAGAACACATGGACACATGGTGGGGAACCACACACACAAGAGCCTGCTGGAGGGTGGGGAGTGGGAGGAGAGAGAGGGTCAAGAAGAATAGCTAGTGGATGCTGGGCTGAATACCTGGGTGATGTGATGATCTGTGCAGCAACCCACCATGGCACACGTTTACCTATGTAACAAACCCACACATCCTGCACATGCGTCCCTGAACTTAAGAGTTGGAAATGAAAAAAAAAAAAATCACATTTAAAAAAAAAAGAAAGAAAGAAATTCCCTCATGCTTCTGGCAGGGGAGGGGAAAAGAAACCACTCTGAAATAGGCAAGAGCACTGCTCTTCCTAAGAAGAAGCCAGGAGAGTTAACCAGAGCCTAACCTGCTAGAGTTTTGTCAGAGCCTAATAGACCTGGGGGAAGGGAAATATCAACTCCAGCTGGCTCTGGCCTTTCACTGGGAGAAGGAAAAACCCAACTCTAGGGCACTCTGCCAACCTGTATCACCTAACAGGGGGAGAAAAAACTGAGAAACACTTATGAAGCTTACAATTCAAAGGCATAGGCTCATTAAAAGACTGAGTCCTAATCCTAGGACAATAGAGCATTTTCCCTCCTGCTGCACCATACCACATTACTTAGGGCCAATTTACCTTTGTCCTAGTTCCTTTTAACCACTGCATCATGTCCAGCTATCAAGAAAAAATTGTGAGGCATACTAAAAGGTAAAAAATACAATCTGAAGAGACAGAGCAAGCAGTACAACCAGACATGGGATGGATATTGAAATTATCGGACAGGGATTTAGAACAACGATGATTAATATGTGAAAGGCTCTAATGGATAAAATGGACAGCATGCAGAAACAGCTGGGCAATGTAAGCAGAGATATGGAAAGCCAAAGAAAGAAGCAAAAAGAAATGCATTATAAAAAATCAGCACACTTAACAGAGATGAAGAATGCCTTTGATAGACACTAGTAGATTGGACACAGCTGAGGAAAGTATCTCTGAGCTTGAGGGTACCTCAATAGAAACCTCTGAAACTGAAAAGAGAATAAAGACTGGAAAAGCAACATAATACCCAAGAACCACGGCACAGCTACAAAAGGAGTACCATGTGTGCAATGGGAATACCAGAAGGTAAGAGAGGGAGAAAGGAACAGAAGAAATATTTGTGTGTGTGTGTATATATATATATATATAATTGCACTTTAGGTTCTGGGGTACATGTGCAGAACATGCAGGATTGTTGCATAGGTACATACATGGCAATGTGGTTTGCTGCCTCCATCCCTGTCACCTATATCTGGCATTTCTCCTCATGTTATCCCTCCTCAACTCCCTATCCCCCCACTGTCCCTCCCCTAGTCCCCCGAAACAGACTCCAGTGTGTGATGCTCCCCTCCCTGTGTCCCAGAAGAAGTATTTGAAAGAATAATGACAGAATTTCCCCAAATAAATGTCACACACCAAACTTTAGATGTAGGAAACTCAGAAAACACAAAGCAGGATAAATATCAAAAAATTATACTGAGGCATGTCATTTTAAAACCATAGAAAATTAAAGATAAAGAAGAATATAGAAAGAAGCCAGAAGGAAAGAAAAACTCACTTTACCTATAGAGAAGCAAAGATAAGAATTACATTTGACTTCTCAGAAAACTACGCAAGCAAGAGGAGAATGGAGTGAAACATATGAGAAAACCCCTACCAACCTAGAATTCTGTACTCTGTGAAATTATCCTGCAAAAGTGAAGGAGAAATAAAGACTTTCTCAGACAAATAAATATCGAGAAAATTTGTTGTCAGTAGTCTTGCCTTGTAAGAAATATTAAAAGAAGTTATTTAGAGAGAAGAAAAATAACATAGGTCAGAAACTCTGATCTACCTAAAAAAAAGAGCACGGAAGAAGGAATGATTGAAGGTAAAATAAAAACTTTCATTTTTCTTGGCTGGGTGTGGTGGCTCACACCTGTAATCCCAGCACTTTGGGAGGCTGACGGGGGCAGATTGCCTGAGGTCAGGAGTTCAAGACCAGTTTGGCCAATATGGTGAAAACCCGTCTCTACTAAAAATAAAAAAAATTAAAAAAAAAAAAATTAGTTGGGCCTAGTGGCATGCGCCTGAAATCCCAGCTACTGAGGAGGCTGAGGCAGGGGAATTGCTTGAACCAGGGAGGTGGTGGTTGCAGTGAGCCGAGATCATGCCACTGCACTCCAGACTGGGCGACAGAGGGAGATTCCGTCTCAAAAAAACAAAGCGAAAAAACAAGTAAACAACAAAAAAAACCTTTTTATTATTCTTAATTGATCTAACAGATAACAGTTTGTTCAAAATAGTAATAGCAACAATGTATTTAATTATGTATGCCTATGTGTATATAATATATATGCTTTTGTATGCTCATGTATAAGTAAAATGAATGACAGCAATGTCACAAGGGATGGAAGGGAGGAATTAGAAGGGAGGAATGGATTGTTATTACAAGGTGCTCACATTTCCCATGAAATGGTATAGTGTTAATTGAAAGTGGGCTTAGATTAGTTGTAAATGTGTCTTGCAAAATCTAGGGCAACTACTGAAATAAGTTAAAAAAAAAAAAAAAGAAATGGCATAAAGGTAGTGTTAAGAAGTTTGGAGGGGGATAGCAAAATAACTAAATAAAAGAGTTGGAAAATGATTGTTTTTGGAAAGTGGGAGTTGGTGAAAGGCTGGGGACTGTTGCTTTCCCTGAGACCAATTTATGAAACTATTTTCTTTTTCCATGTACTATATACATGTATAACTTGGAGAAATGTAAAATTAAATAACAAACAATGAAATGGATAAAAACAATCATATTTATGTTAAGACCCAGGTCTGACTTTTTTTGAGTCAGAAACTTCTCTTACATCAGTAACTTATGGCCAAATGCTAATTTGTATAGCACATAGTCTGGTGATTAATATTTTGATTAAAAAACATAAATGATTGAAATTATGCCCAAACTTTAGTATATTTAAGAGTATTTTTTAAACTACATGATAAGTTTCTCTAGAAAAGATGAGAAAGTTTTCAGCTCGTTAGAGAAAGAAATAATTGAAGATAAGACTACCATTTGCTTCTACATGATAGCCATGCTTTACTTGGCAATGTCCAGAAACTTACCTAAACAGAAGAGCATCATCTGTGAGAAATTTTGGCAAATTGGAGTCTTGTAAAGCTCTTATCAACACCACATCTTCATTTAGGTTTGGGTTTTCTCTTTTTAAAGATCTAAATTCAAAGGAATATTTTGGATAATATCACAAGAATATAAGGTTGAACGTGATTTTCTAAACCTGTGGGAAGGGCAGAGCCCTTCCTCTGAGGATTCCTGCTAGAAGGAGAGGATCATTTTCCCTTGTGTGCTCAGCGTTCATCTCCATCAGAGCACACTGACAAAGCCTGCAATGGCTATGGAGCCTTAAGGAGAATGACAAGGACATCTTCTCAACACACTCCCCAATCCCAATTTCATTCAACCTGAATTCATAGCTCCCTGAATACACCACAATGATTCCTATTCCTGTGATTTTCTTTTCTCTCTGCCTGGAATATCTTGCCTTGTTCTTTGCCTGCTCTTATTTCCCCTTCAAAACCCAGCCTAGTGACTCCCTTCTCTAGAAAGCTCCCGTCCTCTATCCTTCTCAGTGAACCTCGGGTGGGTGCGGCCCTGTTGTTGCCCTCCCTGAATTGCAGCCTATGTGACTGCACACCGGTCTGTCTCTACGACCCACTGGACTGTGGCTGTGCTCCTTCAGTGCAAGTGTTATCCAAACTTCTTAGTATTCCTAGTCCTTAAATAGACATCCTGTAAAGAGGAGACATATTATATCTGAGAGGTTAAAAGAACAGTGAGTAGGAAACTGCAGGGAGATTTGTGCAGAACCCAGTGATACAGGAGCCAGGCAGAGGGTTCCTGGATGTGCAGAATCTGAGCCAATGAGCCAGGGCCTGAGAGGAAGGACTAGAGAGAAAATAGGTCATCTCAGAGGCTCTGAACAAGTTGGGGGATTCCAGATATAGTAGTTTGAAGAAGTTATAAAGAGAAAAGTTGGGGCCTGAAAAGAGGAAAGACTGTTTATTAGACACTAGAAAGAAGCTTAGGCTTGGACCCCATTACAAAGACAAAGGTGAAATCTAAGACATAAGCTGCACTGAATTGAAATGAAGTTTCTTTACACTCCTGAGGCTTTCTCAGGCAACATGTATGACTGGCCTTGTTGCATATGCATAACAGACAGTGTGACTTTTAAGTCTAGTCACACCAACTTATGGTGGTAAAGGCTTTGTACACAAAAACCTAATGTCTGAATTTGAGTTCAGGGGAAGTGAATGTTATCCAAAGCCTAGTTGGGGATCAGTTTCCATCGAGGATAACCATGTGAGGATTCACAGTAAAGAACTATCATGGGATGAGGGGAGAGAACCTGTGTCGCTTTGTCATGGGAGTGTCAAGATAAGAATGATGACAACAGCAGCAGCCAACATTTATTAATCACTTGCTGTGTGCCAGGCATCTCTCTGAGAGCCTTTCCTGAGTTACCCATTTAATGTGTTTGATCACATGGTTTGGGATTTCACTCTTGACTGCTTTGGTTTCTTACCCAGCCATGACCAGGACAGACTTCATAGCTCTCATGCCAAAGTCGTAGTGATCTTGCTGAGACAGCTGCTCACTGCAAAGCTTATACATCTGAGTCATTTTTCTTGCTAATGTTTTACTGGATTCAAATCCTTCTGAATATAGAATTACCTAGAATAGAAAAAATAATGCAATGCTTATTATATTGAATTGATATCAATGTATCTGCATGATACCAACATATTCAAAATTGACTTTAAGCATTATACCTTCCCAAGTTGTTATGTCATTTAATAAAGAAACATAAAGATTGAAGGGAAAAAGGCTTTCTGTGCCATAGGAAACTAGAAGGCAGAATATTGTATGGGGTATACCTAGGCACTGATTCTGTTTTCCTTCTACAGATGAAGATGTAGCTTTGGGGACATTTGGTTCAAGGAGCAGAAGAGCTCAGTTTTTGAAAATGTTCCTGTCATGAAAGTTTGATGGTGTTATTAGGCCCAAGTACAAAAGCAAGAATTGAGCTTCTCTGATCTGACAGGAGCGCCACCCTAGTGGACAGTGATTGCCACCAGCTCCCTTAGTTTCCCTAGGAGTCAAGGGAAGCCATGCAGATTGTCAGCCTCTCCTCTGCCTTTCTTCTGACAAGTTTCTGCATCCTTGGTTACATTAATCAGATGATGCTTAGTGTCTTTGACAGTGAAGCTGGCTGTGGACCTTTTTTCTATTTATAATCTGCCTGAAAAACTGCAGTTGGCTTTAGATGTGGAATTTGGAATAAGGCAGAGTTCTTACTGGTGTCTGTTTTGTTTTCTGCTCTATCCCTGCTGACTAGGATAGTGCTCTGCACACAGTAGGTGATTAAAAAAATTTACTGACAGGCCAGGTGCAGTGGCTCATGCCTGTAATCCCAGCATTTTGGGAGGCCGAGGTGGGTGGATTACTTGAGGTCAAGAATTCGAGAGCAGCCTGACCAACATGGTGAAACCATCTCTACTAAAAATATAAAAAATTAGCCGGGCTTGGTGAAAGGAGCCTATAATCCTAGCTACTTGGGAGGCTGAGGCAGGAGAATGGCTTGAACCTGGGAGGAGGAGGTTTCAGTGAGCCAAGATCGTGCCATTGTACTCCAGCCTGGGCGACAGAGCCAGACTCCGTCTCAAAGAAAAAAAAAATTTTGATGACAGAATCTAATTCATTTAAACTCTAAAAGTAGTAAGAACAGCACTCGAAGACTAGACTTTTAAATTTGTCCCATCTATTACTGAGTGATATAACAATAGGACAAAGCACGAGGTGTGGACAATATGTTGGACTGGGCTCTAAACCTGTTTTTTTTTCTTACCAGGTTGGGACAATGAGCAAGTCATTTATTGTTCCTGTTTGTAGAGAGGGTCAAGATACTACCTGCCTTAACTGCCTCCCAACCCCACCATGCCAACAGTGGGTATGGGGGACCCCTGAGTTGCTGTAAGCATTATTCTAATTGATATAGTTTGGATGTTTATCCCTATCCAAGTCTCACATTGGATTATAATTCCCAGTGCTGAAGGTAGGGGCTGATGGGAGGTGTTCGGGTCATAGGGGTGGATCCTCGATCCCCCATGGCTTAGTGCTGCTTTGCAATAGTGAGTGAGTTCTCCTGCAATCTGGTCATTTAAAAGTGTGGGGCACCCCCCACCCACTCTTTCTCTCTCATTCCTGTTTTTGCCATGTGCAGTGCCTGCTCCCGCTTCACCTTCCACCATGAGTAAAAGCTCCTTAAGGCCACCCTAGAAGCCTAGCAGATGCCAGTACCACACTTTCTGTACAGCCTGCAGAGCCATGAGCCAATTAAACCTCTTTTTTTTAATAAATTACCCAGTCTCAGGTACTTCTTTATGGCAATGCAAGAAAGACCGAATACACTAATATAGGTTGTAATTTTTCTAATGATAGACTTTGGCACAATCTATTCTTAAGCAATTACTTTTATTTCACCTAGAAGAATATTTAAAATTAGCTGTTATCACAGGAATTTATTAGCTAAAGGAGTGATCTGTGCTTTCTGAGAAATTCCATCCTAAAGGGGTAGTGTCCCTTGTTATGAAATGCAGCACTGAGCATACAAGGGGCTTTCTGGAGTCCTAACAACGCCTTATATTTTGGTCTTGGTGGTCACATAGATGAATACATGCATAAGAATTCACTGAGCTGCACCCTTATGAGCTGTGCTCTTTATTGTATATAAATTATAACCTAATAAAAAGTGCCATGAAAAATATGCATAAAATGTATCTGGATGCAGTCGCATGTGCCTGTAGTCCCAGCTACTTAGAGGCTGAGGTGGGAGGACTGCTTGAGCTTCATTTGGTTCCAACCTGGGCAGCATAGTGAGACCCCGTTTCTTTCTTTTTTTTTTTTTTTAAAGTACAACATTTAAATATATCAATTCTTTTTTTTTAAATTATTTTATTTTTAACTAATTAAATATTTATTTATTTATTTTGTGACTACATTATGGGACTGGCTAATTTTTATATTTTTGGTAGAGATGGGATTCCACCATATTACCCAGGTTGTTCTCTAACTCCTGGGCTCAAGCCATCCTCCCACTTTGGCCTCCCAAAGTGCTGGGATTATAGGTCTGAGCCACTGTGCTTGGCTAAACACATCAATTTTTGGCTAGCATTTAAATTCTTGGCTATGTAAACCCAGTTTAAATAGAAAGATGACTAATTAGATACAGAAAAAACAAACACAATTATAAAGAATTAATTTGTTAATGGTTACTATTTTTCAACTAAGTTGATACAGACTTATAAACCATCTCCACCTATCATAGTGAGGCTTCTACTCAACATTCCTTGACTCCAGTAAAAAATAATGTGCAAAGAGAAATAAAAATAATCTGTGTTTTTGTAACCAATTCGGACATTTCAATTCCTAGAGAGGAACTGAAAAACCCCAATGAACTGGTTAATTAAATTCATTGATTCTTTCCGGTTTTAGGGGCCTATTATATTCCATATGCCATTCTGGGTATTATGGATATAGCAGTGAACAACAAACATGCAGAACTTAACATTCCACGTCGCAACAATCATATCCACACTTATTAATGGATAACCATTACTAGGGGCATTCATAACGGAAACTTTCTACCTTGATAGAGTTGAATGGTAAATAAAAGAAAGAAGTTTACATTTCTGCTGCTTCATAATGTGATGCTCACCTCTGCAATCAAGGCATAATTTGGAACCATCATCGCAAATGGTCTAAACAGGGCTTTCAAATTATCAGGCAATTCGGTTCTGCCTGCATAACCAGGATTCATCGTGATGAAGGCTGCGCAAGTCACCACCAACTTTATTTCCCGCCCCTCAAACATGAATCTAGAGAGCTGTTCAAAGATAAAGTATAAGTTAACACTCCTCCAGACACTTGTAAAACTTTTGACCTAATTATTACTTGAATACGAGACACATGTAATGAAGCACTGAAGCAAAGACTACTGAATCCTGCTGCTGCACAACAGGGAACATTTCTGATTCTGTCCTGCCTACTTCACATCTCTTCTGGGCTCAGTGTTTCCTGATTTCTGCCTCTCTGCATCTGCCTTGCCCAAATTGTCTCTTCCTTCCTGGCCAAGTCCTAAGATCTTCTAGGCCTGAACATTTGCTGAGACTTTTTATTTCAACTTTCTATTTTTTTTTTTTTTGTTTTGTTTTTGAGACAGGGTTTTGCTTTGTTTCCTATGCTGGAGTGCAAGTGGCATGATCAGAGCTCACTGCAGCCTTGACATCTTAGGCTCAAGCAATCCTCCTACCTCAGCCTGCCCAGTAGCTGGGACCACAGGCATGCCCTGCCATGCCCTGCTAATTTTCTATTCATCTTAGATTTCCTGACCATTAAACCTTCTCCAGTCCCACTTTCTGGTATTCCCCAAGAAATTCCAACCTAATCTTAGTTCTTGAGTTGTTGAGGCCCCACTGTCACAGTTTTTGTCATCTCCCCTCCACTTTTACTCAACAGCAAACACTTGTTGAGCACCTGTTGCAGGTGAGGCACTAGGTGAGGCATGGAGGCACACAGCTGAAGGATCCTCACTCTTGAGCCCTCCAGAAACTCCCAGGCTTGCTGTCTGCAATCAACCTGGAAACCATGATCACAAAGTGCAACATACGCTACAGTGCAGGTGTGTGCAAAGCCTATGGGGGTAGCAGGCAACCTGCTTGGGATCTGAAGAAGGAAGAAGGATGTTTCAGGTAGGAGAACAGGGGCACCATTCCAGGAAAAGGGAGCAGGAGCAAGAAATCACTGGGCGTTCCGGAAATGACCAGCAATTCACTTTGCTAAAGGGCAAAGTTCCAGAAAGTATAGTTAGGCTGGGCCTAAGCATCTTGATTGTTTACTGCTAATCTAAAACTAAGGAATTTAGATTTTGTCCCATGTTTTGGGGGAAGCAGAGAAGACTCCTAAGTAGATCGATAGAATTAAAGTTGGCAGCGAAGAGGTTAGACAGGCTACAGACAGGGATACCAGTGAGGAACGATCACTGGGGACATGAGAGCCAGAATTCAAGAGGTGTAAGTGGGGAGAAGCATCTCACAGATAAAATTAACAGGATTTGGTGATGGCTTAGATTCTGGGACTGATAGTGATGGGTCAATTCCAAGGTGAGTTCTAGGTTTCTAGTTGGGCCACTAGATGAGGGTGCTATTAACAGGAATGAGGAACACAGGGGAAGACCAAGATGGAGTAGGGTGATGTGCCACAGCCTGGAGGAGAGAATGTGTGGTGCAACTGGAGACCATTTCTGCTGCTGCTGAATGGCTGTTTGTGCTAGCGAACCTCTCCATTTCTGTGATTTAGTTTATCTATGCCAGGGGATATACCCTACTCCAGCTGTCTCATTTGGCACTGGCAGCTTGAGGATGAGGCTGGTTATCCGCAGATGCTCTCCTATCTTCCTCTGCCCTCATATGGCTGTTCTCTAGTGACAAAGCTTCAATCCTGCCTCTGCCTCTACTGTCTCTGGTCCCTGTCCCCTTACTCCATACACTTTGCTCTCAGTGAATTGCTCAGCCAGATGATAATCACTTGCATAATACGGACTATGCTATCTCTGTATTTAAAGATCTTGTATTTAACATAGGCCTCCCCAGAGTATGCGGGAACAGGAGAGAGTACAGATAAGGGAGCTTAGATTTTAGGATCTGATAAATTTTGGTGTCCGTGAAAATATTTTTTAACTTTGAATTATTTCCACCTATTACGTTGGGGGAAATGACATAGGCTTCATATAGGTTTGGTGTAAGATGAAATATGTGTGAGCACATACCACAATGACTTACACAATTTAGCAGCTCACTAAAGTCCAAGTCATGATTTCTTTTTATTTGTTCTATAACTTGCTTTTTTGCAGAGGTGATAATCAAAATATTTAACAATTCTTACCAGGGTGCCTTCCAATGAGATAGCCTCTGCCTCTGAAGCTAGAGCTGAGTCTAGAGTCCTCCAAGCTATGCTAGGATGAACTCTTATTGGTGTACCCAGGGGAGGTCTGAGGCTCTTCTGAAAGGACCAAGGGAGTAGTGGGGGCCCTCACAGGGCTTGGAGCAGTGCTGTTTTGGTTTGCAGAGGCTGAACACCAGTGCTGCCCATTGTGACCAGATCTCAGAAGGTCAACACAGAGTGGTAGAGACTTGGTCCCAACCTTCACTGCCATCAGTTTCTGAATATGAAAACCCCTCTCTAGAGACATGTTTATAAGGGGCTAAAACAAATTTTAAATAACAGGACCACTCAGTATCTTCATCTGACCTCATTCTCTTTAGATTTTCCAGTCCAGTTAGTTCTGGAGAGCCAAGGTACCCTTGAGATCCCGTAATCTGTGTAGCTATTCCTCCCTAACTTTTTTAGTACCTCTTTCCTAAAATGTCACTTCCTGTGAGTTAATTGCAAACTTAAGGACTGCTACCATGATAGTCGATTGCCCAATGCCTTACCTTTGCCGCTTTGGCATTCCTAATGGTAATGAGTTGCTGTGCAATGACGGATAGAACTTCTATGTCAATTCGATTAAATTCATCAAAGCAGCACCAGGCCCCTGACTGTGCCAAGCCACTGAAGAAGCGCCCCATCATCTGAAATCAAAATAAAGCAGTTCAACTTTGTATTGCGTAGTTCAACTCCTTCAAAAATTAAATTTTGAGCTGAAATGTAAAAAAAGGTGGTATCTACAAATACGCAATAGTTTTATGTGAATATTGGACTCTGCCAGAAGTAAACACTTTTCTACATGAGGAAATATCTTTTTGAGTCTAAGTGATTTGAATCTGTTTTATTTTTAAATAAAATGACAATCTGACCAATTTTCCTTCTTGTTTATAAACTCCACTCACCTATGTAAATATGTAATAGACACCCAAATAATCTAACACATGGAATGTACAAACTTAAGGACTTTAAAAAAACTTGAAAAATTTTACTAATGGAAGATTTCATTATCTTTAGAAGGTATTCTAGAAGGCAGACACACACAAGAACTACTGAGCAGAAGGCATAGCAGCGCAGATTATGGCAATGATTCTTAATTTCTTCTACAGCAGAATCCTAATGGTGGAGGAAAATAAGTATGTACCATCTAAAGTGTTGCATTTCTTTTGGGGACTTGAGATATTGGTTAAGCATGTGTACAAATCTTGCATTATACCACAGATCTATCTCTTTAACAATAGAACTAATGGTTTTAAAATTTCAAGGTGGTCAACTGAACTACTTCCTCCCCTTCCTCTGATTCCCACAAAACACAGAGAGACTGATAGATCGGCGTCTCTCTCTCCTTTTCTGTGTCCACACTTAATACCTGTACTTGCTTGATAAAAACATAATGGAAAGGGAAACCAGCAGGAAGGAAGTTTTGGATAAAAAGCTGGAATAGGCTAGGCACAGTGGCTCACGCTTGTAATCCCAGCACTTTGGGAGGCTGAAGTGGGCAGATCACGAAGTCAAGAGATGGAGACCATCCTGGCCAACATGGAAACCCCGTCTCTACTAAAAATTCAAAAATTATATGGGTGTGGTGGTACGCACCTGTGGGACTACGTGGGACATGTGAAGCCTGCTGGCCACACATTCTGTACTTCCACAGAGCTCTTGGTAGTTCTTTCATTCAAGGAAGGGCCATTTGGGTGAAACAAGCTGTTTATACTAATTAAATTAGTTCTTCATCTATACTTATAAACCAAAATAAGTAAGATTCAAGAAAGAGAAGGAATGAGAAGAATGAACTAATGAGGAACTTTAGAGAAAGTGGAGATAATGTAGAAGACAAAATAATTTTACAAAATTCAAATGGAATTCTCAGAGAGATTTGGGAGGGAAACACATTTCTAAAATAAAACAAGATACTCTATAAAAGGAATTAGTCAGAGATAAGAAATAGTCCCAGGAAATTAGTAATAACATAGCCAAGAGAAGAGAAATGGAATGAATGGATGGAATGATAGCACGGGCAGGACTAAAGACCAAGTTGGTATTCTGTACAACAAAGCTGAGGAACGCTTCCATGTTGTGAAGGAATGGTCTTCATACTTAGGATACATGTAAGCCCTGGCATACATGCAGACTTCCCAAGGGATACTTAAGAACAAACAGTTTTAAAGGAAATAACAGAGAAAATTCCAGATCTTGATCTGTGATACAGACTCTTTGCTAATATTTTTCTCTCTGAGAACATGTCTGTGGTCATGCTGGTTCTTGATTTCCATTTGCCCTTCAAAAATGACCCTCTTTCTCTGCCAATCCTGGCTGTGCAGTTTGTGCCTGGCTGTGGAGGAGAGTGGGTGGTTTGAAATCCAGCCCTGACATGGCTGGTGAGTTGGTGTACATGTGCCACATGCATAGAGGCTCAGTAGATGATACTAGCAGCTTTGCTCTTATCCAAACCAAATCTTGCTATGGACCATTGCCCCAGATGCAAAAACCTCCAGGGTGCCAAAGGAGCAGTTCCAAACATTGATCAGGAACACAGGAAGGCTTGCAATGACTGACTGGCTAACAAATACTTTCTCAAGTCAAGTAATTTCCAATTCTTTGTTTTCAGCAAACGTGAAGGACAGAGTCAATGCCTACAGGTCAAAGATAACCAGAAACACACCTGTAGTCAAACACAGTTGAGTTTACCACTTGTTCCAGTAAGGGAGACCACACACTGGGGAACCAAGGATTCTCTCAGTAAAAGGACATTAGGAGGATTTGGGCTTTTGTTAGAAAATTCTGGGGAAGGGTCAGTGAAGAAAGGTTTTGCTTTGTTAATTTTTGAGAGCTACTGTAACAAATTGCCATAAACTGAATGGCTTAAAGCAGCAGCAATTTATTATCCAACAGTTCTAGAGGCTAGAAGTCTGAAATCAAGGTATCAGCAAAGCCATGCTTGATCTGAAGGCTCTTGGGGAGGATTCTTCCTTGTCTCTTGGTAGCTCCTAGTGGTTGCTGGCAACCCTTGGGATTCCTTAGCTTCTTGTACTGCATCACTCTGATTTCTACCTCCTGTATACTGTCACTTGGCCATCTTCTCTGTGTGTCTATATCCACATTTTTCTCTTCTTATAAAGGCACTAGTTATTGGATTAGGGCCGATACAATTCCAGTATGACCTCATTTTAAACATCAGAATCTTTACAAATATAAAGACTCAAATTAGGTAACATTCACAGATACTAGGCATGAGGACTTGAGCATATTTTGAGGGAACACAATTCAATCCACAACACTGTGGATTAGGTGCCGGTAGGATATCATAATAATATTACATAGAAGGCTGATGGATAGCTGGCTGAGGCTGTCATTGGTAAAGGTGAAGCAGTTACACAGGTTAGCCGGGAGAGGGGGATGTTAGATTATTTTTGTGGTTTGGACAGAATTCTTGTGTGTTCTCAGACACGATTATGGCATCTCATTCCATAATGGATGCATTGTGACCTGGTCTGTAGTTGGTGGTCTGTGAAATTGTTTGTGTTCAACTGGAGAAGCAAATAGTCTGAGACAGGTCAGCTTTCAGCTGACAGCAGTCAGGGGCTATTTTGTTTTGTTTTTCAGAGATGAATTGTGTAGCAATTAATTGACCATTAGAAATAAGTTTTGGTGTTATTTCTACCATTTTATTTTGTGATGATTTCTACTTTAAAAAATCCTTATATTTTGAAAGATTTCAAACATAGACAAGGGGTGAAAGAACGTATACATCATCCAGCGTAACAATTACCAATATTCTGCTATTTTCAAAATACTCTCCAACATTTTTTGTTGTTACAGTATTTTAAAGCAAACCCTAGGCATCATATTATTTCACCATAAACTCTGTAACATGTAAAAACCCCAAAATTACCCAAATCAATACTGTTAACTTACTCAAAGAAAAATCCAATAATTATTTAATATCATGTTCAATTTTTCTCAATGGTACTAATATTGTCCTTTTACAGTTGGTTTGTTCGGATAAAGATATAAGCAAAGTAGAAACATTGCATTTGGTTACTGTGTCTCTTAAATCTCTTTAAATTTATAGCAGTACCCTGAATCCCCTCTCTTTTATGCAATTCATTTTTGAAGGTCTGTAAGTTATTTTTCGCTACAGAATTCCCCTGATTCCATATTTAGCTGATTGTATTCTTGTGGTGTTAACATGTTCCTTTATCTTATACACTGTACTTCTTGAAAACTAGAGACTGAAGTAGATTTATAAGTTTGAAGTTTAATTGTTTTGAACAGGAATAATTGATAGCTTACATATCATAACAGGAGATACGTATTTCCTAATTGTCAAAGTTGTGACTGACCAGTAGATTACTAGCTGTACTTGTCCATTATAAATTTTCTAATTGGTCTTTAGTGGTTTTAGCAATAAAGGCCATTGCTAGATACATTATTTTTTAAACGTTGCAAAATACCAATTTATAATGTTATCATCCTTTCTGCATTTATTAATTGTGATTATTCTATAAGGAATTTTCCTCATCAACTTTTTTATTACCCCCCAAAACAGTCCACAGAAAAGGCAGGATAAATACTTAATTCTTTTTCTTTATCAATTTTTCAAATAAGTTGTTGCTCTGGAAACCTCCAAGGTGATCAATGAATTTTGTTTTATACTTTTTCATTAATCATTGTATATTAATGAATTTAAAAATGTTTTATGTGTTTTGATCCACTTCAGTTATTATTATCATTCTCACATTGTCCCATCTTTGGTCAATGAAGAACCCCTTTTAGTAACATTCTGATTACTAATATGATCACATAAATTTTTGGTATTTTGTTGTTGTTGTTTCAGATAGGACAGGATGTTGCAGGCTCATTTTATGCAACATCCTAGAGCCAGCTCTGGTTACTTTTAGTAGCAACAGGTACTTAAGACTACAGTCTGGGTACTGGAGGTGATCACTGTTTTTAGGCTGTCAGTGTCTCTTTTTAGAGGACAGAACTAAGAGATAACACTTAACTGAGAGAAGAAATCAGTATCAAAAACATATTAAAAACCTGCTACTCAATTTTAAAAAGCATAAGCAAGCCAAGAGAACACGGGGAAATGATGAAAATAGGTATTTCATAGATGAGAAATCCTAGATTGAAAAGACATTTAACCTCACTAGTGACCAGGGGAATGCAATGGGATACCATTTCATGCTTCTCAGATTGACAACAGTTATGGAGCCTGACAGCATGGTCAAGGATGTGAAGTGTAGGCAGCTCTCATATTTTGAATTTTTTTTGTAACATTTTGAAAATATTAGAGATTTTCAAAAATATAAAACAGTGGGACTTTTTTTGTTTGGAAGGTTTTCAACAAAAACATGTTTATGTTAACATATATTAGGTTTACTGTTACTTTTTAAACAAATAAAAATATATATAAAACATATTTTATTTGTTTTCTTATTTCTAACATGGTAAATATCAACAGATGTAACCCACATGAACAAAATCTCTTTGGAAGTCTCAATAATTTTTAAGAGTGTAAAGGAGTCCAATGACTAACAAGTTTGAGAACCACTGTATTGAAAAACCTTACCCTGAATTCCCGCCTCCCACATATTTCATGTTCAATATGCCATTCACTGAATTGCCAATTTCCTACCGTAAGCTTAGTCCTTATTCCTAGGTTTCCCTGCTATTCCATCTTATACCTCATCTCATTTCTTTCTTCTTACTGACATGTATAGATTTTTTATTTTTTCACCATTTGACAAATCATCCCTAGCCTTGATTCTTACCCAGACTACCCAGACCACTATGTGTTGACTCTTCTCCTTGCTCTATTCATTCCACTTTAGCCATTCTTTGCCTCATTTCTTTTCCCTTGCTTGTGATCACTCCATCCTCACCTTATTTTGTTATGTCATGTTGCAAATAGAGAAAAACACATAAAACACTTAATGTTAATATTCAGATGCAAGAACTATACCTTGTAGTCCAAATCATCGGAACAGTTAAAGACCACACACTGGATGGCAAGAGCTTTTGCCAGATCTTTAGTAGTCTCTGTTTTCCCAGTGCCAGCAGGACCAGCTGGTGCACCCCCAAGGTCAAGCTGCAAAGCTCCCATGAGGCATAGATAGCAGCGATCCTGAAGAAAGCAATGAATTATCATTACAAAGGGAACCGACTCAGGTCACAAATTAAGTCATTTCCTTTCTATGGGGGAAGGATTACTATTTTCTATGAAAAATATAGCAGTTAAAATACACCAAAAGATCCATGCACATAATTAAATAATGCAAATCTTTGCTTTACAAACATGTATTTATAGTAAATCCTTTTAAAAGTTAATGTCATATAAAACTTTTTAAGACTTTTGATTGAAAAGCACTCATGTCAATATTAACTTAAGTGATCAATAACTCACTGTGAGAGGAGTAATAACCAATCTTGGGCATGCACCCAAATATTCATAGCCATAAGTGTACTGAGAGAGTGCCATTCTGGCCACGCAATTATCCAGGTCTGTATCCCAGTAATAGCGCAGTTGTCTCTGCCAGTCAAAGGATTCAACTGTCTCCACCTACATGCGATATACATATTAGATATGCTCATTTCAAAAAGAAGTGTGTAATTTTACTTAAATGAAATAGTTACCTTAGATTGAATGAGTTCAGTGACTATATCTCTTGCATGCACATCAATAGTAATCAATGCAGTTAGGATGTTTCTGTGTAATTTTGGAAGACTGCCTCGAACTATTGTAGCCAGGGCATTTAATCTCTACAAATTAAAAAAAAATTGTCATGGTGAATTTTCCAATATCAGCTTACATATATACCTTATCTCTTTCACCATTTAATTTGGAGAGACATTGCTAAAAACCATCTAATTTTAAGAATCTATAATTCTGTGACCAAACAGGACAATACTTTTATTTAATTCCCATAAGACTTCTGTGAAATATATACTGTCTTTACCCCACTGTACATTTGCAGAAACTGGAGGTCAGAGAGCATAAGTAACTTGATGGCAGGCATACAATTATGAAGTAACAAAAATGAGACCTGAGTAGACATTTGCCTTGAGGAAAGCCCATGCTCTTAACTACTATGTGATGATTCTCTAGAGGAGCGTGTTCTCCCTAAAAATTAAATGTAGTTAAAGGTGATACTCTTCAATTTTAGGGGTGGTTTTTCCATTAATAATCAGAAAATCTGAGCATTTTAACTTAGCCAATAACTGAATAAACGAAAACATTTTTGGAAAGAGTGAGCTAAATTTTTACTTGATCTTTACTAAATAATTAAATCTTTTTCAAAGAAAAGCAGTGCCTCTGAGGACCTTGCACCATTGTGCTGAAATGTCACTTAGTAAGGCCAACCCTGATGTGGGATCAGCTCTACATAGAGGCAATGGAACTTTCTTTAGGGAGTCATTTCTCTTTTCTGAAGCTATGGAGATGAAATTTATTTGAGGGATTTCATGAGAGTGTTTTCTCTTATTTCAATAAAGTTGTTTTATTTAGTAAATAAATATTTATTGAATGTTTACATATAAATATATAGAGAGAGTGGTTTTATTTCAATAAAGTTGTTTTGTTCAATAAAACTCTTTCATTTTTCTGTTTTAAGGGTGAATCTTTAATATAGTATTGCTTGGAAGTAGAATTGAATTTGGAGTTAAAAGTTGGCCTTTGTCCTTACCAGACATACCATTTGTAAATATTTTCCTTAATTCTCTAGGTTGCCTTTTCACTCTGTTGATTGTTTCCCTTTGCTGTGCAAAAGCTTTTAAGTTTGATATAATCCCATTGATGTATTTTTTGCTTTTGTTGCTTGTGCTTTTGGTATCATATCCAAGAAATCAATGCCAACGCCAATGTCAAAGATTTTCACTTATGTCTTCTTCTAGGAGTTTTACAGTTTCAGGTCTTACATTTAAATCCTTAATCCATTTTGAGTTGATTTTTGTGTATGGTGTAAGATAAGGGTCTAATTGCTCCTAGAACTCAATAGCAAAAACCAAATAACCCAACTAAAAAATGAGCAGGGGACTAGCATAGACATTTCTCAGAAAAAGGCATACAAGGGGCTAACTAGGTATATGAAAAAAGGCTCAATGTCACTAATCATAAGGGACATGCAAATAAAAACCATAATGAGATGTCGTCTCACAACTGGTAGGGTGACTATTATCAAAAAATCAAAAGATAACCCATGTTGGCAAGGGTGTGGAGAAAAGAGAACCCTGGTATGCTGCTGGTGGGAATGTAAACATGGTGCAGCCATTATGGAAAACAATATGCTGGCTCCTCAAAAAATTAAAAATAGAACTACCATATGACCCAGTAATCCCACTCTGGTACATATCCAAAAGAAATGAAGTCCAGAGGAGATTATCTACACTCCTACGTTCATTGCAGCATTATTCACAACAGCCAAGATGTGGAAAAAACCTAAGTGTCCATCCATGGATGAATGAATAAAGAGAATGTGAACTGGGCATGGTGGCTCATGTCTGTAATCCTAGCACTTTGGGAGGTCAAGGCAGGAAGACCACTTGAGGGAAGCTTTTGAGACCTGCCTGAGCAATACAGTGAGACCCTGTCTCTACAAAAAATAATAATAATGATAATTAGCCGGGTGCTATGATTTTATCCCTGCACTCCAGCCTGGGAGACAGAGTGAGATCCTCTTTCTTAAAAAAGAAAAAAAAAAAAAGAAAAAAGAAAATGTGGTATACACATACAATGAAATATTTATTATTCCATCTTAAAAAAAGGAGGAAATCCCATTACCTGTAGCACCATGATTGAACCAGGTGGATATTAAGCTAAATGAAATGAGTCAGTCATAGAAAGATAAGTCCTGCATGCTCTATTTATGTGAGGTCTAAAATAGCTAAATTTATAGAAAAGGAGTAGTATGGTGATTACAGGGAGCTAGGGAGAGGGGGAAATGTGGAGTTGCTGTTCAACAAGTATAAAGTTTTAGTGCTATTTAAATGCTATTTAGTAAAATAGCATTTCCTAGCTATAGCTAAAAGCTCTTGATGGTATTTAAATTCTTTGAATCATTTATTGTTTGTTAGTTGCCTGACAGTTCTACAAAACAGCAGAAATAGAATTAAAGCCTAGAAATAGAAATGGCATGAATCTGGAGGTTTTCCTGGACTAAATAAACTTCCCTGAGAGGTATGCAGGAACTAGTGAACACAGTTTGTCCTTAAAAGTTGCAAACCATTATAACCCTGATGTTTTATTCTGGAATTGTTTTTCCTCCTATTTTCACAAGTATTCATATAAATACTACACAAACATTAAAGTAGTGTCTCTAAAAAAAGTGGAACGCAAATCATTTTAGTGAGAATTCCAAAACTTTGTAAGTCATGTCAGCACATGAGAATTTCTGAAAAAGTGAATTTGCATTAACCATGCTTAAAAAACCCACACTAAGACCATCTTGCAAGTCAACAATGTCACCGTGTCACAGATCTCACCTCAAAATTTACTTTTTCAAAATCCTCCAGGGCCGCTATATGATTACTGTCTTCTGTTTCCAGGCATTTGGTCAAATCACGGCACCACATAATTTGAGAAATGGTCAGGATAACCTGCAAGAAAACATCCTTCTTAAATATGTGATGTATATCACCGAAAATTATTTCAGAAATATGAAATGTGAGTGTGAGTTACTTGAGAAGGGTGGCCAGCAATCACCCAGTCTGTCCTCAGCTTCCCCTGATAGTCAGCGATGGCAGCTTTGCACAGGCCCCGCAGAGATGTGAACATGGCTTCTTCCACTTTACCAAGCCATTCTTCTACATTGCCTCGGGCCTTGAGGCCTTTCCCCAAGCTAACCTAAAAGGTAATCAGAGCATTGATGAAGTAACTTTTGTGGGACTTGTAAGCTGTACACCTTCTGTATTTCCATGACAGAATCCTGAGCTATGTAAATGCTGAAGCCTGACCGCAAATACTGAAACTTCTATTGATATTCCACTATACAGCTATCTCCTTTCGCCCCACCTATTGCTTCATTTTACTGCTTCCACTTGGAGTCAACTCCCTGAAAGAGGAGTCTATATGCACTGCATGGATTTCTTCACTTATTTTCACTTTCCTACTTGCTGCCATCTGATTTTTGTCTCCGATCACTTCTGTAAACCTGTCTACTAAGGTTACCCAGGTCCTCCCAACTCGAAAGTTCAAATGACACTTTTCAGTTCTTGTATCTATTTTTTTGGACTTCCAATGGCCTGTCATGACTGATTTGGTTTCTTTCATCTGCTCTTCTTCTAACCTGTCTTTAAATTTCATGTTTTCCCAAGATTCTATCCTTGGTCTTCCCCTTTCTCTTTTGCACCAGTGATGAGCAAATTATTTTGCAAGAGGATCAATTCAGAACAAATAAAGGTTTATATGTTCCCATAGATACACACTGTGTTCTTACTGGACCCAATTCCTTGGCATTTCCCTGCACAGTTCCTGTGTCTGCAATGTCACCCATGTCCATGTAGAAGATACTCCCCCTTCCATCTTACTTGACTTTGTGTATGTGTACATATATGTGGCTCTCCTCTGGGAAGCCACTTGGTTCCTCACAGTGTGCTAATATATTCACTCTCTTAGTGTTCCCCACATACCAGGAGCTGGGCAATGCCCTGGAGATGCTGCCTCTAGCAACTAACATTTCCATAGTGCTTATTGGGTACTGCTTTAGTATACTATCCCCTGAACAGGCTCATCATTCCATTAATCAGATACAATTACTAATCCCCATCTTTTGGATGAGATTAAAGGGTAGGACTTAGTTCAAGTGGCCTGATAGTAGAACCAATGCTCTTAATCAGTCCACTGGCGTGCCTTTTGTGGAGAGTTGAATAAGACATGGTTCTAGTTTGCTCCACTCTATTTCCAACAACAGAACACATGTCTTTGTTACTGTATTTTCTGTGGTGATTTTCAGTTGTTTTTTTGACTACTTCTCTGCTAGACTTTGAGCTCTTTGAGGGCAAGAATTTTATTTTGGTTATTCTTGAAGCTGCTGAGCCAGCAGTGTATTTGTATGCTTAGAGTGAGAATAACCCTAGAAGAGTAACAAAGTTCATCATAAAGAAATATAAACAAAAGCACCTCACCCTTTCTCCCTCTGGTGACAGCATTGCTAAAATATCATTAGTATAAACCTTTTCTGGTTCTCCATCAATGCCAGGAATCTTTCCTTCGGCAGGAGGCATGAGAGCAAATTCGAGCTTTGAAATGGAGTCGAAGCATTTCCTTAAGTGTGGCTGCACAGCCTGTGGATTTTGTGTCTGGGCCAAAATCTCCAGAAGTTCATCATTTGACAAGAAGTAAAATCTGCAGTAAAGAACATCCTTAAAATGTAAGTTGAAATTGAAGTAAAGTCTTAGATAGACATAAAAGATAAATTCCTTAGCCACATCTCTTCCCTGTCTACCAATTTCCTGGACTTCCAATTATTCGGTCATGGGTTTCTGGGGAGGCCACATATCTCTAAACATGATTTCTGTGAAAATTAGTGATGATGCACCTAGGTGTGATGATGCATACCTAGAATTAGTGCCTAGTACATAAAAGATATGTACATAAAAATTGTAAAAATGCTAGAAACTGTTGTGTTCACATATCTGTTTTACCTGGCTTTAAGCCTCCAGAGTGAAAACATATTATTTGTTTTCCCTAAAATCTGGCCTAGTATGTCACACATAACTGGTATTCAGTACATGATTTGTTGAAGAGTTAATAGATGGACGGGTAGTTGCAGGAGAACCTTATTGGGTTCTGTGAATGTGTACTGGGCCATTCTCTTAACCCAAAGGTATGCACTATTCCCTGCAGTACATGCTACTGTGAAAAGGGGCATAATATAATTTTGCCAGCACACCATTTCCAACCATGTGAAGCTATGTAGAAACAAAACATTTATGTATATTTCAATATTATTACCAGCAAGATAGGTAAAGGAAATTATAAACTTACAGAAGATTATTTTGCCATAGATTGGGGTTGGCAAATAACAGCCCACAGGACAAATCTGGCCCACCACTAGTTTTTGTAAATAAAGCTTCATTGTCACACAGCCATGCAGACATACTGTCTGTGGTTCCTTTTGTGCTACAATAGTGGACCTGGCTACAGAGACTGTAAAGCCTACAAAGCCTTGAGTATCTACTATGTGACCTTTTATGAAAGAAAAATTGTTTGTGTCTCCTCTCGAAAACCCAGAATATTCTAAATGCCAGTCTTCGTGTAATATAGTTTTTGTATTATGTGTAATCTCTCCAAATCACTCAAAAGGAATTTGATTTATTTTTCCAACTGACTATCCTAGTTCATATTAAAACAGGTTAGAGCAATTAACTATTAGTGTTTAAGACAGTGATTTCCAAATTTTTTTTTCAGTCAAGGATCCTTTTTATTGCTGTTCCTATCTCCAACTCGCTTATGTTTTGGAGGACTAAATGTATAAACCAGCAGTTAGTAAATGCTCTAGATTGTTGATTGTCAACTTAGCAATATCCCTGCATCAGGGAAAAGCTGGAATGACATTTCTAGAATCTCTTTCCAGTAAGGTTTTAATTTAGATGCTGCCTATGAGACGCTCTTCTATGTGACTGAGAAGGTAGAAGGAAGCAAAGCCATTACTCCCCAACTTGAGCATGGATGACTGAAGTGGGTGGGATTTTATCTTTGGTTTTCAGGTGTCCTCCTGACAATTCCTCCCTTTCTTGTTGCAGGAAGCTGACACTTTGGTGGCACTTCCCTGAGACCTCTGCCTGTATTTCTGGATTTCCTCAAAGTGGTCCTCAGTTCTTCCCTTCTTCTGCCTCTAGCACCAGTGAAAACTTCTAATTCCCTGAATGAAACTTTTGCTCTAAACACCTAGAGTGGCTTCTGTGTTTTTGGCCAAACCTTTCCCAAGTAATATAACCAGATGTTAAAGTTTCAGTTTTGGCTGAAGTTCTAGGACTAGAGTTGTCACATTTCAAAGTGAGATATCAGGTCACCTGGGGCTGACTCATAAGGAGATGGGTAAAGACTCTGGAGTCCTCACTTGCCTGAGGATATGAAAGTGTAAAAGCTGAAAAGGCTGGACAGCTAGAGATAGGAATATTTTTTTGGTAGAGAGATGTGCTAAGGGTGCTTGCTATGCCCATGAGAAAGGGTGGGGTTCACTCTCCTCAAGACTAGCCATCTCAGAAAGCTTAACATGGATTTCCACCAATTAACCTAAAGAAAATTGCTCAGGCAACACCAGTCTCTAACCGTTTATGCACACATCTGTGCACACATACACACATGCACAGGCACACATATTCATTCAACAGTAATATGATAAAGCAATTGGGTAATGAAGAATCATTTCAATTTGTGAGATCTAAAAATCAAAACAATTGAACTCATGGAGATAGAGAGTAGAAGGATGGTTACCAGAGGCTGGGAAGGGTAGTGGAAGGATTGGGGTTGGGGAGGTGGGGATATTTAACGGGTACAAAAAATAGGAAGAGTGAATAAGACTTAGTATTTGATAGTACAACAGGGTGACTATAGTCAATAATAATTTAGTCATCAATAATAATTTAATAGTCAATAATAATTTAATTGTACATTTAAAATAACTAAGAGAGCATAACTGGATTGTTTGTAACACAAGGAATAAATGCTTATGGAGATGAATACCCCATTTTACATGATGTGATTATTATGCATTATATGCCTATGTCAAAACATGTTATGTACCCCATAAATATACACACCGATATATCCACAAAAATTAAAATAAAATAAAATTATTTCAGCAACTTAGATACTTATCCACTTAAATATTATTGAATATTGTATCTTTGTCCTTGAGATTTATACTCCCCAATTAAGATAACTAGCTGGATTTTCATTATCTTAGATCTTTTTGTCTCTCTAGTTCCTTGATGCTTTGAGGTTATAACTATAACCTCAACTTGATCGACAATCGTAACTACTAAAAAGTATCTTAGGTTGCTTTATAAACTTACCTTGGAAAGATAACTCTTTTTGATTCTAAGTATGCCTCTAGGCACTTCTGAATTTGGTCAAGTAATGCATTATTGTTTTGAAAAGTTTCCAGAAGTCCTGTTCATTAAAAAAAATAGTATTGGTAAAACTGTGTTAAAATCCAATTTTTTTTTTTCAGAAAAAATTATCACTTTAAAATATAATCAATTTATGAATCTTCCTTCTAGAAAACTCTTTAATAAAACTCTTTAATAAAAATATGCTTTGAAATGTTCAAATCTAAAGTTAAAATGAGTCATGAAATTGAAATGCCAGTAAAAAAATTACAATCACATCATCAGCAAATGCTGACAGTTTGATGTCCTCTTTACCAAGCTGGATGTCCAGACAGTATCTGCTGTCTTCAAGAGACTCACCTAACCCATAACAACTCACATAAACTTAAGGTAAAGGAGTGGAAAAAGATATTCCAAGCAAATGGACACCAAAAGCGAGCAGTAGTAGTTATTCTTATAAAAGACAAAACAAACTTTAAAGCAAAGCCATTTAAAAAAGACAAAGAAGGATATTATATAATGATAAAAGGACTTTTCCAAGAAGAAAATATCATGGTTCTAAATATATATGCACCTAAAACTGGAGCTCCCAAATTTATGAATTTATAAAACAATTACTACTAGACTTAAGAAATGAGATAAACAGCAACACAATAATAGTGGGGGACTTCAATACTCCACTGACAGCACTAGACAGGTCATCAAGATAGAAAGTCAACAAAGAAACAACTTAAACTACACCCTAGAACAAATGAACTCAACAGATATTTACAGAACATTCTACCCAACAAATGCAGAACATACATTCTATTCATCAGCACATAGAATATTCTCCAAGATAGACCACATGATAGGCCACAAAACAAGTCTCAATAAATTTAAGAAAATCAAAATTATATCAGGTAATTTCTCAGATCACAGGTGAATAAAACTGGAAATCAACCGCAAAAGGAATCCTCAAAACCATACAAATACATAAAAATTAAATAACCCTAAACACTCATTCAAAAAGCTCCTAGAACTGATCAATGAATTCAGCAAAGTTTCAGGATACAAAATTAATGTACATAAGTCAGTAGCTCTGCTATACATCAACAGTGACCAAGCTGAAAATCAAATCAAGAACTCAACCCTTTTTACAATAGCTGCATAAAAAAATAAACAAACAAACAACTTAGAAATACACCTAACCAAGGAGGTGAAAGACCTCTACAAAGAAAACTAGAAAACACTGCTGAAAGAAATCATACAACACAAACAAATGGAAACATATCCTATGCTCATGAATGGGTAGAATTAATATTGTGAAAATGGCCATACTGCCATAAACAATCTATAAACTTAATGCAATTATTATCAATATACCACCATCATTCTTCACAGAGTTAGAAAAAAACAATTTTAAAATTCATATGGGACCAAAAAAGAGCCCACATATCCAAAGCAAGACAAAGCAAGAAGAACAAATCTGGAGGCGTCACATTATCTGACTTTATACTATAAGGCCATAGTCACCAAAACAGCATGGTACTGGTATAAAAATTGGCACATAGACCAATGGAACAGAATAGATAACCTGAAAATAAAGCAAAATACTTACAGCCAACTGATCTTCAACAAAGCAAGCAAAAACATCAAGTAAGGAAAGGACACTCTATTCAACAAATGGTCCAGGGATAACTTGCAAGCCACATGTAGAAAAATGAAACTGGATCTTCAATTCTCACGTTATACAAAAATCAAATCAAGATGGATCAAACACTTAAATCTAAGACCTAAAACCGTAACAATTCTGGAAGATAATATTGGAAAAAATCCTTCTTGACATTGACTTAGGCAAAAACTTCATGACCAAAATCCCAAAGCAAATGCAACAAAAACAAAGATAAATATATGAGACTTAAACTAAAAAGCTTCTGCACAGCAAAAGAAACAATAAGCAGAGTAAACAGAGAACTCATAGAGTGAGAGAAAATCTTCACAATCTGTACATCTGGCAATGGACTAATATCCAGAATCTACAAGGAACTCTAAACAAGTCAGCAAGAAAAAAGCAATCCCATCAAAAAGTGAGCTAAGGGCATGAATAGACAATGCTCAAAGAAGATATACAAATGGCCTACAAACATATGAAAAAATGTTCAACACCAGGAATTATCAGGGAAATGCAAATCAAAACCACAATGCAATACCACCCTACTCCTGCAAGAATGGCTAAAATAAAAAACAAATGATAGGTGTTTGTGTGGAGGTGGTGAAAAGGGAACACTTTTTCACTCCTGGTGGGAATGTAAACTAGGACAACCACTATGGAAAACAGTGTGGTGACTCCTTAAAGAACTAAAAAGTGGATCTACCATTTGATCCAGTAATCCTATTACTGGGTAACTACCCAGAAGAAAAGAAGTCATTATATAAAAAATATTATGCACATGCATGTTTATAACAGCACAATTTGCAATTGCAAAAAATACAGAACCAGCCCCAATGTCTATCAATCAATGAATGGGTAAAGAAAATGTGTGTATGTATGCCATGGCATACTACTCAGCCATAAAAGGGAACGAAATAATGCATTTGCAGCAACCTGGATGGATTTGGAGACCATTATTCTAAGGGAAGTAAATCAGGAATGGAAAACCAAGCATTATATGTTCTAAATCATAAATGGGAGCTAAGCTATGAGGACACAAAGGTATAAGAATGATACAATGAACTTAGGCAATGAGGGGCAAGGGTTGGAGGGAGGTGAGGGATGACAAGATAAAAGACTACACATTGGGTGCAGTGTACACTGCTTGGGTGGTGGGTGCACCAAAATTCTCAGAAATCACCACTAAAGAACTTATTCATGTAACCATATATCACCTGTTATCCTAAAACCTATTGAAATACAAATAAATAAATAAAAGAAATGCAATGGCAGTGGTATGGTCTTTTCAATAAAAGGTATTAACTAAAAAATCAAGAAAGATAATTTTAAGTAAAATTAAAATATACTGTTAATATTTTAAAAGCTTTGGTATTATTTGATAAAGGAATGCTCTAATACATTAAAATGGGGGACACTAAGAATTTTAACTATTACCTTTAATAATAATTTAAGTATTTACAAAGTGTGAACAAGTACATTTAATATGAAACATTTTTAGCTGGTGTATCCCACTTTTGGGGGGCTAGGAGTACAAATCCAAAGCCAAGCAGTTGCCTTCTCCTTGACTCTCCCAACAAAGCCAGAGTCTATACTTACTCATTGTCTGTCACTTTCTTACTGGCATCTTTTCTGTATCTTCTGCCATCTTTAAATGCCAAAATTGTGGGGATGGGATACTATTTCTTTATCATTAAACTACAGCTCCTTAAGGAGCAAGATCCATGTCTTGTTTATCTTTGTAGTTTTGGTGCCTATCACAGTAGCTGATATCCCCACCTGCCCAAGAATCAAATCCACAGTCTTTATCATGGTTTCCAAGGGTCTATGTAATCAATAAGCAGTCTGATGCCCAGTCCCCCACCTAAGTAGCCTTGCCTCTCTTGCTTCACCACCTAAGCCCTTCTGCATTCCACTGCAGCTCTCATTGGCTTTCTTGCAAACAGTTGTGCATGTGAAGCATGCACTTGCCTTTGGAGCCTTGCTTTGATTTTCCCTCCTCTTTTAACAATGTTCCTTTGATAACATACATGACTCACTCCCTTGTTTCTGCAGGTTTCTGCTCAAAAGCTTTATCAAAAAAAAAGCCTTCTGTCTGTTTGTCTGTCTGTCTCTCCCTCTCTCTCTCCCTCCCTCCCTCCCTCCCTCCCCCTCTGGCCCCTTTACTCTATTTTTTTTCATAGCTTTATCATCACCTAAAATGATCTATATAAGTCATATAAGTCTCTGTTCTTATCTTAGATCCTTAGAAGCAGATGCATTTTTGAATCAATTTTTTTTTTAATTTCATAAATTATATTTTATAACAAGTCTAGTAGGGACTGGGACAGCACTCTGTAATCAAACATAGCCTTCACAGCAAAATGTTTCAACATGACAAGTGAGTGCAGTAGATAGAATAATGGCCCTTTAGAGATGTTCATGTCCTAATCCCCCAAACCTGTCAATATGTTAGTATACATGGAAAAGAACTTTGCAGATGTGATTAAGTTAGATCAGGATCATGTGATGAAGAGACTGTCCTGGATTGTCTGGTGGACTGATCATACATAGGCCATTATAAGCAGGAGGCAGGAAGGTTGGAGGCTGATAAGGAGATGTGATGACAGAAACAGAGGTTAGTGTGCTGAGATTACAGGCTGGAAGAGGGCCATGAGCCAAGGAATGTAGGCTGACTCTAAAAGACCCAAAGAGTTTTCAATTCTATTATTCCATATAGTGTTCTTTTCCATTTCTGTCTTATGTCAGAGTTTTTGGGCAAAGAGTACAGCCCAGCAGCTGCTGCAGGGAAGCTGTCTGAGGATATTTACCAGGCTGCACCATGTGCTGCTATTTCCTGGACAACAGGCAAGCTTGCCAAGGCTTTTACTTAAAGCATAAAGTTCAAGAGCCACATATGTGCGCCCTGAAAGACTTTGATTCCACAGCCACAGAAACAGAACTTATTAAAACACATTTCAACCTTGAGACTAGAAATGCAATAAATGGTAATATTTTTTTAACTAGTTTTAATGACTTCATTAAAAATAAGGCATGGAAATTTTCATGGCTATAAATCTGTGGAGGAGCTTTAACAGAGTATCAACTGAATGTGAATGTTTGTCTCCTTATCAAAATTCTGAGATGAAAACATCACTGATACCCTAGAGTAATGTCTCCAAATCATAAAAACAGCAAAAATAGGCAGATTCTCCTTTTCCAAAACTACAAACTAAGCTGAGAGATAATAATAATATAAAAAGTCTAGTGTTCCATTGACATTGTTTAGTAAGTGTGTCAAATGCAAGTATTCTTTGTTACCCATACTGACTAGAATCAAGGGCTGAATGTACCACGTTATTAGGTTCCCAGAGAAGAGAAACATTTTAGGTGATTGTAGTCTTTTTGCTTGTTTGGAATTTTGTTTTATACCTGGCTGAGTAGCAGCTCGAAGAGCATTAGGCAGCCGATTCACCTTCCTCATGATTTCCTTCCATGACTTATCCACCTGAAGGAACATCTTGGCCTCTGCAGGCAATTGCCTCTGAATACCTGGAGCATTGAAAATACTTTCTAGGTAGAGCCAGTTTCTCTGGCAGGTCAGCCACTCTTCCTAGGAGAAAAATACAGACATTGTCAAATTTTAATTCCCCTATTAAAAACATATGGTTATAGTAAAAATCATGACAGAAGGAATCACTATATCTTTTTCCTTGAGGGTGGTGTTATGACTCCTCACAGGTCTTTTGAAATTAAATTCCTTACAAGGTCCAAGATTCACCTTAGTGTGATTTCATCCCACTGTCTACAGGTTTTCCATGTAGTTACCAGAGTTCTAACGGGTTTTCCATGTAGTTACCAGAATAGATCCAGAGAAACATGATTAAAATACCCACAGGAAAGATTCAGGGGGCAGCACCATGCTTATGTAAGAAAATCTAGAGGGAAGAGGAAAGTTTAGTGACCATTTTCAAATATATACAAGATGTTTGTGAAAAAAGTTTGTTTTTTTCTCTCATCTCTATCATGTATATATTCTTCCTTTACCTTTCTTTAAAAAAAGAAAATTAAAAAAAAACCCTGCTCATGACAGCAAATGTGGAGACTGGAAGAAGAAAATCATGCATTCCCTTGGCTTTTAGGCAATCACTGTCAAAAAGAAATCAGAAATACAGGGTCAGAAATTAAATGTCTGTAGACCTCACCTTTCGTCTGTGTCTCCTGCTGTTATTGCATGTGTGCACCAAAAATCCATGAAAGAGTTCCTCACTTCTCACTCTAGGTTTGGGAGTAAGTTCAAATTTCACAACCACTTCCTGGTTTATCTCAGGTCTCACACTTTCCAAGCAATTCATTCTCTGGAGGGTCCTCATTATTCAGCTCAGGCTTCTTTCAAGACCCTCTATGAAAATGTCCCCCTTCACTTTGATCTGTAGTCCCTCCCTTCACAAAGTTCGGCCATCAGTCCAGAAGGCTGGACAGGGCCCAGACAATGTGGTTGGTTGAAGAAGATGAATTTCTGAGAAAGTTCTCTTTGTAACAAAGTTGGAACAAGTTATTTTTTCATCTTACTTCCTTTATTATTTCATAGATAACTTTTCAGATTAGAAAATCTGGAAACCTAAACATAATTAAGTCAAGCTAAGTATCTGAAGTCTAAGAAAGAGACTGGATGGGAACAAAGTGAGATTAGTGTAAGTGGGTTCTTTGCTTTGCTATGGGACAATTGAAGGTGGAATAAAATTAAAAGGACATGTGTACCACAAGGAAAGATTCCAAGGAGACTTCAAGCAACAAAGAGCATTCTTCCAGTAAATATAAAGTTACAGCAAGATTCATAAGGTGGCCCTTAAGATGTGGTGTTTACATCCTTGTGTAACCCTCTCCCCTTGAGTGTGGGTGCCATCTGTGACTCGCTCCCAGGCATATGGGATGTGGCAAAGATAACAGAATGTACATAATTATGTTCATATTATGTAAGGCTGTACTAGTCATCTTGCTAGGATCCTTTTCTTCCTTGCTAGACTGATGTAGCCAACAGTCATGTTGGGGAAGCCCACACATAAAAAAAAAAAAGAAAACAAAACAAAAACCTGTGGGCAATGCCTAGGAGCTGAGGATGGCCTCCAGCTGAGAGCCAGCAAGAAATTGAAGCCCTTAGTCCAAGAATTGCAATAAAATAATTTCTTCCAACAACTGGAGTGAGCTTGGAAGTGGATCATTCCCTAGTTAAACTTCTGATGAGAACCCAGTCTGGCTGACATCATGTTTGCAACCTTGTAAGACCCTGAGGAAGAGGCCTCAGGTAAACCATGCCAGAATTCCTGAGCCACAGAAACTGTGAGATAATAAATATATATTGTTTAAGTTTGTAGTATTTGTTTCACAGCAAAATAAGAATATGGGCATGCTTTGTTTTACTGTGTTTCACTTTATTGCACTTTGCAGATATTGCATTTTTTACAAATTGAAGTTTGGAGGCAACCCTGCATCAAGAAAGTTAATTCATGCCATTTTTTCCAACAACATGTTCTCACTTTATCTCTGGGTCACATTTTGGTAATTCTTGCAATATTTAGAACTTTAAAAATACTATTATTAAGAATTATTATTTTTATATCTGTTATGGTGATCTGTGATCAGTCATCTTTGATATTAAGATTATAATTGTTTTGGGGTACCATGAACCATGCCCATATGAGATGGCAAACTTAACTGATAAGTATTATATATGTTCTGATTGCTCCACTGACTGGCTGTTCCCCTGTTCCCCCATCTCATTTCTTCTCTTCAGTGTCCTCCCCCCAACTCCCTGAGACACAACAATATTGAAATTAAGCCAATTCATAACACTACAAGGGCTTAAGTGTTCAAGTGAAAGAAAGAGTCACATGTCTCTCAATTTAAATCAAAAGTTAGAAATGATTAAACTTAGTTAAGAAGGCATATCAAAATCCAAGATATGTCAAAAGCTTAGCCTCTTGGACCAAACAGTTAAGACAGTTGTGAATGTAACTTCAGTGAACACACAAATGATAAAAAGTCAAAAACCTATTTCTGATTTGGAGAAACTTTGAGTGGTCTGAATAGAAAATAAAACCAGCTACAACATTCCCTTAAGCCAAAGCCTAGTCCGAGGCAAGACCCTAACTCTTTTCAATGAGAGGTGAGAAATCTGTGGAAGAAAAGTTTGAAGGAGGCAGAGGTTGATTCGTGAGACTGAAAGAAGCTATCACTGTAACATAAAAGTGCAAGGTGAAGCAGAAAGTGCCGATAAAGCTGCAGCAAGTTATCCAGAAGATTTAGCTAAGATCATTGGTGAAGGTGGCTACTCTCAACATCAGATTTTCAATGCAGACACAATAGCCTTCTATTAGAAGAAAATGCCATCTAGACTTTCATAGCTAATGAAGATAAGCCAATGCCTGGCTTCAAAGACTCAGAGGACAGGCTGACTCATGTTAGGGAAAAATGCAGGTGATGACTTTGAGTTAAAACCAACGCTCATTTACCATTCAAAAAACCTCAAGGCCTTTAAGAATTATGCTAAATCTACTCTTGTCTATGCTCTAAAAATGAAACAAGAAAGCCCATGTGACAGCATATCTGTTTAAAGCATCATTTATTAAAGATTTAAGCCTACTGTTAGACCTACTGCTCAGAAGAAAAGACTTCTTTCAAAGTATTACTGTTCATTGACAATGGACCTGGTTACCCAAGAGCTCTTATGGAGATGTACAAGGAGATTAACGTTGTTTTCATGCCTGCTAACACAACATCCATTCTGCAGCCCATGGATTAAGGAGTACTTTAAACTTTAAAGTCTTATTATTTAAGAAATACATTTTGTAAGGGGTTATATCTGCCATAGATAGTAATTCCTCTGATGGATCTGGGAAAAGTGAATTTAAAAACCCTCTGGAAAGGACTATTCATTCCAGATGCCATTGAAAATATTTGTCATTTATGGGAGGAGGTCAAAATATTAACACTAATAGGAGTTTGGAAGAAGCTGATTCTACTGTATAGATTACTTTGAGGGATTCAAGACATCAGTGGAGGAAATAACAGCAGACGTAGTGGAAATAGAAGAACTAGAATTAGAAGTGGAGCCTGAAGATGTGACTGAATTGCTGCAATATTATGATAAAACTTGAACAGATGAGGAGTTGCTTCTTATGGATGAGCAAAGAAAGTGGTTTTATGAGATGGAATCTACTCCTGGTGAAAATGCTATAAACATTGTTGAAATGACAACAAAGGATTTAGGATATTACATAAACATAGTTGGTAAAACAGCAGCAGGGCTTGAGAACATTGAGTCCAATTTTGAAAGAAGTCTGTCATGGGTAAAATGCTATAAAATATTGCATGCTACAAAGAATTTTTTTTTATAAAAGGAACAGTCAATAAATGTGGCAAACTTCATTGCTGCCTTATTTTAGGAAATTGCCACAGCTCCCTGCCACCTTCAGCAACCACCCATAAACATTGAGGCAAGATCTTCTACCAGCCAAAAGATGATGAGTCACTGAAGGCTCAGATAATCATTAGCATTTTTAGCAATATAGCATTGCACACTTAATGGACCACAGTACAGTATAAAAATAATTTCAACTTATATTTCAGATTCAGGGTTACATATGCAGGTTTGTTAAATGAGTATGCTGTGTAATGCTGAGGTTTGAGATATGAATGACCTTTTCACTCAGATAGCGAGCATAGTATCCAATAGATAGTTTTTCTGCTTTTCTGCTTTTGCACCCTTCCTTCTCTCCCCTCTTTAGTAGTCTCCAGTGTCTATTGTTCCTATCTTTATGTCCATGTGTTCCCAATTCAACACAACTTCTTATGTTCTTGGAAACAAAAAATTCATGTGGCTTTCATTATTGCAACGTTTGGATTATTGTGGTGGTTTGGAACCAAATCTGCCATATCACTGAAGTATACCTGTGCGCCATATCACTGAAGTATACCTGTGCAAGGGTGATGGTAATAGCATTAAGCTGTATACTTATGTAAAGAAGAGCTCAATACCTGTGCATTTCTCTTACATTCTAAACACGACAACGTGTCCACAGTTAAAGTTTCCATTATAAAACCATACAATATTTAAATAATAAAACAAATTATTTCTAAGGTCCTTGTGACTCTCTAATTCTCTGAGTGTATTAATTGAAATTATTCTTACTCACCAGTGTTTGATTAAATAAAGCAAGTTGTTTTTGCCATTCATCCACTCGAGTTTTCTGTGGACCAATGTAATGTGATGAGGCAAGGGTTGCAACATTGATGGTGCTATCATCAAGAAGGACCTTTAAAGGAAGGGGAAGAAAATATATGCAGCACCACGTATTTGTGCTCTCAGTAATATTTCAGATACATAATCCCAAGAGTCCACGTAAAGGCAAACTCATTGAATTAATAGCTTAGCCCCTCCTACTGTTTCCTACTCATCAATTTCCCTTCATTATTCACATCTTTGTGGCACTGTGATGTTCTTTCAAAGGTCACCCAGGACTTCTGATTGCCAAATTTCTGTTGCTCCTGTAATTATTAATGGTACAAGTTTTTGTATGGTTCGACACTCTTCTCCTCTCTCCCCCCACTATTAGGTAACTAGTACTTTCTTAACACAATTTGGTCACGTGGTCTTGCCTTCATTTCTCAAAATATCATATACTGGCAAAATTGCCTGTTGTCTGTCCAGTGAATTATCACTTTCTCTCAATTATCTTAAGGGAGAAATGAACTCATTCATATCAACCTCTGAATGGTTATAATAGTTTCTCCTCCACCTCCATAGTCTACTACTCCCCTTTATACAACAGCATCTCTCACAGAGCACGTGACTTTTTAAAAATGTGTCTGTTAATCTGAAAGATTTAATGATCCATTTCAATAATAAGCTTTTGAGAGTAGAAGCCGCACCATCTGACATCAATTGCCCTAAACTTACTGACCTCTTTGAGTCTCCTCTCCCATCCACAGTGCAGAGTGATGTCTGGTCTTGCTCTTCCAACCTATACCTGGCAAAGCCATTTTACCTCTAATTCTAGTCTCAGTACACTCTATTAGGCCAGAGCATTGCCTTTTAAGTTGGGCTACGTGACTGAGCTCTCTTTGTTAAACAAATGTTCCTTCAGATTTTAAATGATAAAGACAATTCCAAACACACGGGTTAGATTTATTTTCTTTTATGGTTGACAGAGCATGGCCGTCGTTTCCTAATTTCAACACATTCAAGTGAATTTAGCCTTTTAGTGTGCTATAAACATGAAATGTTCATTCAGGTTTCTTTGCCTTGTTTACAGGGTTTGAAGCGGCCTTTAAATTTTTCTATGTCTATCAAATCCCATCTAATATTTAAGATCCACCTTGTTATGACTGGTCTAGGAAGAATGCTCTGATCATTTCAGCTGTAACTGATCTTTCTGTTTTCCTAAATTCCTCAACAGTTACCAACTACAGGTTGCAACTCTTACATATATATGCCATTTTTAATGCTTTGTTAAATATTTCATGTACGAGCATTTGTGTCAATTATTTGCATTCATCTTGCTTTTCCAATTAGATTTTTTCTTCTTAAGTGACTCTCATTTTATTCCCTCATCATAATCTCTCACAGAAGATTTAGAACTAGCTGTGGATGGAACCTTTACCATAAGTTTTCAATAATCTGGTTACCCACCTGTATGTCATCTGTGCCGCCCAGTATAAACACATCTTTGGCATCACGGTGAGGCAGAATGACAAATTCAGTTGTTTTCCAAGAGTCCTCCACCTTAGAAATAATTCAAGTCTTAGGATATCTAAATTCACTGTGTTTAGATAATCAATAAATTCATGGGAGATGAAATAAGTAAAAACTTCATAATTATCTCATTTTCCTCCTTATTGCCCTTTAAAATTCAAAAAATCTTCTTCTTGGATAGATGACACTGACTTGCTTAATTTTATTTGATATTAACACACATGCTTTGAGAGAAAAAAATCTTTTTATGCAGATGATTAGTAGGTGTGTATATATCTTTAGGGTAAGGAGATAGTATCAAAACTAAGAAAATCTTAATGTCTTTTGAAGCATTTAACAGATTTCTCTGGTAGTTTGGAAGATAATGTATTTGGGTTTAAAAGATCTTTCTTGGTATATAGTTTTTTATATAAGCATGCACATTTCAAACCTTGTGGCCATCAAGTTCCTATGTGCTATAGGATAAGCAGAAGGAGGAGATTTTTAGAGGTGAAAACAGTAATATCTGTTGTAAGGAAACAATAGAGGGATGACTAATAATGAGAGAGTGAAAGCTGCAACATTGAAAAATCCATCCAGATTACCAAAAGTGAATCTGAACACTTTCACATTCCCTAATTATATAGATAAATATATATTCCAGATTTACCTTTTTAAGAATTGCTTCTAAGGCAGCTTCTCCAGAAGCCTGTCCAGATATGTCCCGGATTTCTTGACCAAAGTCAAAAACATGCAACTCGGAGAGTCTCTCCAAGGTTAATGGAATTTCAGTATCCACTAGAGTGGCATCAACTGTTTGTTCAATAGCTGCCCAATGTCTTGGCTTCAAAGCCGGATTCCTCAAGTCAATGATAACTGGAAGCTGAAAAACAAACACTCTCAGAGACATGAAGACATGATGCTTTTTATCTTAAAAATATAACCCAAAGCTTCTGGTTTCAAATTGTGCATGTAGAGAGCTGGAAAGAGCACCACTTACCCATCTTTCCACAAAGCAAAATCTGGACAACTGTAAATTAATGACTCTAATTGAGCCTATTGAAAACCAAGTTTGCAGGGCAGAATCAACTCAAAGTTTGGAGGGAGACTGATACCAACAGGTTTCTCCACAAGGAGAAACAGTAACTGAGAATTTTCCTACTGGGGCAGATTCCTTGGGATGACATATGAACTATTAAGAAGATAAGAAGATTCAGCTAAATTAAAAAAATAGAGTGCTAAAGATTAAGTGTGGGGTAGCAGGAGAATGGAAAGTCTCTGAGCCTACAAATACAGTGGTGTTGACAGTGAAGATTGAAAGGACTCTTAAGCAAGCTTCCTTTATGATGCTGGCTGGGGGAGGGAAACAGTGGCCATTATATAGTAATTCTAACAAATTCATCTTCCTCTGTGGAACAAACCCCTTGACGTACAGAGAAAGGAACAACAAACTGCTACCTTAAGGCACTGGTGATAACTCATTGACAATATCTTCCCATAACTGGAGAAATAGAACATGGAAAAAAACAATTTACCCTTGAGGGAGGGACAGAAATAAATGCTAGGCTCACTACAGCTGGAGAAGTGGGAGGAACACCTGCGATAGGAATTCTGAGAACAAGAGCTATAGCACCTCACTAAGATAGAGGTTTAATCAGAGCATGAGGGGAATGTTCCTTCTCACCTCTCCCACCAGGTTAACAAATGTTGAATAAGAATACCAGTGGGATACAGAGTAGAAAGCTGCAAATGACAGATTCTCAGTGGGGCACAACACAAAGGGAAGACCCAAGGTCAGGGGAAAATAGGAATTGAGAAAATAACCTTTGGTAAACCAGCCCAACCCAAAATTCAAGGTATCACTAGAAAAATTTGAAGCCTGTGGTGCACTGAGGGTAACCATAGCAACATCAACCCTTAAACCTAGCCCAATTCCTAACTACATTTAACACAACATGTCACACAAAAATCCAAGTAGAAGAAGAGGCATGCTCATTTCCAAGCATAAATATTATTTGCTTTGGTATTTACCGTACTATATAAGATATCTGGCTTTGAACAGAAAATTAAGATGCATGTGAAAAGGCAAGAAAAAACACACATCTAAGAGACAAAACAATAATCAGACCCAGAAATGATACATATGTTGGAAGTAGATAATTTAAAATAACTATGATTAATATGTTAAAGGTGCTAATGGAAAAGGTAGATAACAAGCAAAATCAGTTGGGAAATGTCAACAGAGAGAAGGAAAGTACAATTACAAATTGAACTAAAATGCTAGAAATAAAAAAGACAGTACAAAAGATAAAGAATGCCTTTAATGGGTTTAACACAGCCAAGGAATTAATGAACTTGAAGATAAGTGCATATAAATTCCAGAAACTGACATGCAGAGAAAAAAGAGGGAGAAGAGAAAATAAAAACAAAACAGAGCATCCAAGACCTGTGGGACAATGTCAAATCGCCTAATGTACATATCATAGAAATCACAGAAGGAAAAGAGAGACAGAAAACAGAGCAGAAGAAATGCTTGAAAAATAACAGCTACAAAAATTTTCAAAATTAAAAACAAGTACCAAATCACAGATCCAAGAAACTCAAGAGAACATCAAGCAAAATAAATTTGAAAAGTAAACAACAACATACGCACACCTAGGCATACTCTATTCCTAACTGATGAGAATCAAGACGAAGAGAAAATCTTGAAGGTGGCCAGACAAAAAAGGACACATCATCTATAGAACAACAAGAATTTAAGGAGAGAGATCCAAGATGGCCGATTACTAGCAGCTCAGGATTGTAGCTCCCAGTGAAAGCGCAGAGAACAAGAGGACGCCACAGTTTCAGACGAATTTTTGTTGCTCATGGACCAGGAGATTCCCAGCAGAGGAGTCCCACGGGTCGCCAGCGTGACTCTTGTGGCCAGTGCGGCGGTTTTGCCGGCTCCCTGGCATGGTGGTTCTTGGTGCAGAGTAAACGGGACTGGGTCCCCTTCTGGTCAATGTTTGGAACTCTGGGAAGGCAGAGTTGCCTATTCAGCTGATTGAAAAAGGGACTCAAGAAGGAAGCCAGACCGGAGATTCCCAGGCAGAAAAGCACCATCAATCTTAACACCGCTGTTTTAGTCGGCGCAGTGGGTTGCTCAGATTCTGGCGCTGGGAATCAACAAGTTGGATATCCACTCAGAGACCTAATTTGAAAGTCGGTAATTACAAAGACGACATGTGGATAAATTTACAATGATGGGAAGAAACCAGCATAAAAAGGCTGAGAATACCCAAAATCAGAATGCCTCTCCCGCTACAGGAGATCACAGTTCCTCATCAACAAGGGAACAAGGCCAGATGGAGAATGAGTGTGTTCCATTAACAGAATTAGGCTTCAGAAAGTGGATAATAAGAAACTTCTGTGAGTTAAAAGAACATGTCCTTGCCCAACATAAAGAAACTAAGAACCTTGAAAAAAGGTTTGATGAAATCCTAATGAGAATAGACAATTTAGAGAGGAATATAAGTGAATTAATGGAACTGAAGAATACAATACGAGAACTCTGTGAAGTATGCACAGGTTTTAACAGTCGAATTGATCAAGCAGAATAAAGGATATCAGAGGTCAAAGACCAACTTAATGAAATGAAATGAGAAGACAAGATTAGAGAAGAAAGAGTAAAAAGGAATGAGCAAACTCTCCAAGAAATACGGGACTATGTGAAAAGACCTAATTTACATTTGATAGGTGTACCTGAATGTCATGAAGAGAATGAATCCAAGCTGGAAAATATTCTTCAGGATATTATTCAGGAAAACTTTCCTAACCTAGTAAGGCAGGACAATACTCAACTCCAGCTAATCCAGAGAACATCACAAAGATATTCCTCAAGCAGAGCAACCCCAAGACACATAAACATTAGATTCACCACGGTTGAAATAAAGGAGAAAATTCTAAGGGCAGCTAGAGAGAAAGGTCAGGTTACCCATAAAGGGAAGCCTATCAGACTCACAGCAGATCTCTCAGCAGAAACCCTACAAACTAGAAGAGAGTGGGGGTCAATATTCAATATCCTCAAAGAAAAGAATTTTCAACCTAGAATCTCATATCCAGCCAAACTAAGCTTCATAAACGAAGGAAAAATAAAATTTTTCATGAACAAGCAAGCACTCAGAGATTTCATCACCACCAGGCTTGCTTTACAAGAGCTTCCGAAAGAAGCATTATACACAGAAAGGAACAACCAGTATCAGACATCCCAAAAACTTACCAAACGGTAAGGAGTATCTCCATAATGAAGAATCTACATCAACTAATGGGCAAAATAGCCAGCTAGCATTAAACGACAATATTAAACTCACAAATATCAATATTAATTCTAAATTTAAATGGATTAAATTCCCCAATCAATGACACAGACAGGTAAATTGAATAAAAAGTCAAAACCCATCGGTATGCTGTATCCAGATCCATCTCATAAGCAAGGACACACGAAGACTCAAAACAAAGGGTTGGTGGAAGACTTACCAATGAAATGGAGAGGAAAAAAAAAAAAAAAAAACCAGGAAGCGATCCAAGATGGCCGATTAGGAGGAAGTCGGGATTGCAGCTCCGAGAGAAGGTGCAGAGGGTGAGTGGACGCTGCATTTCCAGACAGATTTTTACTGCCCACAGACCAGGAGATTCACAGGAGGAGGAGCCCCACGGGTCGCCAGCACCGCTGGTCTGACCGGCGTGGCCGCTCAGCCCACACCCTGGGGCGGGGGGCAGTGGCTCGTTGAGCAGAGTGAGAAAGACTGAATCCCCTCTGAGCCAGCAAGGGGAGCTGAAACAGGAAGTCAAGCCAGGAGATTCCTGGGCAAGGGCGCACTACGAATCTCAGAGCTGAAGCTTCGGCTGATGCAGCGGCTCACAGGGCAGCAGATTTTTACTGCCCACGGACCAGGAGATTCACAGACGGAGGAGCCCCATGGGCTGCCAGCGCCACTGGTTGGACTGGAGCGGCTGCTCGGCCAACGCCTGGTACAGGGGGCAGCAGCTCCTTGTGCAGAGTGAACAAGACTGGGTCCCCTCTGGGCCAGCAAGGGGAGCTGAGGCAGGGAGTCAAGCCAAGAGATTCCCAGGCAAAGAGGGCGCCACGGGAAGCACGGCTGAACCCGGGATGGTCCAGCTCAGTGGGGGAGTGGCGTCCCCCACGGGGAAACACCCTGCAGTTCCCAGGGCAATTTGCAGTAACCAAGGTAACCAGCCACTACAGAGACTCCGTCACTACAGGGGCGGGCCAAGTTAGCGGAAGCAGTTCTAACTACACCCATATAAACAGGACTGCAGGGAAGTTCACACGGAAGCTGAAGTTCACACAGCAGCTCAGCGAAGCCTCTGCAGGCTGAGTGTGACTAGGCTGCCACCTTGTGGAAAGAGAAAATGATAGCAGGACAGTGGGAAATCATAAAGCACTAACTCCCTGGGACAGAACACCTGGGGGGAAGAAAAGGGGGTTTATGAGTTCTGCTGCTGCAGACTTAAAATTACCAAAATCAGAAAGACAGCAACTACAAAGTCGATAGGTGGATAAATCCACAAAGATGGGAAGAAACCAGCGCAAAAAGGATGAAAACACCCAAAACCAGAACACCTCTCCTCCTACAAGGGAGCACAACTCCTCACCAGCAAGGGAACAAGACTGGATGGAGAATGAGTGTGATGAAATGACAGAATCAGCTTTCAGAAAATGGATAATAAGAAACTTCCGTGAGCTAAAAGAACATGTTCTAACCCAATGCAAAGAAACCAAGAACCTTGAAAAAAGACTTGACAAAATGCTAATGAGAATGGACAACTTAGAGAGGAATATGAGTGAATTGATGGAGCTGAAAAACACAACACGAGCACTTCGCAAAGCATGCACAAGTTTCAACAGCCGAATTGACCAAGCAGAAGAAAAGATATCAGAGGTCGAAGATCAACTCAATGAAATAAAACGAGAAGGCAAGATTAGAGAAAACAGGGCAAAAAGGAATGAACAAAGTCAACAAGAATTATGGGACTATGTGAAAAGACCTAATCTACGTTTGATAGGGGTACCTGAATGTGACGAAGAGAATGAATCCAAGCTGGAAAATACTCTTCAGGATATTATCCAGGAAAACTTCCCCAACCTAGCAAGGCAGGCCAATATTCAAGTCCAGGAAATACAGAGAACACCAAAGATATTCCTCTAGAAGAGCAACCCCAAGGCACATAATCATCAGATTCACCAGGGTCGAAATGAAGGAGAAAATACTAAGGGCAGCCAGAGAGAAAGGTTGGGTTGCCCATAAAGGGAAGCCCATCAGACTCACAGCAGATCTCTCAGCAGAAACCCTACAAGCCAGAAGAGAGTGAGGGCCGATATTCAACACCCTTAAAGAAAAGAACTTTCAACCCAGAATTTCATATCCAGCCAAACTAAGCTTCATAAGTGAAGGAAAAATAAAATCCTTTGAGAACAAACAAGTACTCAGAGATTTCATCACCACCAGACCAGCTTTACAAGAGCTCCTGAAGGAGGCACTACACATAGAAAAGAACAACCAGTACCAGCCACTCCAAAAACACACGAAATGGTAAAGAGCATCAACACAATGAAGAATCTGCAGCAATCAATGGGCAAAACAGCTAGCTAGCATCAAAATGACAGGATCGAATTCACACTTAACAATATTAATCCTAAATGTAAACGGACTAAATGCCCCAATCAAAAGACACAGACTGGCAAATTGGATAAAAAGCCAAAACCCATCAGTGTGCTGTATCCAGGAAACCCACCTCACATGCAAGGATACACAAAGGCTCAAAATAAAGGATGGAGGAAGATTTTCCAAGCAAATGGAGAGCAAAAAAAAGCAGGAGTGGCAATTCTCATCTCTGATAAAATAGACTTTAAAGCAACAAAGATCAAAAGAGACAAAGAAGGACATTACATAATGGTAAAAGGATCAATGCAACAAGAAGAGCTAACGATCCTAAATATATATGCACCTAATACAGGAGCACCCAGATACATAAGGCAAGTTCTTAAAGACTTACAAAGAGACAGACTCCCACACAATAATAGTGGGAGACTTCAACACACCATTGTCAATATTAGACAGATCAACGAGACAGAAAATTAACAAGGATATCCAGGATTTGAACTCAGACCTGGAACAAGCAAGCCTAATAGACATTTACAGAACTGTCCACCCCAAATCCACAGAATATACATTCTTCTCAGCACCACATCACACCTACTCTAAAATTGACCACATAATTGGAAGTAAATCACTCCTCAGCAAATGCAAAAGAACGGAAACCATAACAAACAGTCTCTCAGACCACAGTGCAATCAAGTTAGAACTCAGAATTCAGAAACCAACCCAGAACCGCATAGCCTCATGGAAAATGAACAACTTTCTCCTGAATGTTGACTGGATAAACAATGAAATGAAGGCAGAAATAAAGATGTTCTTCGAAACCAACAAGAACGAAGACACCACATACCAGAATCTCTGGGACACATTTAAAGCAGTCTCTAGAGGAAAATATATAGCAATAAGTGCACACATGAGAAGAAAGGAGAGATATAAAATTGGCACCCTATCGTCAAAATTCAAAGAGCTAGAGGAGCAAGATCAAAATAACTCAAAACCTAGCAGAAGACAAGATATAACTAAGATCAAAGAAGAATTGAAGGAGATAGAGACACGAAAAACCCTACAAAAAAATCAATAAATAAAGGAGCTGGTTTTTTGAAAAGATCAACAAAATAGACAGACCACTATCCAGACTAATAAAAAAGAAAAGAGAGAATAACCAAATAGATGCAATAAAAAATGATAAAGGGGATATCACCACAGATTCCACAGAAATTCAAACCATCATCAGAGATTATTACAAACCACTCTATGCACATAAAATAGTAAACCTGAAAGAAATGGATAAATTCCTGGACAGTTGCCTCCTCCCAAGCCTAAACCAGGAAGAAGTCGAAACCCTGAATAGACCAATAACAAGGTCTGAAGTCGAGGTAGCAATTAAGAGCCTACCACCCAAAAAAAGCCCAGGTCCAGATGGATTCACAGCCGAATTCTACCAGACATACAAAGAGGAACTGGTACCATTCCTACTGAAACTATTCCAAATAATCCAAAAAGAGGGAATCCTTCCCAAATCATTTTATGAGACCAACATCATCCTAATACCAAAACCAGGCAGAGACTCAACAAGAAAAGAAAACTACAGGCCAATATCCATGATGAACATAGATGCAAAAATCTTCAATAAAATACTGGCAAGCTGATTGCAACAGCACATCAAAAAGCTTATCCACCATGATCAAGTAGAATTCATCCCGGGGATGCAAGGCTGGTTCAAAATACGCAAGTCTATAAATGTAATTCACCACATAAACAGAACCAAAGACAAAAACCACATGATTATCTCAATTGATGCAGAGAAGGCCTTCGACAAAATTCAACAGCCCTTTATGCTAAAAACTCTCAATAAACTAGGTATCGACGGGACGTATCTCAAAATAATAAAAGCTATTTATGACAAACCCACAGCCAATATCATACTGAATGGGCAAAAACTGGAAGCATTCCCTTTGAAATCAGGCACTAGACAAGGATGCCCTGTCTCACCACTCCTATTCAATATAGTACTGGAAGTTCTAGCCAGAGCAATCAGGCAAGAAAAAGAAATAAAGGGTATTCAATTAGGAAAGGAGGAAGTCAAATTGTCTCTATTTGCAGACGACATGATTGTATATCTAGAAGACCCCATCATCTCAGCCCAAAATCTCCTGAAACTGATAAGCAACTTCAGCAAAGTCTCAGGATACAAAATCAATGTGCAAAAATCACAGCATTCCTATACACCAATAACAGACTTAAAGAGAACCAAATTAAGAACGAACTGCCATTCACAATTGCTACAAAGAGAATAAAATACCTAGGAATGCAACTAACAAGGAACGTAAAGGACCTCTTCAAGGAGAACTACAAACCACTGCTCAACGAAATAAGAGAGGACATAAACAGATGGAGAAACATTCCATGTTCATGGTTAGGAAGAATTAATATCGTGAAAATGGCCATACTGCCCAAAGTAATTTACAGATTCAACGCTATCCCCATCAAGCTACCAATGACCTTCTTCACAGAACTGGAAAAAACCACCTTAAACTTCATATGGAACCAAAAGAGAGCCTGCATAGCCAAGTCAATTCTAAGCAAAAAGAACAAAGTGGGAGGCATCACACTACCGGACATCAAACTCTACTACAAGTCTACAGTAATCAAAACAGCATGGTACTGCTACCAAAACAGAGATATAGACCAATGGAACAGAACAGAGGCGTCGGAGGCAACACAACATATCTACAACCACCCGATCTTTGACAAACCTGATAAAAACAAGCAATGGGGAAAGGATTCCCTGTTCAATAAGTGGTGTTGGGAAAACTGGCTAGCCATATGCAGAAAGCAGAAACTCGACCCCTTCCTGACACCTTACACTAAAATTGACTCCAGATGGATTAAAGACTTAAACATAAGACGTAACACCATAAAAACACTAGAAGGAAACCTAGGGAAAACCATTCAGGACATAGGCGTAGGCAAGGACTTTATGACCAAAACACCAAAAGCATTGGCAACAAAAGCCAAAATAGACAAATGGGACCTAATCAAACTCCACAGCTTCTGCACGGCAAAAGAAACAGTCAATAGAGTGAATCGGCAACCAACAGAATGGGAAAAAATTTTTGCTGCCTACCCGTCTGACAAAGGGCTGATATCCAGATTTACAATGAGCTAAAACAGATTTACAAGAAAAAAACACACAAGCCCATTCAAAAGTGGGCGAGGGATATGAACAGATACTTTACAAAAGAAGACATACATGAGGCCAGCAAGCATATGTAAAAATGCTCATCATCAGTGGTCATTAGAGAAATGCAAATCAAAACTACATTGAGATACCATCTCACGCCAGTTAGAATGGCGATCATTAAAAACTCTGGAGACAACAGATGCTGGAGAGGATGTGGAGAAATAGGAACACTTTTACACTGTTGGTGGGAGTGTAAATTAGTTCAACCATTGTGGAAGACAGTGTGGCGATTCCTCAAGGACCTAGAAATAGAAATTCCATTTGACCCAGCAATCCCATTACTGGGCATATATCCAAAGGATTATAAATCGTTCTACTATAAGGACACATGCACACGAATGTTCATTGCAGCACAGTTTACAATAGCAAAGACCTGGAACCAACCTAAATGCCCATCAATGATAGACTGGACAGGAAAAATGTGGCACATATACACCATGGAATATTATGCAGCCATCAAAAACGATGAGTTCGCGTCCTTTGTAGGGACATGGATGAACCTGGAAACCATCATTCTCAGCAAACTGACACAAGAACACAAAATCAAACACCGCATGTTCTCACTCACAGGAGAGTGTTGAACAATGAGAACACATGGACACAGGGAGGGGAGCACTATATACTGGGGTCTGTTGGGGGGAGTAGGGGAGACAGTGGGGGGGGTGGGGAGTTGGGGAGGGATAGCATGGGGAGAAATGCCAGATATAGGCGAAGGGGAGGAAGGCAGCAAATCACACTGCCACGTATGCACCTATGCAATAATCTTGCATGTTTTTCACAGGTACCCCAAAACCTAAAATGCAATAAAAAAAAAAAAACCAGTTGTAACTTTCGTCTCTGACAAATAGACTTTAACAGTAACAAAGACTAAAAGAAACAAAGAAGGACATTACATAATGGTAAAAGGATCAATGCAACAACAGGAGTCAATGATCATAAATATATATACACCCAATATAGGAACACCCAGATACATAAGACAAGTTCTTAATGACTTATAAAGAGACTTGGACTCCCGCACAATAATATCGGGAGACTTTGACATCATATTGTTAATATTTGACAGATCAACAAGATAGAAAATTAACAGGGACATCTATGATTAGAACTCAGACCTGGAACAAGTAAACTCAGTGAATATTTATAGAATTCTTCACCCCAGGTCCACAGAACATACATTTTTCTCAGTATCACATTACACCTATTTTGAAAGTGACCACATAATTGGAAGTAAATCACTCTTCAGCGTTTGCATAGCATTTCACAGACTTAAATGAAATATTGGTTGGCTGTTTGTTATTTTCTTCTCTTATTCCTTCCTGCCTCCACTGTTAAGCACAATTATCGGCAAAAAACAGGTTTTTGATACCTATTTTTAGATTGCATTCCAGCCTGGGCAATAGAGCAAGACTCCTGTTCTCTCTCCCCCTTTCTCTTTCTCTCTCTTTCTAAGAAAAAAAAAAAAAGAATTTAAAACTACAGCAGACTGCTTGTCCAAAATCAAGCAAACAAGAAAAGAGTACCTCCAAATTACTGAAGGAAAAACAGAAACAAAAACTGTTGGCTCAGAATTATATACCCAGTGAAAATATCATTCAAAACTAAAGGATAAAGACTTCTTCAAAATAAAAACTGAGGGAATTAATTATTACCATACTTACTCTATTAGAAATATTAAAGGATATTCTTTAGGCAGAATGAACATGTTATGAGTCAGAAACTTAGATCCACACAAAGCAATAAAGAACATTGGAAATGGAATACATGTAAAGTAAAATTCATTTTCCTTCTTATTTTTATTGCTCCAAAAGGTAACTGTCTGGAGCAAAAATAGTAAAAATGAGTTATATTTATAGTATATATAAGTATAGACCTAACAACATCACCACAAAGAATGTATGGAGGAATTAATTGGGTGTATACTATTATAAGGTCTTTACACTACATGCAAAATAGTAAAATATTTGAAGGTTGATTTAATTATAAATTTATATTTTAAGCCTAGAATAACAATTTTAAACAATTTTCTAAAAATTGTATAAAAAGTATGAATAATTTCATTGAGAAGATAAAATGAAATAATAAAATATGCAATTAAATTAAAAGAAGGCACAAAAAGAGAGAAAAAGAAACAAAGAACCAGTAGACCGAAACAGCTGGCAAGGTGGTAGAATCAATACGACTATAGATATAATGACTTAAAATGTGAATGGTCTACACACACATGTTAAGAGACTAAGAATATTGGATTAAAAAAAAGAAGTCAATTGTATGCTATCTAAAAAAATCTATTTTAAATATAAAAACACATATAAAAGTAAAAATGGAGAAAGCCATATCATATGAACACTGAAAGAAAGCTGAACTAGCTATATTAATTTCAGATAATGTAAATGTTAGAAAGGAATCTTATCAGAGATAAAGAGAGACAATTCATAAATGATGAAAGGATCAATTCCTCAAAAAGAAATAACAATACAAAATGTGCACACTTCCAACAACAGAGCATCAAATTAAATGAAGCACCACTATCTTGAGGTGGCAGTAACATCATAAAATTATTCATTCATTCATTCAATCATTTATTTGTATCAGTATGAATTCATGGATATTTATTTTATAACTTGGGCTATAATACAATATTAGATTTTTTTCGCCTGAAATTATTAAGGCTTTGGCCATCGAGACTTCTTTGCCCTTTTGATATTCTCCCATGATTTTGTTTTTTGAGCCTTTCTTACTTCCTGTCACTTCAAGATGCTCCAGGCTCATCTTGTATACTTCCTGACACAATTTAATAGTAATAAAAATGAAAATCTAGATACAAATTATGCTTATTGTTACCGGGGTGTCAATGCTTTTAGGAGGTGGAACATAAATTTCCATCCCTTACGTATGGCTGTGCATAGTAACTTCCTTTCAGATAATACAATACGGAAAGAGCAATCTAATAATCCTATTTCTAGTTATTTACTCAAGTTAATAGAAAACTCGTGTTCACACAAAACAAAAAGTTGTACATGAAAGTTTATAGCAGTTTTATTAATAATCACTACAAAGTGAGACAGAACACAGATATCTTTCATCAAGTGAATGAATAAATAAACTATGATCTATCTATATAATGAAATACGGAAATAAAAATAAATGAACTGGCTGGGCGTGATAGCTCAGGCCTGTGATTCCAACACTTTGAGAGGTTGAAGCAGAAGGATCACTGGAGCCCAGGAGTTCAAGATCAGCATGAGCAACACAGTGAGATCCTGTCTCATTCTGTCACAGATGCTGGAGAGGATGTGGAGAAATAGGAATGCTTTTACGCTGTTGGTGGTAGCATTAAGTTAGCTCAACCATTGTGGAAGACAGTGTGACAATTCCTTAAGGATCTAGAACTAGAAATACCATTTGACCCAGCAATCCTATTACTGGGTATATACCCAAAGGATTATAAATCATTCTACTATAAAGACACATGCACGCATACGTTTATTGCAGTACTGTTCACAATAGCAAAGACTTGGAACCAAACAAAATGCCCATCAATGATAGACTGGATAAAGAAAATGTGGTACATATACACCATGGAATACTATGCAGCCATAAAAAAGGATGAGTTAATGTCCTTTTCAGGCACATGGATGAAGCTGGAAACCATCATTCTCAGCAAACTAACACAGAAATAGAAAACCAAACACCGCATATTCTCACTCATAAGTGGGAGTCAAACAATGAGAACACATGGACACAGGGAGGGGAACATCACATACTGGGACCTGCTGGCGGGTGGGGGACAAGGAGAGGGATAGCATTAGTAGAAATACCTAACGTAGATGATAGGTTGATGGGTGCAGCAAACCACCATGGCACATGTATACCTATGTAACGAACTTGCATGTTCTGCACAGGTATCCCAGAACTTAAAGTATAATATATATATATATATATTTTGAGACTGAGTTTTGCTCTTGTTACCCAGGCTGGAGTGCAATGGCGCGATCTCGGCTCACTGCAACCTCTGCCTCCTGGGTTCAGGCAATTCTCCTGCCTCAGCCTCCTGAGTAGCTGGGATTGCAGGCACACGTCACCATGCCCAGCTAATTTTTTGTATTTTTAGTAGAGACGGGGTTTCACCATGTTGACCAGGATGTCAACAATCCCAAAGTGCTGGGATTACAGGCGTGAGCCACCGCACCCGGCTAAAGTATAATTTTAAAAAAGCAAGAAATGAACTATTGCTTCACATGACAACAAGGAAGAATCTTTTTTCTTTCTTTTTTTTTTTTAAAGGAAGAAAGAAAGAAAGAAAGAAAGAAAAAAGAATGAAGAAGAGGAAGAAAAAGGAAGAGAAAGAGAGAGAGAGAATGGGAGTACTGCTTTCTTGCCCAGGCTAGAATGCATTTTAGAAATGGGTATTGAAAACCTCTTTTATACCAATAATTATACTTAATGATGTAGACAGGAAGGAATAAGGGAAGAAAATAACAAACAGCCAACCAATATTTCATTTAAACCTATGAAAAGGCTATGCGATTACTGAGGAGTGATTTACTTCCAATTATGTAGTCTCTTTTGGAATAGGTGTGAGGTGGTAATGTGCATTTTGTGTATTTAAAGTGGAGAGTTCTATAAATGTTTATTAAGTTTACTTGTTCCGGGTCTGAGTTCAAGTCCTGGATGTCCTTGTTAATTTTCTGTCTCATTGATCTATAGAATCGTTAGCTCTTCTTGTTACATTGATCCTTTTGCCATTATGTAATGTCCTTCTTTGCCTCTTTTGATCTTTATTGCTTTAAAGTCTTTTATCAGAGGTGAAAATTGCATCTCCTACTTTTTATTTATTTGTTTATTTTTACTCTCTGTTTGGTTGGTAAATCTTCCTCCATCCCTTTGTTTTGAGTCTTTGTGTATCGTTGCATGTGAGATGGATCGGATGCAGCATACTGATGGGTTTTGGCTTTTTGTCTAATTTGAATATATACAATTTTAATACTGCCATTTGATGCTAGCTGGTTGTTTTGCCCATTAGTTGGTGTAAATTTTTCTTTGTGTTGATGCTCTTTGCTTTTTTATATATTTTTGGAAAGGCTGATATTGGTTGTTCCTTTATATGTATAGTGCTTCTTTCAGAAGCTCTTGTAAAGCAGGCCTGGTGGTGGTGAAATCTCTAAGTACTTGCTTGTTCGCAAAAGATTTAATTTTTCCTTCGCTTGTAAAGCTTAGTTTGGCTGGATAGGAAATTCTGGGTTGAAAGTTCTCTTCTTTAAGGATGTTAAATATTGGTCCCCGCTCTTTTCTGGCTTGTAGGGTTTCTGCTGAGAGATCTGCTGTAAGTCTGATAGGTTTCCCTTTGTGGGTAACCTGACCTTTCTCTCTGGCTGCCCTTAGTATTTTCTTCTTCATTTCAACCCTAATGAATCTGACAATTATGTGCCTTGGGGTTGGTCTTCTTGAGGAATATCTTTGTGGTGTTCTCTGTATTACCTGGAGTTGAATATTGTCCTGCCTTACTAGGTTGGGAAAGTTTTCCTGAATGATATCCTGAAGAGTATTTTCCAACTTGGATTCATTCTCTTCGTCACATTCAGGTACACCTATCAAATGTAAATTAGGTCTTTTCACATAGTCCCATATTTCCTGGAGACTTTGCTCATTCCTTTTTATCCTTTTTTCTGCAATCTTGTCTTCTCATTTCATTTCACTGAGCTGGTACTCGACCTCTGATATTCTTTCTTCTGCTTGATCAATTTGACTGTTAAAACTTGTGCATACTTCGTGAAGTTCTTGTGTTGTGTTTTTCAGCTCCATCAATTCACTTATATTCCTCTCTAAACTGTCCATTCTCGTTAGCATTTTGTCAAACCTTTTTTCAAGGTTCTTAGTTTCTTTGCATTGGGTTAGAACAAGTTCTTTTAATTCACAGAAGTTTCTTATCACCCACCTTTTGAAACCTGCTTCTGATAATGGAACACACTCGTTCTCCATTAAGCCTTGTTCCGTTGCTGATGAGGAACTGCGATCCTCTGTAGAGGGAGAGGCATTCTGATTTTGAGTATTCTCTGCCTTTTTAGGCTGGTTTCTTCCCTTCATTATATATTTATCCCTCTGTAGTCTTTGTAATTACCGACTTTCTAACTAGGTCTCTGAGCGGACGTCCAACTTGTTGATTCCCAGGGCTGAAATCTGAGCAATCCACTGTACCGGCCAAAACAGCGGTGTTAAGATTGATGGTGCTTTTCTGTCCAGGAATCTCCAGACTCTGCACCAAGAACTGCCACGCTGAGGCACCAACAAAACCGCCGCGCCGGCCACAAGAGTCGCCGTGGCGACCCGTGGGGCTCCTTCGCTGGGAATCTCTTGGTCCATGAGCAACAAAAATTCGTCTGAAAGTGTGGTGTCCTCTCATTCTCTGTGCTTTCACTGGGAAATATGATCCCGAGCTGCTAGTGATCAGCCATCTTGGATCTCTCTCCTCTTTTTCTTAAAAAATTATAATTCACAGAGTTATGCTACTATCACCTCTATCTGATTTTAGAACATGTCATCACCCCAAAAGGAAACTCCATACTCATTAGGTCCCATAAGCAGTCACTCCTATTTCTTCCTCCCCATAGTGCCTGGTAACCATGAGTTTATTTTGTCACTATAGATTTCTCTATTCTGGACATTTCATATAAATGACATATGCTATCTGGCCTTTTTTTGTGTGACTGGCTTCTTTTACTTTGCATTATGATTTTAAATTTTTTATCTTAATTTTTGCAGACACTAGGTCCCACTATGATGTATAGGCTGGTCTTGAACTCCTGGGCTCAAGTGATCCTCCCACCTTGCCTTCCAAAGTATTGGTCACTGCACCCAGCCTAGCATCATGTTTTTAACGTTTGTCTATTCTGTTGCACATATGACTTAATTTCATTTTGCTACTGAATAAAATTTCATCATATAGATGTGCCACATTTTATTTCTCCATGTTATTAATTGATGGAAATTTGTTTTTTTTCTCACTTTTGGCTATTATGAACAAGGCTGCTATGAACATTTGTATTGAAGTTTCTGTGTGAATACATGCTTTCAATAATCTTGGACATCTATCTAGAAGCAGAATTACTTGGTAATATGGTAGGTCTATATTTTACATCTTGAGCAAACGCCAGACTATTTTCCAAAGTGGCTGTACCACCTTACAATCCTACCAGCAACATGTGAAAGTTCTAATTTCTGCATATTCCATACAATACTTATTCCTATATAATCTGTCTCTTTGATCATAGCCATCCTAGGGAGTGTGAAGTGCTATCTCATTGTGGCTTTGATTTGCATTTCCCTAATAACTAATGGTGTTCAGTATCTTTTCATGTGTCTTCTTTGCGGAAAGGTGTATTCAAATCCTTTGCCCATTTTAAAGGGTTATTTGTCTTTTTATTTGTAAGAGTATGTTATATATTTTGGGTACAATCACATAGAGGGATCTTAAATGCATTTTGCTGAGTGAATGAAGCCAGACCCAAAAGGCTGCATATTGTATTATTTCATTTAGATAACATTCTGTAAAAGGAAAAACTATAGAAGACAGAAGACAGATCAGTGGTTGTCTGGAATTGTGATAAAGAGAAAGGCTAACTACAAAGGGACAACACAAACAAATTATTTGGGTAATGAAATTGTTCTGTATGGGATTGTTGTATTAGATACATTACTCATTTCTAAAAACTCACAGAACTGTATGCCACAAAAAGTGACCTCTACTGTATTCAAGTTAAAAAAATATATAAACCAGGATTTCAAGGGAACCCAAGTTGGAATGCAAACTATAACAAATAAATTTGTTTATTATTGCAAGATACAATCACACTAAAGGCAATAAAGAAGAAAGAAGCTGACTTAAACAACTTGGGAAGTGTTTTGACTAGATATTGTAAGCTAAAGGGGAAAAAATATTGTGCAAATAATGCTCTTTTCAAGGTGGAAAATTTTCTTCCCATTGTGTCTGAAGCTTTACTTACTTTTCTTTTCCACATCTTTTTAGTTCTTGATTTCATCTTTAAAAAACAAAAAAATAAAAAAACTAAAATTGCCCAGGTGTGGTGGCTCATGCCTCTAATCCCAGCAATTCGGGAGGCCGAGGTGGGGATCACCTGAGGTCAGGATTTTGAGACCAGCCTGACCAACATGGTGAAACCCTGTCTCAACCAAGAAAAATACAAAAAATTAGCCAGGCATGGTGGTGGGTGCCTGTAATCCCAGCTACTCGGGAGGCTGAAGGAGGAGAATCTTTCAGACCCAGGAGGCAGAAATTGCAGTGAGACGAGACTGTGTCACTGCATTCCAGCCTGGGCAACAAGAGTGAAACTCCATCTCAAAAAACAAAGAAACAAACAAACAAAACAACAACAACAAAATACCCTAAAATTGTTTAAAAAACTAAAATCATATCCCTTTTTGTTAACCATTTCAAGCACTGGCTTAGCTGAGTTGGTTTCAAAGAGCCAGCCCTGTACACCTGGAGCCTGGTTTCCCAACTTTCTTCACATCATAGCACATCTGGAAAATGGCATAGTTATGTGGTGCAGTTATGCAAATGGACAAGGTGGATTGGACAAGTTTACCCCAGCCTCAACTAGCTCCCTAAGGGTTTGAGTGGATCAGTATCTTAGTACAACTACAACCTATTCCTGCACTATTTCCCCTAACACTTGGGAAACACTCTGAATGCCCCTTCTAACCACAGTATTCAACTGCATGATTTGGCCAACTGAAGACAGGGATGCAGCCTGTGCCACTGCAAAAAAAATGAATTTGACTATTGTTTTTTTCTGTCTGCAGAGCTGACTAATTTAATCAGGGAAGAATTCCTGATTTTGGTCTCATTAGCATCAATTAATAACCAACTGGCCAAGAGTTTTTGAAATAATTTCTATCAACCTTACCTTTTCTTTCATGGTTTCCACCTTGTATTTGAGCTGGGGCACTACACTGTTGGGTGGCAAACCTTTTTCCAGTAGAGACACAAATTTAGCATATTTAGAAACTTGACCATTGAGAACTTCTGGATCCAGGCAATCAAATTTGGACTATGAAAAATTTAAAACAAAGCAAAACAAGTTAAAACATAAAATCAAAGTCAAGTTTGAAATACTAAAAAAATTTAAAAAAGTTAATCCAAATCTACACTATATTTTTGGAAATGGCTTTACCTATTAAATTGCTAAAAATATTATATATCCAGCATCACCTGTTTATTTCTTTCATGTTCTTGTCTCCCACATCATCAAATATAGTATTGCAGTCTCTGCAATTTATTTCTGAGGATTAATATTCATAAAGTCCTCGAAGGAGACAAGTAACTAATTTTTTGCTCTTGCTAACCAGAAATTTCTCACCTAGTAGTCTTCTATTATTTGATTATGCACCTGTTTAACATAAATATTTTAAAGATGTACCGCAATATACTTATAGATCTATAATTATTTTTCTCATTATGTAAACATATATGTATACACATATATTGACATGATAGATAGCCATACATGTACACTGATGGCAGCAGAAAATTTGTAAACCTTCATTTTTCTTTTTTCGTAAATTCATTTTCCTTCTGCTCCCTAATGGATTTTCTTGTGTATTTCCTAGGGTGAATGCATCCTACATTGGAAGTCACTGCTCTAATCCACAGTGGTAATCAGAAAATTCTCTAAGCTGCTTCTTCTTAAGAATATTTTTTTACTGCTGAGATAAGTGACAAATGAGTTAAAGGAGAGCACTTAAAACTGATGTTACAGCATGCGTTTGTTTTTGTTTGTTTGTTTTCTATTTTCTCCACCAAAAGGTAAGTTCTATGTTTGAACTTTGTTCTTCTTATTCTCCACTGGCACTCCCAGCAACTAGAACATTATCTGAAACATATTTTACCATGTTACTGTTTTTTAACCAATCCATGTGGCTTCTAATTATAGGCATCAGCATAGGTAGGATGAATAAGAAGTGTAAAACAATATTTGTAAAGTTGATAGTATTTCTAACATGTCCATACCACACATGAAAATATACGTGGCCATCTATTTTGCCTCGTAGAGAGTTGACCCTTGTTAAGATTGAATATAGGGTAGATCCTAGAAACAAAACTCTATGATGGCTGTTGATATTTGGCTAATTTAAAAAGTTTACTACTGAGCTCTCAAAGGAAGATCCTAGATTTTATCACTCTATTCCATTACAGTGAACAAAATGGCTTCCTTTTTTAAAGGACAACAAAAACAGAAACCTAAAGTGTGTAGATCACAAATAAAATGCTACAATCCTTAAGAACACTGGAGCGTATGATGACAACACTGTTTGGAAGCCACAAAGTGATTAAATGTCACACAGCATGTTCCGTTGATACTTCCACTATGTAGCCTTCTAACATGAAGGACCTGAGAAGCCTGGCTTACAAGAATACTTTCTGCTCTGTAGCATACAGTGACATAAGGACCTTTATGATTTTCACTGGAAAGTTTATAAATATTCTCAGAAAATGATACCATTGCATATTTACTGGCATTAAGAAAAGCACCAGATTGTTAAAAGTTATAATTCAAATTATAAGAATTTAAGATTAATTCATATAAAAATAATTTAAGAACTGAAGGCTTTTTTTTCCCCTACCTTTAACCATTCTTGTTGGAGTTCATCCCATTCAGAGAAAGAATCCCAGAGCAATTGTTTGAGCTCCAGTTCAGCACTAACTTCTTCCAAAGCTTCAAACTTGGACACTTCTACCTATAAAAATGTAGTAAACAAAATGTGCAATTTAGTTTTCAGATATAATGATCATATGCTAGTCTCCTATTAGTAATTCTTGGTACAGTGATTACTTGGCAGAATGTAAGGCTTAAATGGGTTAAGAAAAGGAGCACTAGAAACAAACGAAAAAAAAAAACTCCATAAAACCCCACATGTTACAATTTCCATTAGAGTAATAAAATATAACTCCTGGTATTTCCTTAGGACTTAAATATTTTCCAAAGACATAAATATTATAAGAGTAACATAGGCATTCTTCTTTGAGTTGGATTATACATGCACATTTGTGCTAGACCTTCTAGGGAAAGCAGATGAGTCTTTAGAGGCACCGATTTCTGTTAGGTTTCTGTACTTAAATGGCATAAGAGGAAATGACTGTGCGGTAGCCGGTGGGGAAGACGGTGAAGTTTAAGATGGAGAGGACAGTGTGGTTTCTTACTTTTTTCTAACCATGGATTGTATACGAACCTTATGGAGAAGAAGGATGCAAGAAAATCTGAAGAAGGTGTTTTCATGAGAAGTGTTTTAAGACTGCCTTGGCTCAACGGTGGGGAAACCTTCAGGGAGTTGGTTGCACAGAAATTTTTGGGCTTTGACATTAGGAATTTAGTCTTATTTTCCATTAAGAATTGCAAATGATTTCCTGTAACCTAGATCAGTTAGGCTTTCACTCCTATTCTCCAAATAATTGAGAGCCACAGAAGGCAGGCTAGATCAGAGGCAATCAGGAAGGAATCAGTCATGGAAGATGGAAGGAGAAAGACACACTTCTATTTCAGGTTCTGTGTTTTCTAAAAATTTATTTTTTAACTAATTTTTTCTTCTGGTGGTAAAAACTACATTACATGAGATCTATTCTTTTAACAAATTTTTAAGTGTAAAGTACAGTAATGATAATGATAACAATGTTAACAAAGTTATTTAACGTACTTTTTCTAGTACTTTTTCACCTTGTATAACTGAAACTTTATACACATAGAACAGCTCCTCATTTCCCCTTCCTCCCAGCCTCTGGAAACCACCATTCTACTTCTGCTTATATGAGTTTGACTACTTTAGATATCTCATATAAATGAGATCATGCAGACTTTGTAGCTGGCTTATTTCACTAAGCATAATGTCCTCCAGGTTCATCTATGCTGTGGCATAACAGGATTTTCTCCTTTTGTGAGATGGAGTAAAATTCTATTTTATGTAGATACCACATTATCTTTATCCATTCATCTGCTGATGGACATGTAGGTTGTTTCCATATCTTGGCTATTGAGAACAATGCTTCAATGAACATGGGAGTGAAAATATATCTTCAAGAGCCTGATTCAATTATTTGGGATATATGTCCATAAATGGGATCATTGGGTCATATGGTAGTTCTATTTTTAATTTTTGAGTAACCACCATGCTCTTTTCCATAGTGTTTGTACCATTTTACATTCTTATCTACAGTGTAAAGGATTCAATTTCTTCACATCCTTGCCAACATTTGTCATTCATTTTATTTTTATAATGGTCATTCTAACAGATGTGAGGTGATACCTTCTTGTGGTTTGATTTTAATTTCCCTGATGATTATTGATGTTGAGTGTCTTTTCACATGATGTTGGCCATTTGTATGTCTTCTCTAGAGAAATATTCATTCACGTCCTTTGTCCATTAAAAAATTTGGGTTATTTGCTTTTTTGGCTGAGTTATAGGAGTTCCTTATATATAAGGAGTTTGGATGATAACCTCTTATCAAGTATATAATTTGCAAATATTTTCTCACATTCTGTATTTGCCTGTTTACTCTGTTGATTGTTCCCTTTGCTTTGCAGAAGTTCTTTAGTTTGATGTAGTTCCATTTGACTATTTTTGTTTTTGTTGCATTGGTTTTTGGTGTCACATCCAAGAAATCACAGCCAAGGCCAATGTCATAAAATTCATGAAATTTCCCCTACAATTACTTCTAGGAATTTTATAGTTTTAGGTCTTTTGTTTAAATATTTAATACATTCATTTTGAGTTGATTTTTGTATACGGGTTCAGCTTCATTCTTTTGCATGTGACTATCCAGTTCCTTAACACTATTTGTTGAAAAGACTATCCTTTCCCTGTTGTGTATTTTTGGCACCTTTGCCAAAGATGAGTTGACTATATTTGTTGATTTATTTTCGGGCTTTCCATTCTGTTTCATTGGTCTATATGTCTGAATGTATGCTGGTACCATACTATTTTAATTACTATAACTTTGTAATATGTTTTTAGATCAAGAAATGTGAGCCCTCCAGCTTTTTTCTTGTTTCTCAAGATTGTTTTGGGTACTTGAGATCTTCTGTGTTCCCTATAAATTTTAGGATTTGTTTTTAATATTTCTGTAAAAAATGTCACTGGGAATTTGATAGGGATTGCATTGAATGTATAGGTCACTTTGGGTAGTATAGGTATTTTAACAATATTGTCTTCTAATCAATGAACATGGGATATCTCTCCATTTATTTGTGCATTCTTTCATCATAGGTTTTTAGTTTTCAGTGTGTGAGTCTTTTACCTCCTAGGTTAAATTTATTTCTACTTTATTATTATTATTTTTGATGCTGTTATAAATGGCATGCTATTTTTTGATGCTATTATAAATTGTTTCCTTTATCTTTTGGATTGTTTGTTGTTAATATATAGAAATGCAACTAATTTATGTAGGTTGATTTTGTATTCTACAACTTTGCTGAGTTTATTTATTAGTTTTAATTTTTTTCCCCCTAGAATCTTAGGGTTTTCTACATATAAGACATCTAGAAAATGCTGGATCCTGTCACTACTCCAAGACAGGTGATACAGAAGTTTGTCCCTTGAGCAGTCCCCTGATAATGTACAACATTGGACAGCCACTTCAAATCTTTCCTTGTCCAGGTAGAAGCTGCGATTTGGGAGTTCTTGCTTGTTTACTCTGTACTTAGTCAGGGGTCGGGGGAGGGGTGTTAATGGCTAGTGAGTACAAACTGGTCCAAACTATTGCTTTTGTTCTCAGTGGCTTCCAACCTGGGGTCCTTTCCTGTCCATAACCAAATTCAGGAAAGAGAGAAACCAATCTCTCAGGCAGACCCCTAAAATGTCAGCATGCCATATATTCCATCCAGTTTGTCTTTCTCTCCCTCCCCAGGAAGAAGCTAAGAACTTCCTCCTAATTGTGTAGCACTGTGTTGGAGGCAGGAATTATAGTGAAAGGGTGTTAGAAATGATTCTACTGGCTTCAATAAACTGCTTATATACTTACCCATGGTGCAAGAGACTTTCAACTTGTCTTTATATTTCTCACAAAAGAAATTGGTTCAAGGGTCGTTGAGTCAGTACGTCCAAGGGAAAAAGGAAGGGCGGGGGCTTCATACTCTGCCATCTTGGTAACAGGACCAATGTTATTCTTTCTGACTCAAGGAGTGCTCACATGTGTGTTGTAGCATTTTTTTTTTTTTTTGGAGATAGAGTCTTACACTGTCACTTGGGCTGGAGTGCAGTGACGCAATCTCAGCTCACTGCAACCTCTGCCTGTCAGGTACAAGCGATTCTCCGATTCTCCTGCCTCAGCCCCCCTTGAGTAGGTGGAATTACAGGCACCTGCCATCATGCCCAGCTAATTTTTTGTATTTTTAGTAGAGATGGGGTTTCACCATATCGGCCAGGCTGGTCTCAAACTCCTGACCTCGTGATTTGCCCCCCTCGGCCTCCCAAAGTGCTGAGATTACAGGTGTGAGCCACCGCACCTGGATGAGTTGTAGCTTTTTATCAAGTAGTATTTCCTCCATATCTTGTTCCTTACTACATACCTTCCTGTCTTGTCTGGGAATAACAACTTTGATGCTGTTCTGCCTCAAGTATCACCAGCCTTATTGCCTGGTATCAAGTTCATTATTTTCAGATTTCTCTACCAATCCCTGGACCCTGAGTAGAGAGCATGCCAGATCACTTTCTGGTCATCCATCTGGGGCTCTGGAAGAGACAGGTGCATTCCCCTATGGGGTTCAAGCATGTTCCTCCAAGACTTTTGGGGAGACCAATGGCATCTTCCTTTTGCTAGGGAGCCCCTAGTTTTGACACAGAATATTTTCTTTTCTATTCTCTTTTCTTGTTGATCTCTCTAAAAGCTATTCAAAACACCTGCATCTGTTGCCCCTTTCTCTTCATGTTTTTTGAAATACCTCTTTTAGTCTTTCAAATAAACCTTTTTTTTTTTTTTTTCGGAGACAGGGTCTCACTCTGTCACCCAGGCTGGAGTGCAGTGGTGCCATCTTAGCTCACAGCAACCTCCACTTCCTGGGATCAAGTGATCTTCCCACTTTAGCCCCCCAAGTAGCTGGGACTACAGGTGTGTGCCACCATGCCTGGCTAATTTTTATATTTTTAGTAGAGATGGGGTTTCACTATGTTGGCCAGGCTGGTTTCCAACTCCTGAGCTTAAGTGATCCAACTGCTTCGATCTCTCAAAGTGCTGGGATTATAGGCATAAGCCACTGCTCCTGGTCCTCAAATATACCCTTTTACACCCATTTGTCCCTGGCTTAGCTGGGGATGTCATGTTTCTCAAATTGGCACATAAAACCAGGTTTAATGAGGTGATATTAATGGAATCATAAAATACATATGAATGTAAAAGAAGCCTGAATATTACTTAAGAAAGGATAGTGTGGTTTTAATTGACCACATTAAAAAATCCACCTACATTTTAACATAGAAAGTACAGTTCCTTGTCTGAAAGTTTTGTGTAATTCACAATTACTTTTAATAAGAAAAATATTTGGTATCTCATGTGTACTAGTCTTTAAACACTTCAAATGCAGGTAACATATCATATTTTATATCTGAGAGTATTTGTAGCACACTGACTAGCACATAGTTGTCCAAACATTGAATGTTTACAGTTACGTTATTGAAGTCCTTGTGTATATATGCCATTTCTATGCACACATTTCTAAGACAGATAGTGTAAAACTGTCATTACCTTAAAATTCTTCTGATAGGACTTATATTGAAATGCACGTTTTTGAAGGTCAGCCAGAACAGACTGCAGATTATTCAATATGAGCCTTATTTTGTCTTGCTCAGCAGAGATATCTAAAATCTGTGGATCCTGTAAATTTAAGACAGGTTTTGGTTAGTCATTCCTGCTTTTTGATAAAGACCAATTAAATTAAATGAATTAATAAACATTTTTAAGAGAGTCATTTAATTCTCTTTTCTTTTTGATTTTTAGAAATGATATTTAAAATTGTTGCTTTCCTGAATTTTAAAGCAATGCATATACATTATAAAAAGTACAGATTTGTATAAAAGTGCCATGGAGATAAAATTGTTTTAAAACATTATCTAATATATTCTCCTTATCTATTTTCATTTCCTACACTTCTTCAACCAGTGTGACTTCAGATAAGGAGAGGTGAATGCAACAGGGAAGAGAAGGAAGGGGATATGATATAAGGTAAATTTCCATTGTACAATAAAGGAATTGAAAGGCCTTTGTATTCTAAGGTGATAGAAGAGAGAAAATGAAAAATATAAATAGAAAGACATATGTTTTACGGCTGACCTGTTAGGATTTAAACCCCAGTGAATGGGAATGGAATAGTTCAAGAACAAAGCAGAAGCATGTAATTAGGTTTGGGATAATCTGAGAAAATGGAAGGAATCTGAGAACCATTACAGCTCACGGAGGCTAGTTATTCCATGTCTTAGTCCGCAGGGCTGTGCATTCAAACTGGCAACATGCTCTAGATTAGAAAAAGTCAAGGGATGTGTCCAGGATGAAGGAGCTTATATTGGCATTCTGGTGTCTTGTGACTTGGTATGATATGCAGGGAATCCTGAAGTTTTCATGTGTCTTGATTCTGATAGTGGGGACTGCTGAGAGAACTAGTGGACCAGAAGATGTCTGAGGCCAGGATGAGAAAGCTACAGATTACTTGCGACTGTAGGCTATGATGGATTGCAGCATAGGGGCTACATGGTGCCTGAAGAACCAGGAAAGACCCTTAGTTATTAACAGCAACCTGGGACAAGCAGGTGCAGCCCAGCCGAACTTCACTGGAAGCTGCTATGGTCCAGAAGATAGCATAATGAACAAATGACCTGTCCCTCCCATCTATGCACCATGAAAAAATGCAAGCTTCCCTTATGGGGCAATAGGTAGGAGGGGATGGTGGCATAGGTGAAAAAATGCCCCATAGAAAGTTAAATTTTCAGTTGAATTAAAATCTATCCAAAAGAGACCCGGGTAGAATGGAACAGATGTTTCAAACTGAAATAAATTGAGTTATCATCAGTTGCCACATTTAGGTTTTCTCCCTAATTCCCCACAACAGCAGGAATGGGGGTCTTGACAGCAAGATGGTGTCATTTATGGAAATAATGAATTTACAGTTCTTTGCCCAAGAGAATTAATTTCAAACCTTCTATAGAAGAAGCACTAGTTAGAATGAGCCCATGCTTTCATTTTTGTGTATGTGCATCATGCTATTTAAAATGCATGATTTGCATGCACATATTAATTACAGCACTATCAACAATAGCAAAGACATGGAATCAACCTAAATGATCATGAATATAAGACTGGATAAAGAAAATGTGGTACATATACACCATGGAACACTATGAAGTCATAAAAAAAGAACAAGATTATGTCCTTTGCAGGAATATAGATGGAGCTGGAGGCCATTATTCATAGCAAACTAATGCAGGAACAGAAAACCAAGTATCTCATGTTCTCACTTGTAAGTGAAAGCTAAATGATGAGAACACATGGACACAAACAGAAACAGCAGACACTGGGACCTACCTGAGAGTGAAGAGTGGGAGGAGGGAGAAGATCAGAAAAAAATATCTATTGGGTACTAGACCTGGTACCTGGGTGACACAATAACCTATACAGCAAACCTCTGAGATATGAGTTTACCTATATAATAAAACTGCACATGTATCCCTGAACCCAAAATAAAAGTTTTTATAGAAATTTAAAAAAAAGCATGATTACACATCAAGCATTTGCTAGCACTTGTGCTTTCTCTAACTATCTATACATAGATATTCATATTAACAGTATGCGGTGTGTAGAATACAGTATATGGTATGCAGTTAATAGCAGACTATTAACCATTGAAAGTAGACTACTTAAGCTTGAATCCAGATTCCTCCATTTAATGTCTGTGTAACCCTTGGGAAGTTACTTAACCCTGTGCCTTAGTTTCCTTTTCTGTAAAATGTGAATAATAAAATCCTAAAGTATTTTGATAACTAAGTAAGTTAAAACATGAAAACATACATAAGAAGTTTCTAGGACTATTACTCATCATTGACCAAAATGGTAATAATCCCAATTTCTGTCACCCATGAAGCGAATAATTGTAAATACAATAAAATACTATACAGCAACAAACATGAATAAACTACATCCACAAATAGAAACATGGATGAATCTTAGGAACATAAAAAAATAAAGGGCACACTATATGGTTTTAAATAATAGAAGTTCAAAAACTGGAAATGTATAGTATTTCCACTCCAGATGGCCTGCCACTGCTATCACACCTGCTGCAGCAGGGAGGCATGGACAGGGCTACATGCTACATGGAGCCAGTGGGAGCTAGGGACAAGTGGGAGCCTCAACCCTTCCAAGTCGGGGTGGGAGCTGTAGCCACCCAAACTGCCACTGCAGACTCAGTCAGCCCTGTGCTTTTGAGGGTATGAGAAGGCCCTCCTGCCCTCACAGGCTTGGCTGTGTCTGCTACTGCTGCCTGGTCTCTCCCCACTCTGATCTTGGAAGGGAGAGAGGCCAGGCAGTGGGAACAGGCACTTCACTGATCTTCTCCAATTCTGGAGCAAAGTCAGGGCCCAGCCTGGATGCCATGAACCGCAGCAGGAGGTAGACAGATTCCTGAGTGGAAGGAGGTGGGTCCCCAGTGAGGCTCCACCTTCAGGCCCTTCCTAGCCTGAAAGCTAGGGCCCAGGCTGCCAGTCCCACAGACCAGTGTGGGAACTTGTGATGCCTTTTCCAGCCTGCCCGTGATCCCCCATGGGACAATCAGTGCATACTTCCTCTCCCTGAGGTACATAAAAGCCCTGGGCTCAGCCAGAGCTGAGCAGACAATGGGACAACCAGCTGCAGAGGGGAGTTACCCTCTCTGCTGAGAGTTTCAGAGACCTGTAGAGATGTCGGGGCTACCAGTTTCAGAGAGGAGCAACCCACTCTAGGGCCTCCTCTCTGCTAGGAGTTGGGCATACATTGGGACAATCAGCTGCAGAGAGGAGCTACCCTATCCATGCCTCCTCTCTGCTGAGAGCTGCAGAGACGATGGGACAACCTGCCTGCAGAGAGGAGCCACCCACTCCAGAGCCTCTTCTCTGCTGAGAACTGAACACTCAATGGGATAACTTGCCCACAGAGAGGAGCTACCCACTGCCAATCTCCTCTGAGCTGTTCTAGCACTGAATAAAGCTCCTCTTAATCTTGCTCACCCTCCACTTGTCTGCATACTTCATTCTTCCTAGATGCAGGACAAGAACTTGAGCAAAGGCGCCACCAGCCACAGAGGTTTCTGGCCAGAAAAATCATACCCCAAAGATCCCAAAACAAAAGGATTAACAATTAGGAGGGAACACTAGGGTATCATAATGCTTTAGTTATTGACATGAGTAGTGGATACATAGATATGTTTACTTTTAGATAATTCATTGAATTGTACAGTAATAAGTTAGGTACACTTTTGTCTCTAATAAAATACAAAAGTACTTCAGTACAAAAGTAAAAACAATGCGAAGTCCTTAGAACACTGCTTGACAAATAGGAAGCACACAATGTGAGCTGTTTTACATTTCCACATTAATAGATGTAAAGGTATACTGTAATCTTTAATAGTCTGTACTGTATTCTTTTGAGTCAATGTACCATATATCTTTTCTATAGTAAAAGTGGTACAAGTTAACCAAATATTCTTCACTACCAGTTACCAGTTTTATACTCTGTCTCTTTCTAAAGGTGAATTTTCTAATATGCTTGCAAAGTTTATTTTTATTTTGTATTTAGCTTTTACTTTAAGTTCAGGGGTATATGTGCAGGTTTGTTATACAAGTAAATTTGTGTCATGGGGGTTTGTTGTATAAATTATTTAATCACTTAAGTATTAAGCGAACTTAAAAATGTGACAATAGCTGTAATATGTGCTAGCAAGTCATTAAAACACTCTGTAAAATAATAAATACAAGTAGGACTAGAATTTAATTGACTAAATTCAATATTATACATATGCTTTGTGATAGTCTGAAATATATTTCCTACTTAAAGAGAGATTTTGAAACATTAATTTTTAAGTAGCAGCTCAAAGACATTGTTAATTGGTTAGAACAAAACTACAAAAACTAAAGCTACATCCATTAAATGTGTTCTCTAAATGGTTTGAAGACTGGTCTTAATTATTCTCACCACAAAAAATGATGTATGTGAGGTGATAGACACATTAATTAGCTTAACAATATCACAATGTATACATGTATCAAAGCATCACATTATACACTGTAAATATATGTAATTTTTATTTGTTGATTATACTTTAATAAACAAATGTAATAGTCAAACTTTTCATGTTGTTATTTACAAAATTCTGATTTAGCTTACCTGTGCTTGCAGTTTTACTTCATTTACTTCGTTGTTTAATTCTTCAAGATCACTACCCAAATGTACACAAAATTGCTTAATGCTTGATTCTCTATCACCCACTGCTTTATCAATGGCATTCCGAACAGCAACAATGGATGGCTTCATAGTTGCAAAAACAGCAAAGTCTTCAGGAGGTGTGGGCACCTGATATTGTTCAATAAGCTTGTACATTTGAATCACTGTATTCCCTTCATCTTCAAGGCTTTCAATCTAAATGGAAACATAGTTTGCTCATTAAATGTAGCAGAGTCCTATTATACTCTTAAAGTTTGTTCTAATACGAGACAGCCACTGTACCATATGAACACTGTATTAGTCTGTTCTCCTGTTGCTAAATAAAGACATACCCAAGAATGGGTAATTTATAAAAGAAAGGTTTAATGGACTCACAGTTCCACATGGCTGGGGAGGCCTCACAATCATGGCTGAAGGCAAGGGAGAAGCAAAGGCATGTCTTATATGGTGGCAGGCAAAAGAATTTGTGCAGGGGAACTCCCATTTATAAAACCATTAGATCTCATGAGACTTACTACCACAAGAACAGTATGGAGGAAACCATCCCCATGATTCAATTATCTCCACCTGGCCCCATCCTTGACACATGGGACTTCAATTCAAGGTGAAATTGGGGTGGGGATGCAGCCAAACCATATGAAACATCAAATGTGAATAGTCAGCACAGGAGGAGTGTATTTTAATATTATAGTCAAATTTGCTAAGGCCTGCTGGATGAGAAATATAGTCATTGCTACAACACAGGTAATCAAGTTAGGAGGTAAACTGTTGAGAGCTGAGCTCTTATAAATGTTTCCTCTTTCTTTCTGTTTAGTTCTTTAGTTGTATTAAAAAATGCTAATATTTAAAGTTTTCTGAGAAAACATGTGCTGTGAGGTTGTTCAGCTAAGGTATCTGAGCTTCCAGGCATGTGTGATGGGCAGTGATCATCTCAGAGCAGTTCCTGAGGAATTGACACGCTGTGGACTTGGCTGCACAGTTTCAGAACACATATCTAAGGTGAGATTCCCACTATCCTTTAATAAATTATTTTACTACAGCCCAATGATTACTAAACATCTACATTTTGGTTTCTCACTTTTAGTGGACAGTATTGTTTGTCTTTCCTAATTTTCTGGCAAGGGATCCCACAATTTTGGGAAAACTCCTTACCCCCAGCTCTGTCATATGGTTATAGAGGGAGCAGCCATGTTCACACTACTTGGTCCAACTTCCTGGCCACAAGCTGAACTAAGGAGCATCAAACCGTGATCTAAAGAACTTAGCTCAGTCTGGCCTTTCTCTCCAACATAGGAATAGTTAGGACTGAGGCCATTTGCTTTCATATGGAGACAGAACAGGTCATTAACATGAGAAGATAACTGCAGAGAGGCTTTTAGAGAAATAGTTCTCAATCTTTAGCCTTCATTGCAATGACCTTGGAAAGCTTGTTAAAACAGATTGCCGAGCCCCTCCCAAGTTTACTTTAAGTTCAGGGGTACATGTGCAGGTTTGTTATACAAGTAAATACAGAAGGTCTAGCAAGTCATAAAAATACTGTAGTCGCTTAGGGTGGGTCCCAAGAATGTACATTTCTAGCCCATCCTCAGGTGATGCTGCTGCTGCTGATTTGGAGTCCCCCTTTGAGAACTAGGTTCTAGAGAGGAGCAGAGATGAGAGAAGGAGAGAGGCATTTTCTTTAAAAGCCCTAGCTCTATCCATACTTTAGGATTCTGAAAGATATTTCTGCAAATTTAGAATAAATCTTCCCATTTTCTAAGCTATTTATGTGGGTTTTTGTGACTTTCAACCAAAGTTTCTAACACCTTGAACAAGTTACTTATAGAACTAAGTTTCTCTACATCACGATCTGTTCATCTTCCTGTATTTCCTCTATTTTGGGTAAATATATATCCAGGTTTCTCTGGAATGTCCTGGATTTACACTTATTGTTCTAGTATAATTATTAATAGCATCTCTTTGACTCTCAGAAAAATGTTCTGATCAGACAATGAATTATGTAGCCTACCTTCCTTATACTGGTATGAATTTGCTACCTACCTTTTCGCTGAAGAATGATACCTAAAAGTCACCTCATTCTCCTCTCACTGTTCCCTCATTCAGTTGTTCATTAAGTCCTTTCAATTCTACTTAACGACTTTATCATTAATTTCTTCTCTCCTATCCTTGAAAACACTGCTTTAGTTACACAGAGTTCATCAAATGTCAATCAAACATTCTTTCTCCAAAGCACATCTATCACTAAATCTTGTTTATGTCACGTTGCCTCCTGTCTTTCCACATGGCATTCCCTCTCCCTGGAATGCCCACCTGAATGTTTCATGTATTTTATGACAGTTTAAATACCCCATTCTCCACACAGCCTTCTGTAACTCATAGGCAACATTAACTACAAACCTCCCAGTGCTAAAACAGTATCTTATACCTATGCTCATTGTATCAGAATTATCTGCTTGCATTTAGGACTCAGCTCCTTGAAAGAAGGTTTATTCATTGTTGTAATTTTTGCACCTGCTAAGTGGTGCTCACTAAACTTGCTGACTGAATTAATGAAGTTCCAGAAAAAGTTTTTGTGTGTGCAGAGCATCTCCCTCAAGGAAGCTGCTTTCCAAACACATCACTCAGCAAACACAGACAACCTCCTGGAGATGGGACACAGTCTGTTTTCTGCATACTGCATGGACTTGCTGTTCTGGAACCACAACGTAATCGCAGCTGACCCTCAGCAGCCATTGATTATGATGTGACCCTACCTTCTTGACATAGTTTATAGGACAGAATAGGAGCTCTGAATAAATTTACTAGACCTTTAAAATCAATATTGAAAAAGAAAGATTATCTCTTTCTTGCTGACTGGCTAGACTTGCAAGTTGTAGCTTGGGAGCAGCTGGTGGCTATGTGTGCTGCTGTGGTCAGAAGAAGCAGAAGCAGCTGTCTGCAGAGGGAGAGAAGTGAAGCAGACTCTCAGAGAGATGCAGAGAGGAGAGATGGAAGGAAAGACTACCGGGTCTTCCCACAGCTGTCCTATTCCTGGTTCTGGTCAGTTCCTGAGCCTAGTTACGTTCCTGATTGGGAGTTCCATGAAGCACCCCTGAATCCTTAAATGGGATCCCTATTTTGGCCTAAGCTTTCTCAAGCGGGTTTGGGTTATTTGTTTGAAGTGGTTTAATGAATACAAACAATAATAACTGCTTGGCATCTTTATACTTCTGGGACAATGAGTAAGCAAACCTGAGGAGAACCACAATCATCTGCCTTTTTGAGAAAGCATGATTTCTTGAAATGAGAAACACTGTTACCTTTGTAGTCATGTGAAATAGCATTTATTATTAATTTGGTTAATAATATATAACATTTATTCAGTTTATGTTTTTTATTTGAAACATTTCTTCAATTTTCAGAAATTTAAGAAAATAATTTAGCTATATTTTCAGTTCCAACCTAATATGAATGAAAGTTCATGAAAAACTGACTATTGAAGCCAAATGCTAGATTGCTTCCCACAGGGAAGAGCCTGAGAGGAGAAAACCAAGTTTCCAGAGAAAAAGAAGCAAGAGAGATAAAGGAGTGTATGTGTATGTGTGTGTGTGTATCTCTGTGTGTATGTGTATGTGAGTGTGTGCATGTGGTGTGTGTGTGTGTGTGTGTGTAAGAAAGAGAAATAGAGACCTGACTCCATCTGCATCACTTGAGTCCCCAAATCTACTTTTTTTCCTCACCTCCACCTTCTCACTTAAGCAGGTTTTTGCTGGGTTTCTTTTATTCTTAACAGTAAGGTTCCTGACTATGCACCCAGATTACCATTAGGATTAATATCTAGATTACAATCTTATTACTATTTACTAAAAATTAGAATTCCAATAAACTATGGTTGAGAACATTGGCTATGCAGTCAAAGAGACTCAAATCTAAATTCTAACCCTATCACATACATACATATCTGTGATCTTGGATAACACATCCTATTTTGGTTTCTGTTTCCTTATCTGCAGCATGAGAATAAATTATCATCCACACTTCTCAAGCTTTTGTGAGAATTAAAAATGTAATGCATGTAGAAAATGTAATATGATGCCTGGCTAGTAGTAAGAGTCTGATAACTGTTGGCTGCTTTATTCCTGTGATATAGAACATTCACTTACTTTGAGGTATGCCACTAAATCAGCTGTCTTTTGCCCTTTAGTCCTTCACTTTTTCTTGTCCTATGTCTTCCTTCCTACTGTGAGATCCAGAATATTAAGTTACATGAGATAATCAACTCACCCGTTCCTGAATTTCATCAAGAAATATTAAGCTATCAACATATTCCGTGGTAGTAGTTGGAACAAATTCAAGTTTATACTCTGCATCTTGTGCCTCAGAGATAATGGCATCTACTTTTCTCTTACTTCGAAGAGAAAGCATAAAATTTAGTACCTAAGAAAGAAAATAATGTGAATTGTAAATAGTTGAATATTTTCATTTTATTATATATTTTAGCCAAATCCTAATTGGACATCTGTAAAAATCAGCAAATACTGGAAGCAGCAGAGGATATAAAGAGACTTCTTTTCTCATTAAATCACTGCTAGTTAAATAGCCAACAGGAAGACCAGGTTTTGAAGATCATTTCCACAGCTTACCAAAAATTTTCCCTTCTAATATCTTGCAGGTAAGCTTCCTGCTTCTTTGTCCTATGTAGTGGACATTGTGCTGCCCCCTCCAGCATCAGTCCCACTCCTTTCATGCTGGATGCTAGCCATGCAGTTTGGAGGAAATTAATCTCTCCTTCAGAAACAAATATGGAGTCTGACTGATCACTTGGCAAATAGAACATGGCTTTTTTGGCCAAAGTGATCAGATTAAGGTTGTATTAGTCTATTTTCACACTGCTGTAAAGCACTGCCCGAGACTGGGTGATTTATAAAGGAAAGAGGTTTAACTGACTCACAGTTCAGCATGTCTGGGGAGGCCTCAGGAAACTTACAATCATGGCAGAAGGTAAAGGGGAAGCAAGGCAATTAGAGCTATCATCATCCTAGGCAGGGATATCTTTGAGAAATGACTGAGTTCTGCCCCAGGCCCTTGTGACTCTGCTTAAAGCACACATTCCTGCTGACTCTTGTACCTGGGGCAGCAAAATAGTCACCAACATGCTCTTAACGAGAAACAACACACTGAGCACAGTGGAACTGTACTAGGCAACCCCTGCAGTCTCAGGCTGCGGTGGGCATCTGTCCTGCATGCGACCCAGACCACCCTGACCCCTGGGCCTGCCTGCCCAGGCCTGCATGCTGCACACTCCCTGTGTTTGTGCAGATCCTGGCCAGTATGAAGTTGTTGCTCTTGTCTTGTCTTTTCTTACAGAGTCTTCCTCCCTTTATAGAATGTCAAAAAAGAGTGCCCTCCTCCCCGCTCAGCCTCCTCTTTAGCTAGCCTCCCCATCTCATCACTGTGCATGTCTGTGACCTTTGGTAATCATTTACAGTACCACATAGAACCCTGTATTGTGCACACAAGGCAGCAGGAATGAGAAGCATATGAGAGTGCAGGAAAAACCACAATTTATAAAACCATCAGAGCTTGTTAGAATTCACTCACTATCAGGACAACAGCATTGGGAAACTACTCCCATAATCCAATCAATTCCTGTCAGGTTCCTCCCTTAACACCTGGGGATTACAGTTCAAGATGGGATTTGGGTGGGGACACAAAGCTACACCATATCAAGGGTGAACTTCTGACTTTAGTTGATTCAATCAGATAGCGGCCCGGCACTTTTATTTATAGCTGAGAGACATGTGTACTCAGAACCCCCGTCTCTTTTCCTTTCTCTCTATATACAAATAGAGAAATAATTGGCTTGTGGAGCTTTTGACAATCATGTCACAAATGCCTTAGGATGAAGCCTACACATAAGGAGGCTCAGGAAAGAGAATGAAAGAATTGGTTCCTTGGTAACACCACTGAACCACTAGATCATACCTCCTTGATATCGACCCAATCTCTGGAGTTTTTAGATGTATATGCCAATAACTCTTCTGTTTGCTTAAGCCAGTTTGAGTTCAGTTTTCTTGGGCTTACGGTAAATATACCCAAATATTTATTGATCATACAGTAGTTTGTTGAAAATGAATTAAATTTGCTCCAATTATATACATAATTATATATATATATAAAAGAAATATATGCATTTTTTTTTTTTACCAGATGAAGAAGCAAAACTCTAGAAGAAAGCCCAACGCCATACAATTAATTAATGACAGAACCTATTAGCCTCAGGTCTGTACTCTTTTATATAGTGCTTTACCTTCCATCATCTACCAGGGACCAGAAAATGTTTTCTGTAAGAGCCAGATAGTAAATATTTTAGATTTGTAGCATATACAGTCTCTGTCACAACTACTCAACTTTGTCCTTGTAGGAAGAAAGCAGCCATAGATGATACGTAGAACATTGTCATGGATGTGTTCCAATAAAACTGCATGCATACAAAACAAGAGGCAGGTTGGGTTGATTCTGTGGGCTGTAGTTTTCCAATCCGTTTTATATCATTGTCTCTTTGTGGGCATTTGGGAAGATACAAATATATTCTGGCTCCAAAGGAAATGATTGTATTTGTTCTGCAACTTATTACAGAAATTTCCCTAGCTCTAGAGTTTGCCAAAACATAACCAGACCTTTAGGGACAATTCCAGCTCAGAAAATGATTTCCTAAACTTGATCTTGGTGGTCTAGAATCAACCATCACTCCCTCTGGGATATTGAATTGTTACTGTAGTATCCTCTCTACATGTCTTGAAATGCTCTGACAATGGAAAAATGCGTAAGAGCAAGAGGCTAGTGTGAGGCCTGCAGTCCCCTCCATTATCTCATCTAAAAGCTGATTATGCTTGTGACAAAAAGACTATAGAACTTTTCTTAGAAATTAAGGATGCCCAATAGTCTTAGGTTAATTTTGATTAACCAAAACACACAATACTGGAAAATAAATAATAGGTTTTTGTGCAGTATAAAAATGATAAAATAATTGTAGAGAAATAATTAAAAATTTTTCCAGTATATAGTTACCTCTAAGCATCGCAAAGGTGATGGAATTAACTTCTCTCTTAGCAGCTTAGTGTCAATGAGCAGCAATCCTACATTTCTGGTGGGTCTGAGAGCTACTGCATCCTTGGGCTGTTTGTGATATTTTTCCAGTTGTCCACTAAAAAAGTTAACATCTACATAAAAAAATCACATAAAGCATAAAATATACCATATTGGATTTTAAAAGATCATTACAAAATATTTTAAAAATCATTGCAGTAATAAACTTACACATATATTTATAATGTTATTATCAGTACTTAGAGTATCTCATATAATTTAAAAATGCTAATTTGGACTGCTTTATAGTATTTTATTCTGGTGATAAAGAAACTAATATTTTATAATATAAATATGTTTTCTGGCTCCTATGAAGAGATGACAGAAGAAAATAACCTGTAAGTGCATTAGAGAATCTAGTCTGGAATTGACTAGATGTCAGAGTTAGGTTGGTTTCAAGTTGGGCTTAATCTGAATGTTCTCTCCCACATGGTATCTCAAAGTAAAGCATTTTGAGAATATTAACAACAACAAAATTTGAAACATGAGAGATCACACATAGCTAAAGTTATCTTGGTTCCTCTTCCCAACACATCTCTCTGTCATTCCTGCACCCTACATCATGGTCAAAGCCTTCATCAATTTGCATATGCTGCTGTTGCATTTTGATAATCTTCTTGCCTCCATTTTCTCCCTCATCCAATCCACCTGGAACCAATGGAAATCTGATTATCCTTGAATATACTCCCATAATACTATCAGTCAAAAATAGCTCTCTATCTAAAGCATATACAATTCTAAACTTCTCTGCTTGTCTTTCAAAATTCTGTACCCTCTGGCCTCTAAAAATTTAGCTAATTTTATTTCTAATTACCTCCTCCATTTGGATCAGATTGATTTCCCTACTGTCTACCCTTTTTCTTCCTTCCATAATCTTCCTCCATCACCCTAAAGAGAAAAGGGTGCTGTTTCTTGTCTTTATTCATGCCACCTTTATTCATGCCACCTCCTCTCCTGATTATAAGGGGTAGTTTGATACAGTGTAAAGAACACACCAGAGAAAGTATTAGAAGACCTGAACTCAGGTCTCTAACCCATGTGTGGCCTTAGGAAAGTCGCTTAGTCTTTCTGAGCTTCAGCTTCCTCATAATGTAAAACAGAAACAACAATTATCTCCCTTACGTCAGAAAGTTTTGATTTGTGTATTTTTGAAAGCCGAATAAATTAAGATGTTAAATAATCTGAGAGGTCCTATGGTAAGGATACCTGTATAATGCTGTGTTGCCTAGTATTTTCCAAATTTTTTTGAGCACCATCTTTATTTCATGACATCATGTAATTATCCTTCAGAACAGTGCCAATGAAGACAACTTTGGGAACCACTGATTTGGTCCCAAACTCTTATTTTATACATAGAGAAAACTGAGATCAATTGAGGTCAAATGAGTTGGCTCTGGCCACATAGCCTTAAAGGAATAAAAGATTAAAGCCGATAGTTGAGAAATACTATTTCTCTTTGAAATTGAAGAGAGGCAGTACATAAAACGATTAAGCAGACAAGCTTTCAAGTCAGAGAAATTGGATTCTAAACTACTCACTAGCTGTTTAATCTTGAAGTTGCCTCATCTCTATAAATCTGTTTTATTTTCTTTCTTTATTTTCTTTTCTTTCTTTCCTTTCTTTCTCTCTCTCTCTCTCTCTCTGTCTTTCTTTCTTTCTTTGACAGAGTCTCGCTCTGTTGCCAGGCTGGAGTGCAGTGGCACGATCTTGGCTTACTGCCACCTCTGCCTCCCAGGTTCAAGCTATTCTCGTACCTCAGCCTCCTGAGTAGCTAAGATTACAGGCACATGCCACCACACCTGGCTAAGTTTTATATTTTTAGTAGAGATGGAGTTTAACCATATTGGCCAGGATGGTTTCAATCTCCTGACCTTGTGATCCACCTGCCTCGGTCTCCCAAAGTGCTGGGATTACAGGCATGAGCCACCATGCCTGGCCTCTGTTTTCTTTTTATAAAATGGCAATACTAATACTCTGCTCAGAATTGTGAAGATTGGATGAGATGTCTAAATATTACTTAGAACAGTATCTATTATGCTGTAAGTGCTCAGTTAAATGCATTAATTACTAGTAAACACCGGCACTTATAGGAATTTGATGGTGGGATGTGGCTTATTGTCAGGACGCCAGAACCTATCTGCTGCTCATTCTTGGAGGTGGGACAGGCAGCAATCTGGCTAAAAGTTCAGTTAGACATTTATTAAGGATCTACAATATGTGCTAAGCAATGTTGTAGTCATTTGAGGATATAAAATACCAGGTAAGGATGATATCTAAGGGCAAAGCCCACTTCTATAAGCCTCTGGCAACTTAGTGATTTAAGATGTATTGGAGGTTCCAAACAGAGGAGGAGCACAGAAGTTAGGAGTCCAGGCCAAGGTACTCCAAAGTCCCAGCCATCAAAGTATTGGAACTGGGAGATCTGGTTTCAGCATTGGGTTTCAAAGGCACGACTGGAAAGTCAAGGTAGAACTAGCTGAAGAGCAACTTGGGAGTCAGGGGACTTCGCCCTGATGGGAGCTTGCTGAGAGATCACAGTTATCCAATGTGAGGACTGTGGTAGCAGGAGGCTAGGAAGCCTTGGGCTCAGGATATGAGTAGAAAGCTCAGGGATTAGAATGGGCTATTTTGATCACGCCTCCTTTTTGTGCCAAATGCCAGGCTCCATGCCCTGTTGCCACTGTGATGCCATGCCTCAGCACGGAAAGTGTCACGTCCTATGTCCCTGTCAGTGTGCTTCTGTTCAGCATACACTAAGTCTCTGTGTGATAGTGTTGCCAAAGAACAATGGAAGTAGGCTTGTCTAAATTTTGTTTTCTAAATTGGGGCCCCATTTTGGTCTCTCTAACAACTTGGTATCTTGAAGACTCAGACTTCTGCCAAGATGGCCGAATAGGAACAGCTTTGGTCTGCAGTTCTCAGGGATAGTGATCCAGAAAGTGAGTGATCTCCACATTTCCAACTGAGGTACCAGGTTCATCTCACTGGGACTGGTTAGACAGTGGGAGTAGCCCAAGGAGGGCAAACTGAAGTAGGGTGGGGTGTTGCCTCACCCAGAAAGTGCAAGAGGCCAGAGAACTCCCTCTCCTAGCCAAGGGAAGCCACCAGGAACTTTTCTGGACACTCCAGCACTCTGGCTAAGATACTGCTCTTTTCCAACAGTCTTCATAACCCACAGACCAGGAAATTCCCTCTGGTGCCTAAAACACCAGTGCCCTGGGTTTCCAGCACACAACTGGATGGCCATTGTACTGCAGCAGTATTTTTTTTTTTTTTTAAGTCTCATACCCTAGTGGAGCCTGGAACACCAGCGAGACAGAACCACTCATTCCCCTGAGAAAAAGGGGGTGGAAACCAGGGAGCCAAGTGATCTGGCTCAGCAGGTCCCACTCCCATGAAAACCAGCAAGCTAAGATCCACTGGCTTGAAATTCTTGCAGCTAGCACAGCAGTCTTAGCTTGACCTTGGGCTTTCGAGGTCAGTGGCAGGGAAGGGTGTCTGCCATTACTGAGGCTCGAGTAGGCGGTTCTAAACTCACCTGGAAGTTTACACAGCAACTGGGTGAAGCCCACAGCAGCTCAGCAAAGCCACTGCAGGCAGACTGTGACTAGATTCTCTACGTGCTGGGCAGGGCATCTCTGAAAAAGGCAGCAGCCCATCAGGGACTTAAAAAAAAGCCCCCATCTTCCTGGGACAGAGCACTTGGGAAAAGGGGCAGTTATGGGTTCCACTTCAGCAGACTTAAATGTCCCTGCCCAGCAGCTCTGACAGGACCAATGGCTCTCCCAGCACAGCACCTGAGCTCTGATAAGGGGCAGAGTGCCTGCTCAAGTGGCTCCCTGACCCCCATTTATCCTAAGAGATACCTCATACAGGAGAACTCTGGCTGACATCTGGCAAGTACCCTTCTGGGACAAAGCTACCCAGAGGAAAGAATATCTGCTGTTCTGCAGAGGAAAGAATCTTTGCTGTTCTGCAGCCCCCATGGGTGATTCCCAGGAAAGCAGGGTCTGGAGTGGACCTCCAACAGACCTGCAGCAGAGGGGCCTGACTGTTAGAAGGAAAACTAAAAAACAGAAAGAAATAGCTTCAATATCAACAGAAAGGATGTCCATTCAGAGACCCTATTCAAAAGTCACCAACTTTAAAGACCAAAGGTAGAAAAATCCACGAAGATGGAAAGAAAAAAGCACAAAAAGGCTGAAGTCGCACCAAAAACCAGAAAGCCTTCCCCTACAAGGGATCACAACTCCTCACCAGCAAGGGAACAAAACTGGATGGAAAATGAATTTGATGAATTGACAGAAGTAGGCTTCACAAGGTGAGTAATAACAAACTTCTCTGAGCTAAAGGAGCATGTTCTAACCCAATGCAAGGTAACTAAGAACCTTAAAAAAGGTTAGATGAAATGCTAACTAGAATAACCAGCACAGAGAAGAACATAAACGACCTGAAAGAGCTGAAAAACACAGCATGGGAACTTCGTGAAGCATACACACATTTCAATAGCTGAACTGATCAAGCAGAAGAAAGGATATCAGAGATTGACGATCAACTCAGTGAAATAAAGTGAGAGGGCAAGATTAGAGAAAAAAGAGTAAAAAGAAATAAAGCCTCCAAGAAATACGGGATTATGTGAAAAGACATAATCTACGTTTGATCAATGTACCTGAATGTGACAGGAAGAATAAAATCAAGTTGGAAAACACTCTTGAGGTGAACTTCCCTAACCTAGCAAGGCAGGCCAACATTCAAATTCGGGAAATACAGAGAACACCGCAAAGATATTCCTCAAGAAGAGCAACCCCAAGGCACATAACCATCAGATTCACCAGCATTGAAATGAAGGGAAAAATGCTAGAGGCAGCCAGAGAGAAACATTGGGTTCCCTGCAAAGGGAGGGCCATCAGACTGACAGTGGATCTCTTGGCAGAAACCCTATAAGTCAGAAGAGTAGGGTCCAATATTCAACATCCTTAAAGAAAAGAATTTTCAACCAATAATTTCATATCCAGCTAAACTAAGCTTCATAAGTGACAGAGAAATAAAATCCCTTACAGACAAGGAACTGCTGAGAGATTTTGTCACCACCAGACCTGCCTTACAAGAGTTCCTGAAAGAAGTACTAAACATGGAAAGGAACAACCAGTACCACCCACTGCAAAAGCATACCAAATTGTAAAGACCATCAACATTATGAAGAAACTAACAGGCATCAACTAACAGGCAAAACAACCAGCTACCATCAAAATGGCAAGATCAAATTCACACATGATAATATTAACCTTAAATGTAAATGGGCTAAATGCCCCAATTAAAAGACACAGACTGGCAAATTGGATAGAGTTAAGACCCATCAGTGTGCTGTATTCAGGAGACCCAACTCACTTGCAAAGACACATAGGCTCAAAATAAAGAAATGGAGGAATTACCAAGCAAATGGAGAGCAAAAAAAAAAAAAAAAAGAAAGAAAAGCAGGGGTTGCAATCCTAGTCTCTGATAAAACAGACTTTAAAGCAACAAAGATCAAAAAAGACAAAAGGGCACTACATAATGGTAAAGGAACCAATGCAACAAGAAGAGCTAACTATCCTAAATATATATGCACCTAATATAGGAGAACCCAGATACATAAAGCAAGGTGACCTACACAGAGACTTAGGCTCCCACACAATCATAGTGGGAGACTTTAACATTCCACTGTCAATATTAGACAGCTCAACGAGACAGAAAATTAACAAGGATATCTAGGACTTGGACTCTGATTTGGACCAAGCGGACCTAATAGACATATACAGAACTCTCCACCTGAAATCCACAGAATGTACATTCTTCTCAGCACCACATCTCACTTTGTCTAAAACTGACCACATAATTGGAAGTAACTCACTCGTCAGCAAATGCAAAAAATGGAAATAATAAAAAACAGTCTCTCAGACCACAGTGCAAGCAAATTAGGACTCAGGACTAAGGAACTTACTCAAAACTGCATAACTACATGGAAACTGAACAACCTGCTCTTGAATGACTACTGGATAAATAATGAAATGAAGGCAGAAATAAAGATGTTCTTCAAAACCAATGAGAATGAAGACACAATGTACCAGAATCTCTAGCACACATTTAAAGCAGTGTATAGAGGGAAATATATACTACTAAGTGCCCACATGAGAAGTGAGGAAAGATCTAAAATTGATACCCTAATATCATGATTAAAAGAACTAGAGGAGCAAGATCAAAAAAACTCAAAAGCTAGAAGAAGACAAGAAATGACTAAGGTCAGAGTAGAACTGAAGGAGATAGAGACACAAAAAAACCTTCAAAAAAATCCATAAATCCAGGAGTTGGTTTTTTGAGAAGATCAACAAAATAGATAGACTGCTAGCCAGATCAATAAAAAAGAATAGAGAGAAGAATCAAATAGATGCAATAAAAATGATAAAGGGCATATCACCACCAATTCCACAGAAATACAAACTACCATCAGAGATTATGCACATAAACCAGTAAATATGGAAGAAATGGATAAATTCCTAGACACTTAAACCCTCCCAAGACTAAACCAGGAGGAAGTTGAATCTCTGAATAGACCAGTAACAAGGTCTGAAGTTGAGGCAGCAATTAATAGCCTACCAACCAAAAAAAGTTCAGGACCAGACAGGTTAACAGCCAAATTCTACCAGAGGTACAAAGAGGAGTTGGTACCATTCCTTCTGAAACTATTGCAAACAATACAAAAAGAGGGAATCCTCCCTAACTCATTTAATGAGAGCAACATCATCCTGACACCAAAACCTGGAAGAGATACAACTATAAAAGAATATTTCAGGCCAATATCCATGATGAACATTCATGCAAAAATCCTCAATAAAATACTGGCAAACTGAATGCAACAGCACATTAAAAAGCTTATCCATCACGATCAAGTCACCTTCATCCCTGGGATGCAAGGCTGGTTCAACATACACAAATCAATAAATGTAATCCATCACATGAACAGAAGCAAAGACAAAAACCACATAATTATCTCAATAGATGCAGAGAAGGCCTTAGACAAAATTCAACAGCAATTTATGCTAAAAACTCTCAATAAACTAGGTATCTATGGAACATATCTCAAAATAATAAGAGCTATTTACAACAAACACACAGCCAATATCATACTGAATGGGCAAAAACTAGAAGCATTCCCTTTGAAAACTGGCACAAGACAAGGATGCCCTCTCTTACCACTCCTGTTCAACATAGTATTGGAATTTCTGGCCAGGGCAATCAGGCAAGAAAAAGAAATAAAGATTATTCAATTAGGAAAAGATGAAGTCAAATTGTCTCCATTTGCAGATGACAAGATTGTATATTTAGAAGACCCCATCATCTCAGCCCAAAATCTTCTTAGGCTGATAAGCAACTTCAGCAAAGTCTCAGGATACTGAGAATACAGACACATAAAATATATGTGCAAAAATCACAGGTATTCCTATACACCAATAACAGACATAGAGTCAAATTGTGAGTGAACTCCCATTCACAAATGCTACAAAGAGAGTAAAATACCTAGGAAAACAACTAACAAGGGATGTGAAGGATCTCTTCAAGGAGAGCCAGAAACCACTGCTCAAGGAAATAAGAGAGGACACAAACAGATGGCAAAACATTCCATGCTCATGGTTAGGAAGAATCAATATCATGAAAATGGCCATGCTGCCAAAAGTAATTTATAAATTCAATGCTATCCCCATCAAGCTACCATTGACTTTCTTCACAGAATTGGAAAAAAACACCTTAAACTTCATATGGAACCAAAAGAGAGCCCACATAGCCAAGAAAATCCTAAGCAAAAAACAACAAAAAAAAAAACCAAAAACAAAACAAAACAAAAAAAACCCAGGAGAGAGATCCAAGATGGCCCGTTAGGAGGAGCTCAGGATTGCAGGTCCGAGTGAAAGCACAGAGGGTGAGTGGACGCTGCATTTCCAGACGGATTTTTACTGCCCACAGACCAGGAGATTCACAGGTGGAGGAGCCCCATGGGTCGTCAGCGCAGCTGTTATGGCTGGCGTGGCTGTTTGGCCTGCGCCCTGGTGCAGCGGTTCCCAGTGCAGAGTGAGCAAGAATGTGTCCCCTCTTAGCCAGCAAGGGGAGCTGAAACGGGGAGACAGGCCAGGAGATTCCCAGGCAAAAAAGTGCCACGAATCTCAGAGGCGCGGTTTCAGCCAGCGCAGCAGCTCCCGGTGCAGAGTAAACGAGACGGTGTCCCCTCTTAGCCAGCAAGGGGAGCTGAAACAGGGAGCCAGGCCAGGAGATTCCTGGGCAAAAAAGTGCCATGAATCTCAGAGCTGCAGTTTCAGCCAGCGCAGTGGGTCGCCACACGGGAAATCACACAGATCCTGGCGCCTATTCAACAGGCGACCAGGTCACCTGGTAGAGAGCCGACCGTTCAACTAAAAAACAAAAGGCTCTGAGGCAGGGAGCCAGGTGACCAGGCCCGGCCGGTCCCACCCTCACAAAAACAAAAACAAAAACAAAAAAACAGCAATTGGAAACGCTCTGGGTTGAGACTTTCGCAGTAAGCACAACTGAACCCGGTACGGTGCAGCTCTGTGGAGGAGGGGCGTCTGCCATTACGGAGGAAGCCTGCAGTTCCTGAGGCAACCTGCCGTTGCCAAGGCAACCCGCCATTACAGAGAGAGTCCATCACTACCGAGGTGGGCCAACATAGTGGAAGCAGTTCTAACTACACCCACAAGAACAGGACTGCAGGAAAGTTCACATGGCAGCTGGGCAGAGCCCACAGCAGCTCAGCGAAGCCTCTGCAGGCTGAGAGTGACTAGGCTGCCTCCTTGGGGGCAGGGAAAAAGGCAGCAGCACAGCGGAAACTCATAAAGCCCTAACTCCCTGGGACAGTACACCTGGGGAAAAAAAAAAGGGGGGTTTATGAGTTCTTCTGCTGCAGACTTAAACTTACCAAAATCAGAAAGACAGCAACTACAAAGTCAACAGGTGGATAAATCCACAAAGATGGGAAGAAACCAGCACAAAAAGGATGAAAACACCCGAAACGAGAACACCTCTCCTCCTACAAGGGAGCACAACTCCTCACCAGCAAGGGAACAAGACTGGATGGAGAATGAGTGTGATGAAATGACAGAATCAGCCTTCAGAAAGTGGATAATAAGAAACTTCCATGATCTAAAAGAACATGTTCTAACCCAAGGCAAAGAAACTAAGAACCTTAAAAAAAGACTTGACGAAATGCTAACGAGAATGGACAACTTAGAGAGGAATATGAGTGAATTGATGGAGCTGAAAAACACAACACGAGAACTTCGTGAAGCATGCACAAGTTTCAACAGCCGAATTGACCAAGCAGAAGAAAAGATATCAGAGGTCGAAGATCAACACAATGAAATAAAACGAGAAGGCAAGATTAGAGAAAACGGGGTAAAAAGGAATGAACAAAGTCAACAAGAAATATGGGACTATGTGAAAAGACCTAATCTACGTTTGATAGGGGTACCTGAATGTGACGAAGAGAATGAATCCAAGCTGGAACATACTCTTCAGGATATTATCCAGGAAAACTTCCCCAACCTAGCAAGGCAGGCCAATATTCAAGTCCAGGAAATACAGAGAACACCACAAAGACATTCCTCTAGAAGAGCAACCTCAAGGCACATAATCGTCAGATTCACCAGGGTTGAAATGAAGGAGAAAATACTAAGGGCAGCCAGAGAGAAAGGTCGGGTTACGCACAAAGGGAAGCCCATCAGACTCACAGCAGATCTCTCAGCAGAAACCCTACAAGCTAGAAGAGAGTGGGGGCTGATATTCAACATCCTTAAAGAAAAGAACTTTCAACCCAGAATTTCATATCCAGCCAAACTAAGCTTCATAAGTGAAGGAAAAATAAAATCCTTTGTGAACAAGCAAGTACTCAGAGATTTCATCACCACCAGACCAGCTTTACAAGAGCTCCTGAAAGAGGCACTACACATAGAAAAGAACAACCAGTACCAGCCACTCCAAAAACACACCAAATGGTAAAGAGCATCAACACAATGAAGAATCTGCATCAACCAATGGGCAAAACAGCCAGCTAGCATCAAAATGACAGGATCCGATTCACACATAACAATATTGACCCTAAACATAAATGGACTAAATGCCGCAATCAAAAGACACAGACTGGCAAATTGGATAAAAAGCCAAAACCCATCAGTGTGCTGTATCCAGGAAACCCATCTCACATGCAAGGATACACAAAGGCTCAAAATAAAGGGATGGAGGAAGATTTACCAAGCAAATGGAGAGCAAAAAAAAGCAGGAGTGGCAATTCTCATCGCTGATAAAATAGACTTTAAAGCAACAAAGATCAAAAGAGACAAAGAAGGACATTACATAATGGTAAAAGGATCAATGCAACAAGAAGAGCTAACGATCCTAAATATATATGCACCTAATACAGGAGCACCCAGATACATAAGGCAAGTTCTTAAAGACTTACAAAGAGACTTAGACTCCCACACAATAATAGTGGGAGACTTCAACACACCATTGTCAGTATTAGACAGATCAACGAGACAGAAAATTAACAAAGATATCCAGGACTTGAACTCAGACCTGGAACAAGCAAGCCTAATAGACATTTACAGAACTGTCCACCCCAAATCCACAGAATATACGTTCTTCTCAGCACCACATCACACCTACTCTAAAATTGACCACATAATTGGAAGTAAATCACTCCTCAGCAAATGCAAAAGAACGGAAACCATAGCAAACAGTCTCTCAGACCACAGTGCAATCAAGTTAGAACTCAGAATTCAGAAACCAACCCAGAACCGCACAGCTTCATGGAAAATGAACAACTTTCTCCTGAATGTTGACTGGATAAACAATGAAATGAAGGCAGAAATAAAGATGTTCTTCGAAACCAACGAGAACGAAGACACCACATACCAGATTCTCTGGGACACATTTAAAGCAGTCTCCAGAGGAAAATATATAGCAATAAGTGCATACATGAGAAGAAAGGAGAGATATAAAATTGACACCCTATCATCAAATTGAAAGAGCTAGAGGAGCAAGATCAAAAAAACTCAAAACCTAGCAGAAGACAAGAAATAACTAAGATCAGAGCAGAATTGAAGGAGATAGAGACACGAAAAACCCTTCAAAAAATCAATAAATCCAGGAGCTGGTTTTTTGAAAAGATCAACAAAATAGACAGACCACTATCCAGACTAATAAAAAAGAAAAGAGAGAATAACCAAATAGATGCAATAAAAAATGATAAAGGGGATATCACCACAGATTCCACAGAAATTCAAACCATCATCAGAGATGATTACAAACAACTCTATGCAGATAAACTAGAAAACCTGGAAGAAATGGATAAATTATTGGACAGTTGCCTCCTCCCAAGCCTAAACCAGGAAGAAGTCGAAACCCTGAACAGACCAATAACAAGGTCTGAAGTCCAGGCAGCAATTAAGAGCCTACCACCCCAAAAAAGCCCAGGTCCAGATGGATTCACAGCCGAATTCTACCAGACATGCAAAGAGGAACTGGTACCATTCCTTCTGAAACTATTCCAAATAATCCAAAAAGAGGGAATCCTTCCCACATCATTCTATGAGACCAACATCATCCTGATACCAAAACCCGGCGGAGACTCAACAAGAAAAGAAAACTACAGGCCAATATCCATGATGAACATAGATGCAAAAATCTTCAATAAAATACTGGGAAGCCGATTACAACAGCCCATCAAAAAGCTTATCCACCATGATCAAGTAGGATTCATCCCGGGGATGCAAGGCTGGTTCAATATACACATGTCTATAAATGTAATTCACCACATAAACAGAACCAAAGACAAAAACCACATGATTATCTCAATTGATGCAGAGAAGGCCTTCGACAAAATTCAGCAGCCCTTTATTCCAAAAATCCTCAATGAACTAGGTATTGACGGAAAGTATCTCAAAATAATAAAAGCTATTTACGACAAACCAACAGCCAATATCATACTGAATGGGCAAAAACTGGAAGCATTCCCTTTGAAATCTGGCACTAGTCAAGGATGCCCTCTCTCACCACTCCTATTCAATATAATACTGGAAGTTCTAGCCACAGCAATCAGGCAAGAAAAAGAAATGAAGTGTATTCAGTTAGGAAAGGAGGAAGTCAAATTGTCTCTATTTGCAGATGACATGATTGTATATCTAGAAGACCCCATCATCTCAGCCCAAAATCCCCTGAAACTGACAAGCAACTTCAGCAAAGTCTCAGAATACAAAATCAATGTGCAAAAATGACAAGCATTCCTATACACCAATAACAGACTTAAAGAGAGCCAAATCAAGAACGAACAGCCATTCACAATTGCTACAAAGAGAATAAAATACCTAGGAATGCAACTAACAAGGAACGTAAAGGACCTCTTCAAGGAGAACTACAAACCGCTGCTCAACGAAATAAGAGAGGACACAAACAGATGGAGAAACATTCCATGTTCATGGTTAGGAAGAATCAGTATCGTGAAAATGGCCACACTGCCCAAAGTAACTTACAGATTCAACGCTATCCCCATCAAGCTACCAATGACCTTCTTCACAGAACTGGAAAAAACCACCTTAAACTTCATATGGAACCAAAAGAGAGCCCGCATAGCCAAGTCCATCCTAAGCAAAAAGAACAAAGTGGGAGGCATCACACTACTGGACATCAAACTATACTACAAGGCTACAGTAATCAAAACAGCATGGTACTGGTACCAAAACAGAGATATAGACCAATGGAACAGAACAGAGGCCTCGGAGGCAACACAACATATCTACAACCATCCGATCTTTGACAAACCTGATAAAAACAAGCAATGGGGAAAGGATTCCCTGTTTAATAAATGGTGCTGGGAAAACTGGCTAGCCATATGCAGAAAGCAGAAACTGGACCCCTTCCTGACACCTTACATTAAAATTAACTCCAGATGGATTAAAGACTTAAGCATAAGACCTAACACCATAAAAACCCTAGAAGAAAACCTAGGCAAAACCATTCAGGACATAGGTGTAGGCAAGGACTTCATGACCAAAACACCAAAAGCATTGGCAACAAAAGCCAAAATAGACAAATGGGACCTAATCAAACTCCACAGCTTCTGTACAGTGAAAGAAACAGTCAATAGAGTGAATCGGCAACCAACAGAATGGGAAAAAATTTTTGCAGCCTACCCATCTGACAAAGGGCTGATATCCAGAATTTACAACGAACTAAAACAGATTTACAAGAAAAAAACAAACAAGCCCATTGAAAAATGGGCAAAGGATATGAACAGATACTTTACAAAGGAAGACATACATGAGGCCAGTAAGCCTATGAAAAAATGCTCATCATCACTGGTCATTAGAGAAATGCAAATCAAAACTACATTGAGATACCATCTCACGCCAGTTAGAATGGCAATGATTAAAAAATCTGGAGACCACAGATGCTGGAGAGGATGTGGAGAAATAGGAATACTTTTACACTGTTGGTGGGAGTGTAAATTAGTTCAACCATTGTCGAAGACAGTGTGGTGATTCCTCAAGGACCTAGAAATAGAAATTCCATTTGACCCAGCAATACCATTACTGGGTATATAACCAAAGGATTATAAATCATTCTACTATAAGGACACATGCACACGAATGTTCATTGCAGCACAGTTTACAATAGCAAAGACCTGGAACCAAACCAAATGCCCATCAATGATAGACTGGACAGGGAAAATGTGGCACATATACAGCATGGAATATTATGCAGCCATCAAAAACGATGAGTTCATGTCCTTTGTATGGACATGGATGAACCTGGAAACCATCATTCTCAGCAAACTGACACAAGAACACAAAATCAAACATTGCATGTTCTCACTCATAGACGGGTGTTGAACAATGGGAACACATGGACACAGGGAGGGGAGCACTATACACTGGGGTGTGCTGGAGGGAGTGGGGGGGGACAGCCGGGGGTGGGAAGTTGGGGAGACATAGCATGGGGAGAAATGCCAGATATAGGTGAAGGGGAGGAAGGCAGCAAATCACACTGCCACGTATGCACCTATGCAACAATCTTGCATGTTTTTCACATGTACCCCAAAACCTAAAATGCAATTAAAAAAAAAAATCTAGTGTATTAGAAGAAAAAAAAAAAAAAAACCAAAGCTGGCAGCATCATGCTACCTGACTTCAAACTACAGTACAAGACTACAGTAATCAAAATAGCATGGTACTGGTACCAAAATGGAGATATAGACCAGTGGAACAGAACAGAGGACTTGGAAGCAATGCCACATATCTACAACCATCTGATCTTTGACAAACTTGACAAAAACAAACAATGGGGAAAGGATTCCCTACTTAATAAATGGTGTTGGGAAAACTGGCTAGCCATATGCAGGAAGCTGAAACTGGATCCCTTCCTTACACCTTACACAAAAATTAATTCCATATGAATTAAAGATTTAAACATAAGACGCAACAGCATAAAAACCCTAGAACAAAACCTAGGCAAAACCATTCAGGACACAGGCATAGGCAAGTACTTCATGACTAAAACATCAAAAGCAGTGGAAACAAAAGCCAAAATAGACAAATGGGATCTAATTAAACTTAAGAGCTTCTGCATAGCAGAAGAAACAATCATTAGAGTGAACCAGCAACCAAAAGAATGGGAAAAAAATTTTGCAAGCTACCTATCTGACAAAGGGCTAATAACCAGAATCTATGAAGAACTTAAACAAATTTACAAGAAAAAAACAACCCTATCAAAAAGTAGACAAAGGATATGAACAGACACTTTTCAAAAGAAGACATTTATTCAGCCAACAAACATATGAAAGAATGCTTATCACCACTGGTCATTAGAGAAATGCAAATCAAAACCTCATTGAGATACCATCTCATGCCAGTTAGAATGGTGATCATTAAAAAAATCAGGAGACAACAGATGCTGGAGAGGATGTGGAGAAGTAGGAATACTTTTACAGTGTTCATGGGAGTGTAAATTAGTATAATCATTGTGGAAGACAGTGTGGTGATTCCTCAAGGATCTAGAACTAGAAATACCATTTGACTCAGCAATCCCATTACTGGATATATACCCACAGGATTACAAAACATTCAATTGTAAAGACCCATGAACAGGAATATTTATTGTGGCCCTGTTTACAATAGTGAATTCTTGGAACCAACCCAAATGCCCATCAAAGATAGACTGGATAAGGAAAATGTGGCACATATACACCATAGAATACTATGCAGCCATAAAAAAGAATGAGTTCCTGTCCTTTGCAGGGACACGGCTGAAGCTGGAAACCATCATTCTCAGCAAATTGACACAGAACAGAAAAACCAAACAGCGCATGTTCTCACTCATAGTGCATGTTGAACAATGAGAACACATGGACAAAGGGAGGGGAACATCACACAGGTGGGCCTTTCAGGGGTGGGGGCCTAGGGGAGGGATAGCAGGGGGTGGGGGGATTGGGGAGGGATAACATTAGAAGAAATATCTAATGTAGATGACGGGGTGTTGGATGCAGCAAACCACCATGGCATGTGTATACCTATGTAACAAACCTGCATGATCTATATGTGTACCTCAGAACTTAAAGTATAATAAAAAGAAAAAAAGAAAAAAGAAAAAAAAAGACTCAGTTTCAGATTTTTGAAATTCAAGGGACATAACAACCAAATACAATGCCTGATCTTGGACTTGATCCCTGGCCAAATCAGCTGGAAGCTACTTTACTTAGGGAATTTTGAGCATGGAATAAGTGTATATATTAAGGAATTGCTATTGGGGGAGGTGATGCTATTTTCATTCTGTAGAAACATGTTTTAGAGATGCATATTGAATTATTTAACAAGAATGGAATGTGTAATTTACTGTAACATACTTCAGTGTAATAAAGAATAAGGAGTTGAAAGAAAAACATAACAATATAAAGAGAAAATTAGTGCTGCTTCGTAGAGGAAAGTGTCAACATAATTATTTTTATATGTAAGAAAATAAAGCAAGCCCATGAAATAAAAGAGAATATGAAAGACATGCTTCATGTTTTAAAATAGCAAACAAATATACTTATTTTTATAATTTTCTGAGAACTTGCTTGCCTGAAATTTCACTTGGGTATTGTAGATTATCTTTTTTTTGTTAAAGATAATATTAGTGAAATAAAATCGTTTTCCCTTAGGTCTAATTTCATGAGTTGTTGATTCATACCCACCAGATCTTAATGTAGACCCAGAAGAGAAAAGAATAAGTTCCTGAGATAGAAAAACTTATGTAAACTTTATTTAATGGAATTGGTAAAGGTATCCATTCTTTTCAACTCCTTCCCATATGCAGGCCATATACTCTTAGCACTGATACAACTTTAAACTAAATGATAAGCTATTAGAAAGGAATGGCTTTCCATAATATCCTGAAATAAAATGCTAATACTGAATAAGGATAAAGGAAAAAAGTAATTCTATAGAAAATAACCTAGAAATTAATTAACTCTTGTCTTTTGTCAGGCCAACTATTTTGGGCTACTATTTCTGTCCCCAAAGACCACCAAATAGAAACCTAAAAGACAACAAATCTCAGTATTCCTATAAAAAGAATTAGTAAGTATAATTGGACAAGTTACCAGGTTCCTGAAGTTTAAGAGCTTGTAAATCAAGACTTTGATTTTCCTTGAAGAATATCTGGAACTTTTCAAATGTTGCTGCATAGATGCGGGCAGATTCAAATGCTGCCTGAATGGTTTCCTAAATGTTATAAATAAGTAGACAAATATGACCATATTTTAGTTAAGCAGAATTTAATTCAATATAATTAAACAGAAAAACCGACACAAGCATACATACTTTGTGCCCAATAGTATGTTTTGATTTGGGAAACATGAATGAAGGAAGGAAGGTATCATCCTTGATATCAGTAGCAATTTATGCATTCAAGAAGAAATTGCTATGAAATTTAAAAAAATTAATCTTTAAACCTGCCCCTTTTGAAGAATTATTTCTTATGACTGAAAGGAAACACACTTGTAATTTGTTTATGCTTCATGGTGAACTTACATATTGCTAGTAAACATACGGCAAAGAGACAGTACCTGTTTATTTCCCAAACTGTATATCTTATGTCTTAAAGTGTTTTTGAGCAAGGACAAAACTGTTTAGCATGCCCACAAAATCACTTGCTGAATCTTCCTTCAAATCCTCTGCACTGGCCAGTCTCTTATTCCAAAATGTCCTTCATACTTTGCCATAGTAAAAACCTTTTCTTCATCTCTCTTAAACTTGGTTCTAACCCGTATTTCCCCACAAAGTTTTTTTAAACCAAGACAATGATTTCAGTCTGTTTAATAACTATGTCAAGATACATTATATGGTCAAAGTCTATGAAAGGCAGTTAGGATTTGCTTGCGGTTGGCCCACATCGACTTGACTGTGCTCCTTACCTTTTCCTTGTGCTTTCTACCAAGACTTGTAAATGCCTGCAATTTGTCCCAGGAGAACCAGAGGTGATCAATGTAATTACACAAATCCCAGAGTCATGCCTTATGGTAGTAGAAAGTCTAATTACACAGAATAGCACACACCCCATATATCTATATTTAGTTATTTGTTCATTTATTTTATTTTGATAGGCTTTTATGTAATCTTCCAGAATGTTTCTGCTGTTTCTTTCTTTATAATAAAAATGGAAAAAAATTGTATCAAGCTATGGGTCCTTTGAACTGACTAAATAGTGTCTCTGATATGTGATCATGCCAGTGCTGGAGACGATGTAAGTCTTGTAAATGGAAAGCCTCACCAATGTTCAAAATATTATTTCAAAATATTTTTATTTTGAAATAATGTATGATTCACAAGAGAGATACTGGAATAGTACAAAGAATTTCATATATCTGTCACTAAAATTCCCTAAATTTCAATAATTTATCATATTTACTTTATAATTCTCTATATATACATATTATTATACTTTGAAATTTGGGAGAAAGTTGCAGACATGTGGCATATTTACCCCTACATATTTCAGGGTTTATTTGCCAAACACAAGGACATTTTCTTACATAACCATAGTATAATGGTCCAAATCAGGAAACTAACATGGATATTAATATTGTTATCTAAATATAGACTTCATACAAATTCTACCATTTGTTTCAGTAATAAATTTCATAGTAGAAGGACAAAATGTTTTTTGTTCTTGTCTACTTTCCTACCTAGGATCATGTATTGCCTCTTTTCATATCTTTTTGGTTTTCTTCAATCTGGGACAATACCTCAATCTTTCTTTGCCTTGTATGACCTTCACATTTTTTAAAGGTATCTTTCAAAATGTGTGCACAGTTGTGTGCATATGTGCATGTGTGTGTTTTGTATTTCCTTATGATTAGATTCAGATTTAAATTTTGACAGTAATACTACATAAGTGATGTGTGTTCTCTGCAGCCTCTCACAGGGCACTTGTTGATTTGTCTCATTACTGGTAATATTAACACATTGGCTAAGGCAGTGTTTGCCAGGCTTATCTCTGTAAACTCACTATTTTTCCCTTTGAAACCAATAAATAGCTTATGGATAGAAAATTTGAAGCTATGTAAATATCCCATTTCTCATCATACTTTTGTATATGCATTTTAGTACACAATAGAGATTCTTGCTGATTGCTGATGGCTTCTGTATTGATTTTTCTATTTGTCTTTGCTTTCTACATGTATTTGTTTGCATTCTACCAAAAGAAAAACTTTCTCTTCTCACTCATTTATTTAATTTGTTCATTCATTATTTCACAGTATGGACTCATATATTCTCATTTATTCAAGGGATTTGGTACCTATCAAATTGTCCCAGGGAGACCCTTTGAGCTGGCTTTTTGTCTTTTCTACATGTCTCCATTGTTCTTTGGGCATGTTCTTATTTTTTAGCTCAATAATATTTTCTAGGCTCATATTGTACTATCCTGCACCACTCTTTGAAGAAGAGAGTTCTGCAAAGAGAACAGAGAGAGCTCCTTTCGATTGGGAATGATATATAGAAACCGACATGTGGATACTAGATGTGCTCATTGGTATTGGTATGTCATTGCTTCTAGGCTATTTCAGCAGACAGGTCTAGGAAACACACATACACCCCACATACAATCATGAAACCCTACACATTTCTTTATCTTTCCACAGATCAATTAAAAATCCATGAGTTCACAACTCCGTTCCAATGGAACAACATAGGGTTCATTCTAGCCTTCCTCTTCCATATTTGTAACTTCCTTTCTGAGGATGAGTAACCTCATCTCATCATTCACAATATGTTTACTTATTTTGCTCAACTCTAAATAAAATACACAGAAAGTAGTTTCAGCATTGCTAACACACTAATACCACTGTAAAAAACAACTTACTAACCAGAGTTCAGTATTTGCTGCAGTTATGGTGGTTTTCGTCCTTAGGGTATGTGGCCAAAATACTGTGCTCAAAAGTTACTTGGCTTAGTTATTTTCCCCCTTCCCTTTAGTGTGATTATTTATTTCACTTGCAATACATGCAGGTTTATTTTTGTTTGTATTTTGTTTTAGGCTTTTGGTCTCCATTTTGTTGATTTTTGTTAGAACTACATTAAGAGGTATACTCAGAAAATAGTCACTTCCCCATTTTTTTTCAGTTTTTACCCACCATCCTCACCCTTTCTACATTATCTCCTCTAGGTAACTAATTTCTTTAGTGTCTGGTTTATCTCCCTTTCCTTCCTACTTTTGACATGAACAGTAGTATACTATAGATTTTCTTCTGTACTTTGCCTTTTCAATCTAACAATATATTCTGGAAATCACTCCATATTAATTATAGCCAACTTCCTCATCCATTTATTCAGCCACATAGTACTCCTTTGTGTGGATGTGCCATAGATTATTCAATAATTTTTCTATTCATGGCTATTTTGGCAGTTTCCATTATTTTTTTTTGCAGTCATAAACAATGCTGCAATAAGTAACCTAGTGCATATGTACTTACGTATTGTTGAAAAAGTATTATTATTATTTTTTTTAGATGGAGTCTCACTCTGTTGCTCAGGCTGGAGTGCAGTGGCACAATCGCAGCTCACTGCAACCTGTGCCTCCCAGGTTTAAGCTATTCTCTGCCTCAGCCTCCCAAGTAGCTGGGATTACAGGCACCCACCACCATGCCTGGCTATTTTTTTTTTTTTTTTTGGTATTTTTAGTAGAGATGGGGTTTTACCTTCTTGGCCAAGGTGGTTTTGAACTCCTGACCTTGTGATCCACCCATCTCAGCCTCCCAAAGTTCTGGGATTATAGGCATGAGCCACCGCGCCTGACTGAAAATGTTATTTTTAGGGTACATTTTAAAGGTGGTATTGTTGGGTCAAAAGGTAAATGCATGTATAGTTTTGTTTTGCAAAATTTTTATTTTTTGCATTCCTACAAGCATAATGTGAGAGTGTCTGTTTTCCCATAGGCTAATCACCAGAAAGTACCGGTATACTTTTTTATTTTGCTAATCTGATAGTTGAGAAATTATACTCAATTTTATTTTAATTCACATTTATAAGTAGACTGTCATTTCATATGTTTAGATGCTATATTTAGTGAATTTTTTATCACATGTTTTGACCATTTTTCTTTTTTAAAATTTAATTTAAGTTCCAGGATACATGTGCAGGATGTGCAGGTTTGTTATATAGGTAAATGTATGCCATGGTGGTTTGCTGCACCTATCAACCTATCGCCTAGGTATTAAACCCCACATACATTAGTTAGTTATCCTGTTGTTCTCCCTCCTGACACACCCTGACAGGTCCCAGTGTGTGTTGTTCCCTTCCCTGTGCCCATGTGTTCTCATTGTTCAGCTTCCACTTATAAGTGAGAATATGTGGTGTTTTCTGTTTCTGTGTTAGTTCAATGAGGATAACGGCTTCTAGCTCCATCATGTCCCTGCAAAGGACATGATCTTGTTCTTTTTTTATGGCTGTGTAGTATTCCACAGTGTATATATATCACATTTTTGTTATCCAGTCTATCACTGATGGGCATTTGGGTTGATTCCATGTCTTTTCTATTGTGAATAGTGCTGCAATGAACATGCATGTCAATATATCTTTATAATAGAATAAATATTCCTTGGGGTATATGCCCAGCAATGAGATTTCTGGGTCAAATGGTATTTCTGGTTCTAGGTCTTTGAGGAATCACCACAATGTTTTCCACAATGGTTGAACTAATTTCACCAGCAGTGTAAAAGTGTTCCTATTTCTCCACAGCCTCACCATCATCTGTTGCTTCTTGACGTTTTAATAATTGCCATTCTGACTGGTGTGGGTGGTATCTCACTGTGGTTTTGATTTGCATTTCTCTAACGATAGTGATGTTGAGTTTTTTTTAAATGTGTTTGTTGGCTGCATAAATGTCTTCTTTTGTGAAGTGTCTCCTCATGTCCTTTGTCCAGATTGCAAAAATGCCTCCTATTGTGTAGGTTGTCTGTTTTGATGATAGTTTCTTTTGTTGTGCAGAAGCTCTTTAGTTTAATTTAATCCCATTTGTCAATTTTTGCTTTTGTTGCAACTGCTTTTGATGTTTTGTCATGAAATCTTTGCCCACACCTATGTCCTGAATGATATTGCGTAGATTTTCTTCTAGGGTTTTTATAGTTTTGGGTTTTACATTTAAGTCTTTAATCCATCTTGAGTTAATTTTTGTATAAAGTGTAAGGAAGGGGTCCAGTTTCAATTTTCTGCAAATGGCTAGCCAGTTCTCCCAGCACCATTTACTAAATAGGGAATCCTTTCCCCACTGTCTGTTTTTGTCGGGTTTGTCAAAGATTAGATGATTGTGCAGTCTTATTTCTGAAACCTCTATTCTGTGTCATTGGTCTATGTGTCTGTTTTTGTACCAGTATCATACTGTTTTGGTTACTGTAGCCTTATAGTATAGTTTGAAGTTGAGCAGCATGATGCTTCCAGCTTTGTTCTTTTTGCTTATGATTGTCTTTGTTATAAGGGCTCTTTTTGGTTCCATGTGAATTTTAAAGTAGTTTTTTTCTAGTTCTGTGAAGAATGTGTTTTGATCATTTTTCTACCTAGTTTTTGTTTCCCTTCTCTCTAGTATTAGAAATATGATAATCAAATTTATCAATTCATTCTATTCTTGCACCTAGACTTTTGAGTCATAGATAACTTTTTTAATGAACAAATTATAAAATAATTTGTCCATCTTTACTTAAACATGTGTGTACAATGTGAACTATAGATCTAATTTTGTCTTTATCCAAATAGCTATTCAGTTGTACCAGCTCCATTTATGAAAAAAATTCATATTTGTCTCATTGATTTGAGATACTATATATTTTATACATTTCTATATGTACTTTGGTGTCTATTCTGTTCTACTGGTCTGACAGCTCTCTGTGTGGCAGTACTATATTCTTTTAATTATTGAGTGCATATATTAAATATTTGGGTAGTATAGTACCCCTCATAGCTTTTCTTTTTTCAACATTTTTGTAGTTATTCTTACATGTCTATTTATGCATATAAGCTTTATTATAAACTTATCAGTATTTTTATTGGCATATGTTAAAATTATAAATTAACCTAGAGAGAAAAAACACCTGCATCATGTTGAGTCATCCCATTTAAGAAATTTTTTCCAAGTCTATTGTTGTGTCTTCCAGACTTTTAAAAAACATAAAATTGTTCTTCATAAGGATTTTTAGCATTTCTTATTAAATTTATTCCTAAATATATTACCTTCTTTGTTGCTATTATGAAAGAAGTATTTTTCATCAGGCATTTTCAATATTCTAGAATAACTGAGGTAGCATTGTGACTATCGGCTGATCTTCAGAGATTTAATAAATTTCCCCCATTTGGGCCTGGTGCTTTTTGTAGAGTGTTTCTTTGGTAACTTTCTCTATATCTTCTGTAGATATTGGTAGGTGTTCTACTTCTAATGTGAACAATTCCAATAAATATGTTTCCCTAAAAAACTCTCAATTTTAACTAGCCCTGAATGTAAATGGTCTAAATGCTCCATGTAAAAGACATAGAGAGGACAGCTGGATAAAAAGACGAGACTCAACCATTTGCTGTCTTCAAGAGACCCATCTCAAATGGAAAACCAAAAAAAGCAGGAGGTCACTATTCTAATAGCAGATAAAATAGAGTATAAACCAACACCAATTAAGAAGGGAAAAAAAAAGGGCATTACATAATGATAAAGGGTATGATTCAACAAGAAGGCTATTCTAAATATATACATAGCCAACACTGGAGCACCCAGGTTAATTAAAAAGTTACTTCTAGACCTACAAAAGGACATGGACAGCCACACGACAATAGTGGGAGACTTGAACATGCCCACTAACAATGACAGATCATTGAGACAGAAAACTAACAAATAAATTGTAGACTTAAACTCAACACTCAAACAACTGAACCTAATAAACATCTACAGAATACTCTACCAGACAATCACAGAATATATGTTCTTCTCATCTGTACAAAGAACATATTCTAAGATTGACCAGATGTTCAGTCATAAGAAGTCTCAATAAATTAAAAAAATTAAAAATCATACCAAGTATACTCTTGAACCACAGTGCAATAAAAATAAAAATCAATATCAAAAAGATCTCTCAAAACTACACAAATACATGGAAAATTTATCATGCTAAATGCATTCTTCAAGAAGTTAGAAAGTTCTCAAATTAAGAATCTAACTTTGCACCTAGAAGAACTGGGAAAAAAACAACCAACCCCAAGGCTAGCAGACAAAAAGAAATAACTAAAATTAGAGAAGAACTGGATGAAACTGAGGTACAAAAAATCCACATAAAAGATCAATAACACCAAAAGTTTGTTTGCTAAAAGAATAAACCAGACTGATACACTCACTAGCTAGATTAACAAATAAAAAGATCCAGATAAACACGACAAGAATTGACAAAGATGAAATTACAACAGATTCTAGAGAAATAAAAAAGATTCCCAGAGACTGTTGTGAATAATTACATGTACACAAATTAGAAAATCTAGAGGAAATGGATAAATTCCTGGAAATATACAACTTGCCAAGACTGAACCAGAATGAAAGTAAAACCCTGAACAGATCAGTAACAAGTTCTGAAATTGAATCAATAATAAAAAACAAAACAAAACAAAAGTCCTGGACAAGATGGATTCACAGTCAAATTTTTCCAGATATACAGAGAAGAACTGGTACCAGCCCTATCTAAAACTGTTCCAAAATATCAAAGAGGAAGGTTTCCTTCCTAACTCCTTCTGTTAAATACTAAGCCAGTATCACCCTGACACCAATATCTGGCAGAGACATAATGAATAAAGAAAACTTCAGGTCAATATTCCTGATGAACATAGATACAAAAAATCCTTAACAAAATACTAGTGAACAGAATCTAGAAGTACATCAAAAAGTTAATACATCACAAACAAATAGGCTTTATTCCTGGGATTCAAGGGTGGTTTAACGTATGCAAATCAATAAATTTGATTCATCACATGAACAGAATTAAAAGCAAAAATCATACAATCATCTCAATAGATACAGAAACAGCTTCTGATAAAATCCAACATCGCTTCATAATAAAATCCCCAAGCAGACTAAGCATCAAAGGAACATACTTCAAAATAAGAACCATCTATGACAAACACACAGCCAACATCATACTGCATGGGCAAAAGTTGAAACCATTCCCCTTGAGACCTAGAACAAGACAAGAATACTCATCCTTACAGCTCCTATTTATCATAGTGCTGGAAGTTCTAGTCAGAGCAATCAAGCAAGAGAAAGATATAAAAGGCATACAAATAGGAATAGAAGAAAGCAAATGATCTCTTTTTGCTGATGATATAATTCTATACCTAAACCCCCCTAAAGACTCTTCCAAAAGGACCCTAGAACTGATAAACGACTTCAGTAAAGTTTCAGAATACAAAATAAATATGCAAAAGTCAGTATCATTTCTATACACCTTAAATGGTCAAGTTGAGATTCAAATCAGTAACTTAATCCCATTTATGGTAGCCACATACATTCAAAATGAAATTCCTAGGAATACAGCCAAACCAAGGAGGTAAAAGATCTCTACTGGAAGAACTACAAAATACTGCTGAAATAAATCAGAGATGGAAAAACATTCCATGCTCGTGGACTGGAAGAATTAATATTGCTAAAATGACCATAATGCCAAAGCAATTTACAGATTCAATGCAATTCCTATCAAACTACTTACATCTTTTCTCACAGAATTAGAAAAAACTATTCTAAAATTCATATGGAACCAAAAAAGAGCCCACTAGCCAAAGCATTTCTAAGCAAAAACAACAAAGCTAGGGTAGCATGTTAACTGGCTTCAAACTATGCTACAAGGCTACAGTAAACAAAACAACAAGGTATTGGTACAAAAACAGACACAGAGACCAATAGAACAGAATAGAGAACCCAGAAATAAAGCTGCATACCCACAACCATCTAATCTTTGACAAAGCTGACAGAAGCAAGCAATGGGGAAATGATTCCCTAGTCAATAAATGGTGCTCAAATAACTCACTAGCCATATGCAGAAGAATGAAACTGTACCTCTACCTTTCACCATATAGAAAAATTAACTCAAGATGGATTAGAGATTTAAATGTACAATCACAATCTATAAAATTCCTACAAGAAAACCTAGGAAATATCCTATTCAACATAGGCTTGATATAGAATTTTTGGTTGTTTGCAAAGACAATTGTAACAAAAATAAAAATTGACAAGTGCCACCAAATTAAACTAAACAGCACCTGCACAGTAAAAGAAATTATCAATAGAGTAAACAGACAACCTACAGAATGGGAGAAAATATTCACAAACTATGCATTTGACAAAGGTCTAATATCCAGAATCTATTAAAAACCTAACAAGCAAAAAAAAACCTCATCAAAAAACGGGCAAAGGACATGAATAGACACTTCTCAAAAGAAGACATACAAGCAATCAGCAAACATGAAAAAAATGCTCATTATAACTAATCATCAGAGAAATGCAAATCAAAACCACAATGAGATACCATCTCATATAAGTCAGAATGGCTACTATGAAAGCCAATAAATAACAGTTATTTCTCCATACCTGGGGAGGCTATGTAGAAACGGTAATGCTTATACACAGTTGTGAAAATGTAAATTAATTCATCCACTATGAAAAACAGTTTCAAAGAACTTAAAACAGAGCTATGATTTGACCTAGCAATCCCATTATTGGGTATGTACCTGTATTAGTCTGTTCTCACACTGTTAATAAAGACATACCCAAGACTGAGTACTTTATGAAACAAAAAAAAAAAAAAAAGAGGTTTGATGTACTCACAATTCCATATGGTTGGGGAGACCTCCCAATCATGGCAGAAGGCAAAGGAGGACCAAAGGCAGTCTTACATGGTGGCAGGCAAGAGAATATGTGCAGGGAAACTGCCCTATATAAAACCATCAGATCTCATGAGACTTATTCACTATCACGAGAATGACCCAGGAAAATCTGCCCCTATGATTCAATTACCTCCCACCAGGTCCCTCCCACCACACATGGGGATTATGAGAGCTACAATTCAAGATGAGATTTGGGTGGTACACAGCCAAGCCATATTCAATACCCAAAGGAAAATATATCATTCTACCAAAAACAAGCCAGTCTTCAAATAAAACCCTCATCATTGAGACTCTAATGAGCTTCCCTGCTAGGTGATATTTCACTTGTGTTGTCAAAATCCACTGCTGGAGGAATTAAGTGCCTCCTGCGTGACTCTACTGGAGAGGACTCTTGGAAGCGGTGTCTGGTTTCCTCTGAACTTTACCCCATGTGCCTTTTCCCTTTGTTAATTTGCTTTATATCCTTACAATGTAATACATCATAGCCATGAGTACAGTTATATACTAAGTCCTGTGAGGTCTCCTAGAAAATCATAGCATCTGGCATTAAGGATCCTTGACTCATAGGATCCCAAGCTCCACTTTCTTATTGTTTAAATTTGCCCCTACAACATTGAGGATTTCTTCATTTTTTGTCTTTCTAAATCATTTTGTTTTGGATTTCTCTCTTGTATCCAGCATATTGTTTTTTCTTGCCTTGTGAGCCAAATTGAAAATCTTTTTCTTTTAATAGATGAATTGAACTCATTTATATTCATTACATTACTGATATATTTGGTCCCAACTTGGTCACATTATTTTCTATGTGTCTTATGGTTACATGTGAGCTTCTTTCTTTCTTTCTCTGAGTGATAATATATTTTTTAAAAATACCATTAGTCACTTGTTTCCTTATTAACCTTTTATATTTTTATTTGTTGGTTTTTACTGATATTCTTTAATTTTATCCTATTAACTGTATATCAATCAATAACCCTATTCTACTTTTCTCTTATTCTCTTCCTTCTCTATTTTTAAAGTTGTATTATTTCTACTTCATTAGAACATACATTCATATACTAGTCTCCTATTCTTGTCTATATCTTTGTTTTAGGCTTAGATAGATCTACAATTAAATATGTTAAATATTCTCCACCAGCTTTTTCCCCCCCAAAGTTAATTCTTAGCTAGATGAAACTTATCCTGTAGTAGATTCCTAATGAGTACAAAATTCCCTGGGTTCTTACATGTTGAAAACTATTTTCGTATAGCCTTGATACTTAAAGGACCTGCTTGGCTAGATAAAAGTCTTGATTCACATTTTTTCCCATGAGTTTCTTTTAAAAATGCTCCTCCATTATTGGCTCACTTTGTATGTTGTTTTTGAGAAGTCTGATGCTAGTCTAATTCTCTTACCTCTGTAAGACCTGTAGAAATTTTTTTTAGATTTTAAATCTAATAATTTTAAAAGGCTATATCTCAGAGTTGATTGTTGTGGGTTATTTTCCAAGGAACTCTGTAGGCCCTTTCAATGTGTAGATTCAAATTTTCTTTTCCTGAACTATAGTTATAAATGTTTGCTCTATCCTCTTCTTTTGCTTTTCTCTTACAGACACTCCAATTATATGTATGTTGTTTCTTCTTTGCCTCTCTTCCATTATAATAATTTTTTTCTCTGATCCCTTTTACTGATTTCTCTATCTTATTTTCATTCATTCTCTTGGCTGTTTTCTTATCTTTCTTCTATACTCATTATTTTTTCCCATCATTCTTCTATAGTCATGTTAAACTTTTTAACTTATTCTCCCTTGAGCACTATGTAATTTAGCCTTCATTTCTGATTTTGTCTTTTTTCCCTTCCACTTGTATTTTGAATCTTTAATTTTTAATTCAGTTTGGCTTTTTGTATATTTGAGTGCTTATTTGAGAATATTTACTTGTGTGTAGTGTTGCTTTTGCTTCATGGTTATTAGTAGACTTGCATGTAGTTAATCTATTTTAATTTTTTTAGCTCATGGATTGGGGTGATTTATAAGATTTTAGTTTAAGAGAATTCTGTTCTATCAGTGGAGCAAAATGAAATCTGTTTTATTTTATTTTACGGTGACAGGGAAAAAGTTGGATATATTCTCACTTATTTGATTTTTTTTTTTTTTTGGGGGGGACAGAGTCTTCCTCTGCTGCCCAGGCACTGGCATGATCATGGCTCACTACAGCCTTTGCCTCTGGGGCTCAAGTGATCTTCCCACCTCAGCCTCCCAAGTAGGTTCTTTTTTGTCTTGCAGAACTTACATTTTCAGTAGTTGCTTCATTTCCTCTGTATCATCCAATGTTCACATAATGCCTCATATTCTTTAGAAATTTTTAAATTCTTATTTTTAACATTATTTCCTCCCCCAGAACTAATGCCATCTTGAATAGCTTGAATTTTTAAGTCCCTTTCCAGTAGTCAGTCCTCTGATACACCAGGACTTTTAAAAAATAATTTTTGGATATAGGGTGGGCTTCTTCTTCTCTGTGACTTTAGATTAACCTCAGGCCTGCTGATAGCTACTTGCTTCTCTCTTTTGTAGATTTCCCAAGGACTGGCTTCCCTGTCTGCAATGGCTGTGGCAGGAGCATGAGAAAGAAGGTTCATTGGTATTTGTGTTTATTTTTCTACTTAAACGTAATTTGACATTTGGGTATTCTCTTTCTTTTAGTTACTTGCTAAAGGCATAAATTTTGTTTAGTTTTATTTGTTTTTCTTGTAAGTTCTTATTAGTTTTGGAAGATATGTGGGTGATTCATATTTAGACAGTTGCCATTATCCTTGGCTCTCTGAATTGAAAATATAACTTTTAATTACAAATGTTATAGCCATAATTAAAAGAATAATTGTCTAAGGGAGAGAAATTTGTTGAGTCAGAAAACCATTTTGGTACCAGAAAATCTGGTAGTGAATGAAATAAGATTGTAGAATACCCTCCTTAGTATAAGTATTAATGCAAAAGAAACAAAGAACTAGGGTGAAATTTTGGAGTTGGAACATATGTCATATGTCAATTTGTATACATAGAGTCAATTTGCAAAGTTAAAATTATGAAAGAGGCCAAACTAACATGGTGGGAGATTATAACTTTTGAACTGATGATTTAAAATAATGTAGCTAAGAATTCCACCATAAACAGAGACAGTAGTAGATGGAAAATGTTGTTTGCTTTTAAAATCATACCATGACAGTTACAACCATTATCTTGATGAAATAAAGAGATTAAAACACTGCTAATTTTAAGTTATGTAGTAATGTATATATAATGGATATTTATGACTGACAAATGGTTAAATTTTAAGTGTGAGAATTACAGTAGCACTTTGGTGTCAAGCACAAAAGGTATTTGCAGTATGTTGAGGGCTGCATTTCTACTCTCCAAACAGGAAATTAGGTTACCCAGAGATGAAGGAGAGAAACAAGCCAAGGAATAATGCTATTCTTTCCCTCCTCACATCAATCACCTCTCTAAGTATGATTCTGAGTTTAAAAATTGGGACATCTAAGATAAAAATTTTAATGTGTGGAATAATATTTTCAAAGTCTTCAGGGGCTATGGATAGATGCCATTATATTTATTTTCCAAAGGTCCTAAAATAGTGAAACACTATGCTTCTGTTTTAATAAAACATTAGACATGTAATGAAAAAAATGACTTAAGTAAAGGCTCTGCCTGTGTCTCAGCATCCTTAACTGCCAGGCTTACTTCCCTAAAAACACATGCACATGGATCGCTAATGATATGTAACTGTTTCTCCAGATATTTTGATGCTTTTTAAAAATTATTTCATGCTTAACAGAACAATTTCTAGAGAACAAAGATTATCATCAAATTTTAGCATTTACAGATTAGGCATATTCCAATTTTCATATATAGAACATTTAAAGGTAAGAAAGGAAAAAAATATATATTACTCAAGTTCATCTATATTTAGAATATTATAAAATAGTTTTCATCAGAGTAAATATACCTTTATTTGAGAAATAATTGTGTGAAAATTCTTATCATCCTCAAATACTGCTGCTAAGCTTGGCCCAGTTCCACAGGTTTTTTCTTCAAGTTTGTTGTTAATACAAGGTCTGGTGAAAGCATCAAAATATGAATCAGGCACGAGATTGGGAATAGATAATACAGTGTTTTGACAATGATTAACTGCACCCAAAATGCCATCCTGTTAGAGAGAAAAGCATAAACATAAATGTAAACATGTATATTTATAAATATTTTTGAATTTTACTTAATGCTAAAATAAATAAGAATAGTTTATTCAACCAGGCCAGGTTTTTGCTGATTCTGAGTATATGACAAATCAAAAGACATGGCCCTACCTTCAGGACACATGTTTTCTAATTGACAGAGACAAAAAAGTAGCAATACATTGTGATGCGTTCTATATTTAAAGTGTCAACAAAACACCAGCAGGTCACAATGGAAGGAAAGCCAAGGAAACGTACAGGAAAATGTAAAGGGAGGGTGAAAAGGGTTTATATTCTGAGTAGTAATTTATATTCTAGAAAGCTAATCTATGAGAAAAAATAGACCTGTAAACAAAGATCTATGTGCAAGGACAATCACTGTAGTATTGCTCCTATTAATAACTAATTAGAGAAACACTTAAGTGTTCAAAAATAGAAGTATAGTTATATAAGTTGTGGTGGTTTTATACCATGGAAAATTACACATCCTTACAAAATGGCATCTCCCAGAAATCATTTAATGACATGAGAAAAAGCTTATGATATAATGTTAAAGTGTGAAAGAAAGAGAGTGAGCAGGATATAAAACTGGTATATAATATTATCTCAATGTAAACGTGTATCTATATCTATCTCTGTACATAACCTCATGGTAAGGTAGGTATGTCAGCATATTAGTATTCACTAAAGACTGGACAGAGCATATAAAAATGTTAATGGGTTTTTATTTTTGGTACAAAATATTATGTATTCTTTTAATAATCTTTTTCTGTGTTTTTCAAAGTCTCTTCAATGAGCATAAATTAGTTTGTAATTTATAATAAATATAAAGTCTAATTAGAGAAAATGAGATAAAGAAAAGGTACGTCTTTAAATGAATCTCAAAAGATGAACAGAAGCTTGTCAAGTATATCAGACAACAGTATAATGCTTGCTAAGTCATTGTGCGTGGGGCACAAGGGAGCAGGCAGGTGAGGTATCTAGGCTTCAGCACTAGAGTGGGGAAAAAGGATATTCTGCAGATGCAGTCAGCCTCTTCATGAAAGACCTTGTGCATGATGCCAATGTTAGCCCATGGGCCAGCACTCCCCAAACCGTGACCGTGGATTACCCAGAGGATAAAGGGTCCTAATTTCCAAGGTAAATTTGAGAAGAAGTTTGAGTTACGTGAAGTTAAACAGGATTTTTCTGAAGACCTTCTAAACAGGATTTTTTATATCTGTTAATATACAAATGTATATCACAACCCCTTTTCTCCCGAAATGCCTATCAACAACTCACAGAGCATCCTGTGAAAGATGCTCCTACAGGCAATGGACAAATTTTAAGAAGGAAAGGGACATGATTAGATTTGCTTATGAGAATAATCTTGCTCTCAGCAATGTGAAAAATGGATCAGAAGGGAGGGAGGCAGGCAGATCAGAGCAGACTATTTCAGCAGGCCAGTAGAGAGATGATGAAGTCCCGATGGAAAGGAGTGGCAGAGTGGGTGCAACCATGGTTCAGCACACTAGAGCCGATGACCCGATTTCAAGGAGGTAAGGGAGACTCTAGGAGAACTCCCAGACTGCTGGCATGGGCATCTTTCATTATGATGGAGATAAGAAGGGAGGAGCAAGTTTTTGAAGAGGTTAAGTTTAATTCATATTGATAAAATGATATTAACTGTGGCAGATTCAGGTGAAGATTTCCAGGTGACCATGAGTGGGGCTTAGAAGAAAAGTATTGGATCTATAGATATAAGCATATAGATATAGGTAGAGATATAGATAGGTGGATATAGATAGAGATATATGTTTATGTCTGCATTCTGGGCACAGGAAAGAGCACCCAGAAAGAACTGTAGGGTGTGAAGAGGAGAAGGGAGCCCTTTAGGATAGCAAGAATCAAGCAAGGTTCAGATAAAAAAGAGGCTCTTGGAAAGATGATTGAGAAGGAAAAAATGTTGCCACAGAAATAGAAACAAGTGAAATTAAACCAAAGGAGGAGTCTCCTTCAAGAGGCAGAAGCAGTAAACAGAATCAAATGCAATGGGAGGTTTGTCTCACACAGCAAGAAAGATTAGAATTCAAAAGTATAGATTGAATCAAGTATTAGGAAACCACAGGTAACCTAGGAAAGAATAAAGTAAGAGATCATGACTTAGGTATATAATTTTCCTTTAGATTAATCTCTGTGTATGCATGTTTGGAATCACTGGGGATGATTAAGGCTAATGACCAAAATAATAGTGAAAAAAATAGAAAATTTATGAATGATAGTCCTATATATACTTCTATTGGCTGATTTTGGGTTATATGAAATAAAATCTTATTTTGGTATGAATGGACAAACATGCTAATTATTCCCAGAGCCTGGCCATGTATGTTTCATGTGTAGAAGCTAAAAATACCCATGTGAAGAACAGGGTCCTACAATAGGAAATGGGAAGGGTATCAAGTTTTTTTAGTTTTTTTTACCCTTGGGGGTAAAGGACAGTCAACTGCTTGTGAGAGAGCCTCCTTTAGTCATCTGGAGCCCAGGACATCTGCTTCTCATGGGAAAGACATCTGTCTTGTGGCCAGGACAGGGCATGAGAGCCCAGTGCCTCTTGGGAGCTACTGAGCAAGCTTCCAACCACAGGGATTGTCAGCAGTCTGCTTGTCGTTGTAAATGCCTTCAAATAGCCTATCCCATAAATTATAGAATTATAGACTGCTGGAAGAGGAGGCAATGCTAGAACTCATATGTCTTCTCATTACATAAATGCAGAAACTGAACCCCAGAAGTGGTTTTCCCAAAGTCAAATACTAAAATCTAGGGATCCCGATTACTAGTGCTTTTGCATCACAGTACAGCAGCTAACAACAGAAGACAGACTTTGACTGTTTACTAATCTATGCACCTATCCAAATGTAGTAGGCAGAATTCTAAGACGACCCCCAAAATTCCTGCCCCTGTGTACACATGCTGTTCAATCTCTTCCTCGAGTATGGGTGGGACTTGTGAATATGATGGGATGCCAGTCCCATGATTAGGTGATGCAGCAAAGGTGGGGGATAGTGCAGATATAATTAGAGCCCCAATTCAGTTGTTTTCAAGTTAGTCAAAAGTGATTATCCTTGAAAGATGTGACTGAATCAAGTGAAAGCCCTTAAAAGAGGGATTGAGCCCTTCTTAAGAGAATGGTCCATCTGGCCTTGAAGAAGTGAACAGCCATATTGTAAACTGCCTAGAGAGTGGGCCACATGGCAAGAAATGACAGATGGTTTCTAGGACTTAAGGATGGTCCTTGACTGACACTCCTCAAGGAAATGGGACCTCAGTTCTATAGTTGCTTAGAGCCAAATTCTTCCAGCAGTCTAAGGGAGAGCAAGACCTTAAAACAGAGGATTATCTGAGTAGCCAGTGAAACTCCTGACCTACAACAACTGAGATGATTCATGGTGGATGTTTCCCACTGCTAACTTTGTGGTAACTTGTTACACAGCAATGAATAACTAAGACAACGAAATTCTCTCAGATGCAGCATACCTTTAAAAAGATTTCAAAAATGGTATTTACAGGCTGGGCATGGTGGTTCACACCTGTAATCCCAGCACTTTGGGAGGCAGTGGCAGGCAGATCACTTGAGCCCAGGAGTTCAAGACCCACCTGGGCACCATGGCAAAGCCCATCTCTACCAAAAAAAAAAAAAAATACAAAAAGTAGCCAGGCCTGGTGGCATGTACCTGTAGTCCCAGCTAGTCAGGAGACTGAGGTGGGAGGATTGCCTGAACCTGGGAGGTTGAGGCTGCAGTGAGCCAAGATCACATCACTGTACTCCAGCCTGGTTGAGAGTGAGTCCCTGTTGAAAGAAAGAAAGAGAGAAAGAGAGAAAGAAAAAGAGAGAGAGAGAAAGAGAGAGAGAGAAAGAGAGAGAGAAAGAGAGAAAGAAAGAGAAAGGAAGAAAGGGAAGGAGGGAAAATGTATTTACAACAGAGTGATTTCGTGAGTTTCCTTAAAGGGATCCCTATGGTCACTTTTAAATTTTCTATAGAATATGTTTTCCTGTACCTCACCAAGACTCCAATCTGACTCAAGTTAGAGATAATGTGCTAAACTTTTAGATAGTTTATATATAGCTGTAATGCTGTGACAAAACAATGCTTTCTCTCTTTCTTATGATCATCTGGGAGTAGTGACAACTACAATTCTGACAACTAATTGACAGCAAAACAGTTGCCTCATTTTCCAAAAAGGTACTTGCATGTGGATAACACACGAAAAACACACACCAGAAAGTCTTCCAGACAAGGCTCAAAGTGGAGTGACTGGATTGTCAACATTAGTTCTGTGAGAAACATGGGGATGAGAGATTCATTTTCTTCTTGCCTTTCCACCACAAGGGGCCCCTGAAATGAGTATATTTACAGTGTTATAAAGACACAAGGATCAATATCTAAAACAAAATAAAAAAACAAGGCACATATAAACTTAAGGTTATATAATTAGCTGAATTCATAACCTTGACATGTAGAAAATATTTCAGAGAATAATAAAGCACAGAAAGAAAAAAAAAGGCAAATATTGAAAGACTACATAACAATGTAAAACTTTTCTCCTTGTAAAAATACTACCAACAAAATGGAAAAGCAAACAATAAATGGGGAACCATATCAATAATGTATAGAACAGGTAGAAAGTTGATCATCTTTGAATAGACCTATAGTTGATATAGTTAGTAGAAATATATGCCAATAATATATTAATGAATGCTTACATAGAAATATATTCAAATACAAATATGCTTAAAGAGAAAAATGGGCAAAGGGCATAATCTGAGAATTCCTGAAAGCAAAATACAAATGATCAATTCACCTCTTTTGTCTCTTCCTTAAAATGGTTTATTTAGTAACAACATTTACAGAGAGTTTACTGTGTGCCAGGCACAGTGCTGGGTATTTGTGTAATTCCCATACCAACCTTCTTAAACAGGTTCTATTATCGTTCCCACAGGATCAAAATGGGATCTGGAGAAAGTAGAATGTTTCATCCAGGTCATGCTAGCTAGTAGGCAGCAGACCAGAATTCGGACCCAGATATTTCTGATTCCTAGACCTATGCCCTTATTCTTGTCCTGGGGTCATAATTAAAAGAATACAACATTTGAAAGCAGTGATATACCACTTTGTATCCAACAGACTGAGGAAAATTTAAATGAATGATAATATTTAGTGTGCATGTGGGTAAATGCTCATTCTTAAACACTGCTATAAATTGACAAAGCTTTCTGGAGCATATGTGTCAGTGTGTATGTATCAAAAGCCTTAAAAATGTGCATATTTCTGACTCAATTCTACATCTAGAAATTTTTTCTAAGGGGAAAAATATGAAATATGTGAAAAATATATAGACAAGGATACCCTTTGCAGCATTATTTTAAATAGTGGGAATGTTTATTTATGAGAATTATCATACATTTATCTGTGAGAATATCACATGGAAAAATGCATGTTGCCTTGAGAAATATTTCACAATACTGTATTGCTAAGACAAAAAAGCAAGGGATAAAGCAGTAAGGAAAGTATGATATCTTTTTTCCTCTTTGAAATAGTTATCTTTGGGTAGCAAAGGATGCTTTTCTTTGTATATTTCTGTGTTTTCCTAATTTTATACACTTAGCATAAATTACTTTTAGAATAGAAAAGTGTGGCTTTTAAAATTTTGATAATATTTATAAAAAGGAGAAATTCAGAATAGGGGAGGAGAGAAAGCTATGAAAAGGAGTATATACTTTGATGTAACTTTTGGAAGAAAGGGAAACTAAGGCTGAGAGCATCAGGACTTGTACTGCATAATTAGGTTTCTGTGGCACGAGAGACTTAAGCTGTGAGGGTAGGAGGCTTTATGAAATGAGGTGAACATGTTTTGCTGTTTGTAGGTATTCTGGCAAGAAGCTATTAGTACTAAGGATAGAGAGAGGGAATAATATGATCTTTCTTTTAGCTATGCTGGAATGCATAAATTTGTACTACTTCATCCAAACATCTTAAAGTACTCTGTGTCTTTAAGATCAACATCCTCATAAAAGGTCAACCCCTCAAAGCACAATAATTTGCTTCTTTTCACCTCTAAACTAATGTTTATCTCTTTTACTTATACCACTTTTCCCGCTTCTCCCTGCCAGTTTATACCCACAAGAAAAACATTTATGTCCCCACAAACTATAAGCTTTTGGGGACAAAAATCCTGTCATCACTATATACCAACATCCAGCACAGGAATTGGTACACAGTAGGTACTTAAGAAATATGTCAATGAATGCATGAATAAGCTTTAGCAAGTTCCTGTGACAGTAACTTTCTCTCAGCATGCATTTTTACTCCATTATTAGATACTTGTTGATATGCTGATTTTCAGTCTGCCATTTCATGTGTATTGTAGGGTCTGATTATAACATGAAATATTCTACACCAGGGGTCCCCAAGCCCAGGGCTGTGGACCAGGTACTGGTCTGGGCTGCACAGTAGGAGGTGAGTAGAGAGTGAGCATTACTGCCTGAACTCTGCCTCCCCTCAGATCAGCGGTAGCATTAGATTCTCACAGAAGCCCAAACCCTACTGTGAACTGTGCATGTGGGGGATCTAGGCTGCATGTTCCTTATGAGAATCTAATGCCTGATAATCTGAGGTGGAAGAGTTTTCATTCTGAAATCATCCCCAATAGTCTGCAGAAAAAAATGTCTTCCATGAAACTGGTCTCTGGTGTCCAAATGGTTGGGGACTGCCGCTCTATGCACTTCTCAATTTTTTCAGCACACAGAAAATAGCATAATTCATAGAGCATAGTTTGCACTCCTCAATACATATTGACCAATAAAATATTCTTAATATTGTGTGAGTATACCTTTTTATCAGTGACTTCAGGCTTGTCTTCAGTAATCCATTTCTGAATGACATCTGCTGAAGGTGTTCGTTTTAGCTTGTCAGTGAGATGATTTAAAAGCGAATTAACAGAATTTACTGTTAAGACATGCATTGTATTCTCAATTAGATAGTCGTTTAGATGGATAAAGCTTAAAAGAAAAAAACAAATACAACTTCAGTTTTTTATTTTCACTATTTTTGACAGTGCCTCTAAAGCAAATACTTAAAATATAAAATATCATAATTTCTCCTTGAATTTCCATTTAATTATATTATAATATCTGAAATGTATTGTCTAGAAGAGATGTTCTTAGATATTCTTCCTTTTAAAACACAAATATATTCAAATATGTAGCATCAATTCAGTTAGACGTTCTAAATTTTCAATAGAATATTTAAAGAGTAGTATAGCTGTTAGGGAAAATGCTCTAGTTTATCTAGCTAAAAGGGCCATAATTATTTTTAAAAGATGTTTTAAAGAAGAAATCAATGCATACAACATCTGTAACTTGCATTCTAATAGTAAAAGTGTAAAATCTTTGCTACTGAATAAATGTTGATGGCAATTGCTAACCCAAAGGTTTGAATTTTATGTTTCCTTACTTGAGCGCTTAGAATGCAGACTGAGTCAACAAGACATTTAGAATAATTCTACTCTGCTCAAGTGGAGCTCTAAGGCCTCTAATACTTCTAGGCCCTCTACAGTAGCCTCAGAGACCACTTCACTGATTTCTGTTGCCACACAGACAATTCATATATAAACTAGCTTACAGTTAAGATGCATTAAATAATTGCAAAAGTTGGATTAAGTCAGTGAGCACTGAATAACAATAATCAGTATTTTACTGTTCCATAGACATGAAGTTTTAGAATGATGAGAAATCCAAATTCTGGAACAGTTGAGGTCAAGATCCAGTTGGGTAAGCAGGTGTCAGAGCTAGTGCTAATGAAAGTCCCCTGGTGAGGTCCTAGGAGGGATAGTTCCCTTTCTGTCTCTCAGTGGCAAATCCCATTTTAGGGATTGGGTGCACCTTTGTGAAGTCATGCAGCTGTAGTTCTTTTGTGACCAAAAAGATGGAGTAAGTCCTCCAGGCCCACTTGAAGAGTTCTATAAATCTGTGTGCCTGATTTCTCCCTACCACAGCCTGCTGTACTGCGAGTCTCCATGCCCAGGCTGAGCCAGAGGGAAACAAAGCCAGGGAGATCAAAGAGGAGCTCTTGGCCTTGGCCTCCTGCCCTGTATCTATCAGCTCACAGTCCCAGAGCTGCTTTGGTTGGTGGCAGTTTGGAGAGGAAGTCTTCTGGGCCATGCATTCAGGTTACTGTGTCCTGCAAATTTCTCATCACCATTTATGAACGATGTGTTAAAGGGTTCCATTTATTTTTTTTGAGATATCACTTACATGCTAGAAAAAATTCTACTTTTCATTTTAATTTTTCATAGTGTATACTTACGGTATACAACATGATGTTTTGATATACATAGTGAAATGATTACTCCAGTTATGCAAATTACCATATTCATCACTTTCTGGGGCTTAAGTTTTAATGAAACTTGAGAAAGATGGATACTATACTTTTTCTTGAAATAAAGAATAATCTTACCATGTCAGCCTCTTGCAATGATGCCTTTTGCTGGCCTGTTCTATATATGTCATTTTCGCAGAGTCTCCATAAGCGGGCAACTCATATGGAATATTAACGAAACTTACAATGCTCTGCCCTTTATAACAATCTAAGAATAACAGAAGGCACAACAACAAGTGTACCTGTGTAAAAGTTCCATTTCTTTCAATATGATTCAAAGAAAAGATAAATAAAATTCAAAAACAACAAAATATTTTGGTACATGAAGCATTTCAAACCTCCAAAACAGCCCAATTATCCAAAAAAATTTCACATCAAAGCATTTCAACTCAACAAGATTGTAGACGGTTTACAGACATTCTCATTAACAGAATTTGATCTGTATACTATGCTATCTCTTTCCCAGGAACACCTTTACCCTCCTTTTCTACCTACAATTTAGTCATCCTTTATAGTACACATCAACTGAGTCAATCCTAAGGTCAATCCAGCCCCTTAATTTTAACAAACCTATTGTCTGTGATAGTAGGCTGGACATACCTCTAAGCAGAGAGATGCTGAATCTACTCTAAAGTACTTATTAATTAAGATTCTGTATCCAGTTTAGAAATACTATATACAAACAGCAGTAATGGGAAAAATATGCAGTATTTACTACTTCTCTCTCTCCTTCAAAATATATTAAATTTATAACATCAATAAAATGTTTGGAACAATTGAAACATAGAATCATTATTTAAACTTAAGAAAAGTAAACTAAAAAAGGGCTGACATTTTAGAAAGCCACTACTTCTGATATATTGAGGTTCTTTCCCCTTCATACCCTCATAAGGTCCAAATGCACAGTCATCGGGAGCAAATCTTGCAGCGCGCAGAGCAAATCGACAGGCCTTCCTGACTACATCTTTTGCCTCATTTCGAAATTCTCTTAGGTGTTCTGTCACCTAGATATTGTTGAATATGTACAGTTAGCGATACTGAAGTATCAAAACTAGAGAAAAAAGTTTTGATTCTTATAGATGAAATTTGTTACCTCTGCTAGCCGTATGACTTGTGCAGCCTTGAATTCCTGCAGGGTGTAGGTGTGACACTTTTCAAAATAACAAAGTCCCATAAAACTCAAATGATAACACAATTCATTTATTTTAAGAAGAGCTGGTTGCAAATGCTGAATGAAAATAGGAATGTATTATTTAGTAAAAACATTCTGTATTTTAGAAGTATAAAACATTTAAAAAGCAAGAATGGTTATTAAGGATAATAAACACCTGTGTTAACTTTTGCTACAACTACAAAATGCATATATTAAAAGATCACTTCTATAACTCTTTTCTGAAAGTATTCCTTGAATTATCTAATTTGTCTAAATTCCTTTCTTTTGATTTTGAAAACACATACATGTCTTTCAGCTACTTAAGGAGTAAGGCAAGTAACTTAAAGAGTTGAAGGCAAGTAATAGAAAACTGGGTGTTACCTTAAGTACTTTACAATGTCTAATCATAATGATAATGGAAAGGCTCATCTATTAATTTAAGAGGCAAGGACACAGAAAAAAGCCAAATTTGACATTAAATTGTTATTGGGTAACAAGTTGCTTTGGAAAACTGCTTCATGTTTTCTCAAAAGCTTAAACATAAAGTTGCTAATGACCCAGCAATTCCTCTCCTAGGTATAGGCCCAAGAAAAATGAAAACATACATCTAGACAAAAACTTGTACATGCATGTTCATAGCAGCATTATTCATAATAGCCAAAAATGGAAGCAATCCAAATAGCCATCAATAAATAAACAAATAAAATAGGTATATCCAATATAATTTGCCAATTTAAAAAATGCTATGCTACAACATAGAAGAACCTTGAAAACATTATGTTAAAAAAACAAAAGTCAGTTACAAAGGACCACATATAGTCAGTCTTCTGTATCCTCGGGTTCCACAGTCATGGATTCAAACAACTGCAGATTAAAATGTAGTGGGGTTTACAATGCTTGTGTCCATATTAAAAATGAATAGACTTTTTTGGGGTTATTATTTTCTAAGCAATATAGCATAACAACTATTTACATAGCATTTACATTGCATTAGGTATTATAAGTAATTTAGAGATAGAGATGACAAAGTATATAGGAGGATGTTTATAGGTTATACGCAAAAAAGCCATTTTATATAAGGGACTTGAGCATTAGGGATTTTGGTATTTGCTGGGGTGGTCCTGGAACCAATCCTCTATGGCACTGAGGGACAAGTGTATTGTATGATTCCATTTATGTGACATGTACAGAATAGGCCAGTCTATGGAGATAGAATGTAGATTAGTGGTTGCCTATAGTTGGGGGACGGGACAGGTGAGTCAGAAAGAAAAAGAAAGTGACCACTAATGGGTAATGAGATTTCCCTTGGAATGATAAATATATTCTAAAATTGACTGTGGTAATGGTTGATCAATTCTGTGAATATACTAAAAATAATTTAATTGTATACTTCAGATGTGTGAATTGTATGGTATGTAAATTATATATCAAAACTGTTATAAGAAAATGACATAGGCACAGGTGCCAACAAAACTGGTTATTTTAAAAAAATCATAAAAAGAAAAAATTCAAGGACAACTCAGTATGTCTCCCTTCAACCTTGTCTAGGGGAATCAGCCCTAGTTAACTAATTTTACATATAAGGCTAGTGGTAAGTGTGTGGGTAATTACAGCATTTAATACACATTTAAAATACACATTTTTTTTTTTTTTTTTTTTTTTTTTTTTTTGAGACGGAGTCTCGCTCTTGTTACCCAGGCTGGAGTGCAATGGCGCGATCTCGGCTCACCGCAACCTCCGCCTCCTGGGTTCAGGCAATTCTCCTGCCTCAGCCTCCTGTAAAATACACATTTAAGCAAGGATTGGCCTTGCTTAAAATGATGAGAGCTTTCTAGTCTGCTGAAACTAAATTTAAGAGAAGATACTCTAAAGGCCAAAACATCGCTGGTATGAATGGACACAGAATGACAACTCTCAGCACATAAAATAAGAGAACATGCTTTGAGGACTGATAGAAGTAATTTTAAAGACAAATCAAGGATGAACTATTTTACATATCTAGCAACAAATGTATGATATATGTAGTGTTCAATGCATGGTAAAAGATGAAAGATGCTAAAATAACTTCAAATAACTGATGGATCCTCAATGAAATTTGAGTTGCACGTCAAGAAGGTCTGGAATATTTTTTCACAACTCAGAATGCACAGTGGAATGGATGACTTGAGATAGTCCACCTTATATATTTGTCTTGTACTAATATTTATGTTAGCCAGAGACCTTGAAGGTTTCCCTATTGTGTGACTGGTATGCTGATAACAGTCTTTCGTATCACAATATGCAAAGTGAAGGAAATGACTAGTAAAAAGCAAACTTGAGGTAGTGTCATAGAAACAGACAGCTGAGGACCAGAATTCTGAGTGTGATGGTAATGATGACTGCAGTTTATTCCTAGGGGCCAAGTAGGAAACTTCTAACACAAGTTGAAATTCAATGGATAGAAATTTTAAATATGGTCACACACTCTTTAACAGTTCATTTTTCATGATCGTCCCATCATCCGAATTAAATATTAAAAATTTTCCTACTATATGAATCCATTGTAGAGGAAACATATAATATATTGGGAGATACTGACCCATGAAAATGAGGGCCGACTTATTTTGGACCATAAAGTCTAGAGTGTCTCAAAGATGAGAGGAGGTAATAGGGGTTACCAGCCTACTCTGCTCAAAATGACATATAACTTTCCTGATCAACAACAAAGGGAACCACAAATTCAAAAAATCAGAGGTGACTTCTAATCAAAAGAGATCTTTGCAACTCTGTTCTTATACTTTTGCATTTTGCAGCCCTAGTTAAAATGCAGAAACACCTCTAGATTGCCAGACTGTTAAATGACAAGACAGGATGAAAACTGGGAATTCCCTTAAGAATATAAAATATTTGATTTCAAGGACAGTCTATACCAACAGCTATAATAGATTCACACTTTCTTTTTTTGTAAGTAATTATTTTAAAATATGAATGAAAAATACATACAGGATTAACAATGAACAAATTTTTTTGTAGAGATTTTCGACATCCAGTGATTTTCTTGGAGCGGACATTCTTCCTCCATACACTAAAAGCTTTCCGTTTCCGGAACAGTGAAAAGATGGGAATCTTAGTGAGTTCTCTGTGATATAGATATTCCTGTTCCCATCGATCAATTTCAATAAATTCAATGTCATCATTATAAAAGTGTGTTACTCCCTTTTGGCTAATAGTATAGTAGTCATTTTTATTGATGTTCTCATAGCTTACAACTCTATAAACAAATAAAAATTGAGACATAAATAAAGCATTCAATATGAAATGAAGCAATTGCATTATTCTTTTTGTTTTAAAGAGATAAAACATTTCTGGGAAACAAACATTATTTAGAGTTAAAAAATTCTAACAAACTACTTTCAGATTAAATACATTACTCAAGAAAATGAGCTGAACAAGTTGGGTTTATTATAAAGATTTCACAACTGTGGCAATATGCTTGATGATTTCAGTTACATGACTTTTACATTAAAATGAATTGACTATAAATTATAAATTTAATAGTACTATATCAAAGCTACCTGGAGATAAGTTTTCATTTATTATTAACTCTTTAGAAACTATTCAATACTAACAGCGTAAAAAAAATTTATGCTATTAAGTATTGACAGAATTATGAGAAAGATGAAAGTAAGGAAACATTAATTAGGTGAGACAAGAATCAAGAACAAGATTATATGTCCAGTTTATCACCAACAAAATTATTATTATTGATAAGTTATTTAGTTCATAATATCTCTCTTTCAACTATCATCATGGATATTCTTCAACTGTATGAGTAACAGAAAACTGATCAAGTAAAGAAGGAAAGCAAGAACAGAGTAAAAACAGGAGAAAGAAATGAAGCAATGAAAACAGAGCTGATTCTCTAAAACTGCTTAAAATAAAAATATTCCTATAGCAAAATGATGTTTTCTGTAATTTTAGCTATAATGCTGAAATATTGAATGCAAGAAATATTCAGTAATACAACAAGTGTGAAATATGATATAGTACCTTATTGAAATATATTTTGGAATTTAGGGAAATAACATTTTCTAAAATGCTTCTCTTTCTTAGGAGAGCTTAGAATAACAAGATAAAGGTTAAGGGCAAAAAGAAAGCCCTAAATTGTTTCTATGTTAAAACTATGCAAAAATTACATGTACTAGACAGAAATTAGACAGGAACACTCTGGTGGAAATCGGCTGTTTTCCATGTCTTTCAGTCCTTGGCTCTACATTCGAACCTGTAGTCCACAGCCCTTTATTTTATTTTACTTAATTAATTTATTATTAGTAGTATTACTACTACTATTATTATTTTTGACATGGAAGTTCACTGCAACCTCCGCCTCCTGGGTTCAAGTGATTCTCCTCCCTCAGCCTCCCGAATAGTGAAATTACAGGCACCCCACCACCATGCCCAGATAATTTTTGTATTTTTAGTAGAGATGGAGTTTCACCATGTTGGCCAGACTGGTCTCAAACTGCTGACCTCAAGCGATCTCCCTGCCTCAGACTTACAAAATTGCTGGGATTACAGGTGTGAGCCACCACGTCCAGGCCACAGCCCTTTTACATAGGCTTCAGGTTATTTGTGAAATCCCTGAAATTGTTGTATGGAAAATTCATGTATATATGTATGATAAGTTTTTAAGACATTGGAATAAAATTCTGTGTTTTGAGTCTATTAAAAAAAAAGTTAAGAACCACTAGTATAAATCATTTTTAGTTTTTAATTTCTATTTTCATTTTAATAAAACTGAGTAACAAAACTATTTTTAAAATTACGGCACACGAGACCAGAATGAAAGCAAACCCAAATCAAGAGCTGTTCATGTGAGCCTGCAAGGAGATCTGGGGCTGATGGTGCTGTGCGAAGTGGGAGAGGAATAGTAGTGCTTTTTTGTTGTTCAATGAAGATCAAGGGGTCCCTTGCCAAATTATTTTACAGTAAAACCTGTCTGAGTCCATCTGAAATGTAACTTAGACTTCAAGACTTCTATTAATTTATAAAAGTATGTGTGTCTCATTTGAGATAACCACATGGACTGACTCTGCCAACTTGGGGGCTGCCATGGAAAAACCTTCAACCTGCTTGGCTTTTTTCCAACCTGATCCCACTATCTGACTTTTTGTCTGTGTTCTAATTAACTCACCCCAGAAATGTCAGGAAAAATGCCAGGTATTGCACAGGGCTGGTGAGGAATATGGAATTTATTTTACATGTTTTTCCTTTTCTCATTATCAATAGTTAAAGATAGAATTAGGGTATTCTTGAGGTGATTCTCTCTAAAATGTGAAACTTGAATTTGACACTGAAATTGTAATCAACTTCAGATGTTTCATTAACATCAGGCATCAAAGTTACCTAAAAACAAGAACAAATTGCTGACTGCGGCCCTGGTGCATGTCTGGAAAACTTGCTTTGTGTAGTCTACTGATGGCCCTTCCAGAAGGTGGTCGTTGTGGTCCATGAGTTAAATTCTAACTTGGAGTTCAGTGCCACCTAGAAATCCTTTTTACTTGTATTTCTCTTCTTATCGCAGATCTTCATTCTCAAGCCCCTAAGTATTTTCCTTCTTTACGCATCTCTACTCTTCACTGAACAAATGAACACAAGAGAGCCCTTTGCAAAGATTGGATCATTAGCATCAAAATCATCTGAGGTGCTGATTAAGAATATAGATTTCTGAGTCCAACACAGAATCAGAATCTTTATGTATTCCAAGAATCAAAGACAGTGAGTGAGATGCCTGGGTCATTTTGATACACAATGTTGTTTGTGAACCACCAAACTTTATTACAAAACAAAAAGAATGTGAAAACAAGGCAAGCTCCCTCTCATACCCTCACTTGAAGTTCAACATACCATGTTTTTCCCCCTCTCATGCTTTCCTCCAAATGGAGATGGAGAGGTTTCACCTCACTTTTCTCTAACTCTAGTTTTTTGGCTATGTTTCCTCCACAACTAACAGTGTGTATAATGTCCCTTTAGCATATAGAAAATCTTTTCTTGATCCTGCCACATACTTAACTAAAATCCCACACTTTTCTTGCTAAGTTTCCTTTAGAATGGTGTGTGTCAATGGCCACATCCACCTTATCCATTCCTTCTTAGAGTTCCTGAAAATTGGTTTTGTTTCCTGCTGCTCTAATGCAATTATTTTCTCAAAGATCAACAGGGACTTCTTTCAAGCCCAATCCAGTCAGTAGGTAGAAGGGTCTGCAGGGTTAGGAAAATATTTGCAAAAAATAAGAAAGTGTATGCACATTTCTCTGTAATCCTAGTCTTAAGACTTTTTTCAATACTGAGAGGTCACCCCCCAGATCTACTCCTTAGACTGGCATGTTTTACTCTACATGCTCTGCCTCCAAGTAGTGATCCATTTCAGGAGTTGAACCACAACTCCTGTGATCATGACTGCCCACTCAGCATTTATTTCTTGGCACTCAGGATCAAACTTTAGCTGCCTCCTAGAGAGTGGTTTTGGATGTTTGTTCCACTAAGGCTTTTCCTTGAGGAAATAATCAGAAAAAGTAGGCTTTAAGAACCAAAAAGAAAACATTTAAAAATGCAAGTACTGTGTTACAAAATTCCTACTTTTCATATAAAGAAGATGACTTTTGGATCTAGTTAACTAGAGAACCTTGGTTAGTTAACTAATTAGATTGAGATGGAAGTCTCAAATAAAATTATATTTAACTATGCTCTACTGTCTCATAATTGGAAAAAATATATGTAGTGCTTTTTTGCTGTTCAATGAAGATCAAAGGGTCCCTTGTTAAATTATTTTACAGTAGAACCTGTCTGTATCTCTGAAATGAAACACAGGCTTCAAGACTTTCATTAATTTATAAAAGTATATGTGTCTCATTTGAGATAAGCATATAGACTGAGAGAATTGTGGGGCCCTTGTGGTAGGTCAATCATTGTCTTATTATTATTAATTTCAGATGTAATGCAAAGTGAACCTACTTTGGGGCTTAGAACTCCTCTGGGGTTTTTTAAAATTTTTCTCCTCCTGATATTTGATTTCCAAAACAATAAAACCTCAATGTGATGTTATTTCAAATAGTTCCATCTGTTATATACTGCAGTGATTGAAAATGCTTCTATTGATTCTTAAATCAATCTACCAGACTAATATTGCAGAAACATAGGTTTTTCTCATGTGACTGTTGTGCTCAAGAACCTTGAACAGCCCCTTATTGCTCCTGTCATTAAATCCAAGTTATTCTGCCAGGTATTTGTGGCACTGTCCTCCTGTTTCACATTAGTTCCTTCTCTGTCCACACAAATCATCCTCTTTAGTCAGGCTGATTTCTTCATCATATTCATCTTAGGTCATGCTTGAATGCATACATATGTCTTTGTTCACCCTGTTACCTCCTGCTTCTTTGAAGATTCCGATTTGTACAAGAAAGTTACTCCTTACGTGCTTTAAGGCTGAATTAGATAAGCTCTTGTGGCCCTATGCAACTCTAAGTTGTCTATTTTCATTATTATATGGCTTCAAGTATTATGATTTGGGTGTATTCATTGACTAAAGGTAAGCAAGCAAGTGCCTGGGAAGAAATAGGCCACTTCCTGAGTTCTGCATTTATCAACCTCAATCTGTTTGATAATGGTCCTTGTCATGACTCAATATGAGACTAGATCTAACCTAACCTGGGGAAGAGAAATGCTTGCTTTACTTCTGGTTTGATTAACCAAAGATGGCAAAATAAGTGGTAAAGAACTCCTTTTTTTAAGAGGAAATTTCCAAGTTTCATCACTAGGAGGGTGCTCTAGGGTCAATGTTTCTCAATGTATCATCTTTGGAGGAGCAGCATGAGCATTATGTGGGAATTGCATATTCTCAGGCCCCATCCTAGACCTATTAAATCATAAACTCTAGGAGTTTAACCATCTGTGTTTTAGCAAGTCTTTTAGGGCTTGAGAACTGCTGCTCTAGGTCCACGATGTGTAACTCTGAATCTTAGAATCACCTGGCAAGTTTTAAAGAAAAGCTCTTGCTCAGTCTCTACCACAGACCAATCAGATAAATCATAAGTAACAGGAATTGGAACCTGGGTGATTCTAATGAGCAGCTAAGGCTAAGACCTACTGCTCTAGGTTCTTCAGATTTTTGTGTGAAATAAAACCATCATCCTCTAAATCACCAGAACTCCAGAGCAGTGCCAGGATGTGTGTGCATGTATGTTTGTGTGTGCATGTGTTTGAAGGAAGGGTACGGAGTCAATCTGAAGTCTAGATCTAACCAATGTTTGCCTTTTATCTGTGTTGGAAAAAAGTAGATCTGATGTAAACTAGGGAAGAGAAATGCTTGTTGTACTTCTGGTTTGATTAACCAGAAGGAAGTTTTTTGATTATTCCAAATGAAAATCCAAAGGGCCCATAGTGTTTCCACTTGCTGACTCAAATTTGACTTTATCGATATAAATTTCTTCATAGATTAGCCTAAGAAAGCTACATTTTGTTAGACAACCTGGTGAGGTTTTTTGATAATATGGCTTCAAAATGATCTGTTCCTTACTACATAATATATATACTTCATTATAAAGTTTTAAAAAAATAATTATAGCTTCACACATAAACTAGAATGGCTCTACTTCAGAAGGTTTCAAGCTGATACCACTGATTAATTTGATAACATTTTTATACAAATAGGATATTTAGGCAAAAGGACAGGTCTGTTACTGCAGTTTACAAATCTATGTTTGAGATAATACAAATTATGCTGCCTGATTTCTCATCTCTTTTGACTACTGTGTTTGCCATATAGATCTGGTAGTTTTCTAGCTTTAACAGAAAATTTTCCATTATAAATGAGCAAAAAGATAAATATCTGTCAAAATTAAATCCATATTACCATGATACCATAAATTACCAAATTACCATAATTTAAGAGAATTGTAGACCTTAATATCAGAAAATGAGTTTTCAAAAATTATTAGGTAATTTCCATTTAGAAGGTTTTTAAAAATTCAAGGATGTAGTTTCAAGGATAGGTTTCATTAATTTAAGAAGTAAAATTATAAAAATTTCAAAAAAAATAAACATTACTTACACTTAAATATGATAAAAATATCTTTGAAAATTACAAAAGTCTACAGTGCTATTTATCAAGATAATTTTATTAGAATATGTTTTCAAATTATGCTTTGAAAAACTATTTTTGTGTTTTAAAAACAATTCATTATGAAATTCAATTAAGATTCAGATTTTTCCCAGTTGGTAACATCAAAAACCAAACAAGAGGAATGGAGGAAAGAAGGGATAGAAAAAATAATCAGAAACATCTAATTGCTTATTTTTTTAGGAACACATAATATTGCCTCAAAAGGAAAACACAAAAAATAAGAGCAAATCAAAAAGTAATGGCAACAAAAGCCAAAATAGACAAATGGGATCTAATTAAACTTAAGAGCTTCTACATAGCAAAATAAACAATAATTAGAGTGAACCAGCAACCAACAGTATGGGAAAAAGTTTTGGCAAGCTACCCATCTGACAAAGAGCTAATATCTAGAATCTACAAAGAACTAAAACAAATATACAAGAAAAAAACAAACACCCCATCAGAAAGTGGGTGAAAGATATGAACAGACACTTTCAAAAGAAGACATTTATGAGGCCAACAAACATGAAAAAATGCTCATCATCACTGGTCATTAGAGAAATGCAAATCAAAACTACATTGAGATACCATCTCACACCAGTTAGAATGGTGATCATTAAAAACTCTGGAGACAACAGATGCTGGAGAGGATGTGGAGAAATAGGAACACTTTTACACTGTTGGTGGGAGTGTAAATTAGTTCAACCATTGTGGAAGACAGTGTGGCGATTCCTCAAGGATCTAGAAATAGAAATTCCATTTGACCCAGCTATCCCATTACTTGGTATATAGCCAAAAGATTACAAATTGATCTATTATAAAGACACACAAATATATATGTTCATTGCGGCACTGTTTACAATAGCAAAGATGTGGAACCAACCCAAATGGTCATCAAACATAGACTGGATAAAGAAAATGTGGCACATATACACCATAGAATACTAGGTGGCCATAAAAAGGGTAAGTTCATGTCCTTTGCAGGAACAGATGAAGCTGGAAACCATCATTCTCAGCAAACTGACACAAGAACAGAAAACCAAACACTGCATGTTCTCACTCATAGTGGGTGTTGAACAATGAGAACACATGGACACAGGGAGGGGAGCATCACACACTGGGGTCTGTTGGGGGTTGGGGGGCTAGGGGAGGGATAGCAGGGGGTGGGAAAATTGGGGAGGGATAACATTAGGAGAAATACCTAATGTAGATGACAGGGAGATGGATGCAACAAACCACCATGGCATGTGTATACCTATTTAACAATCCTGCAAGATCTGCATATGTACCCCAGAACTTAAAGTAAAATAAAAAATAATAATAAAAACTAAGCAAGAATTTATTTATTTATTTTATTTAATTTTTTAATTGCATTTTAGGTTTTGGGGTACATGCGAAGAACATGCAAGATTGTTGCATAGGTACACACGTGGCAGTGTGATTTGCTGCCTTCCTCCCCTTCACCTATATCTGGCATTTCTCCCTATGCTCTCTCCCCAACTCCCCAGCCCCCACTGACCCTCCCCTATTTCCCTCCAACAGACCCCAGTGTGTAGTGCTCCCCTCCCTGTGTCCATGCGTTCTCATTGTTCAACACCCGCCTATAAGTGAGAACATGTGGTGTTTGATTTTCTGCTCTTGTGTCATTTTGCTGAGAATGATGGTTTCCAGGTTCATCCATGTCCCTACAAAGGACACGAACTCATCATTTTTGATGGCTGCATAATATTCCATGGTGTATACGTGCCACATTTTCCCTGTCCAGTCTATCGTTGATGGGCATTTGGGTTGGTTACAGGTCTTTGCTATTGGAAACAGAGCTGCAATGAACATTCGTGTGCATGTGTCCTTATAGTGGAACAATTTATAATCCTTTGGATATATACTGTTTCTCACATAGACAAAACAAACAGTTTTGCTGATAAACTGAGTTTGTCTTAGAAACCGAAAGGAAGTGTCTACAGTAACAATCAAACTCAGTTGGATGGTTCAACAGGAAGGTGGCAGAGGCTGTGTTGTGTTCCCACTATAGAGCTGCTCTCTGGCAGACGGGACTACACAGTCCTACCCACGGAAATATTTTCTGAATTCAGAACATTTAACAAGGTAACTATACAAATATTAGAAAAATAAAATTTCACCCATGGTAAATTTCTGGGTGATTGCGTTTTTTTAAAAAAATGTTTTTACCACCATGAACAACTGGGGCACACCGGGAGTCACTTGCTTGGCTGCAGCACACTTCTTGAGAAGCTTTGCTTTATAGCTGTGTTAAACATTTAGCATCTGGAACCACTGACTGGGCATTTGATACTCACTCAGACTATCAATTTTATGTAAATTGTGTGAGGATCTCATCACAAATTTTAAAATAATAAATATAAGCCATAATTTTAAAAAAGTAATAACACGATTCTCTTTAGTCAGCTGAATGATGAGTAGTGTGAGCCACAGATGAGAGTTCACACCCAGCTAGCTCCTTTTCCCTATTGAATTTTTTTTTTTAATTAAAAGATCTTAAATAACAACTTTAATTCTTTGGAAATGAGAGCCCAAAACTAGAGCCTCTATCACATAGTTCTGGGCCTCTAGACAATCTGTGGAGCCAAAATTTCTGGATCATTTCACTGGAGTCTGTTTTTAGCACTGAATCAGATGGTAAGTCAACAAGTACATGATGCTATAAAGCTGCAAGGCTGAGAGTGTCAATTTAGAAAATGGAAGCAAACAAATTCTTATTAGCTCTTTGGTCACATTTGGATTGAAAAGTATCTTCTCAGGTTATTGAGTTTAAATATGATTTTTGGATAGATATGCCCACTAACACATGATCAATTATTTTCCTCCAATTAGTAAAATCATAAGTGATAGGTTGTCTACTCAAAATATTAAACATATCTCTATGATATAACTCTTGAGCAAGTCCCCTAAAATCATAGAAATGGTCTTTACTAGTATTATTAGTTTCACAAAATGTTTTAAATCTTACTCTTCATTTCCTGCATATATCATGATCTAAATAAAATCTTTTACTTGATATTTCAATGTATGACCATGGAAAAGTGCACAGTTAGCGCACATAAAATCCTTGATTTTATGAGATTCACAATTTTCGCTCTCTGTCAATCCTAAGACAAAAATGAGAGGTTTACTGTCGTATGTAAATGTTCTCTCTGAGCAGGGCAAAGCCTTTCTTGCTGCACACACAGCTAAGTGCTCAGACACTACTGATTCCTACATGCCTTTTGCAGTCTAAATCTCTGCTCACAACTAACTGAAAAAACTCTTCTATAGCACAGGTTTTTAGTGATAATTGGAAAAAAATTTCTGAGCATATTTTTCTCAAACGTTTCATTGCACATTTGGGGTTAAAGCAAAATACCTGTCAGCACACTTTATAATGATATGCATACAGTCAGTTAATAAGGGAATCTTGCAAATAACTTATAACTTACTGTATTTTCTCTCTAAGCATATCTTGCCATAGGTGATTAAGCAATAGCATGACATATCATTTTTAAAAGATTTTTGTTACAGGAAGTGCAACTTTAAATGATTTCCATAGTTTAAATCTCAATTTCTCGTTTATTCCATTCTATACTGAGAAGCAGTATTTTGCATTTTGTTCAAATTTTTTTTCTGGAAAAATTCAATAGGCTTATCAGAGAGAGAGATTATTGCTCTAGATTCAAAAATCATAAAAAATGCTTCCACAGCTTCACCACATTTGTTGGATAGTGAAGACATTCTTCAGCAGCAAACTCACAGTCTCACAGTTATTTTATCACATTACTTTTAAAAGGAGTTTGGTATAGCATGACCTCATCTTGTTGACACAGTATATACTATGATTAACTTCCAGTTTAGCTACTGCTAACTCCATAGCATCCAAATCATCATCTTTACTCATAAGGTTATGACATTTGGAGTTAAAGTTAGGGAGGAAAGTTTAACATCAAACCCTAAAATGCAATAATAATAACAAACCATGATTGTAAAATATCTTTCTAAATGAGACCTTACATATTACTATTAAGCATCACTTCTGAGAGTCCAAAAAAGTATAAAACATCAACTCAATTTCCCTAGTAGAAGTGCTCATTAATCTAGGAACAAATCTCCAGAACTGAACAAAAGCACAGTTCTCAGTCTCCTCTTCAATACTTTATCTTGTGCTGGTAAAAAGATGAGAATCAGTTCTACATGGAGCAAAATTTGGCTCTTCTCATAGTGGAAAATGAACATCACAAATAGCACTCCTTAATATCTGTGTTATTAGATGATTATTTTTTCCCTGAAGAAAAAAACTATGAAAACATTTTTTGCACATGGATCAAGAAGTATGTTTTAAAATCACCAAAAAACCCACTTTCCATAAGTTTCCACTTAAGATCTACAACTTCTTCACCAAAGACGTATAAAAACCAGAAAAGGGAGTAAGGTAGTGGTAGGAATGACAATACTATTAAGGGTTTTTTTTTTTTTTCATCAAAGAGTTTTAAATTACATTATATGTTAAGTCTTCCATTTAAAAAAAAATGAATTGTCTCATGTTGGAAAAAGCCTCTTTTATACTCCAATTCTTCATCTACCATCTCTTCTCCTTTTAACATTCCCAAATTAATGTATCTGAACTCAAACATGTATTTTTCCCTGATGATTCTGCTCCATTCAATCTTCTGTGTCTCAGCTGTAAAAGGAAAATAAATCTTGGGGCCCCAAAATCACTCAACTAAAGGTAAAAGTCAAGTTGGGAACTGCTTAGGGCAAACTTGCCTCCCATTCTATTCAAACTCACCCCTGTGCTGAGATAAATGCATATCTCATTGCCTCATTTGGAGAGGCTAATGAGAAACTCAAAGGAATGTCTCTTATCTACTTATGACCTGGAAGCCCCTTACTTGCTTTGAGTTTTTCCATCTTGGCCTTCAGTTGTCCCATCTTTCCAGTCTGAACCAATGTACATCTTACACATATTAACTGATCTCTCATGTCTCCCTAAAATGTATAAAGCCAAGCTGTGCCCTACCACCTTGGGCACATGTCATTAGGATCTCCTGAGGCTGTGCACATCCTCAACCTTGGCAAAATAAACTTTCTAAATTAACTGAGAACTGTCTCAGATCTCGGGGTTCACAGTCAACCACAACTCTACCCCTCTTGCTCAGACAACTGGATCATTAAACTCATCCTGTACTGTTTTCTGGTTATCTACCCTACATGTTTGTAAAAACATCCTGTTGGCTTCACCTTTAAATTATTTTCAGAAGAAAACATATTTCTTTTTTTTTTTTTTTACAGTGTTTCGGATTTATTTACTTTTTTTTATTGCATTTTAGGTTTTGGGGTACATGTGAAGAAAATGCAAGATTGTTGCATAGGTATACACATGGCAGTGTGATTTGCTGCCTTCCATATTTCTTATCACTCATCATGATATATCCTTTATCTCTTGTTCACTCTACTGTAGTCACACCAGCCTCCTCTTTGTCCCTTGAGCATGTCAGGTCTACTTGCACTTCAGGATGTTTGTATTCACTTCCTGCTGCCTGGAATGCTCATAACTGCACTAGCACATAATTCATTCCTTCTCTTTCAAGTCCTCATTCAAACGCCAGCTTCTCAATGAGGCCCACCCTGATCACCCCAGTTAATTCACAACCTCTTCCTCAGCACTCCCAATCCTCTTTATCTCTATTTATTTTCTCCAATATTTATCACATTTTAGTATTCTACATAATTTACTCATGTACGGTTTATTATTGTCATCCTCTGCTAAAATGTCAGTTCCATGAGTGCAACAATTTTGATATGGATGGTTTACTAATGTGTCTCAAGCACGTAAAACAGTTTCTATTACAGAGATCATGCTCAACAAATTTTGCTGAATGATTGCACTTTCACAAGCATTTCTGTTCTTCCTACAAGTTATTGTTCACTCCTGTTAGGCTCTTTAAGATTTACAACAAATCTATCATTTTAAATTTTGATTAAAACTTTTACTTTAAAGCAACTTGCAGTCTCATAATTATGTGACTTCAAACTGTATCAACAACAAATGTGTCACAACAACACAGAGGAAGTGTGTGTATTTTATTCATCTATACGAATATCCTAAGTTATCAAGATCATTTTATTAAAAAATCCTTACTTCTACTCTATAAAGATGAAATAACATGAAAAACAAATCGTGCAGCACCTACTTTTTATATATTGCCATCCTCTTTTCTCAGTAATTATAAAGTATCAAAAATATGTTTGTAATACTGATTAAAAATATATGGCATAACATTGCATAAATATATGAGAAGCTCAATAATACAGATAAGATGGTTAATGTTTCTAAATGGATAAAGGGAATATAAATAAAAAATACATAATTGTTGCGATTAGGATTAATTTATCATTCGATGATAACCAAAATTATATTTGATTTTTATCATTAATAGTCAATCAATTATGAATAATATGTGCAATCTTATTTGTAATTTTTATGTTAAAGAAATTGTTTCATAAAAATAACTCACTTTAGATTATATGCATCATATTCAATGGATGATCTTGACACTGCAGGGATCATATAAAGAAATCCAAGATCTTCATTTTCACGTATTATTTTAATGATCTGCAAGGGATCACGAATGTTGGCTTTAATAACTTCTTCTTGGTCGTGGAAAGTGTACTTAGGGTAAGCTGAAGATCTAGTCCTGAAGAGACCTCTTCTTCCAATACTGGTACGTGACAATTTAGGAGGAGAGGGCTGATAAATCTAAACAAAGCCAAGTTTTGAAAAAAAAAAATGAGTCTTTGTACACACTCAAGAGTGACAAAATATGTCCCTCAAGGACTAATTGCCATATTGCATGAGATGTCTAGGCCTCAAAGGCAAGCGTCTTGTCACTCAAAATTTTCAAACCATTGTTAGGGAGCGATATTCTTCCTCATTACTGCCTATGCAGATACCCATCCTTTTCCCACAAAGCAGTCCCAGTTGTCAGCTCCTATTTTAACTCAATGTTTATTACATCAAAATATTACCTGGTCTTTGATATTCTTGGGAGCACTCCACCCTCCTTGCTTGATTGCTCTGCATCTATCTTCTCTGGAGCCTCTCCTCTCAACCTCCCCATCTGTTCCAACAACCTTGATGCTCTTCAGCGAGTGAAGTCTTGGACAGCTGTTATCATAACTCATAATAACTTTACTTCTTTGTGAATATGAGGGGTGGTTATATTGAGTATTGGGAATAATTATACGATAGCCTTAGAGAAGCATTGATTTTATTAACTAATATTGCTTGTTCCTTATACCAGTGCTTCTCAAACTTTAAATGTGCAGTGAATTACCTGGGGTTCTTATTAAAATGCAGATTTTTATTCAGTACAGCTAGGGTGGAGCCTGAGGTTCTGCCTTTCTAACCTGCTCTCCTGGATATGGATCCTGCTGACCATGGACTACACTTGGAACAGCAAGGCTGATTTCCACCCTGCCATGTCCACACACTCCAGCTTTGTACTACTCTCTGGGCTTCACAGTCTGTGCTCTCAGTGCCACTCACCCCCGCCCCCAGAAAACTTGGGTGGCATCACTCACATCTGTTGCTCTCATGGAGGAGGTTAATCATTGTGTTTGAGGAAATTTGACACTAACTCCAAAGGTCATCACCTTGCCTCTCTGACAGTGTAGGAGTAACTGGCTTTAAGATAAAAGTCACCATAGTGGACCTGCTTTGTTGAATAAGTACTGTAAATATATGCATGAGTATTTTATTGCCTATTAACATGGCTGGCAGAGGCTGCCATTTCTGCAGGGATTTATTGCTACAAGCTCTGTGGAACAACTTCTCCAGAAAATTTGTACTCATAGGGAACATTACACCCCATCTCTGATTAAATATACTCTATTGAATAGCAGTTGGAGAGAAGCCTAACAACAAGTTCAGAGCTGAAGGAAACACATCTTTGAACATAAAAGGCAAATAAAATGTGTCTTTGAATTCTTGGCCAGGGATGGCAGCAATGGCACTGTTCTCTTCTGTGAATGAATAGGCCAAACCTGAACCAGAGAAAACGTATATCACCTTATTTCAATGTTGCAACAAGGGCTAATCCACTTTAGTATTTTTATGAGATTAAAGTATTACTGTTTTAACAGAAAATGCATTTATTTTATTTGTTCTAGTTTTTAAAAAGTCTTACTGCATTCTAAGTGGAAGATGTGTTCCATAACAGGGTTACATATTTTCCTCTGAGCACTAATTTCTCATTATGTAACTCAGTGGGAAAATGTGATTCACAACTTTAGCATTAACATAGGTTCAGATTTGGGGGTGGGAATTAAAGAAAGCATTTATTCATAAAATGTACAATGTCTGTAGTACTCCTCTCTGACGGATGTCCAGTATAATTTGAAAGTCAATTTCTTTCTTAATTAACAGAGGCTTCCAACTTCATTCCTTTCTGCCTTCCTTTATCTCCCAGAAATCCTCCTTGTTGCATTTTTATTTGAAACTCATACTGATAAATCAATATCTGAAAAAGTTACCTTTTTCTCAGAATAAATATCTTTTTTACTTTATGTAAAAATCCCCTTTTCCATATTTCTCTTTAATTCCTCTTTACTGAATTCTTCACTGAGTGACAGCTACAACCAAAAATCATAGCTCACAACCTAACATTCCTTTTCAGCCCCACTTTCATCCAGATGTCTGTACAATTTCCCTCCTTTTTTTAAAATTCAAATTCTTGAAGCCCTCTTTACGGCAAATGAATTAATTTACAGGAAATCAAATCTTTCCTGGCTCAGATCTTTTCTGGAGAAAGAGCTCCTTCTGTCTCCACTTCACTGACACCATAGTAAGTGAGGTTTTGTAATTTCCATATAATTCTTCATATGATTTCATTCTTTCAGGATGATCTCACCCAAACCCAAAGTAAGCTCCTGTCCATCTATCTTCTCCTCAAGCTCCCACCTCTCCCACCTTATCTATCCCATTAACTTTCCACACCTTTTTCTCAACTTAGTGTAACTCCCAAGGGTAGCTTTTATTCACTGACTGGCCCCCCAATGGCCAGGTGTAAGAGTCCTTTTTATTTAGTTTTTCATTATTTTGTACCTTAAACAACCAAGGAGAGCTCTTATACTCCTCTGTGCTGAGTGCTCACTTGTCCACCTACATACCTCTAGACTCTGAAATCCTTGAGGATAGACCTTGTCCTCAATTGTGCACATCTAGCACTTCTAACCCAAAGCTTGGAGCCAAACCAGCAATTAAATGTGTGACTGTCAAAGGATCCTCTCAACCAAAAGCTCAGAGAAATCTTGGCTCTATTGGTATCTTTACTGTAGATATGCCCTTCATATTCTCTCCCCTTACTGTTTTTTTCTTTAATTATCTATAGATATTCATTTAAACGCAAGCTCTGGTGATTTCTTCCCCAAGCTACCATTTCTTTTCTTTCTTTCTTTCTTTCTTTCTTTCTTTCTTTCTTTCTTTCTTACTTTCTTTTTTTTTTTTTTGGAGATGGAGTTTCATTATGCCATCCAGGCTGGAGTGCAATGGAGTAATCTCGGCTCACTGCAACCTCCGCCTCCTGGGTTCAAGTGATTCTCCTGCCTCAGCCTTCCAAGTAGCTGGGATTACAGGCATATGCCACCATATCCAGCTAATTTTTGTATTTTTAGTAGAGACAGGGTTTCACCATGTTGGTCAGGCTGGTCTCGAACTCCTGACCTCAGATGATCCACCTGTCTCCACTCTGCAACTCTCACCAGCTACACAAGTTGTCTTTCTAGCTGGCTTAGTCTCCATTTTATTACCCTTCACCAGGGTCTTCAAAGATTCCCATTTTTGGTAAAAATGATGAAAATTTCAAAAAAGTTAAAACATTCAAAATACTATTATGTCTTCTTTATCATGCAAAAGAAGGTCAGAAGGCACTGTACAGATGCTGAAAGTTTCCTTTATGATTTTCCTCCACTGTAAGAGTTTTCCTTAAACAGGAAGAATGAAAAAATGTCATATTCCCCAAACTCATTATGCAACTTAATAGAAAATGACTTTGCTACTATTTTTATGAGTTAAAAGCATGTTAGCAATGCTATACAAAACAAAATTAAGTTAAAAGAATCAATTAAGTATTTTAATATTATACCTGTATTTTTTTCATAGCATCTTCCTGCTCAAGAAACCGAGTAGATGATGTAACAGAACTTATTTTTGCTGTGCTTACTGGATGTTTAATGATTCCGGAAGTCATTAATTGAGATCGATTCTGTTCATTTATGTATTTTGGCTTTTTACGATCTTGGTAGACTTTTGGCACTGGCTTTGGGAAATAGAGAGACGTGTTAATCTTTTTAACATTCATATAAACTTGTTTCATTTTTCACTACCCAGTTACTGATAGTTAAGTATCTGTATTGTATATAATCCTAGAGAGGACTTAGCTGCCCAAAAACTTTGCCACTGAATCCTTTAACTTAAACAGTACCTAGAACTAAATATTTGTTGAATAAATATTTACCATATTTACAACTTCATAAAAAGTTCTTATCTTTTAGCTTTCATTCCTTCTTTGTCAATTCAGAGTCTAGAAATGACTTCCATCCTCCAAAGCAATTTTGGAACTTCCTCTGTGGCTACAGAGGCTAAAACAATGGTTTTTGAACTTACCAAAGGCTCTAGTTTTTTAGGCTGCTGTTGTTTTCTTGTCTTCTCCTGAGCTTTTGTAATGTGACTAAATGTTAGGATCCGTGTATCAGATTCATTTTCAGTGGATGTCACTCTTCCTTTGGCTTTTATGTTATTCAGTCTTGGAAGTGCAGAATTTTCTTCATACTCTTCAGTATTTGTCAGGTCAGATTCACTATCTGTGGCCTGAAAAGTCATTGTTACTCCTGGAAAGGATGGGGTGAGAAAAAAAAAATTAATTAATTATGAATTAAGATGTTAATTGTAATCATAGGGAAAACACTAAGAAAATAACTAAAATAAATAAATAAATAAAAAGTGAACCAAAATGGCACACTTAAAAAAATCTACCTCATACAAAAGAAGGCAATAATGAGAGAAATGAAAAATAACATAGAAAAACAAATAGAAAATATCAAAAGTAGGTCCTTCCTCATCAGTAATTATGTTAAATGGAAATTGATTAAACTTATCAGCTAAAAGGCAGAATGAATTAAAAAAAAAAGACCCAAAAACATATTGTCTACAAGAGACATACTTTAGATTTAAAAACACAGACAGGTTGAAAATAAAATAATGGAAAAAATATATTTCATGCATACTTTAAGGAAAAGAAAGCTGGAGTGGCTATACTAATATTTAAAAAAAATGGACTTTAAGACAAACACTGTGATTAGAGATAAAGGTCCAGAAAAGAATCAATCCATCAAGAAGACATAACAATTATAAATATATTCACCTAACAACACAGCCCCAAAATATATGAAGTACAAACTGACAGAATTATTGAAGGGAGAAATGGACAATTCAACAATAGTTAAAAATTCTATCTTTCAGTAATGATGAAACAACTACTGCTATGGTTTGGATGTGTCCCCAAAAGTATGTATGTTGGAAAATTAATCCTCAATGCAACAGTGTTGAGAAGTGGGACCTAATAAGAGGTAATTAGGTAATAATGGAGACCTAATGCAGAGACTTCATGGGAAGTGGGCTAGTTATTGAGAAGGTTTGTTATACAAGTGAGTTTGGCCCTCTCTTGTTCTCTCATGTACTCTCTTGCCCTTCCATCTTCCATCATGGGCGAATGCAACATGATGTCCCTTACCAGATGCTTCTGGCCTCTCAATTTTGGCCTTCCCAGTCTCCAGAACTGTAAGATATAAATCTTTGTTCTTTATAAATTATCCAGCCTATGGTATGTATTCCATTATAGTCACCAAATTGACTAAGAGATTATAGAAAAGATTAATAAGGAAATAGAATAATTGAGCAACACTATTAACCAAACATACTTGACAAACATCTATAAAATGTCCCACCCCCAAAACAACAGAAAACACATTCTTTTCAAGTGTACATGAAACATTCTCCAAGATAGACCATGTGTTAGGCTGCAGAACAAGTCTCAATAAATGTTAAAAGTTTGAAGTCATATAAAATATCTTTTCTGATCACATAAAATAAAATTAGAAATACGAGGAAACTGAATCCAGCAGTATATTCAAAGGATTGTACACCATGGCCAAGTACAATTCATCGCAGGAATGAAAAAGTAGTTCAAAATAAAAAAAATCAATAAAAGTAATACATCATATTAATAGAAGAAGAGGGAAAAAGACAGCAGGATCATCTTAATTCATGAACAAAAAAGCAACTGATAAAAATCCAACACCATTTCATTATAAAAACATTAAACAAACTAAGAATAGAGGAAACATCTTCAATCTGATGAATGGTATTTGAAAAACCCATAGTTAACATCATACTCAGTGCTGAATGCCTCAAAACTTTCCTAATAAGATTAGAAATAAAACAAGTATGTCTGTTCTTGCCACTTCAATTGGATATTGTACTGAAATTTCAAGCCAGAGAAATTAGGCGAGAAAAAGAGATAAAAGGCATCCAGATTAGAAAGGAGGAAGTAAAACTATATTTATAAATGAAATTATCTTATATAAAAATCTTAAAGAATTGACAAAATACAATTACAGCTAATAAATGAGTTTAATAAAGTCACAGGATACATGATCAACACACAAAGGTTAGTTGTATTCATTCCTATGTTCTTGCAATGGACAATCCAAAAATAGAAAACAATTCTATTTAAAATAGCATTGCAAATGATAAAATATGTAGGAATAAATTAAATCAAAGAAGTGCCAGACTCACACACTGAAAACTAGAAAACATTGCTGAAAGAAATGTAAGACCTATGTAAATGGAAAGGCATCATGTGTTCATGAATCTGAAAACTTACTATTATTAAAATAGCAATACTCCCCAAATTGATGTACAGATTCAATACAATCCCTATCAAAACTACAACTGTCTTTTACAGAAGACAAGCTAATCCTAAAATTCATGTGGAATTGCAAGGGGACTTAAGTAGCCAAAATAATATTGAAAAGGAAAAACAAAGTTGCAGTACTCACATTTTCCCATCTCAAAACTTACTACAAAGCTATGAATATCAAAACAGTGTGGTAATGTCATAAGAATAGACATACAGATGAATATAATAGAATACTCCTGGATATTGTCCAAGACCACCAAGGAGGTACCTCTAAGAGTCTGCAAAAACCACAGTGTTACTGGGCTTGGGATGCCCCTCAAGCAGATGCAGCTTAGATTACAACACCCAAGTCCTTTTACATATCTAGAAAGCCTTCTGAAAAAGGATGGCTACAAACAAGTCCCGACAGTGAACACTACAATAAATACCTAATTCTTCAATTTCCAGACACTGAAGAACATGTACTAGCATCAACATTATCCAGGAAAACATGACCTCAACGAATGAACTAAATAAGCACCAGGAACCAATCCCGGAGAAACAGAGATATATGACCTCTGAGACAGAAAATTCAAAATAGCTGTGTTGGGGAAACTCAAAGAAATTCAAGATAACAGAGAGAAAGAATTCAGAATTCTATCAGATAAATTTAACAAAGAGATTAAAGTAATTAAAAAACATCAATCATAAATTCTGTAGCTAAAAAATGCAATAACATACTGAGGAATGCATTAGAGTCCTTTAATATTAGAATTCATCAAGCAGAGGAAAGAATTAGTAAGCTTGAAGACAGACTGTTTGAAAATACACAGAGAAGACAAAAAATAAAAAAAAACTAGTAAAAAACAATGAAGCATGCCTACAGGATCTAAAAAATAGGCTCAAAAGGGCAACTCTAAAAGTTACTGGCCTAAAAGAGGATGTGGAGAAAGAGATATGGGTAGAAAATTTATTTAAAGAGATAATAACAGCAAACTTCCCAAACTTATAGAAAGACATCAACATCCAAGCACAAAAATGTTACAGTACACCTAGCAGAGTTAATCCAAAGAACACTACCTCAAGGCATTTAATAACCAAACTCCCAAATGTCAGGGATAAAGAAAGGATCCCTGCTAAGGGCAACCAGAGAGAAAGGTCATGTCACCCACAAAGGGAAGTCCATCAGACTCACAGCAGATCTCTCAGCAGAAACCCTACAAGCCAGAAGAGAGTGGGGGCCAATATTCAACATTCTTAAAGAAAAGAACTCTTGAATGTTGACTGGATAAACAATGAAATGAAGTCAGAAATAAAGATGTTCTTTGAAACCAAAGAGAATGAAGACACAACGTACCAGAATCTCTGGGACACATTTAAAGCAGTATCTAGAGGAAAATATATAGCAATAAATGCCCACATGAGAAGCAAGAAAAGATGTAAAATTGACACCCTATCACCAAAATTGAAAGAGCTAGAGGAGGAAGATCAAAAATACTCAAAAGCTAGCAGAAGACAAGAAATAACTAAGATCAGAGTAGAACTGAAGGAGATAGAGACATAAAAAAACCTTCAAAAAATCAATAAATCCAGGAGCTGGTTGTTTGAAAAGATCAACAAAATAGACCACTAGCCAGATTAATAAAAAAGAAAAGAGAGAATAATCAAATAGATGCAATAAAAAACGATAAAGGAGATATCACCACAGATTCCACAGAAATACAAACCATCATTAGAGATTATTACAAACAACTCTATGCACATAAACCAGTAAACATGGAAGAAATGGATAAATTCCTGGACACTTGCATTCTCCCAAACCTAAACCAGGAAGAAGTCAAAACCCCGAATAGACTAATAACAAGGGCTGAAGTTGAGGCAGCAATTAATAGCCTATCACCCAAAAAAAGCCCAGGTCCAGATGGGTTCACAGCCGAATTCTACCAGACATACAAAGGGGAGCTAGTATCACTCCTTCTGAAACTATTCCAAACAATCCAAAAAGAGGAAATCCTTCCCAAATCATAAGAGACCAACATCATCCAAAACCCGGCAGAGACTCAACAAGAAAAGAAAATTTCAGGCCAATATCCATGATGAACATAGATGCAAAAATCTTCAATAAAATACTGGCAAACTGATTGCAACAGCACATTAAAAAGCTTATCCATCATGATCAAGTAGGTTTCATCCCAGGGATGCAAGGCTGGTTCAACATACGCAAGTCTATAAACGTAATTCACCGCATAAACAGAACCAAAGACAAAAACCACATGAATATCTCAATAGATGCAGAGAAGGCCTTCGACAAAATTCAACACCCCTTTAAGCTAAAAACTCTCAATAAACTAGGTATTGATGGAAATTATCTTAAAATAATAAAAGCTATTTATGACAAACCAACAGCCAATATCACACTGAATGGGCAAAAACGGGAAGCATTCCCTTTGAAATCTGGCACTAGACAAGGATGCTCTCTCTCACCATTCCTATTCAATATAGTACTGGAAGTTCTAGCCAGAGCAATCAGGCAAGAAAAAGAAATAAAGGGTATTCAATTAGGAAAGGAGGAAGTCAAATTGTCTCTATTTGCAGATGACATGATTGTATATCTAGAAGACCCCATCATCTCAGCCCAAAATCTCCTGAAACTGATAAGCAACTTCAGCAAAGTCTCAGGATACAAAATCAATGTGCAAAAATCACAATCATTCCTATGCACCAATAACAGACTTAAAGAGAGCCAAATCAAGAGTGAACTGCCATTCACAATTGCTACAAAGAGAATAAAATACCTAGGAATACAACTAACAAGGAACGTAAAGGACCTCTTCAAGGAGACCTACAAACCACTGCTCAACAAAATAAGAGAGGACACAAACAGATAGAGAAACATTCCATGCTCACGGTTAGGATGAATCAATATCGTGAAAATGGCCATACTGCCCAGAGTAATTTAATTCAATGCTAACCCTATCAAGCTACCAATGACCTTCTTCACAGAACTGGAAAAAACTACCTTAAACTTCATATGGAACCAAAAGAGAGCCTGCATAGCCAAGTCAATTTTAAGCAAAAAGAACAAAGCTGGAGGCATCACACTACCTGACTTCAAACTCTACTACAAGTCTACAGTAATCAAAACAGCATGGTACTGGTACCAAAACAGAGATATAGACCAATGGAACAGAACAGAGGCCTCGGAGGTAACGCCACACACCTACAACCATCTGATCTTTGACAAAACTCACAAAAACAAGAATGGGGAAAGGATCACTGTTTAATAAATGGTGTTGGGAAAACTGGCTAGCCTTGTGCAGAAAGTAGAAACTGGACCCCTTCCTGACACCTTACACTAAAATTAACTCCAGATGGATTAAAGACTTAAACGCAAGACCTAACGCCATAAAAACCCTAGAAGAAAACCTAGGCAAAACCATTCAGGACATAGGCATAGGCAAGGACTTCATGACTAAAACACCAAAAGCATTGGCAACAAAAGTCTAAATAGACAAATGGGACCTAATTAAACTCCAGAGCTTCTGCATAGCAAAAGAAACAGTCATTAGAGTGAATCAGCAACCAAAAGAATGGGAAAAATTTTTTGCAATCTACTCATCTGACAATGGGCTAATATCCAGAATCTATAAAGAATTAAAACAGATTTACAAGAGAAAAACAAGCCCATTCAAAAGTGGGCTAAAGATATGAACAGACATTTTACAAAAGAAGACATATATGAGGCCAACAAACATATGAAAAAATGCTCATCATCACTGGTCATTAGAGAAATGCAAATCAAAACCACATTGAGATACCATCTCATGCCAGTTAGAATGGCGATCATTAAAAAATCTGGAGACAACAGACACTAGAGAGGATGTGGAGAAATAGGAACACTTTTACACTGTTGGTGGGAGTGTAAATTAGTTCAACCATTGTGGAAGACAGTGTGGCGATTCCTCAAGGACCTAAAAGTAGAAATTCCATTTGATCCAGCAATCCCATTACTGGGTATGTATCCAAAGGATTATAAATCGTTCTATTATAAGGACATATGGACACGAATGTTCATTGCAGCACTGTTTACAATAGCAAAGACCTGGAACCAACCCAAATGCCCATCCATGATAGACTGGACAGGGAAAATGTGACACATATACAACATGGAATACTATGCAGCCATAAAAAACAATGAGTTTGTGTCCTTTGTAGGGACATGGATGAACCTGGAAACCATCATTCTCAGCAAACTGACACAAGAACAGAAAATCAAACACTGCATGTTCTCACTCATAGGCAGGTGTTGAAAAATGAGAACACATGGACACAGGGAGGGGATTATCACACACTGGGGTCTGTAGTGGGGGGAACTAAGGGAGGGACAGCAGCGGGTACGGAGTTGGGGATGGATGGCATGGGGAGAAATGCCAAATATAGGTGATGGGGAGGAAGGCAGCAAACTACATTGCCATGTGTGTACCTATGCAATAATCTTGCATGTTCTTCACATGTACCCCAAAACGTAAAATGCAATAAAATATATATTAAAAAAAAAAGAAAGGATCCTAAAAGCAACGAGAGTAAAGAAACAAATAATATACTATGGAGCTTCGATACATCTGGCAGGAGACTTTTCTATGGAAACCTTACAGGCCAGGAGAGAGTGACATGACATGTAAAGTGTTGAAGAAAAAACCAACAACTTTTACCCTAGAATAGTGTGTCTGGTAAAAATACCTATCATCAAACATGAAAGAGAAATAAAGCCTTTCCTATAAAAAGAAAGCTGAGGCATTTTATCATCACCAGATCTGTCCTACAAGAAATGCATAAGGGAATACTTCAGTTAGAAAGGAAACAACATTAGTGAGCAAAAAAATGATCACCTGAAGCTACAAATTCACTGGTAAGTCACAAAAAAACCCACAAAATATTATAACACTGTAACTGTGGTTTGTAAACTACTATTGTCCTAAGTATAAAGACTAAACAATGCAACAATAGCAAAAATAATAACTACAGCAACATTTCAAGACATGGCACAATAAGATATAACTAGAAACAACAAAAAGTTTAAAAGTGGGGGGATGAAGTCAAGGCATAGAGTTTTTGTTAGTTTTCTCTTCTGTTGTTTCTTTATGCAAACAATGTTAAGTTGTTATGAGGTTAACGTAATGAGTTCTAAGACAGTATTTGCAAGCCTCATGGTGATTTCAAACCAAAAACATACAATGAAGACACACACAAACACACACACACACACACACACACACACACATGCACACACGAAAGTAAATAATATCACCAAGGAAAATTACCTTTACTACTAGATGATAGGAAAGAAAGAAAGAAAGGAAGGAAGGAAGGAAGAGATGACCAGAAAACAAATAATAAAATGGCAGGAGTAAGTCCTTAGTTATCAATAATAACATTGAATGTAAATAAACTAAACTCTCCAATCAAAAGACATAGACTGGCTGAATGAAAAGACCTATTGATTCATTGCCTACAAGAAACACACATCCCCTATAAAGATGCACATAGATGGAAAATAAAGGGATGAAACAAGATATTCCATGCAAATAGAAACCAAAAAAGAGCAGCAGTTGCTATACTTATATCACACAAAATAGATTTCAAGACTGAAACTATAAGAAGAGACAAAGAAGGTCAGTATATAATGATAAAGGGGTCAATTTAGCAAGAGAATATAATAATTATAAATATATATGCACCCAATGCTGGAGCACCCGGATATATTAAGCAAATATTGTTAGAGCTAAAGAGAGATACAGGCCCCAATACAATAATAGTTGGAGACTTCAACACCCTACTTTCAACTTTGGACAGATATTTCAGACAGAAAATCAACAAAGAAACATCAGATTTAATCTGCAATTTAGACTAAATGGATCTAATAGATATATACAGAATATTTCATTCAATGGCTTCAGAATGCACATTCTTTTCCTTAGCACATGAATTATTCTCAAGGATAGCCCATATGTTAGGTCACAAGACAAGTCTGAAAACATTTTTAAAAACTGAAATAATATTGAGCATCTTCTCTGACCACAAAGGCATAAAATTAGAAATTAATAACAGGAGGAATTTTGGACCAACACAAATACATGGAAATTAAATAACATGCTCCTGAATGACCAGGAGTCAATGAAGAAATTAAGAAGGAAACTGAAAATTTTTTTGAACAAATCATAATGAAAACACAATATACCAAATCCTACGGGACACATCAAAAGCATTACTAAGAAGGACGTTTATAACTATAAGCGCCTACATGAAAAAAGAGGAAGAACTTCAAATAAACAATGTAATGATGCATCTTAAAGAACTGAAAAATCAAGAGTAACCCAAACCCAAAATTAGTAGAAGAAAAGAAATTATAAAGATCAGAACAGAAATAAGTGAAATTGAAACAAAGAAGACAAAAAAAAAGATCAATGAAACAAAAAGTTGGTTTTTTGGAAAGTTAAACAAAATTGGCAAACCATTAGCCAGGCTAATGAAGAAAAAAGAGGGAAGATCCCAATAAATAAGATCAGAAATAAAAAAGGTGACATTATAACTGATACTACAGAAATTCAAAGGATCATTAGTGGCTGTGATGACCAATTATATGCCAATAAATTGGAAAATGTAGAAAAATGAACACATTTCTAGACACATACAACCTACCAAGATTGAACCAGAAAGAAATCCAAAACCTGAAAAGACCAATAACAAGTAATGAGATCAAAGCCATAATAAGAAGTCTCCAGGTAAAGAAAAACCCAGGACCTGAAGGCGTCACTGCTGAATTTTACCAAACTTTAAAATAATAACTAATACCAATCCTACTCAAACGATTTCAAAAAACAGGAGAGGAGAGAACACTACTAAACTCATTCTACAAGGCCAGTATTACTCTGATAACAAAACCAGAGAAAGACCCACTTAAAAAAAAGAAAACTACAGGCTAATATCGCTGATGAATTTTGATGTAAGAAATCCCCAATAAAATATTAGCAAACTAAATTCAACAACACATTAGAAAGATCATTCAACATGATCAAATGGGACTTATCCCTGGAATGCAAGGATGACCCAACATATGCAAATTAATAAATGTAATACACCATATCGACAAAAGAAATGATACAACCATATGATCATTTCAGTTGATGCTGAAAAAGCATTTGATAAAATTCAACATCCCTTCAAGATAAAAACCCTCAAAATTCTGGGGATAGAAGGAACATATCTCAACATAATAAAAGCCATAAATGACAGATCCACAGTTAGTATCCTAATAACTGGGGAAGAATTGAAAGCCTTTCCTCTATGATTTGGAACATGACAAGGATGCCAACTTGTATCATTGTTATTCAGCATAGTACTGGAAGTCTTAGTTAGAGCAATCCGACAGGAGAAAGTTACAAAGGACAGCCAAACTGGAAAGGAAGAAGCCAAGTTATCTTGTTTGCAGATGATATGATCTTATATGTGGAAAAATCTAAAGACTCCACACACACACACAAAAACTATTAGAACTGATAACCAAATTCAGTAAAGTTGCAGGAGACAAAAATCAACATACAAAAATCAGTAGCATTTCTATATGTAACAGTGAACAATCTGAAGACACATCTGAGAGCCTCTGCCACAGCACCTTGCTATTCAAGGTGTGATCCATGAACTAGCAGCATTGGCATCACCTGAAAAGCTTGCTAGTCATGCAGAATCTCAGATCCTCAAATTTCAGCCCTGAGGAACTTCAGGGAATAAGTTCCCTGAAGACGTGATCTTTCTCATCACGTCTTTCCCTTCACGGGCCACGAGTGCCCGTTCAGATTCCCGTCTCCCAGCAACCCTTCCGGGTCCAGGCACAAGGTACGCGGTGAGAAGTATTATTCTAATAGCAAATGAGGAAAGCGAAGGGGCAGGAAACGGGCCTAGGATACAAAGTTCTGGCACTGCTCTTCGCACCTCACCTCACCTCACTGTTTTTTCCTTCCTTGTCTTCAAGTCCCTAGTCTCCCGGGTGTCACTGCCGCTCTCTCGCTCGCTTCCCGCAGCCTCTCTCAAAAGCAACTGAACCAGCCGTGGCCGTTAGACTACATTACCCACAATGCCACTCGCCGGCCAGTCTCGCGTGGGGGTTTTCCCTCGGCTGCTGTTATAATTAATGTTAATCAAACCCAAGTTTCTAGGAAGGAGCCGAATTATTATCTCATTCTCCGATAGGATATCTTTTTATCTTCACCTGCCACCCCTGCTGTTTCGTGAACAATCCTCTGCAGTGGGAAATTTGTTCAGGCGACTACTGTGGCCACCCTCCGCCTCCTCCGGCCTTTGCCCCTGTTAGGTCCCCGGGGGCCTGGGAGTGTCATTGGCGGATGACCGCAATTCTTGCCGCTGCCGTTGACATCGCGACCATGGTCTCCGGCAGCAGCGGCCTAGCCGCCGCCCGCCTCCTGTCGCGCAGCTTCCTCCGTGAGTCCAATTAGGACTCTGTCTTCCTGGCGTTCGCGGGTTCTTGGCCCCGCCGGAGTTTGTATACCTTGCATGCAGTAATAAACTCCAACATCCTCAGCCTCGAGACTGGCCTGGCTTCTGCAGGTACCAATTCAAATAGGTGTTTCCATTACTATGCAGGAGGCTCTGACTAGACCTGCAGGAGATGGAGGCTGGTTCTCCAGGGGTGACGGGCAGGGAGAGTGGAGTCTGGGTCATCACAATATCCCCACTGGATCCTGAAATTATGAGAGAAAAGTACGAGGTTATATATAAACACTCTCAGTAAATTTTATGATTTCTCTTATGTCATTCATCTCATTAGTCTTTTTTTTTAAAAAAAAATTTCATTTATACCATAAACAATAAACATTCCAGAATGAACACAATATTTGTAAGGCACAAGAAGGTTTTATGTTTTTTAAAATCTTAATGAGAACACTGGTCATTATTTCTTTTAGGTGGTTTCTAGTCCAGGGAAAACCAATAATGAGCTCCAAAATTGAATCTGTAATAAATAGCCTACCAACAAAAAAAATCCCAGGACAAGATGGATTAACAGCAAAATTGTACCAGACATTCCAAGAAGAGCTGGTATCGTTCCTTCTAAAACTGTTCCAAAAATTGAGGAGTGACTCCTACCCAACTCATTCTATGAGGTCAAAATCATCCTGATACCAAAACCTGGCAGAGACAGAACACAAAAAGAAAAGTACAGGCCAGGTCAGTATCCTTGATGAACACTGATGCAAAAATCTTCAACAAAATACTGGCAAACCAAATCCAGCAGCACATCAAAAAGCTTATCCACCACAATCAAGTAAGTTTTATCCCTGGGATGCAGGGTTGGTTCAACATATGCAAATTAATTAATGTGATTTATCACATAAACAGAACTAAAGACAAAAGTTATATGATTATCTCAATAGATGCAGAAAAGTCTTCCTATAAATTAAACACCCTTCATGTTAAAAACTCTCAATTAACTAGGTATTAAAGTAACATACCTCAAAATAATAAGATCCATCTTTCACAAACCCACAGCCAACATCATACTGAGGGGGCAAAAGCTGGAAGCATTCCCCTTGAAAACTGACACAAGACAAAGATGCTCTCTCACCACTCCTATTCAGCATAGTAGTGGAGGTCTCGGCCAGAGCAATCAGGCAAGAGAAACAAATAAAGATCCTCCATATAGGAAGCAAGGAAATAAAACTACTACTGTTTGCAAATGTCATAATCCTATATCTAGAAAACCCCAGTCTCAACCTAAAAGCTCCTTAAGCTGATAAGTAACTTCAGCAAAGTCTCAGGACACAAAATCAATGTACAAAAATCACTAACATTCCTAAACACCAACAATAGTCAAGCCAAGAGCCAAATCGGGAGAGAACTTCCGCTTTCAATTGCCACAAAAAGAAAAAAATACCGGGGAATACAACTGACCAGGGAGGCAAAAGATCTCTACAAGATGAAACAGTTTTATTATTAATATAAAAATTTCTGCAGACAGTTCACTTTTAAATACCTGAAGCGGAGCTGGAGTGCTCCCACTGCCCTCCTATGTTACTAAGAGAGGAACCCAGGCTCCCAGCCACAGCCACAGCTCCCACCTGACTGATAGGCAGGTGGGTGAGGCCAATAGGAACTGCCCACTCCACTGACCCAGCTGACTGCAGCTGCTTGAGGGAGCTCAGGACAAGCAGCAGAAAAACCTTCCAGTCAGCCCATAGAATCACAACAAATAATTACTGTTTAAATCATTTACATTTTGGAGTGTTCTGATACGCTGCAAAAAAATGAAAAAAAATAACAAATCAGGCCAGGTAAAGCACTTGTCTAGGAAACAGCTTGGTTTCACTTCTCTTTGCCTCTCCTCCTCTGTATATCTTATTTAAATTTGAGGAAATAACTCTGCCCTGACCCGGACTTAACAGATCAGAGATCACAAACTGAAAACATAGACATCTACAATGTGGACCCTTCACACTCTCAGATTGCACCCCTTGTGGGAAGCAGGTGCACGAAAGAAGCATCATCCACCCAGAAAGCGTAAATTAGTTTGAGGACCTGTCACTGTGAGAGGCTGGCTGAAATGCTGCTGGCAGTAAAACACTCCAATGTCTTCGGCTTCCACCCCATGGATAGAGAAAGAGAAGTAAAAGCCAGAGCCACTTCCCCGGAACCTGGAAGGGGTTCCAGCAGCCCGGGCAGAAGCTCCAAAGAAGAGCAGCCTGGGAGACTCCTGGGGTCTCTGTTGGTACCAGGCTATGGAGGTGCCTACATCTGTGCTGCTTCTACAGGTGATGGAGACAAAGTCACCTCGGGTTGCTTCCAAGGTCTCTGGAGACTGAGTCAGGACAATCTGCCCACTGCAGCCTGCAAAGACACCCCATCCAGGTAGCACAATGCATTACTTTCCCAAAGGATTATAAGAAACTTGCCCCATTAAAAGGCTCATGCCATGCTTAAACATGACAGAAATTAGCACCCCTGGACCTTGCCACCGTTCCCTGTGTACATTCCACATAGAAATGGCTGGGGAGGTGTCCTCAGGACCAGGGCAGCTATGAGAGGGGATATGGCATGGTGCATCCCCACCCTCAGGGGCCAATGGGCAGGTCCATACTTCACAGCCTGACCAGTACCCTGGGGAGCCTCTCAGGAGAGGTAGACATGGGATGGGAGCAGGGACAGAGGCCCTCTAAGAGTCAGAGGACAGGTTCAAGGCTGTGGGCACCTCTGCCTCATGGTTAGCCTTGGGCTCTCTGCCTTGGTTTCCTAATGAGAATTAAGGCATATCACCCTCCATGTCACACTGTAGTTTCCAATTTGAGCTCATTATCCCTGTGTCAAGGGCTAAAGCCTCTGCATGGTCTGCAGTGGGAAATGCACTCACCCTGAAAGCACATCACCAGGAGGCAGAGGAACAGGGCCAGGAAGCACATCTTGGAGTGTCCTGGGATCCTAAGAGCAAGGGGTATGTGGTTAGGCAGGTAGTTCCTATCAGCTGCTCTAGAAGCAGGGTCCATGCCCCCAGGGTTAAATAAACACAGGTTTTCATGGAGTTAATTTGCATGTCTGATGGCCTGAACCAGAGCCCCTCTCCAGGATGCTCACTTTATCGGCAGCTGCCAGGAGGTGGTGGAGTTGATGGGGGTGCCTCAGGTTTCACAGAGATTGAGGCTATACTGAGCAGGGCTGAGATATTACCCTGTTCACAGAGCTCCTCACCAGAGGCCGGAACAGAGGTCACCTCAGAGTCAGCAAGATGCCTGCAGCAAGATCACTGGACATTCTATTCTTATGGAGATGGGGCTTGTTCTGCTTTATGCTCTAAGTAGATGCCAAGGTAACAGCTGCTCTGAGCCCAGAACGGACAGTTAGAGATTCCAGGAGCACCCAACTCTCCTGTGTTTATAGGGATCCTCTTGGCCCCTCTGGCCAACGCCATCACGGGAATCCGTTAGGAGGCAGATCCAAGAAGTGGGAGGGAAGTGGGTCTTCCTAACAGCTGTCAGCAGTAGCTGAGGCCAGGGGAAGGGCAGGTGGCCAACGCTTGATTTTTGTGTCCCAATTCTAAAGACAGTTGGATATTATATTCCTAAATTAGGGATTACTCCCATCTAGTGAGTCAAGGCATTCTAGAAAATTGATTGTTATGCACTGCAAAATATTACAAAATGCCTCATGAACGTAACTAAAGATATGCAAAGTAAATAATAGTCATTTCTATACTTTGGACAATTTTGTCACCTCACTCAGTCTACACCAAATATACTTTCTTAGTGAGGAGAAGAGGAAAATAGTAAGCCAAGGTGGATCCTATCTGGGTCAGGGGCCATCCAAACCCTCCATGAGGGCTGAAAACACAGGCCCCCGAAGACAATCAGAGGCCCAGAGAACCACAGCCCATGACTGGGCTCTGTAGAGACAGCTTCTCTCAGATGGTTGAGGGCTGTCTGTGGCTGTGTCCTTCCTTCTACATGATAATGTGGGACAGAGCAGATCTTTAAGCAAACCCTGAGCAAGGCAGTCCTGTGTGTGCCCCTCTGACCTGGACATAAAAGGCACTGGATTCACTCAGGAAGTGAAATGACTTGTGATCATAAGAAACAGGAAAAGAAAGGGGGATGAGGAGAGAGAGGCTGTTGTGTGTGTGTGCACAGAAAGAGTTGGTACTTTAACAGTTTAATACGCTGAGTATGACCCCAAAATGTCAGATTCTCTTCACTGGAACGTATTCATACTTTATTATTTGTAAAAAGTGCCTTTGCATATGTAAATTAAGGATATTAACATGAGGAGATTATCTGGATCAACCCAGTGGGCCTCAACTGCAATGACAAGTGTCCTTATAAGAGAGGGAGAGAGAGATTTAACACAGACAGAAGAGAAGGCAATGTGACTACAGAGACAGAGACTGGAGTGATGTGGCCATAGCCAAGGAAAGCTGCAGCCACCAGCTGCTGGAAGAGGCCAGAACAGACTCTCCCTATGTCGGGCCTCCAAGTCCGAGCCTGGCCATATAGCTTTGGTGACCCGCATGTACACCTCTGGATGGTCTCCAGGAGCCAGAAAGTCTGGAGTAACTGGATGGCCACAAAGAGAAGTGAAACAACTAGTTCCTGCCTCAACTGATTGCTCTCACCCTGCAACCTTCAACCATTGCTCCTGCTCAGCCTTCCAAAAACCTCCCCACTCTAGACGTTAGGTTTCTCAAGACTCCCATCCCTGTAACTATGTAATTTACCGCACCCTTTCCTTTGCTTGAAACCAATACCCCCTACCCTTATGATCATGCCTGTTTATAATAGAAGACCACTACCTCTATGACCATGCATCCTGTGACATCCTTCCCCTCCCTAAAATAGATTACCACCTTTAACTAAGCATTTGCCCCAACCTATATAACCAATCCCCTTTCCTACTCCCCTTGCCTAACTCCTCTTTTAGACTTGGCCTGCTTGCACCCAAGCATGAAATAAAGCAGCCTTATTGCCCACATGAAGCCTGCCTATTGGTCTCTTCACGCAAGCAATGTGCCTAACACTTGGTGCTGAAACCCGGGATGGAGGAACTCCTACGGGAGACCAAACTGCCTGCCCCTGCTCTTTTTGTGCTCCCTCTGTGAAGATACCTACCTACAATCTAGGTTCATCAGACCAGCCCACAGACCCACTTACCATCCTCAAATCAGGTAAGTAGTTTGCCTCAACTCTCTTCTTTAGCCCTTCTCTCTACCTGTCAGCCTCCTTCTCCTTTCAGTTTCATTTTCCTCTTCCTTTTAGCAGAGACAAGAAAGACAGGACTTTCCGTGAAGTTCATAACTTCAAGCCTGCCTGGGTCACAGAACCAGGAAGGCAGTCTTCCCTCAGTGACTGATCATTGTGGAGACGTCTGTTGTGGTCATTCACTCCCACTCGTATGTGATGGATCAACACGGGAGACTCCCCCTTTGACCAATTCATCCCAGGTACAGACCAAGATTTAGTCTGGGATGCCTGCTAAAATGCTTGGTTATGCATTCACTTTCCTTGTCTCTGGCACTCTTCTTAAACTACAGGCAATCTCCCACCCTGCATTCCTCCCTCCTCTCCCTCAGCCTGCATTCTAAAAAGCCTCAAACCTCTCCACCTATCACCTGACCTGAAAGCTAAGCATCTGATTTTCTTCTGCAATACCACTTGGCCACAATATAAATTGGACAATGGCTCTAAGTGGCCAGAAAATGACACTTTCAATTTTTCTATTCTGCAAGACCTAGAAAATTTTTGTCAACAAATGGACAAACAATCTAAAATTCCCTATGTCCAGGCATTTTTTTACATTCCAATCCCTCCCTAATCTCTACTCTCAATGCAACCCATGCCAAATTTTTCTTCTCTCCCTTCCACCTACACCTCCTACCTCCACCAGTGAGTCAGAATTTTCCTTGTCCATCAACCCTCCAGAACTTTCTCCTTCCTGCCTGTCTGAACCAGACCCCAATTCAGGCCCTAACCCCTACCCAGAGCCTCCCTTCTCCTCCTCTGCTCACAACTCACCTCCTTATGCCCCTCCTGTCACCTCCCCACCTCATACCCAGGTAGGCTTGCAGTTTAGTCCTGAAGCTAACTCCTCTGCCCCTTCCCAACAATTCCCCCTTCGAGAGATGTCTGGAGCCTGAGGCATAGTTAGGGTACACATTTCTTTCTCTTTATCTGACTTTTCCTAAATCGGCCAACGGTTAGGCTCCATTTCATCTAATCCTCCAATACTTAATTAACCCAGTCCTATAATCTCACCTGGTGTAACTCATCTTTACTTCTACTCTCACTACTGAAAAACGTTTATCACCCAATCATCCCCTAACATTTAAAAAAACACAGAAATAAAAATCTGATCCTCAAACCCCACAATAGAAATTAATCAACCTCACCTTCAGGTGTTCAGTAATACAGAAAAAGCTGCCCAGTGGCAGTGCATCTCAGAACTACAAATGCTTGCCTCTGCTGTAAGACAAACCCCAGCCACACTACTGGCTACAAAGACACCAAAGTGCCCAGACTGTGGCGTCCACCCTCCAGAACTTGCTTCAAGTGTTGGAAACCTGGAATGCCAGCAGCCCAGGATTCCTTCTAAGCCCTGCCCCGTCTTGTGGGCCCCCACTGGAATTTAGACTGTCTAACACACGTTGATGCTCCTCAGCTTGATGGCTGAAGATTGACGCTGCCCGAACATCTCAGAGGCCCCCTGGACTATCATGGACACTGAGTTTTGGGTAACTCTTACAGTGGAGGGTAAGTCTATCCCCTTCTTAATCAATACGGGGGCCACCCACTCCATGCGAACCTATCTCTTTGACCTCCATAACTGTTGTGGGAATTGATGTCAAGGCCTCCAGGCCTCTCAAACTCCCCAAGACTAGTGTCAGTTAGGCCAGCATTCCTTTCCACATTTTTTCCTAATCATCCCCACTTATCCAGTTCCCCCGCTAGGTCAAGATAGCCTAACAAAATTGTCTGCCTCCTTAACTATTCCTGGGCTACGGCCACACCTCATTGCCACCCTCCTCCCTGAACCCTCAATAGCTCTCCTTATGTCCCCCTACCTTAATGCTAGGGTGTGGATCACCACCTCCCCATCCATCCCGAAGTGCCAAACCCCTATACTCTCCCCAACTTCTCTGAAACTCACCTGAATTCCTAAGGAAACTTAAATGTCCTGCTCCTATCTTGCCGCTTCACCCTCTTCCTCTATTCTGTGTGCCAAGATATTTCCTGGTTCCACCCCCGGCTGCCACCCTTAACTCTCTTCTAAAGTAAATAAATAACCTTCTTTTCCAAGGTACGCTGTGTAACTTCTGTGCCTATTCTTCCTGCTCCCTTGGCTGCCCCACATAATTGCACCTATTATTTACCTGTACAAAATCCTTAACTTAACCTATTCTTTGCTATACCAATTCAATCCAACCCTTTTCCTTATACACTGATGAAATTCAGGGTTGTGCAGTTGGAGTTCTTACACAAGAGCCATGTCTGAATCTATTTGCACTCACACATGCTCTCACCCTGGCAAAAGAGCTAAAAGTCAACATCTACACCAACTCCAAATATGCTTTTCACATCCTCCATCACCACACTGTCATCTGGGCAGAAAGGGGCTTTCTCACTACACAAAAATATTCCATTATCAATGCTTCTTTAATAAAAGCTCTCCTTAAAACTGCCCTTCTCCCATCCAAAGCCGGAGTCATCCACTGTAAAGGACACCAAAAAACTTTAGATTCCATTGCGCAAGGAAATGCTTATGCAGATGAGACAACTAAAAAGGCAGCAAATGCACCAATATCCCCCCCAGCAGACAATATTTTTCTTTTTCAACAATTACTCCTACTTATTCTCCTTCTGAATCTTTGACTTACCAGTCATTTCCCACTCAAGGCAATTGGTTTCTGGGTCAAGGAAAATTTCTTCTTCCTGCCTCGCAGGCCACTCTATCCTTTCCTCCTTTCATAATTACTTTCATGTGGGATATAAGCCTTTGGCTCATCTCTTAGAAATTCTTATCTCCTTCCCTTCATGGAGGTCCATCCTTAAACAATTGCATCTCAGTGCTCCATGTGCCACTCTACCAGCCCCTGGGGATTTTTAAGACCCCCTCCTTTTCCCACTCGCCAAGCACAGGGATTTATCCCCATGCAATACTGGCAAATTGAATTTACTCATATGCCTCATGTCAGAAAATTCAAATATCTTCTTGTATGGGCGGATGCCTTTGCAGGGTGGATTGAAGCCTTCCCTACTGGAACAGAAAAGGCCACTGCTGTTATTTCTTGTCTGTTAAATGATATCATTCCCTGATTTGGCCTGCCTATCTCCATACAATCTGAAAATGGCCCCGCTTTCATTACTCAAATCATCCAAGCAGTCTCTCAGAGCCTTAGCATTTAGTGGAATCTCCATGCCCCTTACTGCCCTCAGTCATCAGGAAAAGTAGAAAAAGGTCATGGCCTTCTAAAAACACATCTTACCAAACTCACCCTTCAACTAAAGAAGGACTGGGCATCCCTTCTACCTATTGCTCTTCTCCGAATTCATGCCACTCCCCAGGAACCCAAAGGACAGCCCCTTTGAACTCCTATATGGCCACATCTTTTTGCTTGGGCATAACTTCTTCCAGACACTAGTCCTCTTGGAGACTATGTTCCAGTTCTCCAACAAACTAGGCAGGAAATTTATCAAACTGCTAACCTCTTCTTACCCACTTCAGATACCCAGCCTTATGAGGATATCTTAGCCAAACGATCAGTGCTGGTCAAGGATCTAACCTCTCCAGCTCTACAGTCTCGGTAGAAGGGCTCCTACCTGGTTGTCTACAGTACCCCAACTGCTGTCTGTCTACAAGACCCTCCCCACTGGGTTTACCATTCCAGGATTAAACTGTGCCCATCAGACGACCAGCTTAGCCCATCCACCTCCTCTTGGAAGTCACAAGTACTCTCTCCTACTTCTCTTAAGCTCACTTGAATTCCTGAAGGGTAGACAAACCACACGTGAGTTTAGTTTACATTCCAGCATTAATATGAATCCATCTCTTAACTTTACTGTTTGCAGCAGGACTCTACTGCTAAAGCTTCGTCTACACCTCGCGAGGTCTCTATTTCTGTTACTTTCTGTCTAATCATATTTCTAACTGCCCTTCTTGTCTACATTTAAATGCCCTATGCCTGCTTGCCTTGCCAGTTCAGTTTTTCTCCAGAGCATTTTAGCTAATATCTCATGGTTCTACCCGTGAACTTCTACCCTTGACTCCTTCCTTGAGTGGATAAATGACCCTACGTGGCAAGGGACACTCCAATTCTTTCACCCTACATTTTCAATTTTGCCTTGCCCCTGGTCTTTTGTTTTATGTGGCTCCTCCACCTGTATGTGTTTACCTACTAACTGGACAGCTACCTGTGCCTTAGTCTTCCTTATTCCTAGAATCCAATTTGCCAGTGGTAATGAACAACCTGCCTGTTCCCCTAATGACACCTACTGGACAAAAAAGACTCATCCAGCTGATTCCATTATTTGTGGGAATAGGGCTTGCAACCTCCACTGTAGGCCTTGGAATGGCATAGCGGGGGTCACCACCTCTGTCACAATGTTTTACAGTCTGTCTACTAATTTCTCTGCTAACATTACAGACATATATAATACTTTGCCTGACCTTCAAGCTCAAATCGACTCTTTAGCTGCAGTTGCCCTTCAAAACCACTGTGGCCTCGACTTACTCACTGCAGAAAAAGGAGGATTCTGTATATTTCTAAATAAGTCCGACCTAGTTTATGATAATATCAAAAGACTCAAAGACAGGGCCCCAAAATTTGCTAACCAGGCAAATAACTATGCCAAATCCACTTGGCCGTTTTCTAGCTGGATGTCATGGCTTTTTCCAATCCTTGCTCCCCTAATACACATCTTCCTTTTCCTCTTATTTGGACCTTGATTTTCCGATTAGTCTCTCAATTCCTACAAAACCGTATCCAGGCCATCACTAATCACTCTATATGGCAACTACTTTTAACAACTCCACAATACCACTCCCTGTCCCAGGACCTCTCAGCTGCTTAAGACAAGATGCCTTGTTGGCCACTCCCATTCATTTGTCTATCTTATCCCCAGTCCTGTTTCATAGCCTTCACCCTTCTAGAATCAACCAGAAACACCAATCCATCGCCCATGAATTCCAGGCAATGCCAGGCTAATGTCAAGATGCAGTGTGACACCTCTCCAGAACCCACACATATTCCTTTCAATCCGAGTCTTCTGGGACCACCCCCCCCAACCTTGACCCAAGGCTTCAATACCACCCACCTTAAAGCTATTATGCTTAAATGCTATTTTTAGAGAATTCATCCCATTAGAACAATTTCAAGCTCAAAAATATGCTAACCAGCACCTTGCTAAATACATAAAAAGGGACCCTAAGCCAAAGACTTAAATACTTAACAAAACTACAAAAATTCCACTTTTAGGTGTCCACGCAGCCCCCTGTCACACTTCAAGAAGCCTTTGAGAAACATCGCCTTTTTCTTTTTCTTTATACATATATAAGAAGATGGAAATGTCAGGCCTCCGAGTCCAAGTCTGGCCATTATAGCCTTGGTGAGTCACACGTACACTCCTAGATGGTCTCCAGGAGCCAGAAAGTCTGAAGTAATGGAATGGCCACAAAGAGAAGTCAAACAACTAGTTCCTGCCTTAACCGATTGCTCTCGTCCTGCAACCTTCAACCATTGCTCAGCCTTGAGAAAATTTCCCACCCTAGACTTTAGGTTTCTCAAGATCCTCACCCCGTAACTGTGTAATTTACAGCACTCTCCCCTTTGCTTGCAACCGATACCCCCACCCTTATGATCATGCCTGTTTGTAATAGATGACCCCTACCCTTATGACCATGCATCCCATGACGCTGTTCCCCTCCCTAAAATAGATTACCACCTTTAAGTAACCATTTGCCCCAACCCATACAACCAGTCCCCTTTCCTTCTCCCCTTGCCTAACTCCTCTTTTGGACTTGGCCCGCTTATACCAAAGCATGAAATAAAATGGCCTTGTTGCCCACACGAAGCCTGCCTGGTAGTCTCTTTATGTGAGCGACGTGCCTAACACCCTAGAGCCTCTGGAGAAGGTTGGCTGCCAACACCATGATCTTGACCCAGAGAAACTGACTCTAAACTTCAGGCCTCCAGAACTACGCATTTCTGTTGTCTTAAGTCACCAAATTTTTGGGAATTTGTTACAGCAGCTCTAAAACATATACAAAAAGTACTCAACGAAAACCCAGACTAAATATGCAATAGTTATTTGCAATTCCTTGCTCAACTTTGAAAAGCTACACATAAATGGATTGGTGGAGGAGTTTATGGTGGAAAGAAATGCACGTGAAACCTATAGCCCCTAGTGACGAACTTCTGTGTAATGAATAAGGATGAATTTTAGTTGAAAATGAAACCTGGCAAGTAATATCTTACACAGCCTCTTCATTCTAGGATATTCAGAGGTACATAAAACAGAGCACTGAGTATTCCTTGAAAAAAAAAAAAAAGAAACAAAAAGAAACATTGGCCAGGCGTGGTAGCTCACACCTGTAATCCCAGCACTTTGGGAGGCTGAGGCAGGCAGATCACAAGGACAACAGACGGAGACCATCCTGGCCAACGTGATGAAACCCTGTCTCTACTAAAAATACAAAATTCAGCTGCGCATGGTGGTACGTGTCTGTAGTCCCAGCTACTCGGGAGGCGGAGGCAGGAAAATCACTTGAATCCAGGAGGCGGAGGTTGCAGTGAGCCGAGATTGTGCCACTGTACTCCAGCCTGGTGACAGAGAAGGCTCCATCTTAAAAAGAATAAATAAATAAACAAACAAATAACATTTAAATTTAAATTTTAAAAAAGTTGCATTTAATGGCACATCCTCTGGATCAACCCTCAGCACATCTCTTGCTATCTGTAGTGTTCCATTTCACAGATGAGAAGATCATTCATCAGAGGACAGGGGTGGTTTTTCCAAAGTCATGTGGTCAGCAAGTGCTGGGACTGGGATTTAGATTCAGGTATGTCTGACATTAAGTCTGTTCTTTCCATGTGGACAAGTCCAGCCCACAGATGATCCCACTGTCTATAAAATGGGAGAAGAGACAAAACCATAATGCTGTGAAATTCATAGATCCCTTTTGCCTCTACCCCATACCATGTGAACCCTAACATTAAACTCAGCCCCTTCTGCAGTTTCTTCTACAAAATGGAACTTTCTTTAAGCCTTTACAAACTCTGAACATCTTTATTTCAGACTTGGGGGAAGGAGCACATCTTGCCTTGCTGTAACCCCTTCCTCCTCTCTTCTATCCATTTCCATCTCTGGCCCTGTCCCTCCCACTCAGATTGTGTCCTGCAAATCTAATTTGTCCCCCTATTAGGCAACCTTAACCTCCTCTTGGGTGCAGTGGGGTCTAACCCCCCAGCTCTCACATACCCAGAATGTACAAAAGTTAATTAAGGGGTTTACCCAGAAGATTTCCTCCCTAAGAGGAATTCTGGTGCTAGCTCTCCTCATGAGAGCTGGGGAGCCGAGGTATGTAAACACCTCCCTTGTCACCACTGATTGAGGGCTATCCGATGGGATGCTTATTCCAGGCCCTGAAGTCTCCATCTTTTGTCAAAATTGACACCAAATGCTGACAAGTTGGAAAGAGTTGGGAGATCAGAGAGAAACCATCCCCTTCAGAGAGGCAAATGCCATTCTCTCCCTGTGTATGAGTTTCCTGTAGCTGCTGTAATAAATCACCACGTCCTTACTGTCTTCAAACAGCATCAATTTATTCCCTTGCCATTCTGGAAGGGAGAAATCTCACACAGGTCTCACTGGGCTAAAATAAACTTCCCTGTGAACACCAGTGGGAAGAGATTGTTTTCTTCCCTTCTCCATCTTTTAGACGCTGCTGTCTCTCCTTGGCCATGGTCTTTCCCTCACATCACTCAGCCTCTCCCTTCGTAGTCACATCTACTCCCCAAATCTGACCCTTCTGCTTCCCTCTTATAAGGACAGTTATGATTACACAGGGCCTACAATATAGTCCAAGATAGTCTTCCCATCTCAAGAGTCTTCATCACATTTGCCAATTTCCTTTTGCCATATAATTTCACATTCATGGGTTACAGAGATTAGGGCATAAACGTCTTCTGGGTAGTAGGAGAGGATGCATTATTTGACCTACCAAACTCCCTTAGGATCCCCAACTGTCCTCCCCTAAGGAAGAAGAATCCAAAGTCACATGGCTGGGAGAAGGACAGAATAGGGAGCAGCCAGTAGCTTTATAAAACAAGAGAGCTGGAGGAATCTGAGTCAGGGTCCTCTGGTCTGGGGGTTTCCTGGAATGGACAATTCTCTGCTACTGCTGCTCTAATGTGGACATCAGAGTGCAGAGCTTTTTGTTAGAGACTCCTCTAACTTTGTGACCCAGAAGAAAGGAATCACTACTTAATTGCAATCTATGAGAGACTGGTAAAGGAAAATTAAATGGTTTCTTAACTTCCAAATTTCTCTACCCATCATAAGAGGAGAATTGGCAAGAATTTAGAGGAAACATACCTCCACAAATGAGAATTTGGATTTGCCTATAGTCTTAGGTTGGGTTTCTGATAATGAGAACTTTTATGCAAGCGCCACATTTACAAGCTGCAGAAACCCCTGAGAGAGAAGGAGAAAAGTGAGACAGGGAAAAGGAAATGAACAGTGAAAGGCACATCAGCAAGCAGCTACTCATAAGGACGACTGAAGCTCAAGCCCACGTGGAAACACGGGAAAATGCCTCTGGGTTGTCGCACCTGAGAGGTGGGGGAGCTGGGGCATGTAAACACCTCCCTTGTCACCACTGATTGAGGGCTATCCGATGGGATGCTTATTCCAGGCCCTGAAGTCTGCCGTGTGTGCAGGCAGAGCTCCTTTTCCAGCTTCAGAAAGAGCAGCGAGGGGTAGATATGGCCTTCAGGAGTCAGCAGAAATGCAGTGAATGGGAAAGGCCAAGGGTAAAGACAAGGGCTGCTACATCCACATAGAAAAGGTGCGTATGTTAAATCTGGAGGGCTCACATGTCCTACTTCTCTCTGGAATAGGATCCTGGCTGGTCAGGTACAAGCAGATGCCCTAGAAAATCAAGCCCTATGACAGGCAGCAGGAGTTTTGTGCACAGGTTGCACCACTGTGGCTTGGCCACCCGTAGTCATGCATGCAGTAATACTCCCCAGAGTCTCCAGGCTGCAGGACACTGATGCTGAAGACATAGCTGGTTCCACTTCCCCTGCCGCTGTATCGAGCTGGGACACCTGGGGCCAAGGTAGTGACATGAGATATAAGGGGCTCAAATCTTTGTCCAAGTTTTATTCGGATCCAAGATATTTCACCATGTACATCTTCACTGGCTTGGCAGGAGATGGAGACAGTCTCTCCCTGAGATGCAGACAGGGATGCTGGCGTCTGGGTGAGGATGATGTCTCCATTTACTGCCAAAGAGTAAAAGAAGAAAGTGACATTGATGGTGTACAGCAGAAACATGCACCAGGCAGCAGTTGCCCTCACTTACAAGAGACGGTTCACTGACTTGGCCCTGGCCTTTCCCAGGGCCTTCGCCTTACCTGCCTTCCAGAAAGCTAGGCTCCAGAGGAGCTGCACCTGAGCTCCCAAGAACATGCTGGTGGGCAGTGCTTGAGCCTGGATAGTGCATAAGGCATCGGACTTTATAGAGACTTGGACTGAGAAGAGGAATAAGGCGGGCACATGCAAAAAAGAGGCACCAAAGCAAGGTCTCACTCCGACTATTTGGTTGTAGGGTTTTGACCTGAGAGTGGACCCAGTACCCTTTTGATGAAATCAGTAATATTAAGAAGACAACTTTTCTATTTTTTGACAATGAATAAAAAGAAAATGATGTCCCTACCTGGAGGGAAAGGCAAGAAGAAATACATCTCTTGTGACACTGACCTTCATGACGAGCCTAGAATTAGACAAGGCATTAGTTCAACACTGCAGAGGAGAATGACTCAGGAAGTGAAGGAACTCTTGAGGTTAGGAGGGGTATTAGTACAATTCAAATAAACTTCAGTGATAATATTTTTTTTTCCTTCAGATCAAGGACTCCGGTGTCTCACTTTCAAGGCTCCTCTCACGCATCGTGGGATGAAGCTTCCTTCATCCAGACTAGTCCATGCATCCTCCACCCAGGACCTGATGGACATTGCTTTTAGGGTTGTGGAGCCACCATTGAAGGTGAATCTCAACTTGTGTCACACAGATGGTGGTGGCCACTTCTGAGATGGGGCTTCCTGGCTGAGAATCCAACTCAGGACCCTTGGCTCTTTGATGAATGGTTCTCACTTGTGTGTTCCTGAAGCTGTGGCTACAGGTCTCAGTTCCAAGTCCCTTCTTCCCACACTCACAGCCTTTCCCAGAACTCACTCTGGCCTCCTCCATGCTGGGAAACCAGACCCACCCTCATGCTACCCTTCCTAGGATCCAGCACTAACTGCCTGGAAGCTTTTCTCTGTAAACCCTCCAAATGCAACCTCTGACAGAAATCTGGTTGGAGCAGCCAGCATCTTCCCATCAAAAACCCTTGATTTTTCTTGGATGAATAAGCAGAAACAAAGTAAAACAAAACACAGAGGAGGAGGGGAAGCTTCAACACAATTTTGCTGTTGAGGAGATATAACTCCCAAATTTTATGTTTTTTTAACTTCTCTTGTTGCTTCTTAAGCATAATTCTTTTTTTGTGACTTATTAAAGGATGGAGGAATTAAGGAGAATCAAGAGAATTTATGCTTAGAATATAAAAAGAGAAATGGAGACAGGAAGAGGGTGAAATTCATAAGCTCTTTGAAGTGGGTTGGGTTTCTCTAGCCATGGACGCTGCAGTGCCAAGATGCCAGGGGAGGACATCTCTAATTACGGTTCCAGCCCTTCATGCCTCAGATTCCCACAAACAAGCACACATATGATACTACATTTCTTCCCCTAAAGAGCAGGTCTACGGCCCAGCCAGGCTCTTTCTCTTAAGTATCTTTTCTGGGTAAGTTAGAATAATTTTAAAAACAGTTAAAAGAAATGATAGCAGTGATTTAATAAAAAAACAAGACGTTTGAAGTTTGCAGTATTTACAGTTTATGCAGCAGCTTGGCGGCAGCAGAAAGGTCCCAGGTTGCTTCTAGATTTCTGCTTTGCATCTGTACCACTTCGACTTTTCAGTCTTGGGCTTGATGCCTCATGTCTCAAGAGGGCTGCAGTGGCTCTAAGCATCATGTCCTCCCATAACTATTCCAGAAAAAAATGCAGGGCAGAGCTCTTCACCTTCCCTCTTTTTAATGAGAAACCAAAATCCTTCTAGACTGCCCACCCTTCACCCCCCTGACATCTCACTGTGCGGCTGATCCCATATGCCCCAAATTCCTGCTCCTGTCCTGGGCTGGGAGAGGCTCACTGTCCTCCCCACATGCAGCAGGACAGAGCTGGTGCCTCTGCACCAAGGGAGCGAGGAGTGACTGGGGTGTAGGTGCCAAGAGCTTTACCACATCTTCAATCTCACCATATTGCTAAGTTGCATTGGATGGAAAGGGGAGATACAAAGATGCTTTATATCTGGTGGGACTGGAACAAACCAGGACCTGAAGATGACAATGAAGTCAAATTTCTAATTTTCCAGATGACAATGTTAGCGTCATCAGTTGTGAAAATGTGGTCTGTGAGTTTAAGACCAGGACAGACTTCCAGGTACTGTAATAAATGGGGAAGAGATCTGGAATAAGGTCCTCAATCCAGGACTAAGGTCAGCCTTGTGCTGCCTGAGAGCTTCCGGGCACTGGCCCTGGGATGTGGAGAAAGCACTCGTTGTCCTGAGCCATGGGGCTGAGGACCTGGGAGGAACCAAAGGCCCTGCCCGCGGGGCTGCCTCACAGGGGCTTCAGGGAATGAAACTGCTCACACTCCCACAGGGGCTGCATCAAGCCCAGAGCCCACCGCCAGCGTGAAAGACACAAAGACCGGGGCTTTAGGGCTAGGCCTGCGGCCAGCTGTCCTCAGCTCTGTCCACTGCTCCTGAGTGGTTGAGACTCTGCTGGAGCCAAAGACAGAGGAAAAGCAAATGTCCCCAGAGTCTTTATTCAGCCAAATGCTGTTCTGCTTAGAGAAAACAGAAGCACATGCTAAATAAACATAAACATAAACATAAAATAATGTGTGTGTAGCTATATACGTATTTGTAATATGTAAGTTTAGATACACATTATATTTATGTGTTTACAAATACTACATATCTATATTGTAAATGAATATCATACATAACTTTAATTGCTGGTAGAATATTAGATTTTAAATTTTTATCCTGGGTTCAAATTTCTGCTCCAACACTTGCTAACTGCACGGCTTTGGGCATGTTCAGGCATTTTTCAAATCATTTCCTCTCCTGCTAAATAAGAGTACTGCTAATATTTGTATCATAGAATCTGTGTGAGAATTAAATTAGGTGATGTTCTAAATAAAGGAATAAATTATATATATGCATATGTATGTGTTATATAAATTTTACATATCAAATATACATTTTAGATGTAAATTATACTGACATATCTATATATGTTATGTATATTATGAATAAACATATTTATATAAATAGATATAACTTTAATAACTAATATAAGTCATTAACTTAAATTTGGATACAAAGCCAGGCGCAGTGGCTCACGCTTGTAATCCTAGCACTTTGGGAGGCCGAGGCAGGCAGATCACCTGAGGTCAGGAGTTTGAGACCAGCCCGGCCAACACGATGAAACTCTGTCTCAAAAAAAAAAAAAAAAAAAAAAATGGATACATTGAGCACAAACATTTAAAGCCAGCAGTGGTGCACCACTCCATGGCCCCTTCCCCACCACAAAGCCCAAGGGTTGTGAGGCTTGGGACCCTGCTCTATGTCCCTACTAGGCCAGGCGGTGACCAGCCCATTGCTGAGGATGGTGAGTGACCTGAAAGGGGTCTGGAGAACGCAGAGCAGAAGGTGTCAAAGGGACAAGCAGTGGGTCTGGGCCCTAGTGGGGGGACACTTTGTACCCAGAGCTCCACATGGGCAGCTCCTCCCCTGGTGGCCCAGCTTTCATTCCTCAAGGAAACATTCCTGTTTAATGTCAACAAACTGAAGATGAAGCCTGAGTCCTCTCTCCTCACCAGAGAGTCCGAGCAGCAGGAAGAAGAGGAGCAACGCTGGGTCACCATGTCCACGAAGAGCTTCTTGAAGCTGATCCTGCTCAGTGATGGTCGGATGGGCTCTGGGGACACAACTTGGAAGGAGTGATCATGCCAGGCTTCAAGTCTCACAGTACAGAGCAGGTTTGCCACACAATTCAAGACACCGGCAGTTCCTCCCAGGCATCCAAGGTCACCAAAGAATCCATTCCAGCCTTAGGGGCTCCCTGGTGATAATGGGACACTATTACTCATTACTTTGCTAGTATTTCAGATCAGGGAGCTTTCTTTTGTTTATTGTGGGGTTTTTCTGCCACCTAATGGCAGATTTGTGACTTAGCATCTTAAAGGATTTTAAATACTGGGTCCCAGTGAGTCTTGGCTGTGAATCTTTCATTCACGGAACTGATCCTATTACATCCATCACTAGGACAGATCCTGTAGGGAACACAAATGATTCCTCTCCTCAAGAAACCAGTCACCTAGTTGGGGTCAAAGGATATTCAGAAAAAATATTAGTCTCAAAGCAATCAAAGGCTGAGTTCTGTGATTGACACGAGATGCCAATGATGTGGTTTTGGAAAAAAGGATAGGCGGTGAGGAACCCTGCAGGGAATAATAACAAGGCTGGGGTGGGAAGCTGAGGGACTCTGGTCTGGATCTGTCAGCCCGGACTTATTTTTCCCATTCTTGAAACCCTTCCAGAGCAGCTCTGAGGACCACAGTCTGGAAGAATCCAAGGCTGCACAGACTTCTGCACTAAGTGTTGGTGAAGTTTGTACTCTGAGTTATAATGGTGTGAGTGACCACATGTGATCCTTTAAACTAGTGTTGACCATTAGAATTTCTTTTTAAGGCCAGACATGGTGGTTTATGCCTGTAATCCTAGCACTTTGAGAGGACAAGCCAAGGAAAGCGGATTACCTGAGCTCAGGAGTTTGATACCAGCCTCAGCAACACGGTGAAATCCCCATCTCTACTAAAAATACAAAAAATTAGCTAGGCATGGTGGCATGTGCCTGTAATCCCAGCTACTTGGGAGGCTGAGGCCAAGAATTCCTTGAATCCAAATCTGGGTGGTGGAGGTTGCAGTGAGCTGAGATACCACCACTGAACTCCAACCTGGGCAGCAGAGTGAGACTCTGTCTGAAAAACAAACAAATAAAACAAATTTCTTTTTTCCAAAAAGCAGCTTTATTGGGGTATGACTGACATACAAAAAGCCATACATATTTAATGTATAAACTAGGGGTATTTGTAGGTAAGTACATACCTGTGAAACCATCACCTTAAAGTTATGCCAGAAATGTATCCGCCACTTTGAAAAGTTTCCTTCCAATCTCTTTGTTTTGTGTGTGTTGTTTTGTTTTCCTTTTGTGGTAACAGAAAGATCTTAGCATAAGATCTACCCCCTTAGAAAATTTTTAAATATACAATATTATATTGTTTATCCTATGCGCTAGTTGTACAACAGATCTCTAGAACTTACTCATCCTGCATAACTGGAACTTTTTTATTTTTTTGAGATGGAGTCCCACTCTGTCACCCAGGCTGGAATGCAATGGCGCGATCTCAGCTCACTGCAACCTCAGCCTCCTGGGTTCAAGTGATTCTCTTGTCTCAGCTTCCTGAGTAGCTGGGATTACAGGTGTCCACCACCACACCTGGCTATGTTTTTGATTTTTTTTGTTGTTTGTTTGTTTTTAGTAGAGACTGGGTTTCTCCATGTTGGCCAGGTTGGTCTCAAACTCCTGACCTCAGGTGATCTGCCCACCTCGACCTCCCAAAGTGCTGGAATTACAGGTGTAAGCCACTGTGCCTAGCCCATAATTGAAACTTTTTACCCTTTGACTAATATCTCTCCATTTCCTGCTTCTCCCAGCCCCTGACAACCACCATTCTACTCTCTGCTTCTATCAGTGTGACTATTTTAGATTTCATATATAAGTGAGATCATGTAGTATTTATCTTACTGTGCCTGGCTTATTTTACCTAGCATGATGATGTCCACGTTCATGCATGTTGTCATAAATGACAGGATTTTCTTATTTTTTAGGGCTAAGTAGTATTCCATTGAATGTATACACCATATTTTCTTTATCTATTTGTACATCAGTGGATATTAGGTTGTTTATCTATCTTGGCTATTGTAAGTAATGCTGCAATTAACATAAGAGTATAGCTATTCTGTGAGATCCAGATTTCAATCCCTTTGAATATATACCTACAAATGGAATTGCTGAATTAAATAGTTCTATTTTTACTTGTCTGAAGGAAAAATCTGTACATATTTCATGTATACAACTAGTTATATTTGGAGATAGATATTTTGAGGAACTTCCATACTGATTTCCATAATGGCAGCACCCATTTACATTCACCAATAGTGTACAAATTTTTCTTTTTCTTCACATACTTGCCAACACTCGTCCCTTTTTTTTTTTTATGATAGCCATCCTAACAGGTGTGAGGTGACATCTGAGTGTGGTTTTTATTTACATTTCTCTGAGGATTAGTGTTCTTGGGCAGTTTTCATATAGTTGTTGACCATATGTATGTCTATCATTTGAGAAATGTCTCTTCTGGTTCTTTGGCCATTTTTTATCCAGGTCGTTTGTTTTAGTTTTTTGGTTGCTGTTACTGATATTAAATTGTAAGAGTCTCTTTACATTTTTGGATATTAATTCTTCATCAGATATGTGGTCTGCAAATATTTTCTTGATTCTGTAGGCTGCCTTTTCATTCTGTCTATGGTTTTCTTTGCTGTATAGAAGTTTTTTAATCTGATAAAAATCCCATTTGTCTACTTTTGCTTTTGGTGCCTGTTCTTTTGGTATCATATTCAAGAAATCATTGCCCAGTCCAGTGATTAGAAGATTTTCCCCCGTTTTCTTTATTATTATTATTATTGTTTTATTGCTCCAGGTGTCACATTTAAGTCACTACTCCACTTTGAGTTGATTTTTATATATGATGGGAGATAAGAGTACAATTCCATTCTTTTGCATTTAGATATCCAATTTTCTCAAAACAATTTAATGAAGAGAAGAGCTTCTCCTCATTGTGTGCTCTTGACACCCAAGTCAAAGATCAGTTCACTGTATATGTATGGGTTAATTTCTGGGCCTTTATTCTGCTCCATTGGTCTACATGTCTGTTTTTATGCCAGTACTATGCAGTTTTGATGACTATAGCTTTGTAATATGTTTCAAAATCAGGGAGTGTGATTCCTCCAGTTTTATTCTTCTTGCTTAGGGTCTTTGCAATTCCAAATAAATTTAAAGATTATTTTGTCTATTTCTGTAAAAACTGCCACTGAAATTTTGGTAGGAAATACATTGATTCTATAGATTTTTTAAGGAAGAATGGATATTTTAACAATATTCTTCCAATTTATTAACATATGATATCCATCTATGTATTTGTGTCATTTTTAACTTCTTTCATCAGTATTTTGTAGTTTTCAGTGTACAAATCTTTCAGTCCCTTATTTAAGATTATTCTTACATGTTTTCTTCCTGTTGATGCCATATATTTTTCTTCCAATTTTCTGTTTGGAAATTCAGTCATTTTTAGTGTATACATAAGCAATTGATTTTTGCATGTTGATTTTGTATGCAACAACTTTATTAAATTTGCTTATTACTTGTACCAAGTTTTTTGTGGAGTCTTTAAGATTCTCTACATATAAGATTATGTTACATGAAAGCAGTTTTACTTCTTCCTTTCTGGTGGGATACCTTTAATTTTTTTTTTTTTCTAATGTTCTAGCTAGAACTTCCAGTACCATGCTGAGCAGAAGTGAGAGTGGGCATCTTTGCCTTGTTTCGGCTTTTAGGGTGAGAACATGCAGTTTTTCATCATTGAGTATGATGTCACCTGTGAGATTTTCATAAATAGACTTTATTGTGTTGAGGTAAGTTCCTTTTATACATAATTTATTTAGAGTATTTATCATGAATTTTGTCACATGCATTTTCTGAATCTATTGAAATGATCGTGTGACTTTTATTCTTCATTTTGTTAATATGATATTCACAGTGACTGATCTGCATATGCTGAGCCATCCTTGAATCATGGGGATAAATCCTATGTGATCATGTTGCTCGATTCTTTTAATATGCTATTGTATTGTATGTATCTTAATATTTTGTTGAGAATTTTTGCTTTTTTCTTCATCAAGGATATTGGCTTGTAGTTTTCTTTTCTTGTGGTGTCTTCTTCTGACTTTGCTGTCAGGTTGCTACTGACTTTATAAAATGAGTTTGGAAGTGTCCCCTCCTTTATTTTGGGGAGTAATTTGAGAATAATTAATAATAATTTTTCTATAAATGTTTTGTAGAACTCACTTGTGAAGTTATCTGGTCCTGGGCTTCTCTTTGATGGGAATTTTTTTTTATTACTCTTTTCATTTATTTATTATTGGTCTGTTCAGACTTTCCATTTCTTCCTGCTTCAGTCATAGTAGGTTGAATGTTGCTAAAAATATCTCCATTTCTTCTAGATTGTCCAATTTGTTACAATATAATTGTTAATGATAATCCCTTATGGTCCTTGTTATTTCTGTGACATTAATTGCAATATCTCCTCTTACATTTCTGATTTTATTTATTTGAATCTTTTCTTTTCTTAGTCAATGAAGCTAATCATTTATTGATTTTATCTTTTCAAAAAATCAACTTTCATTGCTTTCCCTTCTCTATTTCATCCATTTCTGCTTTAATATTTATTCTTTTCTTCCTTCTAATTATTTTGCACTTAGTTTATTCTTTTTCTAATTTCTTGACATTTTTCAGGTTGTTTTTTGAGCTCTTTCTTTTTTCAAATGTAGCCATTTATTGCTAAAACCTCCTCTCTTAGTACTGCTTTTGCTGCATTCCACATGTTTTCATATGTTGTGGTTTTGTTTTCATTTATCTTGAGATATTTTCTAGTTTAAAATTTTATTGCTTCTTTGACAATAGTTGTTTTAAGAATATATTGTTTAATTTTCACATATTTAAAAATTTGTCCATTTTCTATTATTGATTTCTAGCTTCATTCCATTGCAATCAGAAACAATACTTAAGGTGATTCAATATTCTTAAATTTTTTTTATTGTACTTTATATTCTGGGGTACATGTGCAGATCATGCAGGATTATTGCATAGGTACACACGTGGCAAGGGGGTTTGCTGCTTCCATCTCCCCATCACCTATATCTGGCTTTTCTCCCCATGTTAACTCTCCCTACCCTCTGCTGTCTCTCTCCTAGCAACCGCAACAGACCCCAGTGTGTGATGCTCCCCTCCCTGTGTCCATGTGTTCTTATAGTTCAACATTCGCCTATGAGTGAGAACATTCCATGTTTGATTTTCTGTTCTTGTGTCAGTTTGCTGAGAATGATGGTTTCCAGATTCATCCATGTCCCTACAAAGGACACAAACTCATTGTTTTTATGGCTGCATAGTATTCCAAGGTATATATGTGCCACATTTTCTTTGCCCAGTCTATCACTGATGGGCATTTGGGTTGGTTCCAGGTCTTTGCTATTGTATACAGTGCTGCAATGAACATACGTGTGCATGTGTCTTTATAATAGAACGATATATAATCTTTTGGGTATATACCCAGTAATAGGATTGCTGGGTCAAATGGAATTTCTATTTCTAGATTCTTAGGGAATCACCACACTGTCTTCCACAATGGTTGAACTAATTTACACTCCCACCAACAGTGTAAAAGTGTTCCTGTTTCTCCACATCCTCTCCATCATCTGTTGTCTCTGGATGTTCTCTGTAATGAATGGATCATCCAGACAGAAAGTCAATGAGAAAATATCAAGACTAAACAAGATTATAGGCAAAATGGACTTAGCAGACAAATCCAGAACATTGCAACTAATTACAGGAAAATAATCTTAAAAGTATTCTAAAAATTCTTAAATTTTTAAGATTTGTTTTGTGACCTAGCATGTGATGTATCCTGGAGAAAGGATGTTTTGTGGGATTTAAGAATAATGATCATTGTCCTGTCCAGAAACCAGTAGACAGACCTCAAACCTTAACTCAAAAAGGAAAGCAAGCACATCCTGGATACAACAGAAAGAGATTCAAGATTTGCTATATCAGAGCCAAAAGAGTCACTAGAAAGAGTAACACCAGTTTTCCAAGTGCAAAATGGCAACTATGAAAACCTACTATAGAAAGAGAAGGATACTTACAAAATACAATCAGAACATGTCTGGAAGAAAATATCACCTAAAAAATAGAATGAAATCTCTCTTCAAGGTCAAGCACATTGACCTAGGAAAATAATAAAATGAATTCCATACAGTGAGACTCCCAAAATTGAGATGAAATCATCAATAGAATTGGATGAAAAGGGAGAGTTCAGAGTTGAGGAAATAAATTGAGAACTAAACCAGCACAATTCTAGAACAATTTCTTTAGGCATTTTTATAGTTTCTCTCCAGAGCCTATCCCCGCTGGCCGAGGTTGGGCGGATCGGGTCTCAGCCAGGTGACAGTGCAGATATGGAGGCTTGGGTGAGCTTCTCCTCATTCTGCTGTCCTGGCCTGGAGCCTGGGTGGTGAAAAAGTGGTGAGAGATTCCAAGAAATGAGGATGTCTCTCCATCTATTCTCCTGCTCAGAGAACCCTGTCCCTCCACTGTGGCTTTTCCAGACCTGCCCTACCCATCACCTCCAACTTTCTACAGCTCCTTTGACCACCCCTCCGTGATATCTCTTCTCAAATATCAGCAGCATCTTTCCCTTAGCTTCCAATGCCCTGCCCTCTGGTTGCCATACTTTTCTCTCTTTTTCTCCCTGAAGATTTTGCTGTGAGCCAAGTTTTCTGCACTCACAGTCTTTCCTTTCTTACCACTCTCTCACTCCTCAACCCACTGCAACCTGGCTTCAGCCTTCACCACTTCAGTGACCTGCAAAATTGTCATGGCCACCTCTTCAACGACCACACAGTCACCAACTGCAATGTCTTCATCCTCATCTTACTTGCTCTTTCTGCAGGGTTGGATGCTCTTGCTCGTTCCCATCTTACAATGCTCCCCATTTTGCTTTTTGAGTTTGTTTTTTCTTAATCCTCCTCCTGCCTGTCTAATGATTTTTTCTGCCTTTTACTAAATACATTTTGTGCAGTCATCCTCTTAGATATTGATGTGCCTAAAATCTGTCGAGTCCCTTCTCATTCATTCTCTTTGTCCCACCTGGCTGACATTCAGGAAGGCTTTCACTGGAAACAGTGTGCTGCCCAAGGACTGACTTGCAACTCTGTGTAGGAACTTGGGTCTGTGAGCCTCCAAAATGAATCTCAGGCTGGCTATTCCCAGAGGACATTGCGGCCAGGGAAATATGCCATTAGGATTTGTTAGTACCCAAAGAAAATAATCTTTGTTAAGAATGAAATCACCGAATTAGATGTCTGTTTCAGTATGATGCCATCTGGTACGAAGTTACACAATGAGCTTTTCGGCATCTAGAGGTATGAGAAATAAATGCACACCTCATTTTGAGAGGCCCTGACTCTGAGAAGCCTGTCTGCAGTCACAGTGAAAACAAGGTATCGGCAGCCCTGCTGAGGTGATCCTGGAGTCTCCACGGGAAAGACTGTACACGTCTGCAGCAACTGATTATGAGTGTGGCAGTCCCAGAACAATATCAGGAGTAGAAACTGAGCCAAGGACATGTTGGAGGCAGGGTGTAGCTAGGGAAATTGTATGGTGCACATTTGAGGGTAGCAAATTATTTCTATGAGGCTCATATTGTTCACAGGAAGAACTTTTAACACCTCTCCCCCCCACCTCCATACAAATACTGCATGCACACTCGCTAGGTCCAAAGATTGTGATGAGGGGAAAACAGAGATATAGCTGCAGCCTCTGGGTTAGGGCTGAGCCAGCAGGAAACATTAATCAGGGCATCAGGAAACCGGAGTTCTATTCTAAGCACAGTTTGTAACGTCTTTGTGGCCTTGAGCAAGTCACTTCCCTATTCTAAACCTTGTTTTATTTCCTTTGCAAATGAGGAAGTTGAACTGCGTGATGTCTAAGATTCCTCCCAGTTCTTCATCTCATGAGACAATCAACATTCGTTATTGTGATTGGAAAAGTTGCATTTATCCATTTTAGCCGCTAGAGGGGACGTGCGATTGTGACATGGCTGAGGGTTTCCTGTATTTATTTATTTTTTATTTGGCCGCTAGAGGGCACGCCTGCCCTGCACTTAAAGCTGATTACTTTTAAGGAAAGACAACGGAATTCATAGATTTCTTCATTTTTCTCATCACCTATGTTTATCAGAGAATTCCAGGGGCAAGCCACCTTTCCAATTCATCACTAATTTATAAACAAAATTCTAAGGAGTAAGGCGTGCTTCTTACTTCCTATAACATATTTAGGAATGAATGCTCAAAATAAAAGTAATTTCTTTAAAACTGCATTGAGTAACTACGACTGCAAAATTTTGGCTCATGCTTTTCATATGATATTCATCTGAAAATTATTGGAAATCTATATATTCTGTTCATCTCAGCGTTATTTATAAAGGAAAAATTAGACACTAGCCAAAAGTCTAAAAACAGGGAACAGTAAGGAAAAAACAAATGGTTCTTTTAATCATCATCACTAAAAGTAGTCTTGACTTAAAATAATGACATAAAACATGTTTATATGTTGTTGAGTAAAACATCAAGATAAATTTAAAATTATATTTCAAGCTTAACTATATTCATTTAAAAAGAGAAAAGACATTTTAGAGAGTTTACCTTGTTGTTGGATTATCAGATGTTATTTTTCTCTTTTTAATGCCATATACTTTTCAGATTTTCCTGAAAATCCTGAAAATCTGGACTGGTATTACTTCTGTATTTAAAAAAGAAAAATATAAGGAAAAAGAAACTGTTACGCACTTTCTAGTGGATTTTACTGATCAGTGGTCTCTGTATTTCTGGCATCGGCAAACTGAGCCAGAAAAGCAGTTCCTCCCATTTCTTGCATTCACCCTTAAAACCCCAATGAAGGACTCCCTCCTCCTCATCTAACCTATTATGTGCATAGTGAGTTCTGACTATGATATCATTCCTGATATGAAACCAAAGTCAGTCTTCTAAGTCCATCCATTGGTTCAGTTCTGCCTTCTGAGAGTGTCCATGCCAGACTTCACAGTTCTCCCAATCGTCTTTGTCCTACATGGGCTTTCTATTCTTCAAGCTAAAGAGCCACCAGTGATTCCACTTGTTCATTCAGTTCACATTTAGGGGCAACATCTTGTGCTGGGTCCTGAGGTTTGTCAATGAGCAGAGCTCAAAGTCTGTTGAAAAGACAATCATGTAGACCAAGCATTTTACTATGCCGTGTTGTGTGCACTGATGGTGGTAAACAGGGGCCCCGGGCACCAGTGAGAAGGGCTTTTCACTTCACTGGAGAGGTCAGCAAGGGTGCTCTGAGGAAACACCTGCTAAACAGAGCTGGAAAGAGTGAGACAGGAATGCAAGAAAAGGTAGCGTTCTGTGGAGGAAATCTCCAGGGAGGTGGGACAGGGATGCACCTGGAGAAAATGCCCTTCCCATCCCCACTCTTCATGAAGTCTCTATCAGGGTCTCTCCGCCCTGTGAGCTGCTTGAGGACAAATACCATCTTATAAACATGTTTATTTCCTCCCTCCATCTTCCGTAAGTACCTAGCCCAGTACCTGGAACATAAGAAGCCATAATGACTGTTGATAGCTGAGTGGTGAGCGCTGAGTAGAGCAGAAATGTCATGTCATCAGTTTTCTTTCTTAACATAGAAGTCAAGACTCAGTGATCTCTTAGAGCTTCAAGATATCATTAAAGACACAATCATCCTCATTTACTAAAACTTTGTTTTCACCCGTTATATTTTGACTGCTGTCCATTGTCCCATGACACAATTCTCCATCTTTCTTTATTTTATTTTCTTTCAATTAACTCATTTATCTTCACGTGGGAGAAGAACATATAAAATTCACAAGTAAGACCTCCCAGATCCTCAGCCTCTTTTTCTGGCATTAGCCAGTTTCTAGTTTCATGAGCATCTGCTGTGGTTTCAATGCATGCCCTCCAGAAGTCAAATATTACAAATGTGATAGTATTAAGAGGTGGGGCCTTTAGAGGTGATTAGGCTATGAGGGCTCTGCCTTCAAGAGCAGGATTAGATGTGCTTAGAAAAAGGCATGATGGAGGAAATTAGACTCCTTTTGCCCTTCAGTTCTGCCACGTGAGGACACACTGCTAGATCACCAGACAATGAGCCCACTGGCTCCTGGATTTTGGACTTCCCAGCCTCCAAAATTGTGAAAAAATAAATTTCTGCTCTTTATAAATTACTCAGTATGTGGTATTCTCTTAAAGCAGCACAAAATAGACTAAGACCCTAGGAAATCAATTTTTATTCAGCACATCAACAAAATTATTTACAAATGGAACTTTCCCCCAAGAGGAGGGTGTCACTAAGGAGAGGTGCCTATAAGCATGAGACAATGACCAAGTGGCATGAGCAACAAACTACAATGAATTAGCACATGTTACTACTACTAAAGACAACACTTACATGACTAGGTGACAACAAAATAATTTCTTAGTGTGAATTTCTCATTGTATTTTTTCTTAACCTTCCCTCCATTTAGTCAGGAATCTGGCTCTGGCTCACACCTGAAGGACAGATGAGGACTTTTGTTTCCTAAAGCATAAACTGAAAGGAGAACTTGCAGAGTCTGCGGAAAAGAAAAAAGGCATTTGTCAACAGAGTGTTTATCTTTTTTAACTAGAGGAGAAGAGCAGAGATAAGGAGAGGAGATACTTTTGGTACTGGAAAGGAACAACATTGTAGAGTTTCCTATCCCGGTACTAACAAAATTATAAAGGCCAAGAAGAAATGACTGACAGCAATAAAACAAGGAAAGGGGCAAAGAATACAATAAAGAAACTGGTGACTTAAAGAGAGAAAGGAAAAGAACATTATGCAGCAAAAGAGAGAGGGACAGCTGTTAGCTCCTAACTTCCAGTTCCATCCTCCAGCCCCACCCTCTGCATCCATCTCCAAATCCTGAGAATTTTTACTAACACACCCAAAAGTATAGTGAAGCAAATTGCCATTGAAGGGTGTCCTCAGACATTCCTCCCCTTGCTGGTGACTGGTGGAAACAGATGCTGGGGAGAAACAAGAAACAAGGTGGAGGCACATCAGGGTGCACTTCCTGTCAGAGAAGTCAAGGATACGCATGTAATGAGAAAAGCAAACCAATGCCCAGGGGGCCCTCATGGTACCAAAACCCAGAAGAGTCATCTGCGTCCAAGCATTCCAACCAATGCTCAGAGCTCCTCAGCTGCCCTTTCTCTCTACTGCCTCCCCATTTCCTTGGGCTACGAGGAAAAGTGGAGATGTTAATACTCCAATCAAAGACCACCAGGAACACACCTGTAGTTGAAGAAGTGCGTTATTACTGGTTGAGTGAGGGAGAATACACACTACAGTGAACTCTGGGGTGTCTCACTAAGAGGGTGTCAGAACAGACATACAGGATTTGGGGTTGTGCTATGCAATAATCTGGGAAAGGGGTTAGAGGAAATGGGGCTTTGTTCTGAACTGGATGCTGTCAGGAAGTGGGGGTAACTCTAGCATTCTAGGGTATCTTAATAAATCTTATGTAGAAAGATGTAAACCTGTATTAAAGCCTTAATGGGTTAAAGCTGTAGTTGGTAGAGAACCTTGAAGTTGCAGTTGGTGAAGAAATAGCAGTTATTCATCTTAGCTAGGAGAGGGAGACATCGATCATTTGTGTGATATGAATAATGTTCATGCTTTGTTCATGCTCGGACATGATTATGAAGGGGTCTTGTTTTTGTCTTGGTAAGTATGGCCACAAAATGATATGGTCTGAAGCAAATGTTCTATGAAATTGTTTATGCTCATAAAAGAACATCAACACCCTACTGTGGGTGCCAGGCAACTCACAGCATCACCAAGGCCCAGCAGACAGGACCAGATCAACTCCTGGCTGCCAGTGACACCTCTTCTCTTTCTCAGAGGAACACAAAATACCCATTGCTCATTCTGTAGCTCAACAGGAAAACTCGTTCTCAGATGAGCTGGAAAGAAATCTAATAATGACACAATTTTAAAAGACTGGTAAATTCAATTACATCAAAGACAAACAAAAACATTTGTTTTTTTAAGCCTACAGCACCCGGTATTTCCAGGCAGTCTCCCATCCAAGTACTAACCAGGACCGACCCTGCTTAGTTTCTGAGATCAGATAAGATCAGGCACATTCAGGGTGGTATGGCCATAGACCAAAATTTTTGCATGGCAAAATAAAGACTACCACCACAGTCAAAAATAAATGAAACAGTGGGAAAATAGATTTGCAACTTATATCAAGGACAAAGCTACTATCTCTAATATACAAATAGTTCTTACAAATTTAGGGGGGAATAGACCAATAATCTGTTGAAAAAATTTAAAATACATGCACAGAGATTCCATAGGAAAATAATTGGAAGTCAATCTTAAACATGGGAAAAGTTACTTAGCATGGCTCATAAGAAGATAAGTACAAATTAAAACTATACCAAGATGCCACTTCTCAGCTATTAAAATTCAATAATTTATTCAGGTGGTGAGCCTGTTTGATAAAAGGAATTCTTATACATCCCCAGAAGGAATACAAAATAGTGCAACTCTTATGGAAGGGAAATTTGGTAACATCTTAAAACATGGCATAATTGCATATGCATGTACTATTTATTTTCTCTCTCTCTCTGTATGTCTCTGCTCTGTCTTTCTCTATCTCTATTTGTGTGTGTGTGTCTCTCTCTCTCTGTCTTTTTCCATTCTTCCTCCTTTCTCTGCAGTGAGCAGTGAGCTCAGAGGTCCCATAGAGACAATTTGTTTTTGTTTTGTTTCTTTTTGTTTGGTTGGTTCGTTTTTGGTTTGGGTTTTTTTTTTTTTTTTGAGACAGAGTCTCACTCTGTCATCCAAGCTGGAGTTCAATGGCATGACCTTGGCTCACTACAACCTCTGCCTCCCTGGTTTAAAGGATATTCTTGCCTCAGCCTCTCAAGTAGCTGGGATTACAGGCTCCTGCCACCACACCCAGATAATTTTGTATTTTTAGTGGAGATGGGGTTTCCCCATGTTGCCCAGGCTGGTCTCAAACTTCTGACCTCAGGTGATTTGCCTGCCTTGGCCTCCCAAAGTGCTGGGATTTATAGGTATGAGCCACCGTGCCTGGCCTGAGTCAATTTGTTTTAATTGTTTTTATTTTTTATGTTCATGTTGATCTATTTTTGGCAAATAAGAGCTCCTATTTTCTTTTGACTCAAGCCATTACTCTTTGATAACATCCTAGCTTTCTGGCATGGAACATATTCCAGGGTCTTCTTGTATATTTCCCAGCCTAGACCCAGAATCAGCCATTCTTTCAAGGAACCTTGATTCCTTATCCTTTAAGGAATGCAATTTCCTTTCATTGGAGACCAGTATTAAGAGGACTACATGCCAGTTACAGGCAACTCATTGCCATCAGATTGTTATTACTTCTGAGCCCTACAGCAAGAAAAGGAAACAAACCATTGGATAGCAATAAAAGCAACAAGTATACCAAATGCTTAGTATAAACATTGGCATTTTAAAGGAAAAACTAAGCATTTATCCAAACTTTTCTGTATGAACTGTGAAGAACAAAATAGTTCTAGATAATGAAGAAAACTGCTGTGACAAAAACGAACTTAAAAAGTCACAATTTTTAGAGCCTAATAAAAAAATGTTTGGGCAACGATATTCATGCATTGAATTATCTATGACTACCCAAATGCAATTAATGCTAGCAGTAATAAAATTGGAGTTAACAGACATTGGGAGCCTCCATTGTGAACAGGCATGAAGCAGACTTCACCTTCTGTAAAACGACCTTGCCACAGAAGTTACATATGGATTCATTAAGCCTGCAGAACTAACTTCCATTACAAGAAACGTAAGAAATAAAGAGGTAAATGACACCACAAGAAGCAAATACACAGATCTAGGTGGTAGGACAACCAATCTGGTCAGGACAATTCATCTAATATCTGCAATAGGTTAGTGGCATCTGGCTAAGAAGGAAGAATGGCTAATCTAGGTGACAGACTCAAAGTCATGACAATCAGATTTTATGTGTTATCCTTTATTTGGATCCTGGGCTCACAAACCAACTGTAAAACAATAATGTTCACATAGTTGGTATAATGGTTGTTAGGTTCTTGCCGAGTTTAAAAAGAAGAAACTGAGGCCAGCACAAGAAGATCCAATGCAAATTTATTCGGCTTCTGGGAAAGGTTCTGCGGTCCGACAGGAGGGGCTGGAGAAGTCGCATGGACTCCTCTGAGACGTGGGGTTTTATAGGGAGTGGAGGTGTTCGATTGGTTGTGGGAGAGCAGGATGTGGGCAAGGCAAGCTTGCTATTGGCAGGTAGGCAGGGTTTGAGTGCCATTGGGTAGTTTTACAAGACTCGACTGCAACTGGGTAGAGTTACAAGACTTTGTTTACATACAACACTTGACTGTTATTGGGTAGAGCTACAAGACTTCGTTTGCATACAAGACTCGACTGCTATTGGGTAGAGTTACAAGACTTCTTTTGCATTTTGGCGGGGTTCTTTAAGGGAGGGCTTTAAGGGTTCCTAAGTGGTTAGACTAGGAGGTCAAACGGCTGCAGCATTTGGAATATGGGAAGCACTGGGGGCCTATTTGAGAGAGGCTGAGTGCAGGACAGGGAGGACTGAATGTAATGAGCTCAGGCCTTAGAACTCAGGGAAAAGCACAGACGGAAAGGAGAGCTGTGGGAATGGAGTCACCAGTGACCCACCCTTCTTCATAGAACCCCACTGGCCATTGTAGGGACCTGGACCAGCAACCACCAGATAGGAAAGAGGAGTGATCAACAGTGCCTTCTGTCGGGGAGTGAGGAGATGGCAACACAGCAGTCCTGGCTCCCCTAGGCACTGGGCTCTCTTATTCCTAGAACCTCCACATTTAAATGGTCTATGTCTTCCTTACTCAAAGACTGGACTTTCTGGTAGTCTGTGGTTTAATTCAATTTTCATAGTGGTTCATAACAGTTACAGTTACATGAACTGGTATATAACATTGGGGAAAATACAGTTTTTCTCTGATGATAATTGCCTTTTAAAATGATGATAATTGCCCCTTAAAAACAAGCTAATATTCTCACAATACTTATTCTCTTTCATGTTGGCTAGTCAAGCCAGACTATTTTAGTCATACTTTTAAATAAAGAATCAAATCCTAGTTTCCATTCTTCAGTTAATATTTCTTTGTTTCAATATTTCTATGATTTTTTTTTTTCAGTTACAATTAGCTTTTTGCAAGGGCTGACTGATTTGTTGATTTTCTAACTATTTTAATTACTTAGTCAGGTGTTCCATGTAGGATTTTAATTTTTCTTTTTAAAGTCCTGGATTAATGCCACACATTTTATTCTTGCCACTGCTTTTCCCATATCCTACAGTTATTGGTTTTTATCTCTGGTATATTCATCATTTCCAGATAGCTTAGTGTCTTGTTTTTAAAATTTGTGATGAAGTTATTGAATATGCATTTTCCTTGTTAATATGTTCATTTTTTTTTTTTTTTTTTGGTGCTAGAAGTTGATATTAAACTATAAGCCTATTTGAAAAAACAACAAAAACAGGTGCCCCAGCTTCTGTCTACAGGAATTCTAAGTAGGATCTCCTGGTAGGAGGAGGGAGAGACTGTGAGACTTCTTTTAGGGGGAATGTAAGAAAATCCCTCTTCAAGCATTTTCTAAGGAAGCCCTCAGATAACTCCACCAATGTTCCTGAACTTTGGCAACTGTGAATTATAAGGCCTAGGCCTCCACTGGGGACTGGGAAAGTTCTCAATATACATAAGAATCACCCTGTAAACTTTTTAAAAGATCAGAACCTGGATGCTACCAGACACCGCTAGAATCAAATCTCTGGGAGGGGCAGCCAGCTTTCCAGGTAATTCTACCCAGCAGCAAGGCTTGGGAGCCAACAAGCCAGGTGATGAAAAGCTAAACTTCAGAGCTATAAATGTGGGAAAATCCTTTCCAGCACTTCAGACCATGGGCCAGTGACAGAATAAACAACTGAAAAGTGTTTATTACAGCTGCACAATAAAAAACCAGTGGTAGAATAAACAACTGGAAAAGACAGCCGAGCGCGGTGGCTCACTCCTGTAATCCCAGCACTTTGGGAAGCTGAGGTGGGAGGATCACCTGAGGTCAGGAGTTCAAGACCAGCCTGGTCAATATGGTGAAACCCTGTCTCTACTAAAAATACAAAAATTAGCTGGATGTCATGGAGGGCACCAGTAATCCCAGCTACTCAGGAGACTGAGGCAGGAGAATTTCTTGAATCTGGGAGGTGGAGGTTGCAGTCAGCCAAGATTGCACCAGTGCACTCCAGCCTGGGCAACAGAGTGAGACCCTGTCCCAAAAAAACAAGGTAAGGGAAGTGAAGGGAAGGGAAGGGGAGTGGAGGGGAGGGGGAAGGGAAGGAGGGGGAAGGGAAGGTGGGGGAAGGGAAGGAGAGGGGAAAGGAAGGGGGAAGGGAAGGAAGGGCAAGACACTGGAGAGTACTAGCTGGAAAAATAGGAAGCCAAGTCCTAATGTCCATCAGTCCAGCTGCTGAACCTGTGCTTTATTGGACTTCTCTTTTTGCAAATGACAAACTGGCAAGGTGAATGATTTCACGAACCTTATTATTTTGGACAAGGTATTGTTTATTTCCAAAAAGAAATTTAGTTTATTGTCCTTTCCATTTTTCTTTGCTTTTTGAGTTCTTACAACTTGGAAGTGATTTCTCCTTGACAAACTTTCAAGATTGTCAATCTGGTTGTTAAATTGCATGACTGTCTGAATTATGGAAATTAAGATGTCTGCTTTCTGCTTGGTCTCCTTCCCTAATTCTGCAAATCTGTTCCCTGTTACCTTTATTCAGCTGTTAATGACTTCCAGTTTGTGTCTGAAGTTCTAATTGTCTCACATCCAAGAAATTAATTCTTCAGAGTTTTTAAGTAGAAGGAGCACAAGTGCCCTGAGCTAGATGTGGGCTCTTGGACACACTTCCCTCTCCTGAGGCCTTTTTTCCTTTCCCAGGCAACAGAGTGGGTGGGGAGCTGACACTAAGCCAAGGGAGTAGGGGAGAAGGGGAGGAGTGGGGACAAGGGTCTACTGTGCTCACCTTCTTTGATTTTAAACCATACACTTCTACATCTGGAAAACCAGCTATAAAACCTTTCTTCATTTCTTGCTTCCCTGCTGGCTTGATATTCTCCTCTCATTTCTTTCTTTTCTTTTCTTTATTTTTCATTTCTCCCTTCCTTCCTTTCTTTCCTTCTTTCAGTTTTTTGAAATCTGTCAGTGTTTATTTGTTTTCTGTACTTCTGACCACAGTTCTAGATTCACGGATAATAGCAGGAAAAATATAGATATTTTGTTTTCAATTTGGCCAAGCCCAAAAGCATTTCAGAGGGATTCTAACAAAAAGAAGTTCATTAATAATGACAGCTTGAGCTCTTACTGTGTGATAACCCCTATGTGACCTTGCATTACTTTAGATTCTACTCAGCCCAGAGCCACCATGCAGCTGCCTCGATCAGCTATTGTTTCTCATCACCTTCCAATCTGATGATTCTAGTTGCTGGTACTTTTTCTTTATTGCATTTTAGGTTTGGGGGTACATGTGAAGAACATGCAAGATTGTTGCATAGGTACACACATGGCAGTGTGATTTGCTGCTTTCCTCCCCTTCATCTATATCTGGCATTTCTCCCCATGCTATCTCTACCCAACTCCCCACCCCGCACTGTCCCTCCCCTATTTCCCCCCCAACAGACCCCAGTGTGTGATGCTCCCCTCCCTGTGTCCATGTGTTCTCATTGTTCAACACCCACCTATGAGTGAGAACATGTGGTGTTTGATTTTGTGTTCTTGTGTCAGTTTGCTGAGAATGATGGTTTCCAGGTTCATCCACGTCCCTACAAAGGACATGAACTCATCGTTTTTGATGGCTGCATAATATTCCATGGTGTATATGTGTCACATTTTCCCTGTCCGGTCTATCATTGATGGGCATTTGGGTTGGTTCCAGGTCTTTGCTATTGTAAACAGTGCTGCAATGAACATTCGTGTGCATGTGTCCTTATAGTAGAATGACTTATAATCCTTTGGATATATACCCAGTAATGGGATTGCTGGGTCAAATGGAATTTCTATTTCTAGGTCCTTGAGGAATCGCCACACTGTCTTCCACAATGGTTGAACTAATTTACACTCCCACCAACAGTGTAAAAGTGTTCCTATTTCTCCACATCCTCTCCAGCATCTGTTGTCTCCAGATTTTTTAATGATCGCCATTCTAACTGGCGTGAGATGGTGTCTCAATGTGGTTTTGATTTGCATTTCTCTAATGACCAGTGATGATGAGCATTTTTTCATATGTTTGTTGGCCTCATGTATGTCTTCTTTTGTAAAGTGTCTATCCATATCCTTCGCCCACTTTTGAATGGGCTTGTTTGTTTTTTTCTTGTAAATCTGTTTTAGTTCTTTGTAAATTCTGGATATCAGCCCTTTGTCAGATGGGTAGATTGCAAAAATTTTTTCCCATACTGTTGGTTGCCGATTCACTCTAATGACTGTTTCTTTTGCCATGTGGAAGCTGTGGAGTTTGATTAGGTCCCATTTGTCTATTTTGGCTTTTGTTGCTAATGCTTTTGGTGTTTTGGTCATGAAGTCCTTGGCTACACCTATGTCCTGAATGGTTTTGCCTAGATTTTCTTCTAGGGTTTTTATGCTATTAGGTCTTATGTTTAAGTCTTTTATCCATCTGGAGTTAATTTTAGTGTCAGGTGTCAGGAAGGGGTCCAGTTTCTGCTTTCTGCACATGGCTAGCCAGTTTTTCCAACACCATTTATTAAACAGGGAATCCTTTCCCCATTGCTTGTTTTTGTCAGGTTTGTCAAAGATCGGATGGTTGTAGATATGTTGTGTTGCCTCTGTGGCCTCTGTTCTGTTCCATTGGTCTATATCTCTGTTTTGGTACCAGTACCACGCTGTTTTGATTACTGTAGCCTTGTAGTATAGTTTGAAGTCCAGTAATGTGATGCCTTCCACTTTGTTTTTTTGCTTAGAATTGACTTGGCTATGAGGGCTTTCTTTTGGTTCCATATGAAGTTTAAGGTGGTTTTTTCCAGTTCTGTGAAGAGGGTCATTGGTAGCTTGATGGGGATAGTGCTGAATCTGTAAATTACTTTAGGCAGTATGGCCATTTTCATGATATTGATTCTTCCTAACCATGAACATGGAATGTTTCTCCATCTGTTTGTGTCCTCTCTTATTTCGTTGAGCAGTGGTTTGTAGTTCTCCTTGAAGAGGTCCTTTACATTCCTTGTTAGTTTTATTCGTAGGTATTTTATTCTCTTTGTAGCAATTGTGAATGGCAGTTCGTTCTTGATTTGGCTCTCTTTAAGTCTGTTATTGGTGTATAGGAATGCTTGTGATTTTTGCACATTGATTTTGTATCCTGAGACTTTGCTGAAGTTGCTTATCAGTTTCAGGAGATTTTGGGCTGAGATGAAGGGGTCTTCTAGATATACAATCATGTCATCTGCAAATAGAGACAATTTGACTTCCTCCTTTCCTATTTGAATACCCTTTATTTCTTTTTCTTGCCTGATTGATCTGGCTAGAACTTTCAGTACTATATTGAATAGGAGTGGCGAGAGAGGGCATCCTTGTCTAGTGCCAGATTTCAAAGGGAATGCTTCCAGTTTTTTCCCATTCAGTATGATATTGGCTGTTGTTTGTCATAAATAGCTTTTATTATTTTGAGATACATTCTGTCAATACCTAATTTATTGAGGGTTTTTAGCATAAAGGGCTGTTGAATTTTGTCAAAGGCCTTCTCTGCATCAATTGAGATAATCATGTGGTTTTCATCTTTGGTTCTGTCTATGTGGTGAATTATGTTTATAGACTTGCGTATGTTGAACCAGCCTTGCATCCCCGGGATGAATCCTACTTGATCATGGTGGATAAGCTTTTTGATGTGCTGTTGCAATCGGCTTGCCAGTATTTTATTGAAGATTTTTGCATCTATGTTCATCATGGATATTGGCCTAAAGTTTTCTTTTCTTGTTGAGTCTCTGCTGTGTTTTGGTATCAGGATGATGTTGATCTCATAAAATGATTTGAGAAGGATTCCCTCTTTTTGGATTATTTGGAATATTTTCAGAAGGAATGGTACCTGGCTGGTACTTATTAAACAAAATTATGGGAGGCCATTGTTCCAGACTGAGCTACTGCACGAGGCCCCAACAGACCGGACTGAACTAAAATAGAGTCACACATGCTAAGTACCATGTAATCAAACTGAAACTTTAAGAAAGCAGTTAGATCTCCAAACAGACCAGTTTCTGTTCTCCTAAAAATAGGAGATTTCACATAATTAAGGAGCTCCCCTCTGCTCTAACTGTTGACATCAATGCCTAAAGTTTTGTTCAACTTCCTAAAGGGTGAAATTGTTAAGCTGAGTTAGAGCTGCTTCCTTACATAATTTAAGCTCAGCCTAAATGTATCTTCAAATATAGTGAACTATAACCTAACTAGATGTGTGGGCTAATTATAATCTACTCTTGTATCAATCACACAGTTTCAGCCAATCACAAGTGGCCAAGTGTTCAAATCATGTTCAAATAAGGCAAATACTGAGCTGAAACCAATCCAGTTGTTTCTGTATCTTACTTCCATTTTCTATCCATCACTTTCCTTTTTCTGTCCACAATTATTGGCCAGCCATATGGCAGCCCTGGAGTCACTCTTAACCTAATCTTTTTTGGGAACTGTTGATTCTCTCATTCTTTGCTCAATGAAATTCTGTTTAATTTGTTTAAAGTTTTTCTTTTAACATACCGGACTGAGATTTGCTTCCTGTTCTTATAAGTTCTGCATAGCACCTCCCTGTCACCCAATCCAGTCTATGTTTGCATTATATCCCCCTTCCTCTGACCCTAGCAACAGACATATACTGTTTATGAAGGAGATAAAAGAACTAGCTCCACTTACATAAAAAGTGTCTACATCAGGATAGTGAGAAGACAAGCCAAAGACCAGGATGAAATATTTGCAAAAGACATTTCTGATAAAGAACTATTATCAAAATATACAAAGAACTCTTAAAACTCAATATTAAGAAAATAAACAATCCTTTTTAAAAATGGGCTAAAAATCTTAACCTCTCCAAAGATAGTCAGATGGCAAGTAAGCATATGAAAAGATGCTCCACCTCATATGTCATTAGGGAATTTCAAATTAAAACAACAGTGAGATACCACTACACATTTTTTTAAATGGCCAAAATTCAGAACACAAACAATACCAAATATCTGTGAATATGCACCACAACAGGAACTCTTCTTATTGATTGTTGACAGGAACACAAAATCATACAGCTCCTTTGGAAGCTAGTTTGACATTTTCATACAAAACTAATGATGCTCTTATCATACGATCCAGCAATTGTACTACCTTGCACAATCTCCAAAGGAATTGAAACTTATGAGCACATCAAAACCTGCACATGAAGGTTTATAGCAGCTGTATTCATAATTGCCAAAACTTGGAAGCAAGCAAGAGGTCCTCCAATGGGTGAATGGATAAATAATCAGGATATCTAGGAAACAGAATATTTTTTTCATCATTAAAAAGAAATTAGCTATCAAACCATGAAAAGATGTGGAGGAAAATTAAATGCCTATAATTAAATGAAATAAGTCAGCTTTAAAAGAGTACATACTATATGATTTCAACTATGCCATATTCTGGAAAAGGCAAAACTACGGAGACAGTAAGGTACATACATGTTACTGCACACGTCCAAACTCATAGGATGTACAACATTAAAAGCAAACACTAATGGAAACTATGGAGTGTGGGTGATAATGATGTGTCAGTGTAGTGCATGGATTGTAACAAAAGCGCAGCTCTGGTGTGTGATGTTGATAATGGGGAAGTTGTGAGGTGGAAGCTAGGACATTTCTGCCTCTTCTGCTTAATTTTGCTGAGAATCTAAAACTGCCCTAAAAAGTAAAGTCTATTTTAAGAGAAAAAAGTCTCTACATATAACCCTAATCATAAAGTGGAGGTGGGGGTGGGGGTAATCTTTCCTCTTTCCACTCTTTGTCACTGTAGATAGACATCTCTTTCCTCCAGGGAGTTACTCTATTTGGGGGTGGAGGCGGTGTGGGGAAAGCACACAAGACAGCCTGTCATTGTCCAGTATGCTGCTTATGACAAGTAACACTTCCCATCTGACATGCTTTGTCTGTGTCCCCACCCAAATCGCAACTTGAATTGTATCTTCTAGAATTCCCACATGTTGTGGGAGGGACCCAGTGGGAAGTAAGTGAATCATGGGGGCCGATCTTTCCCATGCTATTCTCATGATAGTGAATAAGTCTCATGAGATCTGATGTGTTTATCAGGGGTTTCCACTTTTGCTTCTTCCTCCTCTCTTGCCCCCAATATGTAAGAAGTGCCTTTTGCCCTCCACCATGATTGTGAGATCTTCCCCAGCCACATGGAACTGTAAGTCCAGTTAAACCTATTTCTTGTGTAAATTATCTAGTCTGGGATATGTCTTTATCAGCAGCATGAAAACAGACTAATACAGTAAACTGGTACCAGTAGAGTGGGGCACTGCTGAAAAGATACTTGAAAATGTGAAAGCAACTTTGGAACTGGGTAACAGGCAGAGGTTGGAATAGTCAGAAGAAGACAGGAAAATGTGGGAAAGTTTGGGACTTTCTAGAGACCTGTTGAATAGCTTTGCCCAAAATGCTGATAGCAATATGAACAATAAAATCCAAGCTAAGGTGGTGTCAGATGGAGACGAGGAACTTGTTGGGAACTGGAGTAAAGGTGACTCTTGCTATGTTTTAGCAAAGAGACTGGCAGCATTTAGCCACTTCCCTAGAGATCTGTGTGTCTTTGAACTTCAAAGAGATGATCTAGAGTATTTGGTGGAAGAAATTTCTAAGCAGCAAAGCATTCAAGATGTGATTTAGGTGCTGTTAAAGGCATTCAGTTTTATAAGGGAAGCAAGCATAAAAGTTTGGAAAATTTGCAGCCTGACTATGCAATAGAAAAGAAAAACCCATTTTCTGCAGAGAAATTCAAGCCAGCTGAAGAAACTTGCATAAGTAGCAAGGAGCCTAATGTTAATCCCCAAGACCAACCATGGGGAAAATGTCTCCAGGCCATGACAGAGACCTTCATGGCAGCCCCTCCCATCACAGGCCCAGAGGCCCAGGAGGAAAAAGTGGTTTCGTGGGCTGGGCCCAGGGTCTTCATGTTGTGCATGGCTCAGCTCAGGAACTTGGTGCCCTGTGTCCCAGCAACTCCAGCCGTGGCTGAAAGGGGCCAACATAGCACTCGGCACCATGGCTTTAGAGGGTGCAAGCCTCAAGTCTTGGAAGTTTCCACATGGTGCTGAGCCTGTGGGTGCACAGAAATCAAGAACTGAGGTTTCGGAGCCTCCTCCTACATTTCATAAGATGTATGGAAATGCTGGATGCCCAGGCAAAAGTTTACTGCAGGGGCAGGGCTCTCATGAAGAACCTCTGCTACGGTAGTGTGGAAGGGAAATGTGGGATTGGAGCCCCTACACAGAGTCCCTACTAGGTCACTCCCTAGTGGAGCTGTGAGAAGAGGACCACCATCTTCCAGACCCCAGAATGGCAGATCCAAGTACAGCTTGCACCATGTACCTGGAAAAGCTGTAGATAATGCCAGCCCATGAAAGTAGCCAGCAGGGAGGCTGCACCTTGCAAAGCCACAGGGATGGAGCTGCCCAAAACCATTGAGACCCCACATCTTGCATCAGTATGACCCAGATATAAGACATAGATTCAAAGGAGATCATTTTGGAACTTTAAGATTTGACTGCCCTGCTGGATTTCGGATTTGCATGGGCCCTGCAGACCCTTTGTTTTGGCCACTTTCTCCCATTTGGAATAGCTGTATTTACCCAATGCCTGTACCCCCATTGCATCTGGGAAGTAATTAACTTGCTTTTGATTTTACAGGCTCATAGATGGAAGGGACTTGCCTTGTCTCAAATGAGACTTTGGAATGTGGACTTTTGGGTTAATACTGAAATGAGCTGTGACATTGGGGGACTATTGGGAAGGCATGATTGGTTTTGAAATGTGAGGACATGAGATTTGGGAGGGGCTGGGGGCAGAATGATATGTGTCCCCACCCAAATCTCAACTCTCAACTTGAATTGTATCTCCCATAATTCCCACAAGTTATGAGAGGGACCCAGTGGGAGGTAATTGAATCATAGGGTCAGTCTCTTCCATGCTATTCTCATGATATTGAATAAGTCTCACGAGATCTGATGAGTTTATCGGGGTTTCTGCTTTTGCTTATTCCTCCTTCTCTCTTGCCTCCAATATGTAAGAAGTGCCTTTTGCCCTCCACCATGATTGTGAGACCTTCCTCAGCCATGTGGAACTGTAAGTACAATTAAACCTCTTTCTTTTGTAAATTGCCCAGTCTAAGGTATGTCTTTATCAACAGCATGAAAATAGACTAATACACCATCCCTCAACCAACATGAGGCCACAGCTTTTGCACCTTAAAATCACCAAGCCCAGCCTCCAGTTACAAAAACTGATTAACCAGACAAGGAAGATCATAAGCTCCACACTCTTCCTCTATATTATGGGACTACCACAGGAAATGTCAGGTTCAGGCCATATGAGTATGCCTTGGTCCCAATTTTGTCATAAGAGCACCCAATGATTTTCTTTTTCTTTTTTTTTTCCTTCCCTTGAGACCGAGTTTTGCTCTTGTTGCCCAGGATGGAGTGCAATGGTGGCAATCTCAGCTCACTGCAACCTCCGCCTCCCAGGTTCAAGTGATTCTCCTGCCTCAGCCTCCTGAGTAGCTGGGATTACAGGTATGCACCACCACACCAGGCTAATTTTGTATTTTTAATAGAGACAGGGTTTCTCCATGTTGGTCAGGTTGGTCTCAAACTCCCGACCTCAGGTGATCCACCCACCTTGGCCTCCCAGAGTGCTGGGATTACAGGCCTGAGCCACTGTACCCAGCCACACCCAATAATTTTCTTCTGCTGTCCTGACTCTCAGACCTTTTCTTTGGAGGATGGTGCCAACTTCATTCCCTGCTCCCATTGGTCAAATATGACTCAGGCTGGACCAATCAAGGCCTTGCATTCCCCTGGCCATAGTTATTGGTTCCAGGATCAAGCCATACTTAAAACCATGCCTTTAAACTTTCTGTCACTTGAGCTTATACATTTCCTCTTTGCTTAAGCAGCTTTGGGTTGGATTTGCTGTTGCATGCAACCATAACAGCACTGAAGATTCATCCACACAGAGGCTGGTGCCTGTGAAGGTGTGCCCGTGTAAGGCCAGCTGCCAAGAAGAAGATACGAGCCTAGCATCCAACCTTGAGTTTGTATGCAACTGTTGACTGGAGACTGTTGGGGAGAGAAGAGGCCTCTAGGAGACAGGGTAGGGCTGGATGCGTTAAGACAGGGTAGGACTGTGAGGGACCATCAAGGTGAGCCTTCAAACCAGCTCCAGAGCCACCAGTCTGCCTCTGTGGGCCTCTCTTTGACTCCCTTCCAGTCTGTGCCATTTCTGCAGCTCTCTTCCCTCCGTCATAAATGCCATTGTGCAGCCAAGTGAGTCCAGACGCAGCCAGCTCTTTCTCATCCATACCCAGGGCTCTGCAATCTGCTTTCTTCTCCTTCTCCATTTGCAGCCCATAAGCGTGATGGTCTGCCCCACACACCAAAGTCCACTGTCTCAGAACCTCACCCCAGACCCTCTGGACCCCCTGCCTTAACAGTCAGTCCCTCACTGAGCACCATCAGCTGAGGCTGAGGTTCTCTGACACATAGTGGTTCTCTACTCTGGTGGTGCCTTAGAATCACTTGAAAAGATTGGACAAAACACCAAGGCCTCGGCCCCATCTGCAGCTCTTCTGATTTAACTGTTCATGAGTATGACCTAGGCAACAGTTGTAAAATTCCCCAGGTGATTCTAAGGTGCAGTGAAACAGTGTGAATTCCTGCTCACAATTTCTGGGGAAGCTCCACGCATGGCTCTTGGCATGTGCTTGTTGAATTTAAGGAGATGTTCACACACAAACACAAAGATCTTCACAAGGCACTTCAGACTAGTGTCCCTTTTCTTCAATCCTTCCAGTGGTTTCCATTGCACATGAAGTGTCCTAGAAGGCTGTGTGTGTAAATAGGCCCGTCTGCCTCTCCTTCCTCATCTGCAAGCACTCTCTTATTGCAGACCTGAGGCAACCCCCCAGCCTTCATTCTGCTCCCTCATCTTGGGGACTTCCGTCACAAGCCTGACTTCTGTGCATCACTCAGCCTGAGCTTAAACGTCCCAGAGCACCCCCGCTGAAGCAGGTCTCCTACCCAGTCACTCCATTGCATCCTCTGGCTTCATTGTTATAGCATTTAGCACTATGTGAAGTTACTTTGCTTTTATCTGTATACATTTATTTATTGCCCATCTCACAGCCCCCAACCCTACACATCCAATAAAGTAAGCCCCAAGAGGATGATTCTGTCTGTTCTTTCAAGTCTGTATCCCCAGTACCTACTGCCTGGGAGTATACCTGGAGCTCAGCAAACACTGACTAAATGGATGCATTTTCTCTAGCAGGATGTACAGATGAAGAAAGACCAGAGGATATCAAATCTCACCACAAGGTGGGAGCATGTGTCCAGTCAATGGAGAGTTCCTCTGTGCTGCGCATGAAGAGCACTCAGAGAAAAAAATGTCAACATAAGGCACCTCTGGCTTTCCATCCTTCCATATCTGTCTAAAGAACCCACATGCCAGCAAGACCAGCCATCAAACCGGACAAGGAAGCTGGGACTTCAAATCACCCCTACCTAGCCTCAATTGTTCTCTCTTTACAGTAGACACCTTAATATTCTTCCAAAATATTGGCATCATTTTGAAACTGGCTACAAAATACTTTAAAAGGAAAGATTCCACATGTTCCAGAAATAAAGTGCTTGAAATACTTTTAAAGATGAGGCTAGAAACCAATGTTTTAAGAGGAAGTCAACTAAGCCTGGAGAGTTGGGACCTTCGGGCTTACTGATATTTATTAATCAATTACTGTATGCCCTAACATGTTGTGTAGTAGTTGATCAGTAACTGCTAAGTATAAACAAACTTTCAGACTCCTTGCCACAAATAGGCATTAGTAATAATAAATTGGTAAAATCAGCCAGGGCATGGTGGCTCACACCTGTAATCCCAGCATTTTGGGAGGCCGAGGCTGGTGAATCACAAGGTCAGGAGTTAAAGACCAGCCTGGCAAAGATGGTGAAAGCTTGTCTCCACTAAAAATACAAAAAATTACCCAGGCGTGGTGTCAGACACCTGTAATCCCAGCAACTCGGGAGACTGAGGCAGAGAATTGCTTGAACCCGGGAGGTGGAGGTTGCATTGAGCTGAGATCACGCCACTGTACTCCAGCTTGGGTGACAGAGCAAGACTCCGTCTTAAAAATATATATATAAATAAAAATAAACTGGTAAAGTCATTTTTTATACAGATTTTTTCCATGTGTTTGGGAAGACAGAATGAACATTTGAAACATGGAGCAGTAAAGTGCTCAAATTTGGTAGTTTGAACAGTCAAAAGCTAACAGTATTGCAGAATGAAGAAAAGAGCCAGCAGCTTGGAGAAAGAAGAGCAGAGTCTTCCGCTTGCAGTCTTAGTCACTTATCCTCTGAGCACCTGATTTGGGGGCCAAGCCCCCAGAACCATACATGCTTCATTTTCCTAGTATTTAACATATCTGCTCCATGCAAGTTCATTGAACAAATGAATCCACTTGTAGAGAAGGAATGGTAATAATACTAGCCTCTGTGGCTGGGGGGCCAAACAGTTTTGTAATTCATAAAATGCTATAATATATTGCACATTATGATTAAATACTAATCATAGAACCCAACAATAGGGAAGCCTGAGTGAGTCATGGAGGCATCACTGCCCACCAGAGACCTGTGGGAAGGCTTCTTGGAGATGGGAGGGTGCGAAGCTCTAGAGCATCCTTCTCCACCTTTCTCCATCACTACTAGCCAATCTGCATTTAGCAGACCCTGCCAGGCAGCAGGAGCCCCCTTGCCAATCTTCATGGGGAACATGGGTTCTCATCTGGGAAAAAGTCCATGCTCCAAAGGCCAGAAATGCTTCCCTCTCAGGCCAGATTCTCTCCACATGGCAGAGAGTTGCTTTTCAGCAAATTGGATCTAATAATATTTCAGTCAGAACCCCTCCTACCCCCACCTCACACATTAACATCCTTGGAAGAAAGGCTCTGGAGCCATTCAGAATCTTATTATTGCCGCTATAATTATTATAGTTATGACTATGACAATCATTATAAGGAAAATCATCCAAATGTAGTAAGAAAAACAAAAAAAGGAGGGGACTTCATGGCTCTGAGCAAAGTTAAAAGGCCAGCAGAAATATGTCAGTATCCCTTCTACCAGGCCACCTCCAAGTGTGTGGGGAAGCTGGGTGTGTATTGCAGGGGTGCAGGGGAACTGCACTATCGTAGGAACAAGCTCTTTCCTTCTCTTTCCTGCCCAATACTTGTCTGTTCTCCTTCCCAAATATCTCTAGCAGCCCTCACTTCCTCTCCATCCCTTCTTTGACTGCCTGAACTCAGGCCCTTGTTGCCTCTAGCCTGTATTATTACAAGACCCTCCCACCCACCCACCTCCCAGCCTCTGGGCTCACCCAATCTCTCTAGCATTGCCCCAAAGGGATTTTTCAAATAGATGGCATCATGACACTCCTCTGTCAAAACCAGCTGAAGCTTCTCATGGAAAATATGAGAATATATGTGGAAGTCTTCGGCATGTCTTGAAAGGCTTCAGATTGGTGCTATTATTTGCATGTTTGTGTCTCTCTTAAAGTCACAAGGTGATGGTGTTAGGGTGTGGGGCCCTTTGGAAGATGATTAGATCATAAGAGTGGAGCCTATGCGAATGAAATTAGTGTCCTCATAAAAGAAGCCCCAGAGAGGCCCCTCACCCCTTCTGCCATGTGAGAACCCTGCAACAAGGTGCTGCCTGTAAGTCAGAACATAGGCCCTCACCAGATATCTAATCTGCCTTAATCCTGGACTTCCCAGCCTCTGGAACTGTGAGAAATACTTTTCTGTTGTTTAGAAGCCACCCAGTCTGTGGTGTTTGGTTATAGCAGCCTAAATATGCTAAGACAACTGGCACTGCCTTATCCCATGTGGCTCGCAGGCAGAAAGACAGATCCTGGGTTCCTGCACACACGTCACCCATTCACATGCCTTATGTCCTCTTCATAGTCAGTCAAGTTGTTCTCACAGCCTGCAAGTACCTGATCATCCTACCATCTACCTTTCAAAATCTTTCAAACTTTGGCTCAGATCACCTCTTCCAAATACTTCTCAATGTTGGAATTATCTTCTCCTCAGCCTCTCCTAAGTATGTTATTTGCATTCAAGATACCCTGTTTCAGATTTGGGCTACTAAGTTCACATCTCTAGTGCTCTGAGTCTGCAATCCCTAGAGGTCACCTGGCTCATCTCCTCCTCCAATATTTAGCATTAGCAAATAGTTGGAGCTAAATAAATGCTTGGTGAGTTGAAAGTACATTTTATTGCTTTACTTTGACGTGCTCTTGCAATGACTTTGCGAGGTGAGCACATCACTGTAATGACCATGGTGCTGCACGTGAACAAACAGAAGCCAAGCAACTTGGCCTGGGCTGGACACCAAGGTGATGGATCCATGCATAGAGTCTAGCTCAACACAAAGGAAGCAAGGGTGGACCCACTCAGAGTGGTACACTGCACTGGGAAAGTGCCTGGGGTGACTCCATCAGTCACAGTCTGTAACATAGTGATTAAGAATCTAGGCTCTGTATCTGAATCCCAGTTTCATCATTTCTACCTGTGCAATCCTGGAGAAGTTTCTTCACCTCTGAATTTCAGTTTCTTTGTTTGCAAAATGAGATTAATATTGGCACCTGGCAATAGGATTGCCAGGAGTAAATTAGGTAGCATCAAATACTAGCATTGAAACAGGCATAAACTGATACATAAAGTTTTGTTATGATTAAATTAGCACTAAGAGTTTTGAAAAACAACAGAGTCTGATTTTTCTTTTGTGTCTGGGAATAGAGGAGAGGAGTCCAAAGTACCACCCAGGAATGAGGAGGAGAAGAAGAGGTTGGAACAACATCCCCTGGTTGTCTGAGCACATTCCCAAGATACCAGGCCACCCATCAGCATTTCCCAAGCAACAAGTCACTGTCATTTCCTCCCCCATGCCCTGGGAAAGCACACAAATTGAGTTCATTTCATAAGCTGCTGTCTCCTGTTCTCAGACCCAGTCATGACCTTCACTAGCTATTTGATATGCAAAGATTCAGGTATCAGCTAAGTTGGACGTGATTCTGTAGGCATCTTTGGGCACACAAGAGATGAAAGCAGCATGCTTGCAAGAAGTTACAGTCAGCGCATGGAAGAGATGACCTCTTGCTTCTTTGAATCCAGTTTAATGAAAGGTGAATACAGTTATGAGATGAAAGCAGCATGCTTGCAAGGAGTTACAGTCAGCGCATGGAAGAGATGACCTCTTGCTTCTTTGAATCCAGTTTAATGAAAGGTGAATACAGTTATGAGATGAAAGCAGCATGCTTGCAAGGAGTTACAGTCAGCGCATGGAAGAGATGACCTCTTGCTTCTCTGAATCCAGTTTAATGTAAGGTGAATACTGTTTCCAAGATCAGACGAGATCAGGCGTATTCAGGGTGGTATGGCTGTAGATTGAATACTGTTATCTAAATGGAAGGAAGACAGTGAGAAAAAAAGAGAGAAGTTTCAACAGTGACAAGGAACCAGGCAAGACCTGCTTCCTAAGTAGCAGCTGAGGCTGAAGAGTTCAGACCCTGGAGTCAGTCTGCCTGTGTTCAGATTTCTGTGACATCACTTCCTAACTGCATGGCTTTGGGCAGGTTATTTTGGCATTTTCTATTTCCTTACCTGCAAAGTAAGAGTGCTGCTAACATCTATATCATAGAATTGTTGTAAGGATTAAATTGGATAATTCACACAAAGTGCATAGAGCAATATTGGACACAGTAAATGCTCACTTGGTTAAGAGGGTTAGTAGTGATGGTGGTGGTGGTGATGGTGGCGGTAGTAGTCTGATCCTGACCCAAAGTGGGTGAATATTTTTATTCCCATTTTACAGTTGAATAAACTTAGATTCAAGCAGTCAAGGGTCTTGCTCAAGGTCGCACAGTCAGTAAATGGCAGTCCACTCTGTTTCTGCCTGGGAGCTCAGTGAATGATCCAAATGCCCTAAGGAGGAGGAGCTGAGACCAGAACGGACATTCTTCTCCAGAAATCAGAGGACAAGGAAGATCCAAACCAAAAACAAACTGAGTCTACTAGCTAGGTAAAATATTAAAACATTCCAAATCATTACTTAGAACTAGTTAAGAGCACGCCTACTGAGAAAGTCACTTTCTTCTACTTCCCTGAAATTGTCAACCTTTGCAAGATTTCACCATTCTCCTCCCCAATATTCATCTACCTCAGATGTAGTACTTCTGTACTCAGAAGTAGTAATTCACAGGAAGTCTTACAACCAGGGACAGAGGTGAAGTTTCCCCTGGAAAGAGCCCTAAGTCTATGGGTTTGAGCAGCAAAGGCAAGGAGGCTCCAATCTTGACCCCAGAGCTATTTCAAGAGGGTCTGGGCTGCAGAAAAAGCCCACTTGTCTGGGACCTCTCCTGCGGGCTACTGTTCTACCCCAGGTAAAATCTACTCAATAAAAGCATTAAGATAGCATTTATTGACCAACTTACTCAAGGGTCGAAGGTCAGGAACTGCAGCTTGTGTTAAGACAAAAAGGAGACAGTGACCTCAGAAGTTACAAATGACCTAGGGGTGTTATGAGATGTGCCACTCACTACTTTTTGGTTATGACTGTAATGTTGCTGAGAGCTAGACACTTGGAATGGCCGAGGCCCTAAGTAGCTGTATGATGACATGATAGGTGCTCATAGACACCTGTTAAATGAACGAATAGAAGTCCCATCACTCTGAGTGAGCTTAGTGACAAGCTCTCACAGCCACTCTCTCCTTTGGTTCTCCTGGCAGCTCTGAGAGTTAACCTCAGCACACATTCTTGCCCACCAGTACACACAAGATTCTTCTGGGAGCATCTCAGTAATAAGAGCAGCATGAAGTTTCTGAGCACAAATCTTATGAGCTTTCCATGATACCACACGTGGAGGTGTTGGGAGTGCTGCTGGTACATTCTAAGACCTGTCACAGCTCCTTGCTTTTTTCTTCCCTTTCTCCTGCACAGGCTTCAGGGGGAACCAGACATTTGAGCCCCAGGTGGCGTCTTGCCTTAGGTTGTTCTGGCTGTCCCTCTCACTAGCTTCTCTGTGTAGAAAGAACAAACTGAGATGTTTGCAAAAGAGTGGTAAGTTTCAAGTGGGAAGACCTAGGATCTAGGACCAGCTCAACTCCCTGTTAGCCGAGGATCCCTGGCAAGTCATGAACCATTTCTGTTCCTCAGATTCCTGATCTGTCCTTTGTGGTGTGGAGAGGCCAGCTAAAGGAAATAAGAATGTGAAATGACCTGGACAGTACCTGACCCATTTCAGGTGCTGGAAAAACTATTGTGGGGGATAAATATGAAAATGCATGCTAAGCAGTTATCCTGGGGCCTGGGCTCAATAAATATTGCGACTACACTTACTGTTCTGACCGACTTTAATCCCTGGGATGATGTCTGTCTAGCATCCTCACACTGGGAGCTGCCCCTCTCCCACCACTATGGCTTCCACCTCCCCAGATCCCTGAAAACTACCCCTGCCTCTTTGGCCTCCCCAGGCTCCCCAACCTCACTGGGCTTCCCCTCACCCAGTCCACTGGGCATGAGTCTCATACAGCCTGGATGCAACGGTCAGGTCCCACTACCACCCTCACTGACCTACTGCAGTCCCTGCCTCTCAAAGTTTCACCAAGTCTGTGGCAAAACTCCAGGTCAGGCTGAAGGCTCTCATCAAGCCTTTGATGTTTCTCTCTCCAGCTGAGCAGAGTCTTAACCATCTCATATTCATTTTAAGCACATTCCCTGCCCCAGAGCCCAGAACCTTCTCCAGGCCTCTGGAGCACCTGGTTGCAGTCTTGCCTCTCTTCTCAGCAAGTGACTTTGTCTCCTTGTTCTGGTGAGTTAGACCCCCTGGGGTGAGTGCCTGTCCACATCCCTTCAGAACCACATAGCACGTGGAGCCACTGAGAGAAGGGAAGAGAAATGGGAGGGGTGACATGGGATGGAGGCATGGCATCCTGGCAGCGGAAATGGGCTGGAGTGTGGCCCTGGGGACTCACTGACCACTAAGCTTGAGGGAGGAGGCAAGGCCTGATGTCGAGTCTGGCACGTGGTAGACACTCAGTAAATATCCACTTATGCATGCCCAGTGTTGACATTTAATAATCAGGTTTTACTGTATTCAACATCATCCCAAGAATGCTGATGTCCAGGATCAAGTTGCTGATATCCCTGCCTTTTATGGACTCCATGTGTGGGGAGGAATTGAAGCAGGGGAGACCTACCCAACTTCCATAACCCAAGATGACATGCTAGTGAGAACCCACAGCCTGTTGGGAGGCTCATGCATCTGCTTGGTGCAGGGGAGACATTGAATGTGTTCAGTCACAGATTGGTCTGAAGAAACAAGACCAAAGGAAGTGCAGGGGGCAGGTGGGAAGGTGTATTCTGCTTTTCAGAAATCAGGTGTCCTTAGAGGATGCCCCTTCCAAAGCCCATGCAATCCATGACATTTGGGTGGCCAGCAGCACCAGCTTCCACCATGGTGGGGACACGAGCTGCCTGTGTCATTTGTCCTCTGTGCCCCTGTGTGGAGTGGGATGCAGGTCAGTGGAACTGCTCTGTGGAGAGGTCAGCAGAGGGAGTGAATCATGACAGGGGCCGGAAGACTGGCTTCTCATTTGGGTCCTGCAGCTGATGGTGTCACACTGTATGTGACAAAGAACATCACTTTTCTACCCAAGGGCCTCAGTGTGAAATTAGGATCTTGGCCCAAGTCAGTGGTTCTCAAACTTGGGTATGATCAGAACCATTTGTAGTTTAGTAAAACAGAGCTGCCCTGCCCCACCACCAGAATTTCACACTCAACAGGTCAGAGGTGGGACCTAAGACTGATTCTAACAAATTTTCCCAGATGGGGCTTATGCTACTGACCCAGGTACCACGCTTTGAGAACCACTGGCCTAAATAATGACTACAGCTACTTCCATCTCTGAGATTTTAGAATTTTGTTTCTAAGAAGCAGTGTAATATGGGAAGAAGAAATTAAGAAGTAAAGGAGAATTTTAGAAGACACATGAGGCCTGGTGCAGTGGCTCACACCTGCAATCCCAGTACTTTGGGAGGCCAGGTAGGAGGATGGCTTGAGGCCTGGAGTTTGATACCAGCCTGAGCAACATAGCAAGGTTTCATCTCTACAAAAAAAAACTTAAAAAAGTTGCCAGGCCTGGTGGCATTCACCTGTAGTCTTAGCTACTCAAGGCTGAGGTGGGAGAATCTCTTGAGCCTAGGAGTTCTAGGCTACAATGGAGCTATGATCACAACACCGCACCCCAGCCTGGGCAACACAGTGAGACCCTGTCCCTAAAAGAAGAAGGAGGAGGAGCAGGAGGAGCAGGAGAAGAAGGAGGAGGAGAGGAGAAATTTCTGAACAGTCCCCTCAAGCAACAAGCAGGTAACTGAGCATTGCCCAGGCCTGGCAGAAAAAGGGCTGTGGGCCTAGCAGGACCACTCTCTCCTCTCTTCTGCTCTTAGAATTTCTTTTCATTTGGTTTTCACTGGCTTCTACATCTAAGACCATATTTCACGAGAGCAGCTGCTGGAGTCTAATGAAATACTTTATGGGAAAGCACTTTGAAAATATGAAGGAAAAGGCAGGGGGTTTATTTTGAACGTCTGTTTATATTTTCTGTTTTGCCTCCTTCACAAAAGCAAATGATGATTGCAATAAAAGACAGAGCTGTAGTTGCTGGGAGAGAGTTGAATGGGATGGAATTGAACTTATTTGAGTTAAGTAAGAGTCTCATTATCCCCACTCATAGGAACCAAACGGTGGCCCCAAAGATGAAGGAGACATTCTCTCCCCTAGAACAGGGGAGGAGACAGGCCAAGGTGCCACAGGGCACGGGTGTGTGAGAGCCGTGGACACAGTGTGTTCATTTTCAGAGAGCCTGGGAGCCATTTGCAGGCAACTTCTTTCATACCTTGGACCCCAAACTCTTGCAGGTCAAAATGCCTTGGAACCTGTGGTCAGAACATTCATTCAGTGGTCAGGGCCCAGAATGAGAGTTCAAGCTCCCTGACCCCTGGTCAGTGTTGTTTCCACTGTCTCAATGTCTTTCATGGTCTCGAGGTTTCTCACCTGCAAGTACAGCAGAGCCCCCTTAGATTTGGCTCTGACCCCTTTTTATTTGGGGTTTTCTTTCTATGCACATTCAGCTGCTCTTTCTAGACACCTGCCCTCGCCTCCTATCCCAACATATGGAAGCATATAGATCTGCAGGGACCAAAAGGTAAACTAAGCAGTTTACCCATGAACAATATCACCTTACATGGGACCTCCGGGATCCCTGCCCCAGGCCCTGTGCCTCCATGGGCTCTTCTCTGGCCTCCTGAGCCATGGCTCTTCCAATGAAGAGAAGCTCCTGGGGAACCAAGGGGATAAGCCCACCTGGAGCTCCCTCCCACATAGCCCATGCTCCAGTACACACCGCTAATCTGGGGGTGGTCAAAGGGTGGATATTTTGGGGGAGGCCTTTGAAGGGTCAAGATGTTCACCCATCTGTACACAAGCCCCTCAGGGTTCAGACAAAACTGGAAATGAGGTCGAGGGAGGCCTCAGGCGTTCCTTTGCACTCCTGCACAGGTCCTGCCAGCACTCAGACCTGCCTGTAAAACTGAGTTAAGTGCCAATTTCCCAGAGGAATTGCACTCTATTTGTATAGGGAAAGAGGCTAGGGAGACACAGAGCAAGCCAGCATCCTGGCAGTCTTCAGGCCTGCGCCAGGTCTGGCTGGAAAAGCCCAGGCAGACTGGTGCATGGCCTGCAGAGCCCAGAGGCCCCCACTGTGCCGGTGGAGTTGTCCAGCGTCACACAAGAGCCCTTTTCAGAGGGGTCAGCCATGCTCTTCACCACAGTTGTTTCAGGCCAAGATCCCAGCTACTCTTGAAAACGCCTGTAAGTGGACGGCCAGCCAGGGTGGCGCCAGGCAGCCCAGGCTCAACAACCCCATGACCTTCTTTTGACCTCTGCACAAGGCCAGGTTGGACAAAAGCCCCGGTCGAGCCCACTAGGCAATGTGGTGTGGAAACACACTTGAGGCACCAAAGACCTGTTTTCCGTGGGCATCACCAGAATTGAAACAGACTGGAACACTAAACTATTACCAAGAAGACAAATATAAGTCCTAGATTTAACCCCCCAAATCAGTTGAACAAATACCAAATAGAAGACACCCTAGTTAACCAGAGCATTAAAACCTCAGCATGTCAGCAAACCACAAGCTTATATGAGCCAATTCTCTACTAAAACAAAAATAAAAACCTAATACAAACTTAGATTGCATTAATAGATGTATAGGGTTTGAAATGAAGGAGGTAGAAATGGCCCAGGTCACATTTGATACATTGTGCTCTGTTCTAGGTAAACATTTTTTAAACCACAATTACTAACCAAAATATTCTCTACTCCACAGATTAATATGGCAAGGAGCTTGGAATGTAGCCTTTGGAGAATTTTTGAGAAATGGCTATTTAGCCCAGAAAGAAGAGAAATCTGGGAGATTTGAGAGCTACCTTCCAATAATTGATGGATCATATGAGAGAGTGCTTGCTTCAACCTAGGTACCACAACAGGATTCTGAGCAGCACATCCCACAGAAATTGACACATATGCCATGGATAGAAATTGACACAACTTTTCTAGAGAACAACATGGCCCTCAGTGTTAAGGTCCTTAAAAATTCTCACAGGACTTCTATTGCTAGGAATTTATCTCAAAGAAGTAGTCAGAATATGGCAAAGATTTTCCTACAGTGATACTTACTGCAGTGTTGTTTATAATATTGAAAAATTAGAAACAGCCTACGTATCTAAAACTAATAATACCTTATACACATAGCAATATATCCATGCCACAAAAAATTTGATGACCATTAAAAATATTTAATGTTTTCAAAGACTTTAATGATATGAGAAATGTCAGAATGTCAGTGATAAGAATAAGCTGCATACAAAATCTACAGTCAATATGATTCCAATTTTGTAAAACATATGCCTGCCCACACATGCACAAATAGGAAGAAATACACCAAAATGCTAACAGTGCTTAACCCTGCAGGTTATATTTACTGGTGATGTTTTCCAAATTAATTTTTCTATCTTTTTCGAATTTTCTGCAATGCGTATGTGTCATCTTTATAATCAGAGAAAAGTAGTAAATGTGTTTAAAGAGCAGTTATATGCTGAATGAGTGATAGATTCAGGGATGACTTGAAGGTGGAACTGCTCAAGAACAGCTTCCCAATGAGGTGTGACCTTCTCTCTGTGAGTGTCCAGGTCTGCACTGGGTGGTGGTCGGCAGCGGGGGAAGGGGGTTGTTGAACAAGAGAGTAGCCAAGTGTGAGACTGGGTGGGATGAAAAGGAAAGTGACTTTTACTGAGCATCTGCCACAGGTTGGTTTCTATGCCCCAAAGCCGAAATTAAAAATCAAAATAACTTCTACAATGAACTAAAGCTGGTAAGAGTTGAAGCTGATACCTGAATCCAGTACTTCTGGCCCTAAAGAACAAATTTGGCACAGCCTTCTTCACCTGCAGGAGCCAGGCCTGCATCAGTCCACTGTTGATAAGGCCAACAGCTGATCATCTCTTGCAATCGACAAACAGGTAGGAAATCTTGCAATGTGTTACAAAGAATTGTCTACTGACAGATTTGTGTGGCCTTCAGGTGGAGACATCTCTTGGATGGGAATTGCTCAGGGAGTCGCTGGACCACAGCTGGATTCTCAGAGTCCAGTGCTCCCTCATCACCACATTTTTTTAAAGGGCAAGTGGCCTTACTTATTATGGGGACCAAAGCTCCAGCTGATAGCCTCCTTTTTAAGCCTTTAGGATGGAGTCCCTTCTATTCCAGAAGCTCAAAGCTACCTCCAAAGGAAAATAAGCCATCTAGATTTAAGATAGCCTGTACTCTCTCCTCACTTTTGCTGTCTTCCCCACCTGTAGCCATTTTGCTAAGTTGCCAAAGAGCACATGGCTCACTCACCTCCCTGTCCCAGACCATAATACTGAGTCTACCAAGGAAATCCAGAGGAACAGGGTGAACCGGGAGTACCATCGAGGGCTCCAGACACCAAGCCTGCAACAGTGATACGTCTGTCTCCCGCTAAGATTTGAGACTTCTAGGGGGTTACTTCAGTAAGTGAGTTTTTATTTTTATGAAGGATCTTCAATGGGTTCCAGAAAAAAAAACAAGCCATCGACATAATAGTTCTTAGAATCTTCTGAGCACTGATGCATTCCTGAGTTGTCAGCTGCTGCTCCTCTCCCTCCCTCCCCACACCAGCTACACACACACACAAACACACACGCACACACACACGCACACACTCACCTTCCTGGTAAGGACTCTGAGCATCAAAAAAATTTGAGCTCTTCCTGGCTTGAGCCAACAGAGTATGGAAAGCAATTGTTTTCCACAAAGTCTTGCCCAAATGTGTAAGATGAATTCTCAGTGGACAGCCCCAACACCAAGCTACTAAGGAGCACCTTCCTGCCTAAGGGAGGTACATGTACAACCTGCATTGACAGACACAGGACCATTAGCTCTGAGGGCAAATGCCCCTTGCACAGCCTGTCAAGAAATAAAATTTTCTCCCATCTCAGAACTAGGGGTAGGGATGAGGGACTTGAAGGAGAAGTATGTTACTTATTTTCTGATTTCCAAAAATTTTTAAACAGCCCTTAGTTTTTTTTAAAAAATCAGCTACATTTCCAAATCCTCCCTAAACTTAAATATTTTCTAAGAAAATGCAGTCTTTGAGCATCAATATATATTTAAGAAACTCAGAAATGCCCAGCACAGGACACTTGGCTGCCATCCTTCATAACACTATCTTCAGAGCATCTAAATATTTTCCCCAGACAACGCTAATAGCCCATTATGGGTCTCCAGCTATACAACCTTGGGGAGTTCATCTGACATCTCAGGATGTCACCCTCCTGCTCTATAAAATAAAGATTTGATCATCAAGATGACTCCCAGTTTTAAATTGTGTGATTCAACTCAACTGTGAATTGGTGTAGACCAAGGGTTGGCAAATTATAGCTTGCTGGTCAAATCTGGGCCTTGCCAATTGTGTAAATAGCATGCTAATAGAGCCCAGCCATGCTCATTCATAGGTACTGTCTATGGCTACTTTGGCACTACAATGGCAGATTTGAGCAGTTGGGGCAGCGTTGACCCACAAAACCAGGAATATTTACTCTGATCTTTTACAGAAAATGTTTATTCATTCCTGGTTTCAGCCATTAGAAGCTGAGAGAGCCTGAATTCGACAATGAGAAGCCAGGCATTCTGTAGGGAACTCACAGCAACATATTCATAGGATGGGATTCTATTTATATTTTCAGCCTGGGCCACCTCTTGGGATCACACAGCAGGCAGCAAACTTACAGAACGTGGTAAGTAGAACGTTCTTGTCATTGTCCTAAAACAGCTGGTTGTAAGCTCCAGTGAGTGTCCCCTTGGCAGGCACATTGTCTCCCTCTCGGTTCCCTCCACATCCTGGAGACTTCCATCATGTCCTGCTCACTCTGCCTCTTTCCAGATTTTACTGCTTTTTAAAAATCTGTCCTCAAACAGAAGCCTTTTCTTCCCCTTGAGTGTTTTAATTGCTCTTCTCTGGACTATGTCCAGGATGGTTATGTCTTCACAAGAGCCTGTGACCAGAGCTGCACACTTTCAGGAGCAGACACAAGCAAAGGGAGACATTTTGGCTGTGGAGCTCTGGAGGGCTGGGCTTTGTTGTCAGACCTAATTTAGAATCCTGACTCTCAGACCTTCGATATGTGACTTTTGTCAATGACAGCATCTCTGCTACAGACTCTAAAGTGGTTGTGTGTAGTGGGTCAGGGAGATGACAAGACATGATGTTCAGTGCAGAACCTGAATATTTATTCATTCAGGTACATAGTCTGCTGATGATAGTCTGTCTGTGTGTGGACTTCCATCTTCAGAAAAGCCAGCTGTGATTTCAACTATACATATTTGTGTGTATGTATATGTAAATGTATGTATATATGTACATATATGTATGTATATGTATAGTATATATGTGTGTACATACACAAATATATAATTGAAATCATGGCTGAAGTCTCTGAAGACAGTTCACAAATATACACACACATACACATGCATATATAATTGTATGTATATATGTGTGTGTGTATTTGTGAACTGTCTTCAGAGACAGTTTCCCAACACAAATAACCCCACAGAGCTTTCTCAGCAGTGACTCTTGTATTTGTATATTTATATACATATACAACTGTAAGGTAAATACACAGTTGTAAACTACATATATATCTATATATTGACTGATACACACACACACATATATATATGTATATATATAACTAACAAAATTTATCTTCCTAACTGAGCATGGGGCCTCTTGCAAGGACTCAGACTTAGCCATCTTTCTGTATACCTAGGAGCATGTGAAATATCAGACTACCTTAGAGAAGGGACCCTACAGGCCACCTTGTAGCCCAGAAGAAAAAAAAAAGTCCAGTAGAATTGAAAGCCGTAAGTGAGAAGCTATAATTGCAATAAATACCTGTAAATTCATGTTCTAAAGTGAATGGCTCTTGGAACTCTTGTTTTAAAAGTTATTTGGCAAATATATATTGAACACTTAATATGAGCCAAACCCCTTCAAGTAGGGTGTGGCCTTTGCATTCCTAAGTATTGGTTTACAACTCATTAGCCCTTTGACAGGGCAGCTGGGGTTGAAGAGAAACGTAACCCTGGAGTGTCCCAAGCCATTGTCACCTGGAGGTAATGCATCTCTGCAGTGTTAGGAAGAGCCCGTGAGAACATAAGCTTCATTCACAAGCACCAAAGGCATGCTCTAATGTTTAGGAAATGCACAATGCCCCAACTCTTTCTGGAATCCCACCTGGGCACTCAGCATCCTGCGAGTACAATTTGTCTGATTTTTTTTTTTTTTAACCTAAGTATGTTCCCTGAGCTCATCTGCTCCTTAGCTGCTAGAGTGAGCTGGCCTGCAGTTTCAGGGCCACAACAGATACTGACCATAAGAGATTCTTGCCTCTAATCTCAGACACAGTTTAAACACAGATGGCCCAAGGAACACCGTCTGAGAGCTGAGGGGAGCCCCAGTTGTCTCCCTGCCTCAGCCCCAGGTAACTCCGGGTGTTTTCGAAAGCAAAAAAGTTGCCAAAGGCCTCTGCTTGCGGCTCCCATTACCCGTGAGCAAACCCCTATCTCTAATAGGATCACGCATTAATGACAGAGACAGGTCCTGGGAAGATTAAAGGCTTCGTATAATTAAAAAGATAAGAGTGGGCCTGGGAGAAGGAAATTGGGATTCAATTAACACGAGGACTCTCCCCCCAGCGCTCCCCCGCTATCAAATGTTCCACTCAGAAGGGTCTTCCCGACTTGCCCAGAGAGTGAAAGGCTGAAGGGCTCTTATTTATGGCCTGCTTGGAGTTGGGCCTGGGGCCTTCCTTGGCTGGGGAGTTTGTTTACTTAGAGTTCAAGATGGGAGGGGAAGAGCAACACAAATCCTGCAGGAGGAGGCCACAAGGTGCTTTTGACTCCTTTTCTTTCCCTCTCAGTTCCTCTGATCTTCTTGACAGGGGAAGAAAAATACTCAATAGAAGGTCTATTTCCTTCCTCCCTCAGCCTGAGGCTGACACAACAGGCTAAGGGTCACTGCTGAGAAAGCTCTGTGGGGTTATTTGTGTTGGGAAACCACAGTCGCTTCCCCCTTTCCGTCTTTCTCAGGTTTCCGTGGAGGCAGAAGGAAGATAAGCTTAGAGAAGCAGCTGCCTAAATGGCCTGTGGGACTGAACATGTGGGGTGCCTGGTCCTCAGGGACCCTCACTTCTTGTGTTCTTTCAAAGGGTTTTCAAGGGAGTGGAAAGCAGAGTTGACTGGGGTTGTGGACTAAGCTGGCATAGGTAGGGTGGGGACAGTGTGGCAGGCTCCAGCAAGCACCAGATCAGTACCTTCAGCCCTGGTACTTCACAGCTCACTAGTGGTAAAGGTGGGCTTGGGCCCCAGGACCTTATGGAAATAGACATGAAGGTCCGTTTGGATAGATGGACCGTGTTTTAAAGGCCTCTGCTTTTGCTAATGGATGGTGAAGCCCACGCTGTTGCAGCCTCTCCCAGCCTCTTATCACAGGGACCCACAGACTCCTCCACCAAAACCCTCCCCAGCAGACAGCAGCTGCCCTTCAGTTTATCTGTGGGCACTCGAAGCTGTGTGCAACCAGGTCAACGAGGTCGGTGAGGCTAAGAAGGATGGCCTTGAGGAAACCAAGCCAGGACATCTGGGACCAAGAAGACAGAACACAGTACAACAGCTGGAAGGAGTGGAGAAATATGCAGATAAAGCAAAATCATCAGGATAGGAGATCTTGCTCCATGCCCAGTTAATCGTCTGGAAGCTGTATTCAAGGCTGCACATTAACTTCACTGAATACACCACAGACACCTCAAGTGCAAGAGGCTTAAAGCCAAACTCCACATTTTAACCACCCAATATCTTTCCTTCCTGTGTTCCCAATTCCAGAAAATGTCTCAGTTAGGACTTCCTGAGCTTTAGTTTATCAACCCACAAAATGGAGGACGCAATACCAGCTCTGTCTGCCTAGGCTGCCAGAGTCAAGTGAGAGCCCAGACACAAACACACATTGGAAAATAACAACTGTGAGGATAATGGAGACCAGAGCATGCTCACTCACTGCCCGCATTGGTCACCTCCTTACTGACTCTCAAAGGAGGGGCCAACACCATGCAAATTGCAACGGCTACACCTGCGAGAGAATGACAAACCAACAAGGCTGGCACCATAAGACAAGACCACCAGAGACTTCCTTCAGATGCCATGCACAGCCGATGCCAAAGAGCCTCGTTAGAGACTACAACTGAATTTTTAGTATGAAACGAGGAACTGACAATGACAGCAGGAATTTTCAACAAGAAGGGAAAGGAGAGCAACACATAGCAGGCTTGACTGAGAACTAACTGGAGCAAGCAGGGATGTGGTTAAAAGGGGAGGACCTCAGAGGTAATCAACTATATCCCTTATTTCCCCGAGAAACCATTTAAACTGAGAGAGGGTGTGGAGGTTAGCCTCCAGCATGATTCCCAGTGACCCCCAACTCCTGGAAGTCACATCCTTGTGTAGTCTCCTCCCAGACTGAATAGAGTTAACCTAGGGAACCAATAGGATATTGAGGCAATCGCAGTGTGACTTCTGGGCCTGTGTCATAAAGCCATGATGATGTCTGCCTTGGATCACTCACACTGTAGGAAGTCAGTTTCCCTGTGGTGAGGACACTTAAACAGTTTTAGGAAGAAGTTTCCATGGAGAGTAATTGCAGCCCCCTGACGATAGTCAGCAAGGAACTAAGCCTTCCTGCCAACAGCCACATCAGTGACCCATCACGGGAGATGACTCTTCAGCCCCAGTCAGGCCTTCAGATGATGCAGTCCCAGCCAACATCTTGAGAGCCTGTGAGCAAAGACTTCTAGTTACACCACTCCCAGATTTCTGACCCATTACACTATGAGATAATTAATAAATGATTGTTGTTTTAATTCACCAAGGTTTGGGGTTGCTTGGTATACATCAACAGATAACTACTACAGAAGGTGTACTTCATTTCCAATTACGTTCTGTATTTTTATGCTATATCTACAGTTGGTTCTTTATTTTATTCTTATTCTTACTTATTTTCTCTGGCTCAAAGGTTGATAAGTTGTGTCTTGGAGAAGTTAAGTAGCATTTCCAAATTTACATCAAGCATGGTGGCAGATCCAGGTGAAGGGCTAAGCATTCTTCTGACTTCTGGTGTTTTCTCTCTGTATATAATCCAGCTGCTGAAGTCACATTCTATGGGAAGCTGCATTCTTGAACATTGTCTGGAGCCTGCTCTGTTTTGAAAGAACTCTGCTACATGCTCTAGGGCACAGATGGAGGCAGCATCATAGGTGGGTTAAGCAGTTACCTCATCTTTGGCACAACCTGCTAATCTAACCTAAGTACTCCCAGCCATTTTTCCACAAGCCTCTACCAAGTGTCTTCTGTATGACAAGTGTCACAGAATTCACATCAACAGGATGCATTTCCTGGAGGCACAGTTCAATAGAGAGCTGGGGGTGAAAAAAAGAGAGAAAAGAAAAAATAAAAAAGCTATAACATTTGAGCTTGAAATGTCACAGGGAGCCAAGGAAGTTGTCTGATGGATTGCCCTGTCATCTCCAAGCCAAAAGAAAAAAAATTTCAGATCCATCAATTTGTTCCTGCCCTTTTAATCCAAACAATATTTTACAGCATCAGAAAGCAAAGAAATTATTTTCTTAGACATTCAACTCCGTATGCGGACTGCTGAGCACTTAACCAGAAAGCAGCAAGTGAGAGCTGTAGGTTGTTCAAATATCTGCACATCTGATTGATCCAGATTGAATGTATAATATACTGGAACACATATGAGAGACTACAAGTGACATATATTCCTTCATTCATTCAATCATGAGGAGTTGACATCACTCTGCCATAGTCAATGAATTTGAAGAGACACTTGTGTACATGTGCACAGCTGCCCAGGTTGAGGACTGCTCCTCCATGCTCTGGACCTGCTTCTCCCTTTAGCTGGCTTCCCAATTAGTGTAGACATGTTCTCCAGTATCCTAGCCTCTCCTTGGGTCACATTTGAGGATAACACCATCCACCCTTTGGATCAAATGCATGGCTCCTGAGCTCAGACCCTGTTGGGATGTAGCTTTATTTGCAGAGTAGGCTGAAAGACTCCCTCTTATGACAAGGAAAGCTGATTGGCAGTATAAAGAGTACACTGCAGAAGTATTGAGGAGGACAAGCACTTATGATGACTTTACAGGGATGGCTGCCCAAGTGAGATGGAATTTAACTTGGGTATTTGCCAGCCCTCAAACAAGTCCTGCCTTCTTTCATCCAGGTCTTTATTCACACTGCTTCTGTCTCCTCTAAGCAATCCGTCCTGATTCCCCCCATCCCCTAAGTCAGTGTGCTATCTCTGTCCCCTCATTGTTGGTTCCTCTATCTCAGTGATCTTCTTTGCATGTGAATGACCCATGTGTGCATCTATTTCTCCCAGTATATTGTAATTTCCATGGGGCTTAACTGTGTCTGTATTCCTATACAATGTCTAGCACAAGGAATAATAAATCTTTATTAAAGTGACTTGAATGGGAAGAAATGTAAAGTGGACATGTTCTGTATTGCTTGTGGGATAAATGGAGTCATCATCTGTATGTTCATACAAAGACTTGTACATGAATCTTCATGTGAGCCTTATTTATAAACTCCAAAAACTGGAAACAAATGTCTACATCAATGCAACGTAATACTACTCAGCAATAAAAAGGAATGAGCTACTGGTACATGTAACGAAATGGATTAATCTCAGAGGCATCATGCTAAGTAAAAGAGCCAGGCATAAAAGACTGTACACTGTTAGATTCTATTTATATGAAATTCTAGAAAATGCAAAACTGTAGTGTCAGAAAGCAGACTACTGGCTGTACGGGACAACAAGTGGCAGGAAGTGGGTTGAAACAGTAGGAACATTATTTGTTCCTGGGGGCACAGGGAAGCAACAGAAATGAACTAAGCCTGATTGTGGTAATAGTTGCACAGCTGTATTCGTATTCTCACACTCACCAAACAGTGTATTTAAAATGGATAAATGTTATTGCATAAAATTATACTTCAAAAAAGCTATAGAAGAAAATTGGCCAGAATGTGAAGAATTTTGGGTGCAACTTAAGGCGTTTGGACTCTATCATTGGCTACAGAAGCACTGAACTGTTTGAAGAAGGGAGAAATGGACGGTGTTGGAGAGAAAAAGCTAGGCATAAGAGTTGTATTTATGAGTTATTAAATAGAGCGGAGAAGATTATGGCCTGGGTAAAGGTGGGAACAAAGAAAATAGAAGTGATCAGATGGATGCAGGAGACTGAGCAATGAAAAAAACCACAGACCCTGTGACTGAGGACTAAAAAGATATGTATTTTGGCTAAACCTCTAGTTTGGTGATCGTGGTGAGGGATGCTTGTTCAAAGCTGGAGCCAGCTTGGGGAGAAAGTGGGTGGATCCAAGGCCCTGAATTCTACCATGGAAACAGATTTAGAAACTTGGTTAAAGTCAGATGTCAAACTGATTCCATAGGATGGCCAAATATTAGGAGGGCAGGGACAAAGATACTGTCTTTAGCGATGTGAGGAGGTGTGAGACTCCACGTGAGAATGGAGGCTTATGGACATGGATTCCTTTTGTAAGGGCCAGCTCTCAGGAAGTCTCTCTGTCTGTCAGGTGCAACATGTAAGAGGGAGCCAAGGAACTAAAGGGGTGATTTAAGCCTGAGTGCCAGAGAGCATTGTGCCACTACTGATGGACCCAGAGAACCCAAAATGGGAGATGCTCAGGGACTGTGGTGGTGGAGCACAAACATAGGAAGGGAACTTTGATGGCATTCAGTCTTTCCTACCCCTCCAAAGCACACACTTCTGCTGTGTCCCCAGTACCACTTGGCTTGAGTATTCTTCTAGAAACATGAAGTCTACTGCTTTGTGAAGAGTTCTCTTCATTACTGGACAGCTCTAAATGCGGGTGATGATGACGATGCTGCTGCTGCTGCTGATGATGATGATGATATAAAGAGGAGCAGGAGAAGGGGACAGCTAATATGTATTGAGCAGTCTCCTTGTGCTGGGCATTCTTCTAGGCTCTATATCACTGTCTTATTTAATACTCAAAATAACACTATAAGGTACGCACTATCATTATCTATCCTCATTTTGCAGATTATAAAAGGCACAGAGAAATGATATAGCTTGCTCAAGGTTATATAATTAAGAAGCGGTCAGTCTGGGATTTGAACCCACGTCATCTGATGGCAGAGTCTTTACAAAATTGGAATATATTGCTTGCTGGTGATTTCATATCTACCTGTCTGTAGTTTCTGTCTAATTCCATTTTCTGTGGGGATTCAAATCAGTAAACAGAAATTTTTTTGCATCTTTTCAAATGTGTTAAGACAGCAAGGTGCACATTTCCTCTGAATTTTCTCTTCTGTAGGTTAAATACATCCATTCTATCAAGTGTTACATACGAGGAGATAATTCTAGTGCCCTTACCACCTTGGTCTTCCTTATTGACTATCTTGAGTCGGTCACAATGCTCATTGAAGGTGAAACCTAGAAGTAAACATAGTCCTTCCACTGTGACTCAACCTGAATGGAGTAAAATAAGAGAATGCAGTTGCATGATGGTTCCCTGTGCAGGGCAGAGCAGATGGCAAGAAGACTAAGCCTGGAGAAAAACCCACTGTAAAAGGATGGGGTGATACTGAATCAGAAAAGAAGACAGGAAACAGTGAGTTTAAGGAGGATAAGGACTGAAAACTGAAACAGATCTGCTGGCTTAGGGAGAGTTATTGGGAAGAATGCAAGAGCTATGAAAAGAGTAGGCAATGAGCCAGCAGAAGGGACTGCTTGTTGTCCTCTCTGGTTACAAAAGGAAAGGGAAGAGGACAGTGGCTGGTGGGAGGTGGAACAGACAGAAGGGTCAAGTAAGAGGTTGTTTATATGCTAGGAAAGTAGGGACTGTGGGGAAGACTGGGAAGGGGTTGTCAATAGAGAGGAAAGAATGCACAGAGAGGGAAAGACTGAAGTTGCTGCAGCCAGAGTCAGATGGAGGGAGCAGGTGAGATGTAAGGTAAAGCAAGCACTTTGGGGGTAGAGATAGCGATATCTGAAGGTGCAGAGAAGGAGGGCTGATAGTACCCCTCACGTAGTGCTTGATGGTGTGCAAAGGTTTTCCATGTTCATTATCTCATTGGATCACCACCAATCTTGAGAGGGAAATATTACTGTTTGTAGTTTACATGGAAGACGATGGAGAGTCAAAGAAGAAAAGTGACTTCCCCAGTGCTATAAAAGGCATACAATTTTCTCATTTCTTATCCCTTCTCCTGAGTGCAAGATTATAGCCTGTTGCACTGTGTCCCAGAGAGCTCAGTAATATGTGAATCAAGACCATGGGTGGATTGTTGAGAGAAACTAGGGACTAAAGAGAGCTGGGAAATTTGAACACCTTGTTTAGAAAAGGGGTCAATGAGAAATAGAGTTGGTCTGGCAACACCAAGTGCATCAAGGATGATAGCCTAAGTCTGCACTGATTTAAAGGAGCTCACCCCAACCTTCTCCTGAGAAATAATAACCCATCCATTAATCTCACTGAACTTAATGAATGCCATGGCACATCAAAGAAATAGTAGGTGACTCAGAGCAGGAGTTTTGTGTGGCCAGACACAGCATAGAAGGTACAAGATGTACATGTGATGGGGAGGAAGGCAGCAAATCAAATTGTGTGTACCTCTGCAACAATCTTGCAAGTTCTTCATATGTACCCCAAAACCTAAAATGGAATAAAAAAATAAAATAAAATAAAGATTCTACATGTAAGAAAAAAAAAAGATGTACATGAATCAGGATGATGGTCATGCCAGGCAAGATGTTACCAAAGAATGACGTACCTGCACAGAGACCCAGAGGAAAGAAAGGAGACTTGGTGGAATGGGCTGATCTAAGACAGTTTCTTGGGAGTGCTGAGCCCAGAATTTCACACATGTATAAGCATGGTGGTGAAAGTAGCTACAAAAATTAAGAAACCTTGATGTTAGTGAATGTGTTTGGATGAAGACAAGTTTTGTTTTGTTTTGCTTTTTACTAAAAGGGCTATAAAGCTCTCCCATAAGGGTTGGCAAAAGGAAGCCTGTGTGAAATCTGACGTGGGGAAGGGACATGATTAGTCAACATGGCATTAAAAGTGTCCATGAGCAATCAGGTTAGGAGGCTAATGAAACATGGTGTGAAGGCCTAAACCAGGGTTCTGGCAATAAAGGTGGAAAGAGATGTTATGAAAGGGAAAATAAATCAATTCAATTACTGGATAAGACATAGAGAATGAAAGAGAAGACAGAAGTCAAGGATGAGTCTTGATCATCAGTGAAAGGTTAGCAACAAGGATGGATAAATAAAAATCGGAAGAGTCACAGTTTATAAGGAGAGCGGAGCTTAAGAGAACACAGGGAACTGTGCATAGATTCCTGGAGACACAGTCTAAATTTCTCATCAATAATCAGGTCTAAGTGATTCAGAGGTCATCCACAGGGAGGAGAGGCATATGACTCCTTGAGTGTGGGGAACAAGAGAGAGAAGCAGAAGGCTGTGGTCTGAGTCTTGAGTCACATCAGAGAAATTGTCTATCTGCTAGGGAAGTGGGAAGAAGCATTTCAAATAAAAAGCATTTCAGTTCAATAATGAGAGATGCTAGAAAAATAAGCTGAAGGCGTCAAAACTTAGAGATGGTAAGGAAGTCCTTGGTACTCTTGGGTTGAGTGCCTGAGATCGGGGATGGGGAAGCACTGTGTGCGTGTGTGTGCGTGTGTGTGTGTGTGTGTGTGTGTGTGTGAAGGATGGCCTAGGACAGGCAAAGAAGCCCAGAAACTTGGAGCTCTTTCAGGCAACTGTCAAACTCCTTTAGCTCCCAGGATGCTGCTCTCAAGGTGTTGCCAAGGTAGGACCAAGTGCCCAAAGACCCTCGCCACATCTGTGAGGTTACTAAAACCTGGTCCAGAACTCCTGGTGCCACGTTGGCATGTAAGCAGGTATCTACCAGCCTCACCATTGTCTCAAGACCAATATATGCTGGGCAAACTTGGCCCTAGCTGGAACTGCATAGCAAACACGTGAGGGGAAATGCATTAGAAAGCATTTCTATTTGTGTACAAACAATACTTTAAAAATTGCTTGCATTTTTGGGGAATTGAGTTTGGTGGTTCCCTGGAAGAATGCCCAACCCCAGTTCTACTAGAAATCTTGGGCCAGCTAGGGATAATGAATGCTTTATGAACAGTGCGAGCTGACCTACAAGAATACCTATGAGAATGATGGAATAACATATTTGAAATTATCTCAGTACATAAAGATAGATTAACCGTTTGTGGGTAACTGGAGAGTTTGAGTTACCCAGCCTAAATCTGAGACCTGCCAACCTCACCTTCTTGCTCTGTAAACTTAAGCATGTCTCACACTCACAGAGCCAACTTCAAATCTCAGACCATCTCATGGTGTAAAGAGAATAAAATGGACCAAATTACATAGCAGCACTTTATGAATCATAAAGTGATTTTTAAATTATTATATTGCCAATAAGCAGTTAAATAGCCTTTCTTTAAGTTGGATCCCAGAACCTAGAGTTCACACATTTGACAATGACTTTCCCTGCCTGACTTTTTCTCTCATCTGCTATTCCCAATTCAGTAATACACAGCAAGTTTCCCTTTCCCAGTTATCCTCAATCATTTTCAGCAGAGAAACTTCACAGCCCCATGCCCTCTAAAATGAGTTTGGAACTAAGTCAGGAGGTTTGGGAAGACAGTTCGGTGAGCTGAAACAAATAATTCATTTGGGGGCTTATGTCTCATTTTTTGGGGGGGGTAATTCCAAGACCTGACTTACTTTGGGCTGAAGCTATTAGAAAATGTCCATGTAACCTTAGTTTAAGAGACCTGCAAAACACCACCTCCAGGCCCATTCTAATGCCAGGCACTTTCACATCCTTTACAATACAAAATTTAATCTAATCCTCAAAGCAGCTTCTGAGGTTGAAACTACTATTCCTAGTTAACAGATGAAGAGTCTGAGGCTCAGAAAAATTGAAAAATGTGCCGAAAGTCACATATATATGTGCCACAGCTGGGATTTAATCCTTTTTTTCAAGTCCAGTATTCTTTCCATTACGCCACCCCTATAAAGAAGGGTCTCTATGAACCAAAGAAATTATTTTGAGTCCCTTCTCACACTCTTTGGACTCAAGAGTTTCATCAAATATGCTACTCTGTCAGGAGGGCTGAGATAGAGAAATTATCCAGTGGAAAGGATCACAGAACCCAGAAATAGATCCATACGTGTATGTATACCACTTAATATAAACATAACTGACAGTGCAGGTCAACAAGGAAAGAACAGACTACTCAACAAACCTCACTGCAACAACTGTTTAACCATACAAACCAACTAAATTGGAATTCTACTTCACAGTATATGCAAAATCAATTCTAGATGACTTAATAACTTAAATATGTAGGGTAAAATTTACAACTTTGGAAGAAAATATGAGGGAATATCTTTATGACTTTTGGATAGGAAATACTTTTGTTTTAAAACACAATATAAAAAATAAATCTCATAAAGAAAAGATTGTTAACTTTGACTATGTTGAAACCAATAATGTGGGTTCATCAAAATACACTATAAAAAATTGAAAAGACTAGGCACATACTGGGAGAAAATATTTGCAACACATATAATCAACCACAGTTTTAAGGAAAGAATTTCTGCAAATCAGTAAGAAAAAGGCAAACAGCTTAATAACAAAGGAAAAAGAAGTAAAAAAATCATGAATAATCATTTTACAGAAGAGGAAACACAAGTTTCCAATAAACATACAAAAATCCATTCAACGTCACCAGTAATCGGAAAATTAAAATTAAAATCACTGTGGTAAACAATTCCACACCCCAAAATTTAAAAGTTTGATAATACCAAGGGTTGGTAAAACAATGGAGCAAGCAAATTTGCATTGTTATTGTGAGTGGAAATTAATACAACCACACTGGGGAACAATTCAGCATCATCAACTACATCTGAAGACCCTCAAGCTGCAATCCTAGGTACAAATTACCAAAAATCACTGGGTTTATACAGCAAGAGACATTGAAAAAGATGTCCACAGCGACATTGCTGTAATAGAGAAATGTGCTGGAAACAACTCAGCAAACCAAATATTCATTCACAGGAAAGTGGACAAATAACTTATATTCCTACACTGGAATAGAATACAAGCGTGGAAAGTAAGTACAATATAACACACACTACTGAACAAAATGAGAAAACACTAAGCCACACAAGAATGCACATACATGGCCCAGTGCGGTGACTCATACCTGTAATCCCAGCAATTTGGGAGGCCAAGGCGAGTGGATCACCTGAGGTCAGGAGTTCAAAACCAGCCTGGCCAACATGGTGAAACCCCATCTCTACTAAAAATATAAAAATCAGCCGAGCATGGTGGTGGGCACCTGTAATCCCAGCACTTTGGGAGGCTGAAGTGGGTAGATCACCTGAGGTCAAGAGTTCAAGACCAGCCTGGCCAACATGGTGAAACCCCATCCCTACTAAAAATACAAAAATTAGCTGAGCATAGTGGTGGGTACCTGTAATCCCAGTTACTTGGGAGGCTAAGGCAGGAGAATCGCTTGAACCTGGGAGGCAGAGGATGCAGTGAGCCAAGATTGTGCCACATCACTCCCGCCTGGATGACAGTGAGACTCTATCTCCAAAAAAAAAAAAAAAATCAATATATTGTTTGGAATACATAAATATGAGACCTAGTGTAAGGAAAAAGTAAAGGAGTAATAAACCCAGAATTCAAGATTGTGGTTGGCCTTGCTGGGAGGAAGGAGCCTGGAGCCTTCAATGATTTTACAGGTGATGTTTTATCTCTCAAGTTGTTGGTGTTCATGTTGGTGTTCATTCTATAAGTCTTTGTACCTTCTATATGCTATATAGGCTATCTTGCAAGTATGAGTTTGGTAAAGAACCTGGACAATATGTTGTATAATTCAAAGCAAAAAGTCATCTAGCACTCTGGGCACCGTCAGACCTGGTCCTAACACTCTAAGCTCCCCTTACTGGACTCTGTATAGCCAGTGCCTGGCCCAGCAGCTAGACTGTTATAGATGCATAATAATAACTTGGCAAAGAATGAATGGTGGAGGATTGATTGAATGGATGGATGGGCGGATGAGGGGATGGGTGAATGAATGGAGTGACCAGCTCAAAGCCTATATAACATAAACATAATTAATGGAGGCTCTGGGGCAACTGAGGGAAGAAAGCAGAAAAGCAGAACCTAAGACTGAGGTCTGCAACCAGGACTTTCTTTCTCTTATCTTCTGAATGAACTCAATCAGATAGAATTGGGGTCATATAATTAAACACAAGCCTAATTAAATCGTTCTTTATTAGATGAAAAGAAGAATGCGAGTATGTGAATTCCATACACCCTCCCCACTAACCCCACCCTCACCAGTTTGCCTGGAGAATGCTCTCTTCTTTTTTGACTCCTTCCTGCCTTTTCCCTGACCCCTGCTCCCCAACCTGTGCCAATTCAGTCCTTCGAATGCTCTTTGATTGTAGACACTGCTTACTGGTTTGCAAGCTTGATGCCCTTCTAGGCCATAAGCTTGATGAAGGAAAATGTGTCTTAGCCATTGGTTAATCCTGTACCTCTTACAGGGCTTGGCAAATCATATGTGCTGGACACTTCTTTTGAATCTAACAGACACTAAGTTGCAGACCATGAAAAGCAGTGAATCTAAAGTCAATGACTCAAAACGCAAGTATTAATAGATTAGTAGAGTAGGGATCTCAAAATGAGAAGAAAGGGCAAAAATACAAAGTAGACTCCAGGCTGATTACGACTAAGATATAAAAAAGCAATTTAAACCAAGCCCTGAAGTCTTGCTGAGTCCCCTGCTAAGCCAAGCAAGTCTGATGCACATAACACCCTTTCAGGCCACACACAGCCCAAGGGAGAAAGTGGTTCCATAAAGTTTGGGCTAGGATATCTTTGGAAGACAGAATAAAAGTCAACTTTGTGGAAATGGGACAATCCAGATTGGGTTACTTATCCCTAGAAAACACTCACATCATTGCATACATAAAGGAGCAGGCTGGTGGCAAGGTGGCAAGGTGGCAAGGCCAGGGGGAGGTGCAGAAACACAGGGAAGTAAAGGCAGAGGGTGGGAACCCATCTACAGAGAAGTGTGAGCATCGGAATGAATCATGCCTCTCATCACTCAGACCACTGTCTGCACTGAAACTGTACTAATTCTGCTGAAGTGGCCAAAACCCAGTGAAAATTCTTCTAACAGATACTGCTGGAAACTCCTCTTCCAACAATCTCCCAAAGTTGTTTTACTTTGTTGAACATTAAATGCTTCCTTGCATCTGAATGTAAAAGCAGAACTTGAGGAAGAGGATCAGGTTAGAACTCACAATAAGTTCTGATGATTTCTTTTATTCTTCCTTTTGGGAATGTTCTCAAATGTTGACTAGTATAGCGTCGTTAGTGAAAACCATTCTTGTTTAGCTACTGGATTGAATGCCTAACTAACATGACAACACAGAGCAGGTACAACTTGTTGACCACTCACGGTGTGGTCACCGTCTTAATCAGGGAGCGTGTGTTATCCTTGTAATAGTCACAGTAGTGTCCTCAGGCCAGGATTGTTATCAATCCTGCTTTCCACATCAGAAAACTGAGTCCTGGGTGATCAGTAGCCCATACTAAATAAGAGCACTGAGATTATTCTCCAAGGCCATTTGATTCCATCTCCTTCTAGCTGATATTCATAAAGAAGGATGTGCTCTCGGGAACACTGGGTTCTCTGTATGCATTGTCCGTTATTTCTGACAACAACAATAACGACAACCATGAAACTCTGGGAAACTCATGGGCAGGAATCAGCAGAGCTGGGCATCATGCTACTTTGTACATCTGCTGATTAATTTTGTTTGGAGACGACATAGAGCATCAGGAATTTGAGAATGTTAGCTAACCAATGAAGGCTTCCAGCTGCAGGGGTCTGTCTTCTTTTCATCTTTTTTCCCTTTCCCTTTTCCTTCCTTCCTTCCTGCCTGCCTTAAACATTTATAGACACCTGCTATTTACCAAGTGTTGTGCTATGAGCTGGGACACAGAGATAAAAAAAGACATGGACCACTCAAGGGCCTTGGCATCTAGGTATGGGAACACACCACTGCTCAGTGCAAGAAAGGCTACTCAAATTCCAGGGAGATGAGTGAACAGATGGGATCAAATGCACCTTTTTTTTGTGGGGGGGTGCCTCATTAGACTACAGGGCCATATTTCTAAAGGGAAGGGGAACTCCCAGGCAGGTCTGTCTGGTAAGTGAGGGCGAGTCTAAAAAGGAGCTCAACCACATTACAAAGAGGAAGGATGGTGGCTGTCACAAGAAGGAAGAACCCCAGAGCCAGTGTGGAGGCACTGTGCAGGACCTGAGACAGGCAGGCAGACTCTCTAACCCCAAACCCTGGAGAAAAGGGGAAAGGGCTGGAGGTCTGGGAAATAAGTTAGTGAGCAGCAGAACTCCATCTGACCAGTTGCACCCCCACTCCCACACTCAGCCCACTATCTCCCAAGGAGGACTTTGACTTCTCTGTGTCCTTAATCTTGTAAATAAGAATAGAAAATGTAAATCTCCTCAGTGCTAGAGAGTAGGACAGGGCTGTAGCCCACCTTCCAGTGGAGGGGGAAGATCCATTCCAATATTTATTTATTATTTTTATTTAGAGGAGAGAGAAAAAAAAAACCAGAAATATTTCCAAAATGTCAACACTATTAAGGACATCTGAACACCTTAATCCATTTAAATGTCAGCTAGAACCAGGCGATGAGTTTCCGGGAGGGGAGAATGAGGAAGTAAGGAGGGGCAGAGAGAATTAACACCAGATTCCACACAATCTATCAAAGTTTCTTTCTTTTCTTAATATATTAAATATTAAATGCTTCTTTGCATCTGAGTGAGAGAGGAGAGAGAGAGGGACCAGGGTGGAACTCATAAATGCCTAGATAATTGGTTTTGAGGTTTTTTTTCTTCTTTCTTTCTTTCTTCTTGGCGGATTCTCAATTTCCCTATAAAAGAGAAAATTCATTTCCAGCCGCTAATGTAATGTCAGCGTGCTGTTTACTAAGCATGGATGATGTATAGGGGGACACTACTTTCAGAGGACTACTTAATGATGCATAGAATTAAATCCTGAGCTCCTCAGCTGAGCCTCCTCCCTCCCTCCTGGTTCCCAGGCTCCCAGTGCATCCTGGGAGAAGCAGACTTGGCGTAACCTCTCTTCCTCATTACTAGAATTCTGGGGTCTCTGCCGAAGGAGCTTGGAAATCGCCCTTAACTTTAGCAGACACATTTGCCCTTGGCACAGACCAGAGCAAGCTCCAGGGCAGTAAGAAGCTGATGGCCAGGGGAAAGATGACTGCTCAGTGCTGAGGGAGATAGAAACAGGGAGTTCATAGGATGTACCAGGGTGTTGGGGTTTCCCTGGTAGGGAAAGGGCTGGTCAGGGAGAGGAAGAGGTGGAGCTTCTCCCAACTCGCCCTATGCCCCCTGGGAACCATAGCATTCAGATGTCAAGTAAAATATATTTCCCTAGTTCAGCTGTGACCCCAGGGGCCTGTGAGGCTGTCATTGCCAGAGCAGCACCTTGGTTCTCCTGCACTTGCCAGGCAGATGCATTGTCAGTGCAGGCTGCTCTCACACTAGGCTGGGCAGCCTGAGTGGGCCTGGCCTCCCCCGAGGAGCTCCACCCTGCTAAGAGATTATCCCAGCTTCCCCCCGGGGGAAAGTGACGCAGCCCATACCACCAAGGAGACCACCAACTGGCTCAGCACTGAGGAACTGGGAGTGAAGGCAAGAGGGTTGACAATGAGAGGGACTAGCAGGCTGAGGGGAGAGGTGGAAATGTAGCTCTCCTGGGATGGGGGTTGGGGGAGGGGGTATCCAGACACACAGTCCCTTCTGAAACTCCACCAGGGTTGCTTTGGCCCCCTTGAGTCTACTGAACTGACTTTCCCCTAGGTGAACCCAGTGGCCTCATATTCTTCATCCTCCTGAGCATTGGCTAGCAGTAACCACTCTCTCCTTTTGAAAGCCCTCTACTCGTTGATGCTGCTCTCTGGACAACTCAGTGAGTGCCTGTCTCCTTCGTGGGGTTCTGGGGCTCCTCCAGTCTGCACGCTGAGGATTTCCTACAGGAGTCTTTCTTGATGGCTCTCTCCTGTGTATATTTTCACTCCCTACACAGGCTCCCTGTTTTTCATGAGTCCAAAGCCCATGTCTCCAATCTAGCCATGCACCTGGGCTCCCCGCGTATGTCCACAGCCTCCTCTAGCAGCAAATTCAGGACCACTTCCCAGTCAGCTCCCTCCTCTACCACCCCACTTCTGCCCATGCTATTACCATTTTTCCAGGCTTTCAGACTAGAAAACTTAAAGTCATCATTGTCTCTCTTTTCTTTTATAAAAATTTTGAAATGACCTTTGGCTTCAATCTTTCCTACTTATCCCCTGACTCACATCACCTCTAATCCGTCTTAGGCCTAAACTCCTGCCAAGTCCACCAAATTTTACCTTCCTGCAGTTGAATCATCCCAGGCTATCCTGAATTCCGAGGCCCACCTCATTGTCACAAAACGCCATTTAAAACACGTCATTTCACAGAGGCTAGTCACCACCCACTGAACTGTGTCCAGAATACACAGCCCTGAGCAGATCCTACTTCAAAGGAGAATCAAAGGGAGCACCTTCACCAGCTGAACCTGTGGAACAACAGTTGGAGAAACTGGGTTTCCAATCTGAAAAAGGGGAAGTTAAAAAGTTGCTGAGTTTGTTTAGAAAATCAGAAGAGCTGCTCTGAAGCAAACAGGGAGAGATGCTGATGACACAGAGAGAGATATCTGAAACCAGTGGAAATCAGAAACCATGAGCTAGGCTCCACGGGACTTTCCAACAGTCAGAGACCTCTAAAGGTGAAATTATCTGCTCCCATCTTGAAATACTTCCCAACAAAGATTGATGATCATGTGTAGGCCTATTACAGAAGAAACCCACATGTAGGACTGGTGAGGCATGGATAGTTTTCCTAGAAGAGCTTTGAAGTTCCTCCTCACCCAGAGGTCCTATGATGCTGCTCTCACTCTAAGACCTTCCTTGATCTGGCCACCCATCTGTATTCCTCTTCTTTCCCAGCATCCCAGGCAGGCCAGATTCCTCACTGTCCACACACACTCCATGCCAGTCTTTGCCCATGTGGCTTCCCTATGAAGAATGGCCTCTTGCTGATCCTTCAGATCCCCTCCTCCAGGAGGCTTACTCAGATTCCTCTGCTCTCTCCCATCTTCGCTCAGCCCTTCAATCACATAATCTTGTACTGTAATCCCCCTCCCCACCCTTAACTTTTTCTAAGTAAGGCTGAATCTGACCTCCTGTAGTATATGAATCATAATGCATCTTTTGCAATCTCTGTAGCTAACACAGAACCTTGCAAACATTGGCCATTAACAAAAACTTGATCCGTTGATTGATTAAACACAATTACACACAAATTTCACTGCCCACCTTGAGTATTGCTGTGTGAGCCTTGCCAGTCAAGAAGTGTTTGCCCAAAGAAAAATTCTGTGTATGACTCTCCATCATATCCTTAACGAACTGCCAGTTCCTAAGCATGGTACTCAGATCCCATTCCACACTGATTCTGAGCTACCTGTTCAAATGTTCCTGTATTTCTTACTCTATCCTCCAGCCAAATCAGACTATATACCATGCACTATTTTCATGGTTTCCCTGCCTGGAAAGCCCTTCCCACTTTTGTGCACCTGGAAATTCCTATTTGCTCTTCAAAAGGCAACTCAGAAATCATCCTCTCAGTGGAGCTTTTCCTGATGACCTCTAAGGCAGTTTCTTCGCTCCCTCCTCTGCGCTCCCATGACGCTTTGGGCAGATCTCCATTATATTGCTCACCATATTTTATTATAGTTAATTGTGTACACATCTGCCTTCCCCATTGTATGATGTGCTTGCCCTTCAAGGGCAAGGACAATGTCTTACCCATCCCTCATCCCTCTAGCACCCAGCAGAGTGTGAGGTGTAAAGGAGGAAAGAAAAGGAGAGGGAAGGTACAGAAGGAAAGGGAGAAAAGGAGGAAGGGATAGGTGAAAGAAAGGAAGGAAAGAAAAGGGAGAAGATATTATGGGCGGTGGAGGTGTTATGACAAGGCTCCAATAAGGCACATTCACTTGGCCCATAGATAATAAGTGACCAGGACAAGACACTTCATGGAGCTTCATGAGTTTGAAAAAGGAGATCTTTGCCTTCTGTCAGACACATCCACTCTGGTCTGAATACACCTGGTTCATGGCTACCGCTTCCCTGCATTATGGTCCACACTAATTCAAGCAAATGTTTCTCCCTTCTGGGTCCTCAGTGTGCCCCATTGCATAAGACAGAAGAGAGTAATGATTTCCCAGAATAGTGGAAGTCTTGTGTGATGAGATAATTCAGTGCAGGGATCTGGGAGCATGTCTTGCCCCAGGACTATGGTTTATTCAGCCATAGTGGGGTGCAAAGGTGATCCAGGGCTTCGTGGTGGTAGTGGATGTGTTGGGCTAATTCTTGGCAGATTTGGACCTCAGGAAATTTCTGGCCTGAGTCCCTGCCTAGGTATTGCTATGAAATGGAATAACTAGGTGTCCCAGCTGGGTCAGAAGGGAGACTCTGGGACACTCTGCTAGATGTTGCTGGAAAATACCTTTCTCTCAAAAATCTATGTGATCCTTTGATTATGGCAGAAATGAGATATCTCTCAGAGAAAATCTTAAACTCATTCTATAGGAGTTTTCACACAAACAGACATGTCTGATGAGCTATTTGATATTTCCTTATGGAATCCCGTTTGCAGGAATGAATGACATGAACGCTGTGAGGTAATTCACCAAAAATGAGAAAGTCTGCCAAGGTGAACCAGACGCAAAAGTAGGGCTGGGGATTAGAGTGATGGTGGCTCTGTGTGCAGCATTTCAGTAACTCGTCCCAAATCAGCCATCCTAAAGACACAAGGAGAAGAAACGTTTGGGTGTTTGTAAATTGGCTAAATTTTGTCCCACTACATTGTGACTCTTTGAGGTAGAGAAAACCCTATTCTGAGATCTTCCTCAATGAAGCACTAGGAACACAATGTTCTCACTTCCTACAAACATCAGTGGTTGAGCCAGTCAGCAACAATTTGGGATGACAGAACCCCTTATCATGGCAATCCTGGGACAAACAAAGACTCTTGCTGAGTAGTAGAGGTGACAGGCCAAAGTAACAGAAGCCAGCATCAAATGGTAGCTCAGACTTCACAGCCTGCAGCAACTACCCATGAGTAGTCCAGGAATGCTTGGGAGTAGGGAACTCAATAAGACACTGTGAAGCAGGTGGGAGTTCAAAGGTAGCAAGGCTCAAAGCTATGATTTGGATGTCGTTATCTGAACCTACGGACCAGTGAGATGCAAGACTGAGAATACATTGTTTTGTTATTCTTGTTTTACCTTTTTATGTTTGTTTAAATACAGAGAGTAATCATTCAGGCCAGAAGGAGAGAGAATAAAACAACCCTAGCAGATGCTCATACCTTAGATCAAGTCATCACACCCTAAAGCCATGTGCTCTAAGTTCAGGCTCTGTGTGTGGGACAGGCACTCTCCAAAGATGAGAGGTCCCACCTAGGAATCTTGACTTTACCCCTAAGATTCCAGGAGGCATGGGGTGCTCCCAAGGATGAGATGGTGAATGGGAGGCAGAGCCCAAAGCCCACCTTTGAGGTGTCAGAACAAGTACCGCCTCCCTTAGGGCCTCTGTGTGGCATCAGAAGAAAGGGATTTCAAGAGACCCCTAAGAAGTCAGACACCTTGCTATCAGTCAGTCCACTGAAAGCTCTAGTTCACAGCAGCTCTTTATGTCTGAGCACCTGTGCCTGGAATTCAGGCACAGCCAGAATTTCCTTGTCTTGTTTTCTTTTCTGCATCCTTTGATTTTCCCCCACCAAGTAAAAATTCTTTCAAACAACATTTTCTAGATTTTACCCTTTAACATAAATCCCTATATATAATATCCTGATCTCTCTCCCTTCTCATGTCCTCCACAAGCCAACCCACCTCCATTAGCAGGCCTGCTGTCTAAGACAATTGGAGTGACCCCAGAAGAAAATGAAGACCCTACCAAATCTATCTCTTCCCTAGGTCACTGGGTCACTGGCTCCTCCAAATCTAGCCCAGCAGGCTTGGTCTCCTCTTTTCTCTTTGCCTCATCCCTTTCTACTCAGCCCAGTATCCACTTTCCTGGATCTTATAAATCTAGAGCTCATCTGCTAAACTCCTCTGGGTCTGAATGTTAATGGCTGCTGTGAGTAAATGGGTTACCTTTCCCTGGAGCCTTCTCAAGCTACTATGGCAGATTTCCACTCAAATCCTTTGTATTAGAAGGTTCCTGAGACACTCACATTTCAGTTCTGTGGAAAGTACCAGGGTCAAACTACTGGAAAACCTAGGACCCCGGTCACACACCCCACCTACCCCACACTTCCTGCACTGTCCTGGGCAGTCTCTCCCTCCTGAGGGTCTCCACCAACAGCTCAAATCCATATGGTCTTGTTGATCTTAAATCAACCAGCATAGAATAGAAACTTCTCCCTCTCTCTCCCTCCCTCATTCATGCTCATCTTCCTTTAGAATAGTTCCATGGATTTTTTTCAAAGTTAAAGTTAAAGAGAATTTTAAGAATATTAGTTTGAGTCTGTGACAAAATAGGGGAGATATCCCTGAGAATGACTCTTGAGACAGTTATAAATGACTATAACAAAATCAAAAATTTAGAATGGGAAGGGATTCCCCACTGCCACTCTCCTAGCCAGGAGTGAAAACAGGCCCTTCACAAAGGGAGTAACAGGGAGGATGGCCGGGAGGGGCACTGAGGAAAGTGGGGAGTTGAATAAGCCTTGCCATACTGGGAAATGAGACCCACAGGGAAACACAACTCCAATCCCTCCTCAGGCCATAAAGCTTTGCTCACACACCCTCCCCAGCAGCACTTCCCACACACATGTGTAAACAACAGAAAGGGCTCCAGGGAGCCGGGCTCTGAGCAGGAGTGGGAGGGAGATATCAGTCTGAACTCTCCTGGCTTAGGATTTAGGGCAGGTGTCCCTCAGTTTCCTCATCTGCAAACCGTCGTAACTGGAGCTAACAGCTACTGAACCATCTCCATGGCAGACACTGCCAGTTTCTTTATGTGCATTCACTTACTCATTCCTCAAGGCAACCCAATGAGTCAGGTCCTATTATTGGTCCTATTATACAGATAAAGAAACTAAGGTTTGGGGAGATTAAGTCAACAGCCAGAGCTTATATTGTGCACCTTCAGTTCACCCACAAGACTGGCTCTTTTTCTACCTGCTTCCCTGGAGGCTTTTGTGGCAGGACTTGTATCTTATTCCCTTGAAATACAGAATCTTCCTGGACCTTCTCCTTCCATGTTCCATTTTTGTCATCGGTAGACTAGGGATAGAAAGAGGGTAGGTGAGTTTTCTTTGATACTAAATTGGCATTGGCCTATGAGTCAAGTGGAAAGTTAGCCAGGGATATCAACCCATGCATTTGGACAACGCCTTCCCCGTTTTAAGGTTTTCTTCCACACATTCTCTTTTGGGTTTCACAGCAGCCTTCAAATATAAATGAAGCAAGGTTTCGTCATCTATAAAATGAGGGTAACACTGCCTGCCTTACAGGGTTGGTATGAAGAGCGAGCTATTATAGGAGAGCCCCTAGGACAATGTCAGGCACACAGTTTACTCTTAGCAAATGTGAGTTCCCTTCCCAAGTGTAGGAGAGTGATGGCACTGACATGAAGACTGGACTATGCATGATCTCACAACTGTAGTTCCAGCAGCCCAGGCTTCCTCCCTGAAGGCAAGCGTGACTTAGCATCCGGTGCCTCTTCTCTAGACTACCATTCTCTCTGCCTGTTTCTCCTCCTCTCTCCCCACCTCAAGTGCCCCAAAGCTACAAGTTCCAAAATAAATTTATAACATGTTACTGTGCTTTAGGACAAGAACTGGAAAGAAGACTCCATATTTGGAATGGGTAAGGGATGTTTTTGGGGGGATAGGATGCAGAGATCTTCAGGGAGGGAAGGGCTCAGGTCACTGAGGGGAGGAAAGGTACATGGCACCGAAAGACACACAGATGAGTGATGAGCAGCACATGCACACACACACGTATACGTTATTCATGGCCTTGGTAGACCACACATCTGGCAGCAGTGGGTAGTCTTCGCAAATGAGCCCCTGCTCACTCTAGAAAGCTATTCAGGCAACATGCTCCTCTAGGAAACATGCATTTTTAGGGACTTCTGAGAAGGAGCAATTGGGGTTATTATATGCATATAATCATATATATAATATAACTATGCATAAAGACTCCGGTTAAAATGTGGCCAACTGTGCCTGAGGACCAGCCCCCTTGGCTGGCATTTTAGTCCCCATGGCTACCCCTGAGATATCTCCACAGTTCCTTAGGGTACCACAGAGGACACTTTGAAAACCGCAGCCTTAAACCAGAGAAGGAAGAAATGCAAGGTTCTGAAGTTGGGGGTAGGGGGACCACGGTTGACCCTCCAATCACACGATGCAGGCAGTTGCCTGTGCAGCTCCAGAGGGCAGATTGCCTGGTCCTCTACTAATTTGATGGCATTACTGAACCAGAGCTAGATGGTCGTCTCCACATCTCTTGCTTTGTGAAATCCTCATAGACTCCTGCCTTGTTTAGGCCACCACTGTTTGGATTTTCTGTTATATGTAGGTCTGCTTAGGCCCCAGCTGATTCATCATGCTATTATTCCTCCTCTGGCCTCTTGCATCCCAGACTGACCTCCCACTCTGATGCTCTCTCCTTCCCCCGGCCCCATTCATGACTTGACAGCACTTATTCTCTTCCTCCATACAAATCATTCATGATGCCTTCCCTGTCTGACTCACTGCAGTATCCCCAGGGCTCAGATCCATGCTTGGCACACAGTAGGCACTCAATAAATATTTCTGAAGTAGACAAACGAATTATCTCACCAGCCCAGCATTGCTCTCATTATCTGACAGCTGCTCAGCCTACTCTCAAACCCTGACCCCTTGTCCCTCTCCTATCTCATATTTCTTATTGTCTATGAAAGATCTCTATTTGGTTGACCTTGCAACCCTTGCAACAAAACTTGTCCAAAGCAGAGCTTGTTATCTTTCCTCCCAAGCCAGAGCCCATTCCTAGCTTCCCGGTTATTGCTAGCAGCACAATTAGCCTTAGGACCACGCGGTCATTGCTCTTCATTTTTCTCTCTGCTTGGCGTTCACTCCCTCTTTCACTCCTGTCTGTTCTTTCTCAGCAAGGTCTCCTGGTCTCTGCACTCTCACAGTGGTTCCTGATCCAGTCTTGGACTCTGTGCTGGGAGCACCAGTGGGCAGTCTTCCTTCCCACTTTGCACCGACACCAGTCAAGCACAGGTCCTGCCAGTCCCTTGACAGAGAGGGGCTTGAAAGTGAATGTCACAGAGAGCACTCAGTGAGTGTGGGATGAGGGGTGAGTAAAAGACCTCACATCTCCTTTTCCTTGAGAAGGATCCTCGTGTCTATTCTACCTTCTCAATTAATGCAGTCATTCTGAGGACAGACTGGAGGCCCTACTCAATTCATCAAGTTTATTGCATCCCCAAAACCAATCTAGAAACTTTACCACCCTCCACTACCTTTACACCCTCACTCTTTCTCCCTTTCTCTTGATTCTAGGTCACAGCCATTCACCAAGTGGCTTCCACACAACAGCTGGGGAAGGGACCCTGACAGGAATCGCTGCTGAGTTCCACAGCTTTCCTGCAGCGGGCAGAGGGTCCTAGCCTCGTCCACCTACTGGCTTCTCCTGATTCTGTGCTCTCTTGCTTCTCCCTCATCTCTCTCTGGAAAACACTTCAAAGCTTCCTGCTCTCTTCAATGCTGACAGTATGGTGCTATCTCCCAAATAAATAAACGACAATGAAAGAAACAATAACTCTTCACACAGGCAGAGCAGACCATTTTCCTCACCGTCCACCTCCATTGCAAACTCTAATTACCTAATCCTACCAAAGGTGTTTCTCACATGAAGAATGGCAGAGTGGATTTTGCCCACTTTAGAATGCTTTCTAGGTATAACTCTATGTCCCGGATGAGATTTTGGGCCCCCTGCACTCCATACCCCTCAGTCTATTTGTGTCTGATTTATGCAGGGCCGGGAAGCTTCCAAAAATCAAAAATAATTTGGTATTTGGACATATATAGACCTATCTGATGATATTGACAACGTCTTCATGAAAGCCAGATTGCAGTGAGGAACTTCAGGAGATAGATCCCAAGGGAAAAAAGCCACCATTATGAACCAATCTGGAAACAGGACCTAAGCAATAAGTGGAAATGTTTCTGCATAGAATGAGGCCAACACTGCTTGAGCCTCCATGCAGAGAAAAGGTCACGTACATGCAAAGCAAGAAGAGCTGGAACATCTAGGAGCTCAGGCATTCCTGTAAAGCAGTCACAAAGGAAAAGAGAAGCCTTTCCCTTCCCATTCTGTAGACGTTCAGCTAATAGTCGTCCAGATAAAGTGGTGGCACCCACCCTTCAAGTGGCAGCCTGAGCAGAGTGATGATAGGGACACAGACAAGAAGCGAGAGGCGCAGCAAAGAGATTCATGAGAGCATCATGGCAACCCCGGAGCACCACCTGAGATGGCTGGCGGGAGCCACAGGAGGATGGCAGAGAGTGGTGGCCTCAAGTTCCTATCTAAACCTCTCCAGTCCCAGGAGCCAAGCATACAGTTCTTTGTGACATCATTGTACCCACAGGTAGTGAGGTGAAGAAGCATTCAGATTATATAAAGAATCCTCCATTCAAGGTACATCAAGCAAGTCCAAAGAATCATGTAGGAAGTAAAAAAAGACAACAGGCTTGCAAAGCATGGAGCATATTTGCAAAAGCTGAGTATAGACAGTGCAGGTGCTGTTTGGTCAGGATTGGGGGAGGAAGCCAAACTTTGGTGTCCACTCAGCCCATCATGAGCCAACACTCTCCTTGGAGTGATGGAGGATTTGAGTAACTACAAAAACACCGGAAGCCTCAGAGACTGGCAAGTCCAATCCCTCTTTTACACGAATAAGCACCTGGGCTTTCCACAAAAGAAAATAATTAGAAGTAGCATTTGGGTGGCACATCGCAGAAGGCCCCCACACACAGCAGATCACAGAGGGCCCCACATACTTTAGCCTGAATGATTCTCACACTACCCCCCATGAGATTGTGCTGTCCCCACTGTAAAAGCAAAGAAATAGAGGTTTGACAATATTAAATAAAGTGCCCAGGGTCTCTTGGCTCCACTGCACACCATGCTCTGGGAAAGAGGGAAGGAACGGGAGGCAAGGGCTGGTGGGTTATGCAGAGGACAGCTTGGTGAGATATTGCAATCGGTAGTTCAATACATAGTATGCATATGAAAACATGAGATATTAATAAATATCATCAAACACAAGTTGTGTAGGTTTTTAAGAACTGGATAATCTCATGAAATAGTGGGAAAATGTAAGATTCCAGAAAATTCAGAAAATATATGGGCCAGTGTTTGGTGTACATCAGAGTTTATTGTAATTATAGATGTGAAGATTCTACTCATAAACTACTGAATCAGAATTTCTGGGTCTCCTTGTACTCAACAAGCTGCCCAAGTGATTCCGCTGTGTGTGAAAGTTGGAGAACTAGGGATTTCGGTTATAGTTTAATTTGCAATAATCAAGACAAATAACGAACGGCCTTGTAAACTCCCACATTCACTGGTTGCCATCATGTCTCTTTCTGATAATAATAGTGAATCCACATGAGTACTTACTCTCTGCCATTTATGTATATTCTGATTGAATTTTCATAAGAACTTTGCAAGTTGAGTATTATTATCTTCACTTTATAAAAACAGGGCCTAATGTTCAGAGAGATGGAGTGGCTTGGCTAAATCAACATTGTTAGTGTGTGGCAAAGCTGGCTCTGCACCAGGTCTGCCTGTCTCCAAGCCTGTGCTCCCTCCATCGGAGCCAGGACACACCACCCCTCCTCCTTTGCATGAAGTTGGACCCAGGGCTGTGCTGGGAGGTTCAGATTAGTCTCATAACTTCAAAAGTGATGAGCACGATTCACAAGTGTGAACACTTATCTATCATTGCAGCAGCAAATAAGAACTTTTGAGAAGCTGGAAACCAAAGTTGAGTAGCATAGGTAGCCTCCAAAAATTCTAGAAGAAACAGAGAGCATGTCTGTGAAAGAATTATGAAAAATTAGACAGGGAGTTTGAGGGATAACAGAAGATGGAGAAATGGAGGCTGGCTTGAGAAACGTAAGTAGCCTAGATCTGGAATCTGGGAAGAAAGGGAGTGAGGGGCTACAGTGGAAGGTGCTACAGAAGGGAAGCTTGGTGAAAGGGGAAAGAAGGAAACTTTCAGATGAAAGGATTCAAGGATAAGCCTGCTGTGAGGGAGGCGGGGAGAATGAAAGCAAGAGCAGAGACAGAGAGAGAAATCAAATCAAGCCGTAGATTTAAAACTAGTAAACCAGGCCGGGCGCGGTGGCTCACGCCTATAATCCCAGCACTTTGGGAGGCTGAGGCGGGTGGATCACGAGGTCAAGAGATCGAGACCATACTGGTCAACATGGTGAAACCCCATCTCTACTAAAAATACAAAAAAATTAGCTGGGCGTGGTGGTGCACACCTGTAGTCCCAGCTACTTGGGAGGCTGAGGCAGGAGAATTGCCTAAACCCAGGAGGTGGAGGTTGCGGTGAGCCGAGATTGTGCCATTGCACTCCAGCCTGGGTAACAAGAGCGAAACTCCGTCTCAAAAAAAAAGAAAAAAAAAAACTAGTAAGCCTTTAGAGAACCATTGTGATCTAACAGTTCTTAAAATTTTGATCTCAGGATCTTTTTATACTCTAGAAAATTAATAAGCTGGCTGAGCACGGTGGCTCATGCCTGTAATCTCAGCACTTTGGGAGGCTGAAGTGGGTGGATCACCTGAGGTCAGGAGTTCAAGACCAGCCCGACCAACATGGTGAAACCCCGTCTCTACTAAAAATACAAAAATTAGCTGGGCATGGTGGTGGGCACCTGTAATCCCAGCTACTTCAGAGACTGAGACAGGAGAATTGCTTGAACCCAGAAGGCAGAGGTTGCAGTGAGCCGAGATCATGCCATTGCACTCCAGCCTGGGTAACAGAGTGAGACTTCATCTTAAAAAAATTACTGAGCTGTCCAAGATCATTTGTTTATGTGAATTATAGCTCTTAGTAGATATCAGCTAACAAATTAAAACTGAGACATTTTTGGAATATATACTTGTTTATTTTTAAATAGTAATAAACCTATTCATGTTAAAATTGATGAAATATTTTCATGGAAAATAACTGTATTTTCAACAAAAAGTGAGCTGAACATCATTATTATACACATTTGCACGTCTCTTTACTGTCTGGATTAATAGAATAAAAGCTGGATTCTCATATCTGCTTCTGCATTCAAAGTGTCATAATATGTTGTGTTAATTGAAGTACATTGACTAAAATCTGACTTCACACAGATATGTGATTGGGAAAAGGAGCAGTATATTAATCACCTTTTCAAATAATTGTGGACAGTCTTCTCTGATACTACCTCAAAATTCAACAAATGGTAGTCTCCTAAAGACTAGTTTGAATGTAGAATCGGAAGCCACATAACTGAAATTTTTGTACCTTCTTACTTAAAAATGCATTGATCTATCTTGCACCTTGAGTGGATCATTCACCCATGCATGATTTGTAACATCATGCACTGGTCACTTGGAAAATGTTGGTTCACTGAGTTACAAAGATCTTCCAAATACACAGTAAAAAGCCCCACTGTATACTTGGGGGTAAATAAGAAAGCAAAGGCAAACGACCTTGAAACAGCATTGGCCTCCCAGACACCCTGAAAGGATCTCAGAGAGTCAAGGAGTCTCAGGCTAACACCTTGAGAATTACTGCTGTGGTGTACAAAGAGTGTCCTGAACTGGGAATCAGGCAAACCGCGTGCTGTATCAGATTCACCTTTCATCAGCTTGGGCATGTCCCTGAACTTCTCTGAGCCCTGTCAGACAAGTTAGACCACTCACTATTTCTTAACAACTCCCCATGAATTCCCCCATCCATGCCTTTCTCTACAGTGCCTGAGATGGACTCTTCTCTGCCCAGTTCTCCAACTGCCACCTGCCAAATGTACCCCTTCTTGGAGGCCTAGCCGCTAGCCACCATGATATATTCTCTATTCCCGCTCTTCAGACGCATCTCTCCTTCTTAGGTCCTTTACTGACTGTGTTTGGACCTCTCCTGGGAAATCTTATCTCACTCTGCCCTCAGAGTTAAAATGACCAGAATCCTTGTCTGGCACCCCACCTCTCCCTCCCAACTGGATTCTCAGTCTCTGAAGAGCAGAGACCACCAAATCTTGTTCACATCTGTGTCTCCTAGCCCAACGCCTGACACAGAGTAGGCACCTGGTGGAAGCGAAATTAATTGGTTACCATGTTTCAGAAAGATCTATCTGTAGAGTTTAAATGGATATTTATGGGAGAACAGGCTGGGAAGAGGTGACTGGGAGGTGAAGGGAGAGGAATGGCGGTAAAGGGAAATAATGAGAAAACTGATGGAAGGGGCCTGAGGGGAGAGGTCAGAGTGCACACCTATGGGCTAAAGAGACAGAGTGTGATGGGGGCACAGTAAGAAGATAAGAAGGGCATTTTGTGATGGACTTAGAGGATGGGGAGGGGAGTGGGATGCTTACGGAATGGCATTCCTTTGGACTAAGACACTAAAGAATACTTGGGATGAAAATCAGGAGACACTGGGTGGAGGATGACTGCTTATTTGAATGAGGGGCACGAACAGAGGTGCTAGGAAGTCAACCCCATTCCCTCTGCACACAGTGTCAGGGATGCCATTGGATCTCCTGTGTGGGGCTCCCCAAGAACCGCCCTCCCAGGCAACCCTTGCCAGCTCCCACACATCTGGTAAGGAGCAAGCCTGCATGAAGCACAAGTGGAAAAGAGTAAGACACTCAAACCCTCTGTCTTTTTCCCTTCAAATATTTGCGGAGGGAGTGTGGCAGGGGCTCAGGGACTGCGGTGCTTATTGCTCACACTACATTAAAATTCAGATTGGCTTGTGCAATATCCCTGGCATAACCGCTCTGTGCTGATAATTTTATAACTCTTAATATCAAACAAATTGCCTCTTCACTGAGACAGTTTAATGTGACGGGGGCCGTGCCCGCCACCTTCTTCACGCCGGCCCCATAAAGATCACCGTTCTGCTACTGGGGACAGAGGAGCTATGAATTTACTGTCAAAAATATGACTGCATTATGCAGAGTAAATCTTGGACTGTATTAAAAGGATCATGGTGTTTTAATTTCTTTTCTCTCCCCATACACCCACCACCACAGCTTTTTTTACTAATAAAACATGGCGGGGGCCTCCAGGTTGAATCATCTATGAATCTTTTTTTTGGCCTAGGTCCCTGTTTTTGTCATATTCATGCCTCTTCTTTAGTCATCAATAGATACCTTTGGCTCCACCTTATATTCAATAAATGCCCCCTCTTTCCTTCATAATATGGGAGAGCAAAAGATTTGAATGGATTTTTCTAGAAAATCCCCACCATACTTCAACTTCAGGGTCAACAGAATCTTCTCTTGTTTGGATAAATTTTACCCTAATGGCATCTGGGGAGTAGAGAGAACTATAGTTGAACATTATACTCTTCATCCTGAGCTCATTCCATCAATGGCTCCCTTTATTACAAAGATATGATTTCCCATGTAATTGGGAAAAATAAACTGTTTTTATTGAACAATCAGTTCTCTCTTTCATTTATAAATCAAGGACCTAGAAAGATGCCAGTCAGAGCAATCCGTTTGAGATAGTACGTATTCCCAAATTGGGTTGTTATAAATCAACGCAAAGCAAAGAAATCTGACATTTTTCTATTCCAAGATACTTTACTGTAGGTAATCAGTCCTTTCCAAATACTGAACATAGTTTGTGAACTCTACCCTACCACCATTACTGCTCCAGAGAGCCACTCAGAGACCCAGGATACCAAAGTTTAGAACAAGTGAGTAAGGTGTCCTCCAAGAAATACATCGATTGGAGAAGCATGTCAAGAGAAGTCTCAGTACATTTGCAAGTACGTATGTAAGTGCTGATGGCAGCACGAATGCAAAGAACAAATGATCAAAGTGTTTTACATCATCTTCCAGCCTTCCTAGACCACACACTCCAGACTAACAGACAGACAGATATACAAATGGACATCAGTCACACATCCTTGTTTTCAAGGCAGGGAGGAAAGCTCTCACTTAAAAAGTACCCAGTCACTTTAAAGTGTTACCTGTGTGAGGTCACATAAGGTCACATAATTGTAAATGTTTTTCTCTGATACCTTTATACCTCAAATCCTCCTTTTCTTCTCTACTTATATAATACTTAGGATGACTCCACCATTTTCAAGTTTAATATTTTAATACACTTTGAAATTGATATCCTCACATAACATACTTAACACCAATCAGAAGCAACTTCACCCATTAGTATAACTTGACACACATTTGTTTTGCAAATGTTTTAAAAAGATTCAAACTGAATAATCCTTTTCTTTAAATATCATATATTTTTTGATTCTTATGACTGAAGCCGTATCCAACTCCTTTGCTTCCAGAACATTCTCAGATTGCCCTGGCTTGCAGAACCAGTGACCTTTGAAAATCTACAAAGTTCTAGAAAGGCTGATCCAAGCTAGGAACTCAGACCAGGCCCTGTAGAATTGTCAACTATTAAAATATGTTACATCTTATGCTTATGAAGCCAGGAAAAAGCATAAATCACTATTTTTATAACTGACTGCTATGGTCTGAATGTGTCCCCCAGAGTTCAAGTGTTGGAAACTTAATCTCCAGTGCAACAGTGTTAAGAGGATGGATATTTAAGGGTTATTGGGTTCTGTCCTCATTAATGGATCAATGGTGCTATCATGGCAGTGAGGTTAGTTATTGAGTGAGTGGGTTTCTGATTAAAAGGATGAGTCTGGCTCCCTTTCTCTCTTGCTCCTTCCTGCTCTCTTGCCCTTCCTTCTTCCATCACAAGATCATGATGCAGCAAGAAGGTCCTCACCAGACACAGCCCCCAACCTTGGATTTTCCAGCCTCTAGAACTGTAAGAACAAAAAAAATCTTTTCTTTATAAATTACTTGGGCTGTAGTATTCTGTTATAGCAACAGAAATCAGACTAAGGCACTGACTATGATAAAAATGGGATGAACTGAATAACGCAAAAGTTAGGAAATCTTGACAATAGTAAAAATTTAGAAACAATCAAAATGAACAAAAATATGTGCATTGCTAAAAAAAAGTCATCCACAGAGCATACAAATCTACAATAAAACACTGTAACCACTTAAAATTTTGTTTTAGAAGAAATATTTAATATGGTATAAAAAGGTATTTACAATTTAACATGGAATGAATAAAGCAGGTCAAAACAATGTTTACAATATGACCCTGTATTTTAATACTTCTACATTTTGAGATTTAGAATAAATCTATAGCAGAATCACAGGTGATTTTATTTTCTTCGTGTTGCTTATCTCTGTTGTCTTAATGTTTGATGGGGAAAAACAAGTGTATTGCTTTCAAAATAAGAGGGGAAAAAAGTAGTCTGGAAAACTGTTTTCATTGCACATCTGTTGGAGTTAAAAAATGAGCCTAGTTAGTTCTTATAACACTTTCTTGTATTCATGTATCTCAACAAATAATACTTATGGCCTAAGGTAAGCTAGCCCTCTGGTACTGCAGAAAAACCAAAGGCCCACTACCTGCCCTCTGATGACTTACAGTTCTGCCACCCAGAGAAGCAGAAAACTTCAATCCCTGCCTTTGAGGTGAGACATGAGGGCTCACCTCTGCCAAGGGCCTCTGAGGCCTCCACAGCCCCTTGGACTGACATTGGAGCCAGCACTGCCTCCCGTACCCTGAGGGTACCTGGGACCACCGCCCCCTCCCGACCCCGCCCGCATGAAGGCTACTTAGGTCCCAGGGGATCAGGGTGTGGCTGAAGTAGCCTGGGCCTGCAGCTCCTTCCCAAGTCCACTTTCCCATCCAGACAGCCTGTCCCACTGTCCTTGGACACCCACCTCGTCACACTCCTCTGTTCCTCCCCTTCCAATCCTCTCTGTCCGATGTCTTCCAGGCTATCTCCAAAGAAACCTGCGGCTCCACCCCCAATCTGTTGCTTGTGCCTTACTAAAGGTTTCTGCCCTTTTCAGCGCCACATCCCAGGGAAGGAAGAAACATGCTCCAGGGCTGCAAGTTCTTCTTTGAGGGGAGGAAGTTCCCTAGAGTCTGCAGCAGATGGGGGAGGCCCCAGTGGAGCGCACGTGGATGCATTTCTGGGAGGAAACCAAGTACCATCCGCTCTCGCTCGCTCCCATCCAGTGTTTTCTTCCCCCAGTGAGTCTCTTAATTTTGCTCATTTATCTTAAAGAGTTCCGTAAGCGCCGTGGGCTCTGGTGGGGAGTGGGGGGGCACACGGGGCCTCCGACACCCGACCCCCACGCCTGCCTCCCAGAGGAGCCATCCAGCGCGGACCAAATCTCATTTTCCTACAAATAGTTTGTCAGAAGCAGCAGGGCAAGTAATAAATCACAGAGAGCGAGAGCGGAGAGGAAAGGGGGGAGGCTGGCGAGGGGAGGGCGGGGCCGAGGGGGCGGAGGGAGGGTTGGCGGCGCAGATGGAGGAGCGCGCGGGAGGGTGCGAGCGGCGGGGAGGGGCGCAGACTAGGGAGAGACAAACGGAAAAGGAGGGAAGGAGATCAAAGAGACAAAGAGAGGAAAACATGAGGGAGGATGAGAAAGGGAAAAAGAGCCAGGAGAGTCCAGAGAAAGGAAGCCAAAGGAGAGGGAGAGACTGAAGAGAGGAATGGAAAAGACTGGAAAAGATAGCAAGGGGTGGATCAGGAAGCAGAGAAGGGGAAATAAAAGGAGGGGAGAAAATAAATCCAAAGAGGATGCTAAAAAGGAGGAAGGAGAGAGGTCTGGTAGAGAGGCAGACTCGGGAAAGGAACGTGAGCGAGGCGGTGCTCCATGTGTCCTGAGCCCTCTCTGTGCCCTAAGCCACAGGGGTGTGCCGCTAGTCTGACTCCCTGACCCCCTCCTCCCCACCCTTATCCCTGCTGCCTGCTCCCGGTGGACTGCAGGATGCAGGTAAGGATGGGGTCATCTTGGTCCACTGTTAGCCAGCCTAGAGAGACAGTCATTGCAGTGTGTGTGTGTGTGTGTGTGTGTGTGTGATGGAGACAGGAGACAGGGAGGGAACCTGCATACCAGCTATTATGATGAAGACAGGCATCCTTAAGCAGGCTGCTTCACTCTTCTAAGCCTCAGTTTTCTGATCTAGAAAATGGGAACAATAATCTCTCTTTGCAGGTGTGAGAGAATTGAAAGAGATGACCCACAGGAAAAGCATCTAGCTCACAGTGCAGGCTGCTGATTAGGAAATGCAGCCTCCCTTGAGTTTTTGTGTGGGTGAACCTGGCTCCTGAGGCCCCAGGTGGGGGTGCCAGGCTTCAGGATCTGCACACTGCCTCACCACCCCCGCAGCCTGTGATCCCAAGCCAGGCACTCTGATCTGGCAGCTGTCAACACAAGCACACTCCAGTGCTTTCTGCTTTGCCGTTGGCCTCCTTCAGGAAGCTTTGAACACTAGTGAGATCATCACTGTCAAACTCTCCGGGCTTCTGGTGCAAGGGCAGTCAGATAAGGAGGAATATGAGGTGCCAACTCTCCACTTTCGTCCCCAGCCCTCAGCCTCACCCTGCTGACCTCTGGCTCCTGCTTAGCTCAGGAACTGTGGACTCAGAACAAAGTTTGACGTTCTGCTTCTCCGATTCACTCCTTTCTCCTTCCTGATTACTGGCATGGAGCCAGGCACTACAGGATGGAAATCAGGTAACTTTACAGATGGGAGGAATGAAGTGGTGCTTGTAGGGGCCTATGCTGTGCTGGGAGCCAATGTAAACTGCATGAGGACAGGGATCTTGTCTGCATGGCCCACAGAACTACCCTAGCACAGTGCTGGCATAAGTTGAGCTCATGAAATGAATGAGTCATTTGATATTGTGAATATGCATTCACTTATTCATACCTTATGACTAAAGAAAACAAGCTGTCATTCCATTTTATGGAAAGGGCAACTGAGACACAAAATTACAGGCAGGAAGTGATCAAACTGGGTGTTGAATCCAGAGCAATCTGTCTCCAAAGCCTGTGTTCCTTCCACTGCAGCCCATGGCCTCCAGGCGTCCTGCCTGTTGATGCCTGAGGCACCAGAGAATTAGGAATGGCAGAGACCCAAACCCGTGATTCCTGCTGGACCTTCTCCCTACCCTCCAGATCCTGGAGAGGGCATCCCACAGAGCCCTCCATTCATTTCTGGGCTCCATGCCATTGGGATTGTCTTCCAGCTCTGGACTTTAGGCTATGCCACTTTCAGACCTTCAGCCCCAGCCCCCTGCCCTGCTTGGGACTTTGAAGATGAGGTCACATACCTCAGATCTTCTCTCACCTCAGCTCTCTGGATCCCAGCCATACCTGCTCTGCCCCCTCCCCTCTAACCCTCCAGCAACATGGGCTTCCTTTGGGGACCTCATGTCCAACCCTGACAAGCAGCAGAGCCCAGGGAAAAGAGAACCAGGTTCTGCTCTCCTGCCATGTACCAGCTAGATGACTTTGGGCAATTCTTTTCACCTCTCCAGGACTCAGGTTTCTCAACTGGAAAATGGGGATTTTAAAAAAAATCCATGCCTAATTCCCAAGGCTGTCATGAAAATGGATTAAGGCAAAAGCTGTGAAGTGCTTTACACATGAGAAAGCCTCCTATTCTTCACTTTCTTCTGATGGCAGACCCCCAGCTCTCCTTCCCAGGGTTCTTGCTCTCCCGGCACAATGTACCCTGAGCACTGCAGGTGCCTCTACCATCTTCGCTTCATGCAGAACCATGACATGTCGCCATTTAAAACCCAAAAAAGAGCCTCACAAGGGGCATAATAAAGCAATGGCTAAGAGCTCCAGCAAGAGTAAAAATTCAGCTCTCCAAATTTTAGCTCATCCACTTACTAGCAGGGTTAACTTTGAACAATCATGTTACCTCTCTAAGCTTCAGTTTCCCCATCTAAAAAGTGGGATAATAATACCTGTCTTACCAGGTAGAGAATGTGTATGTAGCACTAGGGACATACTAAATGCTCAATAAATGGCTACTATTGTTATCTCCTCTAATTTTATTCTCGACTCTTGAAAAATGAATCCATTGTCAGACTTCATAGCTTGTCACCTCTTTCTCTATGGTTTCAGTGTCAGTTCCTTGGTGCATATCCTTGTTTTCCCCTCCTTCAGTGATGACCACAGCCTCTTCCTGCCCTCAAGCCACCCACCGCATTCTGTTTTGACCTTATCACCACCATGGGTTCCCAGGGAGCCAGACCACAAGAGGAAGAGGGGACACAGAGGAAGGGAGGGGACCTGCCCAAAGTCACAGGGGTGCTACACTGGCAGAGCCACTTCTAGGCTCATGGAGCCAATCATTTGGATTGTCTCCACCCAACGCCCCAACAGGGATCGAATTCCTTAAAGCCCAAGACTAGCTCCCCTTGTGAATACCCTCCTTTCCAAGTCCTTTACAAGGGTGCTCTTGTGGCCTGGACTCCCTCTGCCAATGTCTTTCCCAGCCCATCTTTTCAGCCCCTTCTCATTACTGTCACTCTCCACTTCCTTGACTGTCTTTCCCCACCAGTAAGCTTTCTCCCACATGATTCCTTCATAGTTTGTTCATGCATGAGCCAGGCCTCATACTGGCTACTGGGGGGACACAAGAGTCTGAGGCACAGTCATTCCCCTCAGAGAACTCCAGTCTAGTGGGTGCCACATGCCCAGTTAAACTCCCATTCTAACTTTGCAGCTCAAGCTGTCTTGTCAGTCCCTGAAGCCCATCTTCCTCCACGAAGCTCTCCCAGATTGGCTGACTGACTCAAGACTGCTTCCCAAATCCTCTCAAAGGGCACCATTCCTCTTTGGAAACTATATGCATGAGATATTTTAATCTCCTTTTTAAAACTGCACCTCCCTCTTTGTTGATATAATATATATGGCTGACACTTTAGAGTCCATTTTCAAAATACATACCATCTTGTCTGTGTTTCCTGAATGTAAAAGTTCTTGTCACTCTCTGGATTGCACTTGAAACCCCTAGAGGTAGATATCTCAGTTCTGTGTGAGTCTCAGGGTATCAAGGCCCAGAGGAGGGGGCAGCCAGGGCTGCCTTTAGAAGGAGAGGAAAGGCACCCACAGAGCTGCCAGAGCCATGCAGATGCCGTTGGATGAGAAGATGAAGTGCTGTGGATGTTAGAGAAGGAAAAATCCACTTCTGGTTATGGAGAATCCAGGGATGCACCCATCACTGAGAATCAGCTCAAATACTATGCCCAGCAGGGCAGCTTCTCTGTTACCCTAACTGCATTTGACTTTCTAAGGAAACACCCCAGTTTCCCTGGACTCTCTTTGTGACAGTGGATTCTCTATGGGAGTTTAGGACAGTTATATTTCTCCACAGCTTTACTTTCTCTCCCTATAACTCAATTTGGCAAATTCCTCCTGAAAAGAGGGCAGATTCTATCAACTTTGGAATCCTCTCCCTCCACAACATCCCCCTAATGTCATGCCTTGTACTAAGTAGGTGCTCAATAAATGTTTGAAGAAGGGAAGAAAAAAGAAAGGGAAAGAGAGAAAGGAAGAAAGAAAAGAGGAGGTAGAGGAGAATAGAGGAGAGGAAGAAGGGATAGAAGGAAGATGGAAGGGAGAGTGGAAGGAAGAAGTGAAGGGAGGAGCATTAAGCACATGCCCACAGGTGGAAGCAGTCCCCTATTAATTCAGGGCTCTTCTCCGTGCTCTTGCAGTGCCAACAAGGGGCCCTGGGAACAGATTTGATTTCCTACTGTCACCCTGGGGAGAGATCCCCTGTCTCCGTAGCACCCTGTGTGGAAACCAAGACTTTATGGATAGCACTGAATATGTGTTTCCAATGAGAAGTAACAGCTGCAAACTCATTTGGATGATTAAGATGGCTCAGATCAACAACCTTGAGCAGGATCCAGTAAAATAAAAAAATCTGTCAGCACCACTACCGCCTTTCAGAACAGGAGGTTGCCAGGCAGAGGGGAAGTGCCAGCAGCCAGGGTCCACTGGCCCAGGTGCATCTGAAGCATCCAGGTGAGAACACAGCCGCCAGATGGCAAACACATGGTGACGGCTGGGAGGTCCAGGGGCTTTGCACCTTGTCCAGGGGTAGGGAAAATGCAGTCTACTGAAGTGTGAACCAAATGGAAATGTATTCTCACATTTCTCTTCCTTCTTCTGAGACATGGTAGATCTTGGATTCCCATACCAGTTTCTCCATATCAGGGTAGGAATTTGTCCCACATGCAGGGATGAGCCAGCCCCAGGAAGAGCAGAGGGCTGGACCAGAGCTCCTTCAAGCTGATGGCATGACATTGAGATGTTTGTCCTAATCTGTAAAACCTATTTTTCCCGCTCAAGGTGGTACCATGTTGCAGCTTGTCTATACAGACTTTCTAAATAAAATTTGGAAAGTTTTCTTTTTTTTTTTTTAGAAAAAATCTTAGACTGCAGCTCTTACTATTTCTACTCAACACAAATCCTTCTCCCTCTCCACATGCATCTGGTCTTTCCTTAAGTGTTGCTAACCACATGAGAGTCTCCTCTGCTCTGAAACTCACTCTGCCCTCTGTGTCAATGACATGGTTACTCTTCATCACAGCTTTCCAAAAAATCATCAGCCATGCACTCAATCAGCAGATCTTTTATTGAGAACATGCTATAAGCAAGGCTACAGGAGAAACAAGATAGATCACACAGTTCCTTTCTTTAAGGGGCTTCTCTCCAGGATAAAGAATTTAAACAAACCAGTAAATCATTATAATATAGTATCCTGCATTTCATACACATAAGGCACTATTATGAATGTCAAAGTTGATCAAAATTTTAAAGGTCATATAGCCTTTAAAATATCCAGTTCCTCACAGGGGACCTTACAAATCCCATCACAACATCGTCTTTGCACCCAGCATTTGGAAGGCCTAAGTTTTGTGATTATGGAAAGAGATCAGAGCCTCTTGATGGAATTATTTAGGAGACATGCCTGCTCTTCTTGGTGTTTCCATGTCTCTCTCAATCCTGCTGAACATTTGAATCCAGGGTTTAGCCTCTCCAGGCCTCAGTTTTCTCCTCTGTTAACCGAGAGGGTTGGACTCCATGGCTTCTGAGTCCCTTCCAGAGCTAACATTTTATGATCTATGATTAAGACTGAGATGACATTGTTGAGCCTGCTGTCCAGAGAGTGACCCACCAACTTTCATAAAAACAATCATCATTAACCTATGTTAATTGGTCAATAAAACCATCACAATTTTATAGCGTGAAACCTGAGACCTGCTGAGATCAACGCTACTGGTGAGCCAAGTGGATGTTCAGCCTTAGAAACGAAATTGCTGACTGCTAACCCCAGTGTCATATTAGTCAAAGTGACATAGACTCAAACTTATTCTGGTTGAAATAAAAATAGCTGATGGAGAAACTGAAGGGCACGTAAAACAATATTAGGGCTGGAGGAACACAGGTCAATCAGATTGCAGGGGCTTCTTGGAGTAAGGACTGGCATAAATGAATCCAGAACTATGTTCTTCTCCCCTTAAAAGACCTCCATCATAACCACACTAGAACCCAGGCAACCTGGGGTCAGCGAATTAGGGCTGGACCCTCCCATCCTTTCTCAAGTTTAATCTGCTCATTATTTGTCCCATCTTGGATTTGGGAATCATCTCTCATTTCTGATTCCCCACTTTCCCCTTAGACTTGATAGAATTCTGCTGATCTTTTAGGCTCACCCTCAAGATCTTTCTATTTTTATACTGCCCTGGTCATAATAAGAGTTATCAAGTGCACCACCTACTATGTGCCAGATGATTGTTGTATTTTATCTCAGTAAATCCTTACAACAATTCTAGGAGATTGGAACTTTTCTCACCAAAATTTTATACTAAAGGAAACTGAGGCTCGGAGAGTTCAGATAACTTGCCAAGGTCACACACCAGTAATTAGTGGAACCAGGATTGAAATCCAGGTCTGCTTGCTTCCGAAACTGTTTTTCTAACATCTAGACACCTGCCTCATTCAGCCCCTGAGCCAGGTCTACCCTAGCACCCCTCAAGGAAGAATGAGATAGTCACACTGTGAATTATCAGTAATTTCACCTTGTCCAAGAGGAGTAACTAAATGTTGACAAGGGCAAAGTGGGGGTTGAAAGCTGACCTGACCTTGTCCTAATCTGTAAAACCTACAGATTCGGTGCTCAATAAATGTTTGAGGAGGGGAATAAGGAAGGAAGGGAAAGAGAGAAAGGAAGAAAGAAAACAGGAGGTAGAGAAGAATAGAGGAGAGGAATAAGGGCCAGAAGCAAGATGGGAGGGAGAGTGGAAGGAAGAAGTGAAGGGAGAGGCATGAAGGACATGCTGGCAGGTGATTTGCATTTGAGTAGAAAGACAGAGACCACAGACAAAAACCAAGAGAGACAGATGATGAGTTTGGGAATCAGGGAGGTCAAAGGAGCGGGACACAGTGCAGGTGAGAGCAGAAAGCCTGAGAAATCAATTCAGGACATGTGAGCCTGCAGTAAGAAGTGGCTTTTAGCACAAAGCATATCCTGCCAGGGAGAGAGAGTTTCACTACAGATGCTGCATGTGGCTGGACAAGCAAAATCCTTGAAGGTCAACCACTCAGCTTCCATCATCCTGTGTCATCTATGCCAGGAAGGTTTCCAGACCAGTACAGAAAGCCAAAGTCACTCTAGTTAGAGCTATAGACCCTGTATAGTAACTACCAGGTTTTTAAAAAAGTATACATGTAGACTTACAATCTATACACCTACCATCTTCTCACTTATGAAGACAGCAAAACAATTGCCATAATGTTCCAAAAGTCAGCCCTCAAATGTGAGTTGAAGCCAGTTATGGTGTAGAGCACCTGTAATCCTAGCTACTTCAGAGGCTGAGGTGGGAGGATTGCTTGAGTCCAGGAGTTTGAAGCCAACCTGGGAAACATTGTGAGACTCCCATCTCAAAAAAAAAATTAGATAAGCAAATAACTTGTCAATATAATGTAAGGAGACTCTGCTTTGAGAAAACGTGTTATACAAATGTACAAGTGCATCAAACTTGGTTCTGGAGGAAGGGATTCTTCAGGTTACCTGTAGGTTTTCAGTTGCCCAAATTCAACTTAGACATGAGTTTTCTAGAACACATCTATTGTATAAAGTGATGATGATTTGCAGGTATACAACCCTAGAAAGCATTGCCAGCAGCCACACTGTGATCATCTGCCCATGCTACTGAAGGTTTCTCTTTAACTTGGTATAGCCGTCAGTAGTCATTCTTGCTGTTGTGGTATCACTAACCAGAAACACTCCAGAAACATATGTTAGCAAGTTAAACAAGGACATGACTGGTTATTATGTACATATTTAATTAACACTCCTATTTGTGTAAGACATAATATGGTGTTATATGCCTATTCTAAATGCTTGATTAGCAAAACATAATATTGTTAATGTTTTAATGAAGGATAATACCATGGCCTTTCCCAAGCACTCACATTGAACAAAGTCCCTAATATGTGAGAAATGTTAACTAAGAGCCACAGGCTTCCCAAGCTGTGAGGACTAAATCCAGCTCTGGTTCTTTTGAGTTGTAAGATGTTGCTTAAATCGCTTCACCTCTGAGCCTTGGTTTCCTCATCTGTACCTTCTGAAGGAGACCTACCCCTGAAGCTCCGCCCTCCCCATGCTTTGCTCCCGTCTTGGAGAGCCACTTCCTCACCATGCAGCCTCTGAGCCTGCTGCCCACTCTGCCTGGTTCACTGTTCTCCTTTTTTAGCCCACACAGCTCCTGTCACCCTCAGGTCTCTGTGCAAGCATCAGCTCCTCGAGAAGCCTCGCTGCAGAAAGGATCAAGTCAAATCCTTCCATCATCATTCACATTTTATGGTATTTATCACCGATGCAGATTTCTGTGCATTTGTGTAATGATTTCATTCATGTTTATCTCCACCAGTGGACTATAGGCTTCTGAAAAGAGACACTGTGTCTATTTGTACTCACCACCATGCCCCAGAAACCACACCATAGTGGGAGCTCAATTCATGTGTCTTGGGTGAAGGGGAAGCATTAATCAATCAGTTGATATAAAATAGAATGACATCCACCTGAATCATCATCATCATAAAAAAAGAATAGCTGACTCCCATCCTTACTGCACCCTCCCCCAATACATGACCCTGACCTTCAGGAACATATCATCTCGAATTATGAACACCTGATCTTACAAGTGTCTCATTCCTTCTGCCAGCTGCCAGCCACCCACCACCCACCACTGATCTACTGAGCCAGAGTGTCCTGAGTGAATAGCACCCTTAATGGCAGGCGCAGATAACTATCTGCCTCCATGCTTATTCTCCACTAATTCCTTTTTTTCCCTGAATGAATATCTTGTCCTTCTTCCCTCTTTGCCTCTGTCTTTCGGGATCAGCAGAAGACCCTAAACCATTTTATTTAACAAATCAGCTACTGGTTAGTATCTTTAAAGAAATCTGTGCATTTCCTTCCTTCCCTCTCGCTTTGCTTTTCCCCTCTCATCATTCCTCTCACCGTATTCTCCCTCTAGCCATTCCATTTGTGAGCCAAAAATCGACCTTACTCATGACTGATAAATGCAAGAGCAGTGCTCAAGTGATCTGTCTGAATCAATGAGAAGGAAGGTGGAATTAGATGTCATAAAGAAATGGTGCCACCAACCTAGAAAGTCCTTGAACATGCCACATCCTTCTCCAGTGTCCCCTCAAAAGTTTACCCCTTCAACATCCCTTAATTGATTCCCTTTCTTCAAGAGGTCAGTATTCAGGGTAAATGCAAAATCTGGTATAGTCAATTTTCAGATTGTTTAATTACTCACACAGCAACAATATTATATGCTTGTTCATCTGATTGAATGCACAGATGTGCAGGGTCTCAGCTGTACCATGAGTGGCTGATTAGGGAACTCTAAGGACAATTTACATTATTGTTTCTATGCAAAAGGTGTGGACTCCTGAGCTCCTTTGTAATTTTCATCTTCTCTTCTGAGAGTTGTAAGCAATCTGGTAATCATGGAGAAAGATCTCTGCATTGGAGATAAAATCACCCAAATTTTAAAGAATGCTGGCAATGGCCTGAGAATGCCCGGTCTTTGCTTTAGGATCTAGATGGAACTCCAAGACATCTGACCTGGAACAAGTTCTCAGCAGCATGGGCCCCAGGATCCAGAGTAAATGAGGTTCATGCAAAGTCTGCAGCAGCAACAGCAGCAATCCTTTGCAGAACTCCATTTCCACCACACTGAAGGTATCTGCTATGCCTGGGCCCTCTTTCTGCCTGTCTTTCTGATAATGCTGTGGTTTTCCTCTCTCACCAACCAACCATCAAGGGAGCCTGCAGTTATAAGATCATAAAAATCACAGAAGCAGCAACAACAGCAGCCATCTTTCATGGAGCATCTCCAAGTGTGTGCCACATCCTTTGCAAACACTGTCAAACAACTTGCAGATGACAGGATATAAGCTAAATGACAGAGACTGAGTCAGGGAGCTGAGATCTGAATATCTCCGGCAGTCCTCTTTCCTCTAAGCCCCTGCATCCTCTGTCCATTCTCAGTTCTGGGAACTGACGTGAGTGTGTCTGGGTTCCTGATCCAAGGGGGTACATTATACAGAGTAGACAAAACCCAAATTGCAAGTGTAAGATGTATATAGAAACCAAGGTGAGCCCTAGAGAAAGCAACTCATGTCCAGTCAGAGGGGTAAGGGAGAGGGGGCAGGGCAATGGGCCTGAAAAGAGGAGCAGTAAGAGCAGGCACTCCCAGGTCCAAGACTCAGGATAGGGTCCATGGGGAAGGTTGGGGCTCCACGGTGCACACCTGTCCACACATGCCATGGATTTCAAGGCAATCTGGACACCAAAGTGCCAGAAATGGAGCAACCACTTGCAGAGCATGTGGGCATACATACCTTAAGCAGTAGGTGGGGATCTGCAATGTTATATATTACACATGGACCAAGTCCAATTTTCAATGCACAGGGAGATCCACTTGTTAAAAGGTCTCTAAGAATAAAGAAATTTAAAACAACTAAACAAGCAGCCATCCCCACTTGTCCTGGCCTGCAAGCTCGTGTTCTCCCAAAGCAGGTCTTCCTGAAGTGGGACAGCTGGGCTGACCCTAGCTGATATTTTATCAGCCCACCTCGGTTTCTGATGAGCAGCGAACCACGATTATTGCCACTGATGGCTGCCATGTCCTATTTGTACTGGTCTCTGGGGAAGAATATCCACAAGCTTCTTCACAAATTCATTTCAGCTCCTCACCTTCTTCCAGGTTGAGGCTTCCCCTCTGCTGCCAATCTCCCACCACTCCCCTTAAGATGAACAGACTGGGTCGCTATCCCCTATAGTTCCTTTGTGGGCTAGAGAGCCGTATGCATTTCATAATTCTGCTTTTTCTTCTATCACAGGACACCAAGTCTACTTTCTTTTTCCTGAAAAGAAAGAAGTATAGGGCACAGAGCAAGGCATTGGGGAATAGGAATGGCACAAGTCAGACTCCTGGGAGGGAGTTCTAGCTCTGCCGCTCATCAGCAGATCAGTTTGGCCTTGTGACCTGGCTGCTCTGAGCCACAGGTTTCTAATCTGTGTAAGGTAGACAGGAGCAGCAGTTACAGTGAGGGCTTCTCAGGATTATAGAAAATCATGTGTAAGGCACCCGGCATGAGGCAGCTATGACTATTATGTGTTAGCCTCACAGACACAAAATAATCTCTTCCATATGGTTAGGTTTAAATCAGGTTAACAAATATCCATTGTGACCTGTAAAACTAAGCCAAAGCACTATTTGGGAAATGAGAATGGAATATTAGACATGGTTTCTGTCTGAAAAAGCTTGTAAGTGATTTGACTGGGACACCCAACATGCCCTCCCAACCCTCTGCACAAACACACACACAGACACATACTTCTATGCCCCTGCAGCAAGATGGCCAGGCTTGGTTGTTGAATAGAAGCAAATTCTCTGGTGGGGTTTTCTTCCCTTTGGACCTCTGAGCTCTCTGTGAGGTCTGTGGATTGCGGCTCCTGTAGATTGATCTGAAAGATCAAGCAGAGGTTCCTTACCAGAGAATAAGAGGTGAAGTGAGGAGTGGGGAGGAGGAAGTGCCTGCTGTCAACTGGGCACATTCTCTGCCCTAGTCTCTGTACTGTATGTGCATTCCAGTTATTTAACTTAATCATAAGGTAGCACTGAAAATACTACAGTGGACACTGTTCTGCTTCACCCTGATCCCCCACCAAGATTAAAGTATTCATTTCCCAGCTCTTGGACCTCTCTGAACTACCCTTTATAAAGATAGCCAACTCACCCAAGGTCAAGCCCCAGATCCAATGAGTGGTCAATATGGTGCTCTAAAGGCCTCTTCCCCCTCACCCCAAGTCAGTACCACTCTGCAACGCCATCCAGCTTCAGGGCTCAGCATCGCCTACATTTCTGCTCAGCTTCTTCCTCTGTCCAACTCTACTTCCTTCTCTTCCCCAGCAGATGCTGCTCCCAGAAATACACTACAATAAACTTCCTGCACGCTTATTTCCCTATGAAGAAACAGAGGCACAGAGAAATTAAGTAGCTTTCCCTAGGTCATGCAGTGTTTTTGTTTTTGTTTTTGTTTTTGAGACGGAGTTTTGCTCGAGGGCAATGGCACAATCTTGGCTCACTGCGACCTCCACCTCCCGGGTTCAAGCAATTCTCATGCCTCAGTCTCCTGAGTAGATGGGATTACAGATGCCCGCCACCCTGCCCAACTAATTTTTGTACTTTTAGTAGAGATGGGGTTTTACCATGTTGGCCAGGCTGGTCTCAAACTCCCAATCTCAGGTAATCCACCTGCCTAGGCCTCCCAGAGTGCTGGGATTACAATTGTGAGCTACTGCACCTGGCCAGTCATGCAGCTTTTAAATGATAGAGTTGGGCTCAGACCCAAGGTTGTATGACAACAGGACTGTAATTTTCAGTGCACAGGATGAAATCCCTTGTTAGCCTTTAGGAATTCAATGGCTTAAACTCTAAAACTAAAACTAAAACTCTTAAAACTTCCCTGGAAGAAGCAGGATGTGTACTTTAGGCCAGTAAACATCCAAATGAGGTAAGTTCTTACAGTTTAAAACAGATTGTAGCACTTAGACCCTTCTCCTATTGCGAAGCTGTCCCTAGTCATCTATGCAGGCTATCTCATGTAACTAACAAGTGCAGCAGGATCCAGTTGGACAGCCAGCCAGGGAAGCCCAGGAACCCCAGCATGGAGTTCTTATAAGCCACTTACAACTCCCCGCTCTACTATGACTTTAAATAAGCTACTCATCGTCTCTGGTGGGCTTCAGTTTTCTTACATAAAATGGAAATAATGGTCCTGCCCCAAAATTGGTTTTAGAGTTAAATGAAGTGGTAAATATTTTTAAACTATCTTGAAATGCATAAAATCTTCCAGTTCCATGGGAACGCAGAGCCTAGAAAAGGTGGGGATAAAGGGTGTTTACCCAAGTTCACTTCCATCAGCTTCTCAGCCTTAAGACTCAGGTTTCACAGACTACTGATGCTCTCAGGGGACTGTCTGACCAGTGTTCACGGTCCACCCTGGAGAAGTGTGGGATATGAACATGTGGGAGGTTGGATGTCAAGCTGCACAGTCCTCGTTTTCTCAGAAATGAGCTCTGTGAACTTTATAAGCCACCTCCCCTCTCTGGGTCTTGCTTTCTCTTTATTGAAATGAGGAAGTTGGACTGGATGCTCCTTAGTGCTCCTTCTCTCAGGCATGTAGAATTCTGTGATGCCTGGTGCCTTCTCCAGAAAGTGTTTCTCCTCCTCCACTCTACTCCTCAATCTCAGACTTCAGCATGAGTTCACTACACCAGCCAGCCAGCTCCACCCTTCTATCTTGTTGGGGCCCAGGGGCAGGGGTGGGCAGGGGTAGTGGCTTTGCAACTTAAGCAGGAGGCAGAAAAGGAAAGGACAGGATTACTAGCAAACCAAAGGTCGCCTAGAGTCCCTGGTACCCTTGGACAACAACAAGCCCACACTGTGGCTCTTTTCAGGAGGATGTATGAAAGCTGCTTACCTAAATGCCAAGCCTTCACAGGGTCTGAGTATCCACCATGCTGTTGGCTCCCACAGGCAGGTCTGAGTGTGCACCATGGCACGTGCTGCCTGGTTATGCATTTATATCAAGCCTTACAACACAACCAGTTGTTGACCCTATAGAACATCTCAGGAACTACACTCAGATCTTACCATAAGTCAGAGCAATCACAATTAGGAAGGAAAACGTACTAGAAAAGAGTTGAGTAGATATACACCAAGGTGAAATAAACCATAATGGTTCAGAAAGTCAGTTTGCAAAGTTAATGACCAACAAGTTCGGCCCAGGCTAGGCCCTGCTGCCTTGCCCCTACGGACCTTGGCACCTGGCGCAACAGGAAGAGAGAACAGCTGTAACTATCACCTCGAAGAAGCTTTGGTTTCTCCCTTGTGCAAAGCCCTGCTCTGAGAAAGATGTGCTTCCTAGGAAAGGAGAGTGGGCGGTTGGGTTTGCAGGCATAGAGAATGTTTCCATAGCAAAAACTCATCACCAGTATGTTGCGGCTTATAAACAGATTGCTTTCACTTGAGCAAGGTTTTTAAAGCAATGGAAAGGTTTTAGGAAGAAATACAGAACACTGGTGATGCTGAGGAAAACAAGATCCTTTCATTTTGCTCATTCTTCATTTATTCATTCAAAAGTGCTTGATAAGTAGCTGTTACATGCAATTTACTTGACCGTTAACCAAAATTGTGAGAATCCCAGTGTGATTTCAAACTGACCTTTTAGGAAGCTAAGTAGAAAAGTGGTAACAAGTAACTTTTTGTCATTAGTTCTAAAAAGCCATTTGTGAATTTACTTTTATACAAGTATTATGACAATGGGGCCATCAAACATTTTGCATTATACATGCCACTCCTGCCAACCGTAGACATGATATTTAGAGATGATTCTGTGCAGTTGCCAGAGGAAGCATGTCATATGCATAAACCCAAAGTCGTTTGCTAGTGTTGGGTTTAACTCTCTAGTCTAGAGATGGTCAAGAGTTCATCTTATATGGCAACTCTATTGACTAGGGTGCTGTGTTGAGACAACTTGAGGCCAACATGGATCGGTAAGAAAGAGGGCAAGAGGGATACTTGGCATCCCGGCTGCTCCATCTGGAAGGCTGCATCCCAGCATCCTTCAGGCCTGCTGATCAGGAGCATTCTCCAGCTGTTCATTTTCTCCTAAGAAAGCATTCGTGATGAAGTCTGGGCTCTTTTTTCCAGGGGCAGATGTGAGCTAGAGAGATGAGTCTTACAGCTAGAGCAAGATACCCAAGTGCTGGGCCCAGACTGTCTGCCACTTCCCTCTCTGTTCCACACAGGCATCAACAGAGCAAGCTCTTTCCTCCCAACAGAGAGCCAGTGTCGGCATGGTGCAGGCAAGGCCAAGCAAGCCTGGGGGCAATAGAGGGGACTGAGTTTGGGTTGGACAAGCCCAGTAGACCTATTTCTCCTTGGACCATGAAAAGCCTATCCCCTACATTTGGCTGGGAGCTAATTGTAAAAGTTGCAGCTCCTTCAGAGTTAACTCCAGAGACAGCTGCATTCCTCACCTGGTGTCTGCATAATTAGCCAGCAGTTATTCCTGCTTTGTGGAACATGGACCAGGTAACCCCTGTGAGGTCCTGTGGGGACGTTCTCAGTCTGATTGGCAGACAATTGGCAAACAGTCACAGCTTCTGCAATGCTTGACTGAAGGGACTAAGGACAGTCCAATTTTCTCTTTCCCACCCCAAATCACATTTATCCTTCTATTCTGTCGCCATTCCTCAAGACCCTCCTACCATGTCCAGCACAGCTGGACACTGGCCCTGCTATTCTCTTGATGTGGTCCAGATCAGCCCTGATATCTGCTTCTGGATTGGAATTTGAATTGAATCCCTAAAACCTTAGAATACAAATTCTATAGTGTCTAAGCTAGAATAACCTTAAATATCTTGAGGATAATCTCACTGTTATGCAGAAAAGGAAACTTCACCTTGGCATAGCCAAGGACACACAGATGGCCAGGGCAGGGCTCAGGCCGACTCCCAGGGCTGATCACGGCCAAATTCCACTCACATTTCATCCTCCCCAAAACCCTACAAGACATTCAGTTCACAGTCATCTGGAGCTGCATGATCTCCCTAGATAAGCCTCACGCCGTTATTTTAACTCCCATTTCTATACCTTCAACACTAACATCTTATTTTAATTCCAGACCTATTTTTTAGGTGCATAAGATTCCTCAGATGCAACCCAACAGAAGTTGGGTTGCCTTCCTCTTGCCTAAACCTATGCAATCTTCTATGTTCTTGCCTGTCTCCATTACATTATTCTGAATGTGCATCTATTCTGGGAGGCGAATGAGACGACTGTTCCTCTGGGAGGCAAAGGAAACATGTCTCCCAGCCAGATGGCCACAGGGACATTGCTCTGGGGCTGAATCTCAGACATGAAGATGAACGTGAGGCCACCATGACTGGCTTCCCCTAGTGGACTCTCAGGGAGTGGACACAGCTTAGACGTCTGACATCTGTCTGTTCTCATCCAGCCTCAGCTGTCCACATTCAGGGACTGGAATTCCTTCCTCCCAAGATATTCAATCTGTGCTAGTTCAATCTGTTTCCAGGGAAGGGAGGTGTTTTAGAACCAAGTACTTCCTAAAGGTGAAGTTAAACCTGCCTCTCTCTAAAATCCACAGTGTTAATTAAATATCCCATGTGATTGCCTATGTAAGGTTAAACGTGACCCCCATGTTTCCCAGATGAAACATCTTGCCTTCTCTAGATCAAGCATCTCCAGGTCCCAGTGGAGCATCATGGGACCTAATCCCCAGACCATCCCAGACACACACCCTCTTTGTGCTAAGGACAGACCCGGAGAGAGGAGAACCTCACTTCATCTCCCGTGTTCCAGCAATAAGGTCAATCTGGCAGCCTGAGTTTACTGCAGTTGTGTGGGCCGCCCAGTCCACAGGTCCTCTTCTCAATCTTGCAAGAAAATGGGGCCCAATTTTCATCAGCAATGTCTCCTTCCTGCCCTCAGCCAGCACACCTGCCTTGTTTTCTCACAGCCTCTCCTACACTTTTTCAAAGTCATTGTCAGATTCCTCCTCTTCTACGGGTCTACACTATGTGCACCTCCTTGCTGAAAGTAGCAGTGGGTCATTTCTCTTAAACATTACCTATAAATGAGAAACTGAGCTGGGCAGTCACTAAGGTCTCTTGTCACTTATATATCCTGGGATCCAATTTCTGGTCAAATATCCAGGATGTATTTAATTGCCCTCTGCACAGTGCTGGGCACTCAGAAAGATCTCAATGCAGCGGTATGGTAAGTATTGACTGCTGACATCTGCAAGAGGCGCTCAAGCAGCTCCGAGCCCTGCTGCCCATTGGAATTACCTGGAGATGCTTAAAACATACACAGTAATTTTGGCCTAATTGGCATGGGCTATGGCATCAGGTAAAGAAACATTTATTTATATCCTTGGAAAATAAGCCAACTCAGACTTATAGCTAAGCACAGCCCTTTCCTTGGGAGAAATAGAGTATATTTGTCCACAGTCTTGATATTCTCAAATATAGTATTCAATTGTTATTTAATTGTCTTATATGTTATTTAATTGTCTTATCTGTTAAATTAATAACGGCTTCTAGTTTGCCTTCCTCCTCAAGGGCATGATACGGCCTGACCCAGTTTTATAGCTAATAAACACTTGCTCATTAAATTGAGTTGATACATATTAAGGAATGGAATGAACCAGGAAAGGGAGGTGTTGATAGGGAAAAGGTAGATGCTGGTTCAGAAACAGGCAGAGGAGGGGACCCTTCCCCAGGAAGGTGACTCAGGTCAGGACAAGGCAGATGGGACTAGGCTGGAAGCAATGGACAACATTCAGAAGGGAAATAGGAAAGAGATACTATCATGCCCATGCCTCTTGTTTAGGATTCCGGGTTAGGGTGATCATCAAGAAAGAGATTGAAGGGCAAGGGGCATGACCATCATTAGTCCAGGAGCTTCAAAACCAGGATTTGCAAGTCACTCACATCAACACTCGCAGCCTCTGTTTCCTTCATCTCCAAAATGAGAGACTTGTACCAGAGCTTCAAAGTGTGGTTTGGGCTTATTAGGAAGGCAGGGTCCCAGGCCCCACTCCGGGGTGGAATGGGCATTTAACCAGATCCCAGGAGATGCTCTGCATGCTAAAGTATGAGAAGTGCTGTTCTGGACAGCCTCTTTGAGATTCTAAAGCAGAGATTGTTAATAGTGAGGCCGCCATGGTGCTCAGACTCTGCTGCACCGTAGAATCACCCGGGGAGCTTTGAAAATCATGCTGCCCACTAGAGAACTTACTGGGATGGTGGATTATTCTACATCTTCACTGGGGTGGTGGTTACATAAATGTATATATTTGTCAAAACTCATGAACTGTATCCTTTCGATGGGGGTAGTACAGCATCTGCAAACTATGCCTCAAAAAAATTAATTAAAAAAAATTATCCCTAAATTTAAATCATTACTTACAGTAAAGCTGTAATAAAGAATATTATATTTAAGAATATCAAGACTGCCTTAAAATATAATCTATTTCTCCCCAAAGGAAAGGGCTGTGCTTAGGCATAAGTCTGAATTGGCATATTTTCTAAAGATATAAATAAATGTTTCTTTACCTGATGCCATAGCCCATACCAATTAAGTCAAAATTCCTGGGTATGTTTTAAGCCTTTCCAGGTAATTCCAATGGGCAGCAGGGCCAAGAACTGCCTGAGCGCCTCTTGCAGACATCAGCAATCGACCCTTACCATACCACTGCATTGGAATATTTCTGAGTGCCCAGCACTGTGCAGAGGACAGAATATGGAGAAAGAGAGACAGAGGAAAGCGAGCAACACACTACGTCTCAGTCATTGATGGTCTGGTTTGGAATACAAGGCATGGAGTGAAGTTACTACTGAGGCACGGCCACTCTCACAATTAAAGAGTCTGAGTCACCCACCAGAGTGTCAAGGACATGGAGACTTCTTGGAGGTCACAGATACTCACCTCTGAGATTGCTTTTGAGAGTCTTCCTCTCAGCTCCCATCCCACCTCTGCTTTTATAGATTAATAAGTGGAGACTCAGAGAAGTTGAGCAGCTTCCCTAAAGTTACACAGCTAGGAAGGTAGACAGGAGACCTTGATCCTATGCCCACAGGCTCCAGAGCACATCCTCTTTCCAGAGTACCACATGCTCCCCATCCGGGCAGGCTGAGATCTCCCCTCCCTTATGGATTAGCCAGAATCGATCAATTGCCCTACTGTGAGGTGCTGACTGGCTCCCTGGGACATGGAAGCAGAAAAGTGAAGCAAAGTAATGGTGCTGTGTGTTGAGGGGGGCCGGGGGTCTCTGGGTGACATCCCCTCAGCATGCAGTCCCAGGGAAATGCAGCCACTGGAGGGCACAGGTGCCTGGTGCCGCCTCAGAAAGAGGAACCACCATGTGCGAGGGGAATAATTCAACTCCAGGAGGCGAGGGCATGGCAAGCCCCGCTGCCCCTCCCCCTTTGCCAGGGCAACGTGGGATGTCAGACAACACTGTGGCCACCTCATTATTGGGCTGCTTGGCCATTGTCCCCGGGACAATGGTTTCCGGCCCTGGCTTTGTGTAGGGCTGCCAGCCAAAGTTATTAACCACAGGAGCTGCCTTTGAGGGATGTCCAAGGGAGGGGTGAAAGGTCACTGGAGCAGCGAGGGGAGCGGAAGTGGGAGGGAGAGGCAGCACAAAAGAAAGGGATGAACCCCAGTCCCCCTCCCCTGAAGGAGCCGAAAACAGAGCTGCGCCCAGAGGGAGGCATGCAGAGGCGCTTTCAGAGGAAGTTCTTGCTGCAGCGGGACAGAGGCAGCTGGGATGGCTCACCATCCTGATAGACCTTGGAGGTATCAGCGTGGATGGGGATACAGGCTGCACGGTGAGAGGACTGAATGGGTTTGGGGGGACAGGAAACAGGAGGCTGCAGCAGAGGCTGCATTTGGAGCTTCTCAACTCACTCCTCAAACAGGTGTTCACTACTCAAGCCCTCCGATGTCCACGCCATTCACCTGTGCCCCAACCCTCAGAGAAGCAAACTAGAGGGACCCCAACGTGTTGGTCCTGGTAAAGAAAGCTGCCTGTCTTCCCTAGGCTGCCCATGTCAGCCCCTGCAAATCTGAGCGGTGTTGGCGAAGACACCATGGTTTAGGCTTATCTGGGCACGTGGTCGTGGAAATTTGGCCATAGGTGGAATTGCAGACATTGCGTTAGTCATTCAGTGTCAGTCTGCTTTTAATGCTACAGGAATCTGATGCTCAGACAGGGAGAGGACTCTATCAAGGGCACAAACCCAGCAACGGGCAGAACTGAAACTTGGTACATTATCTACTCCCTGCCATTGAGAAAAATTGGGCCTTTGGTGTTTGGCTGGAGCCTCCATCCTTGCCCTACCCGGGCCTATCCCAGCTTCTTGGATAATGTCAAAAGGCATGAGCCCCTTTCCTAAGATGCCAGGCCCCATGCAAGACAGCTTTGTCCTGCTCCTCAAACCAGATAAAGGCAGAGAGCACTGCCCCAGAGCTGCTGCCTCCAGCAGCCTGGTCTTCCTCCTGCTCTGCCAGCCCAGCAGAAGATGCCCAGACCACAGTGTGCTGCCCTCCAGAGCAGGGTTAGAAGGCCCGGAGCTTTTAGTGGTGAGGCTCCAGGAGGCCCATGTCTCTTTCAAGGTTGCGGGGTCAGGGCGGGAACTCTGGTCCCGTCCATCACAGTCTCTCCTCCAGCCAGCACACAAGGACGGGACACAGGCATGGGTAAGGGGACAATCAGCTGAATTATAAGAAATCATTTATAGTTTATCTATAAGTTTGGATATGTCAGGGCATTTGATGGGAAAGTATAAATTATTCTACCCAATTTTTATATTTAAGGTTTTATGTTTTTTAGAACTAGAAAGGATGCTTCAGTCCCACAATAGTTGGTTGAAGAAAAGAAAAAGAAGACATCAGAAAGAAAATCCCATGCTGGGTGGATATGGAACATGAGGATGTGGAGCTGGGAAAACAGAGGGTGTGGTGGGGTGGGGAGGGAAAGGTTATGGAAGGCCTGCATCCCATCTCAGTTCCTCCACTGCTTCATCCCAGATTCTGTTTTTGTTCCTCTGAATCAGACTTAGTCTCCCTCAGTTCTCCCCTCCCTTGTGTGCCCTGCTCCTGGTCCTGCCTCACTGGGCAGCCTCTCCCCAGCCTTCCTCCTCCCTGCTCCAGACTTCTACCAGTGCCCCTCCAACCCCACTCGACTCATTGTCCCCCAGGCCTCTGAGGCCAGAGATCCTCATTTTCCCCTCTCACCCACCCCACCCAAGGAAGCCCAGCACAGACCATCTTAGCTCACCCCAACCTCACTTTTTTGCCAAATGCATTTCCAAACACCCTCATGAGCTTTACTGATCTCTTTGCCATCTTTCCCTGCTCCACTCCAAGGGTTCCTCCTGCCTGATGGAGGCTGCCCTGGGTACCCCAGGACTGAACCTGCAGCAGCCCGCACAGCTGACCTTGGGGGGATAAGCAGCCAGGGAAGGGCTTTCTAAAAAGTAAATAAAGCCCAGGCGCGGTGGCTCATGCCTGTAATTCCAGCACTTTGGGAGGCTGAGGTGGGAAGATCACGAGGTCAAGAGATCAAGACCATCCTGGCTAACATGGCGAAACCCTGTCTCTACTAAAAATACAAAAAATTAGCTGGGCGTGGTGGTGCAGGCCTGTAGTCCCAGCTACTTGGGAGGCTGAGGCAGGAGAATTGCTTGAACCCAGGAAGCAGAGGTTGCCATGAGCTGAGATCATGACACTGCACTCCAAGCTGGCAACAGACTCTGTCTCAAAAAAAAAGAAAAAGAAAAAAAAAACAACTCAGTAAGCAGATTAAACGAAGGTAGAGATGGAGCCCTCCACTCTCACACACACACACACACACACACACACATCCTCACACACAACTTTACCACACCCCACAAATGTTGCCTATGTTTCCTTGGTCATCCTTTCCATCTTCCTTCTGTACAAAGCCAAGGACAGTGCTCTACTCTAAATTTCTTGTCCCAAAGTCCCCAAATATTGCAACCCTGACCTAATGCATGAAGCCACCCCAAAATACAGCAGAGGATACCAAGACGTTCATTTTCCCTCAGTGTGGCCCATACTTTGGGCATGCCAAGTCTGTGGTCACCAAGCACTGCATGGGGGACAGGGCACAGTTTGAAGGCCTTGGTTCAGCCACTCCCCCAGACCCGCCTTGGCTCTGTCCTCACTAACACCCGAGAAGCCCGAACTTCCCAATGTTTAGCAACAGATTAAACTCTAAGCCAACAACAGGACAGGGTAGAGTGAGTGGAAAGCAAATGAAATGTTAAAAAAAAATTAGGCAATACTTGCATTCTCATTAGTAGGAACATGTGAGATGAAGCACGTTATGTTATTAGGCATTCTCTCGATTCAGTAAACACAAGCTGAATAAATTTATAAATATCAGCATTAAGTGAGATTTAACGGGGAGCTGTTTATCTTCTGCCTGTCAGGCAGGCAGCAACGCTCTCCATGTATCACTCGCCAGCCGTGCAGTCCTCACTCGCTTGCCCAGGTAAGCTGGGGCAGAGCCTGCTGCAGCTCAGCTCTGGTGGTGGGAGTTCTGGCACCAAAGAGCTGCCAGCTTGCCTCACCTCATCTCACCTCACCATGCTGGCTGCGAGGCAGCCCGTGCAGTCCACGCTCAGGAGGTCACACTCCTGTGCTGCATCCCAGCATCTCTAGCAGCACAGCATGTCCTGGGTGACTTTGAGGATGCTATTTAACCTCGCTAAGCTAAAGCTTCTCAACCTCAGCATCAACAGATCAGTACCTACCTGGTAAGGCCATCAAGAGCATCAAATGCTACTGTTCAGCAGCTGTCCGACACATAGTAGGTCCACAGGTAAATGGTTTTCCTGCTTGCATCATTTCTAGCACAGAGCTGGAGGAAAGGGCGAGGTGCAGATGGCCGCTGGATCTTGATGTTCTACATAGGAGCAAGTCAGCTGCTAGGTGAAGGGGAATGACTAGGCAGCCACAGGGAGGACATGTGATCTCATGCAGCCTGCGTGTGTATCCTGGTTCTGCTCGGAACACATGTGGGGCTTTGTGTGGGTGACTCTCTGGCTCCCCAAGCCTCCCTCTCCTCCTGTCATAACCTTAAAGTGCCTCTGAGGCCAAAGTCTATGCGGCAGTTGCCAAATGAGTCCGTATGTAGTGAGTATCATGTTGAAGGAAGGCAAGGTCACCAAGTGCTGCCAATGTTTCTCCTAATGATGAGACCTAGATGTTGGGTACATAGAGGTCTCTTCTCCCTTTGTGATGCCTACAGCCTGTTGCCTCCTTGCCTGGACCCTATCCCAGCTCAGAAAGCCAATTTCCTAGATTCCCAAAGCCTTCCCTGACCACTTAGCATGTCCTGCAGCTGTCAGCTCCTGTGCCTAGCCTGTACCTCTGCCCACATCTAGCAACTCATCTCCCACTCCTCACACATATTCACAAGTAAAATAAAATATCAAATGACATAAATTCTTCACTCTTGATCTGGTTTGCTGTGTATAAACCGCTACGTCAATACAAGACACAGAGACAGGCATCCAATAAAAGCTGTTGAAAATGTGACTGACATCAATTTTCAGCTATCCAGGAGGGCACGGATCCTTATAAGGTCCAAGCAGAGTCCCTAAGAATAGTTGAGAATACTCGAGTTCCCTATAAACACAGGAGATACCCAAACAAAGGCTTGGATTTCCCAATACGTGACTACCCCTGAACACTCCTTCTTTCACTCATCTTTCTGCTGAGACCTCTAGACCCCAAGGATCCACCCACGACAATCTCTCCAAAGATATCCTGATATGCTTTCCTGCCAGGCAGCATTTCCACAGAGCTGTGGTGGAAGCCACAAGATGAAAATATGCAACGGGACTGTGTCTCCCTCCAACACGCTGCAGGCAGGGGGCACACAGAGCGCCCCCTCTGCCCATCCCTGGAATGGCCATCGAAGAATGATGCTATCTTCTCTAAAAAGAAAGTTTAAAAAAAGGCGGTTGCCATATAAGACCTTGGGGAACTTGGGGATGCTCCTCAACGTCTCAGAATGTCTGCCTCTCCATCAGTGAAACGAAGGATTCGAAGCAGATCATCGCTGAGTTCACCTCCATGCTGAATCCTAAACATCACCCTTAGGATGCTATCTGGCTATGCAGGTAATGTAGGTTCTGGGAGCCGAGTTGCAGGAAGCTGCAGCAGCTGCCCATTTACAGATCCTCCAGTGCCAGTTTTTCAGACTCCTGACAGAGAGAAACAGCCAGGCAAATTTCACCATTCAGTCACATTTACAGGAAGCTGGCTATTTGGGAGGCTTTCACCAGAGGCTCTGAAAAAAAAAATGCAGAATTAATGTAAAAATCACATATTTTTACATTATGAGAGAAAAGGTGTCCAAGGATGCCCCTAGGCCTCATTTAATCTAAAACTAGACCTGGAGCTACCTAATTGCCTAAGTCAGTCCAGACTGCTATGGTCAACATACCACAGACTGGGTGGCCTAAACAGCAGACATCTATTTCACATGCTGCTGAAGGGAACGGCATGGTCAGGAGCATGGTGAGGGCCCTCTTCCTGGCCTGGAGGTGTCCATCGTCTTGCTGTGTTATCACATGGCAGAGGGAGGGAGGGAGGGAGAGAGAGAGAGGGGGAGAGAGAGAGAGAGAGAGAGAGAGAGAGAGAGAGAGAATTAGAGGAAGCAACCTGTTTCATATTTCTTCTTATAAGGGTATTAATCCCACCATGAAGGCTCCATCCTCATGACCCAATAGCCTCCCAAAGGCCCCATCTCCAAATACCACCCCACCGGTAGTTAGGGTTTCGACATACGAATTTGGGGGTATGCAAACATGCAGCCCACAAAACTAACAGCCTTAAGTTGTCTGCCATATAGATGCTTGTTCTTGTGCTGCTTTGAGGGTCTCAGACAATAGAATCAAGTGTAGGTCAAACTTCTCTAGGCCTCAATAGGCTGAGTCTAAAGATTCGATCACAATAATGGCTATAAGCCACAGTTCACTGCGTTAATCCCGCCTACTCCTTCAGGAGTCTATCCACATTCAAAGCACCACAACTACCTGTAGAAGTCTCTGAGCAGTATCACAAAGACTGACGTAGACACACGCAAAACAGAAAATGGATAGATGGTGGTATGGGGTTGGGGGTAGGGGTGTGTGTGTGTAAGTAAAGAGGATGTCTTGTGCTTGGGATATATGGGGGTATGTTTCTTTTGAGGCAGTTTGGTGGCAATGGTTTCCCTGAGCTTGGAAGACAGTCAGGCCAGAGAGATATATATGTTCCCTACTCAGAAGAGAGCAGTGATGCATGAAGGTCGGGAGGAGGCCAGAGAACAGTGTGTTGAAAGAAGAGAATGTGACCAAGGCCCTAGCATTAAAAAATGAACCTTGAATTGGAGATAGGGAATGAAGAAAAAGTGAGACAAGAGGGTACACGTGGAGCAATCCAAAAGGCAGGAAGAGCCACAGGTGAGTAGAGAGCTTCAGGAAGGAGGGAAAAGGCAACCGTGACAAATACTGCAGGGCAGTCACAAAGACAGGGAATGAGTGAAGGCCATTGAATTGGCATTGATGACCTTCACAGGAACCATGCAAGGAGAAACATGTGGAAAGAAACCTAATTACACAAAGCCAAGGAATTAGTTAACAGTAAGGACATTTAGGCAGTCTTATGGGTTAAATTGTACATCCCAAAAAAAAATCAAAATCCTCAACCCAGTACCTAAAAATAGGACCTTATTTGGAAATAAGGTCTTTGCAGATGTAATCAAGTTAAGATGAGGTCATTAGGATTGGTCCTTAAGCCAGTGCGACTGGTGTCCTTATAAGAGAGAGAACGATACCAAGTGAAGACACAGACACACAGAGAGAGGACAGAAGATGGAGGCTCAGGCTGAAGTGAAGCAGCCACAAGTCAAGGAACTCCTGGGTTGCCAGAAGCTGGAAGAGACAAATAAATGTCCTCCCCTAGAGACTTCAGAGGGAGCAAGGCCCTGCCACATCTTGATTTTTGTAAGCCAAGTCTCTAGGATTGCAAGAGAATGAATTTATGTTGTCTGAAGCAACCCAATTTGTGGAACTTTGTCATGACATCCCTAGAAAACTAATACAGGCAGTAAGTGCGCTTTTATAAGAAATGTGTTCATGAAGAGATGGAATTAAGTTCTTTTAGTAAAGAGAATGCTTGCTTTTCATGGACATACTTGAGAATGTTTATAGACTAAGAGAAAAGAATCCATAGAGAGAGAGAGAGAAGTTGAAGATTCAAAACAATGGAAGAATGGCTAATAAAACATGGAGGAGGAAGAAAAAGATTAAAAGGAGAACCAGGTGGCATAATTGGCCTAAAAAGGTGAGGGACGCTTTGTCATCCCGGACCAGGTGTCTTGGCCCAGGTCTATAGAAAGCAGAGCCTGGGGCAAGGATTGAAGTGCTGATGTTTTATACGGGGGAAGGGTGCAAGCTCAGGATGGTGAAAGTGAGGAATAAATGGAGGCAAGGCAGGGCAGATGCAAGGTCCTGTGATGAAACGCATTGCTGTCCTCGTGGCAACTTCACACCAAGCTGGGAAGATGCTGTATTAGTCAGAGTTCTCCTGAGAAACAAACTAATACGATATAGAGATAGAGATGATAGAGATAGAGATAGAGATAGAGATAGAGATAGAGAGATAGAGATAGAGATAGAGATAGAGATAGAGATAGAGATAGAGATAGAGATGGAGATGGAGATAGAGACGGAGATAGACAGAGATAGAGATATATACATAGATCTAGAGGTAGATCTCTCATATATGCATCTATATATCTATACATGGAAGGAGAAAGAGAGAAGAACAGAAAGAAAGAGAGGGGCACAGAGAGACACACTGAGAGACAGAGAGAGATTTATTATAAGGAGTGGGTTCATGTGATTATGGAAGCTGAGAATTCCCAAGATCTTCCATCTGCAAGCTGGAGAACCAGGAAAGCCAGCAATATAGTTCTACGGTCCCAGTCCAAAGGCCTGACAACCAGACATTCCAATGGGGTAAGTTCCAGTTCAAAGGTAGAAGACTGATGTCCCAGCTCAAGCAGTTAGGCAGAGGGCAAATTTACTTTTCCTCTGCCTTTTTGTTCTATTCAGGCCCTCAATTGACTGGAACGTCTACATTAGGGAAGGCAATGTACTTTATTAAGTCTACTGATCCAAATGCTTATCTCATCCAGAAACACACCCACAGAAACACCCAGAAATAATGTTTAGCCAGGCATCTGGGCACCCCATGGTCTAGTCAAGTTGATTCATAACATTAACCATCACAGACATACAGCAGGTCACTCATAAGACATGTTTGCATGACATGCTGGGCTTCTCTGTAGGATTTGCAAGGAGCAATCATACCTTGAAGTATTCACAGGAAGGAAGAGGGGGATTTATCTGACTATCTTCCTCCAGTCTCCCATTTCCCACCAATCAAGATTTACCCATCAGTGAGCAAATGCCCCTGGGCTTCTAGGATTGCATCATCCAGACCCTGTTCACCACAACACCAAATCCCATGATGTGATCAAGTCTGGAAGAGGAGGGAAATCTCAGAATTGTCTGGACACCGAACAAGAGAGAAAATAGAAGCAGTTGAGGAAATCCAAGAAAGTACACAAAGTTTGTGTCCAAAATTCTAGGAAAAAAGAAAAACTTCTAGGAAAAAAATTCTAGGAAAAAAAGTGAAGATATAGAGACATTTTTTAAACAAAGAGAAGATGAGGAAACTGACTTTGAGTGTTAGGTGTGGTTCAAAGACAGCTCCTGTAAACTGTGAGAAAGGAAGGAATGGGGAACGACTGTGACCCCAAAACCTTAAGGAGCTGTGATAAGTTTTTAACAAGTAAAAGAAGTCTTGTTATAACTGCAATACTATAGTATCCTAGAAATTCAGAGGAGGCATTAGAAATCATTTTTCTCAACCTTTTCATTTTAAAGAAGAGGCAACAGAGGTCAAGAGAGAATTAGTGGTAACTAACTTTCATAAATGTACAATGTTTGTTATGCATGAACCTTTTTGTTTATATGTGTGTATTTAGAAACAGTTTAAAGCACGATGATTAAACCGTCTTCCCAGTTCCCCACACCTATGGGAAATCATGAGGCCCCAGGATGTCATCTACACATTTCTCCACCTGGTGGCTCCCGCCTGAATTACAGGCAGAGTCCAGCCAGTGGAAAGAAGCAGCAGCAGATCCTGTCTTGGAATCCCAGAAGGCAATCTTAAGAGCTGAGACCTCCTTCACAGACCCAGGCCAGCTTCTCATGGACTAGCCTTAGTTCTCAGAGACTCAGAATATTTTCTGCCCCACTCTAGTTCTGTGATCCCTCCTCTGTAGCTCCCTCTTCTATACAAGAAAATACTAGCCACGGGAAAGCAGCGAACAAAAGGTATAAAGTTTGACCAGTGCTGGTCCTGGTCACTAATTCTTTGCAGACTTCCAAGATGGTAAATGGAAAAAACACCACATGCATGCACACACATATACAAAATGCAAGGACTAAGACCTGATTAGCCTCTCTTTTTCCTTTACTGGAAGTAAGTGTCACCACCCTCAACTACTACTCCCCACTCCCTGCAACTGCCATTCTTTCTGGCTTGTCTCTAGAAAAGGCCATGTGACCTCTCCCTCAGGCTGACCCATTTTCCCAGCCAGAATGTCCAGCCAAAGCAGAGTAAAGCATCTACTGGACCTAAAGGAGTGCCCCTGATAGCTCCCAATTGGCTTCTGAAAGGATCCCCTAAGGGAATTTTATCATAGACACATTTCATGCCAAGAATGAATTGCTGTGTGCATTCACCAAACTTCAGTGTCAGTGCTAGAAGCAGATTTACAGCTCAAATGAATTCAGTTTAAAAAAAAAAAAAATAGAAGAAAAAATTTCACTTTCTTCTCTGGCTGTGAAAATATTCTCTGAGAAGTCTCCTGTCTGAACACCTATGTAGCCAAGAGTAGAATGTCTTAGAGTAGATGTGAGAATATGAGTCTAGTATTAGTTATCTGTTGTCATGTAACAAATTATCCCAAACTTAGAAGCTTAGAACAACAAACATTTGCTATCTCAGACATCTATTCCTGAGGGTCAGCAATCCAGGAGCTGCATAACTGGGTGATTCTGGCTCAGGATTTTTCATGAGGTTATAGTCAAGCTGTCAACCAGTCCTGCAGTGATATGAAAGCTTGACTCAAGCTGAAGGATCCACAGTGTTACCTAATTTCTGAATGGAGGCCTTGGGTTCCTAACAGCTGTCGGCAGGAAGCTTCAGTTTCTCTCCACATGGGTTTCTCCATGAGGATACCTGAGTGTTCTCATGACATGGCAGTGGGCTTCCCCCAGGATGTGTGATCCAAGGAAGAGCAGGACAGGAGCCTTGTCTTTCAAAATCAAGCCTCAGGATTGACATACCATCAATCTGCTGTACTCTAGTGGTCGTATAGACTAACGTTGATAACATGTGAGAAAGAAATACACAAGGGCCTAACTCATGGAAGGCAGGGAATCCTTTGCCTTCAGGATTCTCTGGCGGCCACCTTTAAGGCTGGCTACAACATATTAGGTGGTAAATGCAATGGAACTTATGACTCCAATACATAGATTAAAAATAGAATTACTAATAAATACTGAAGATTGGCGGTTCTCAGATTTGAGCAGGTATCAGAATCACCTGTGTATTTAGCAATACACAGATTGCAAAAATCCACCCCTAGAGTTTCTGATTCAGTCGGTCTTTGGCGGGGCTGAAGAACTGGCATTTCAAATAAGTTTCCAGATAATACTGATGCTGTTAGTCTGGGGGCCACACTTGATGCAGATAAGTCCTTCAAGGTTTAGAATTTGAACATACCATAAAGGTCTTCTTATTCAATGGTTTCCAAGTCCAGATGACCATCAGAATCACCTGCAGGAGATTCTTCCCCACCCCAACTCAAGAGTGTATGAGTTTTTAAACTCCTCTAGTCAATTGCATGAGCAGTCAGGTTTGGGAATCCCCTATCCTAAAGGTCTCCTCTGCTTAGCATCCCCAGCATCAACGCTCCTCTTAAAGAAGACTCTCAGCAAATTAGGGTATATGTATATGCCATGGAATACTACTCAGCCATAAAAAGGAATGAAATAATGGCATTTGAAGCAAGCTGAATGGAATTGGAAACCATTATTCTAAGTGAAGCATCTCAGGATTAAATAAACAAACATCGTATGCTCTCACTCATAAGTGGAAACTAAGCTATGAGGATGCAAAGGCATAAGAATGATACAATGGACTATGGGACTCGGTGGGAAGGGTGGGAGGTGGGGTGAGGGATAAAAGACTACACACTGATACAGTGTACACTGCTCGAGTGATGGGTGACCAAAGTCTCAGAAATCACCACTGAAGAACTTATTCATATAACCAAACACCACCTGTTCCCCAAAAACCTATTGAAATTTTTTTTAAAGAAGGCTTATAGCAATAGGCCATTAACTCCCTCCTAAGGCAATGCCCACTGCAGTGTGGGCAGCTCAGACTTAAGCAAAACTGACTTGTCCACGACGTTCACACATTGCTCATCACATATATGGATATTCTCTCCTCATTACTACTGTCTAGTTCTCTAAAAAGGACTTTTATTTCACCCTCAGTCTTCTTTTCTTAGGCAAATTATCCTTCGTTCCTTTAATTCATCCTCAGTGGGCATGGTTTACAGTGTCCTCATGGTTCCTAGTCCCCTCTGTTTCTCTTTCTCAGTCTCCATCTTTGTAGGTAGTGCTTAGAATGTAGATATTAACCCAAGTGTGGTGCAATTCAAAGAAGCATGGAGGAAATACACCACTTTTATCTCGGATGTGCTTTTCCTATTAGTGCCACCTAAGAATATAACAACCTTTCAGTCAGCCCCAGCACCCTGGATAGGTAAATTATGACAAATAGATATTTAGAAAACTCCCAAGCTACCTGAGAAAGCACCCTCAATGAGTATCTTCGAGATGTCTATGCAGCCCAAAAGATCTTGACTTCCTATTCCCTGAGAACTGCAATCTTTATTCACAGAAATGAACCCCCAACAGCCTCAGTGAAAGCAGACTGGACCAGGGTATCAAGCATCACAGGTTGGGACAGGCAGATTCTCACTGATGAAAGAGGAGTGGTCACTCTCTTTATGAGGATTTAATGGATAATCTCAGGACCTGCCTTGTGCCTGATGGAAAACAGAACTTCCCTACAGAGATACAGAAAAAGAAGCCAATGTTCCCATAGAAAGAAAGAGGAGAGAGAAAGGGAGAGAGAGGGGGAAGAGGAGGGGGAGGGGAGGGAGGGGGAGGGGGAAGAGAGGAGGGGAGGGGAGGGGAGGGGAGGAGGGGAGAGTGAGAGGGAGAGAGAGAGGGAGAGGAAGGAGAAGGAGAAGTAGAAGGAGAAGGAGAAGAGAAGGAGAAGAGATGGCCAGCAGCCCAGTGGCCTTCTGGATCCTGGTTCTGGTCATTTCCGAAACTCAGCTGCATCACTGACCTTAGGTTCCATAACTCATCTCTGCATCTCTATAACCCATCCCCAATATTTTTGCCTAATTGGGCCTAATTGGTTGCCATTTTTGCACATAAAGAGTGTTGGTGAATAGAATACAATTTCCAGAAGACCTTTGGCACTGCTCATGCTGTTATGTCTGCACTGGGTGGAAACAAGCCTCCCTTCTGCAGGATTGGTATTCCTTGGGCCTCTAGACCCATCAAGATCTTTCTCTTCACCTCAATCAGTAAGGACCTGCCTGCATTCTACCAAGCCAGCACCTTTACCACCCCTAGCACAACCCACTCCAGGGTAAGCCCAATTTTATACTCAACAATAAAGTCAACAAAACCTTTTTAAAAACTTTTAGGAAATGTTCTTTTTTGAGGTGAAGAAAGCACTGTGAGAAAGCTGGAGCTTCAGTTCACACTGATGTGCACACACTCCCCCTCACTGCCCCTCTCACACGGCTCCAGCCCTAAAGTGAAATTCACCTAAACAAAAGCTGCCTCCTACTCTGCTCTCCTACTTCCATACCTTCTCTCTCAACTATCCCTTCTTGGAATACTCAATTACTACTTACTGCTTCTTAGTATTTATTGAGAACCTATGTGTGCCAGGAGCTGTGAAGGTCAGTGGGGACACAGAGAGGATAAAGCAGTCCCAGGCTTTGGCCTCAGAAAACTTCTAAGAATGCCCTCCTTGCAGCCCTCAGAATCCCTCCACTCAGAGCTCACTGCTCAGATCCTTCTCATCCCCTTCCCATTGCCAGCCTGCCTGCACCCCCATCAAATTGTACCTGCCCTAAAGACCTGTTCCCTAAGGGTGGTGTTCTCTGCTTTCTGAGTGATGGCAAGCTTATTGAATGGTCCAGCATCTGCTAATAACTCTGCTGAGCCTTCGGCTTAACATCATCACACTCCTCCCAGCAAAAATATTTGTGTTTTAACACATCTCTAAAGTCACAGTGCCTGAAATAGAGAAGAAACCTGACCTACTGAGCATCATTTCAAGCAAGATGCTTATCTTGTTCTTCCAAGTGACCTATTCAAGAAGGTCAAGCCTGGGGATTCAATGATCTTGTTCAGATTCCAGTTCCCTCCCTGATGGCCTTCCCTAGTCCCGGAGACAGACTCTGGAATTGGAAGGCCTGGGTCTAAGTCCTGATTTCAACATGCAGTCGTTAAATGACCTGACCTCGGGTATGGTATTTAGCTCATCAGAGCTTCACTTTGCTCATTTGTAAAACAGATCAGCAGTAACCTCATCAATTCCTCATGAAAATGATATGAGACAATGCTATTAAGTTATTCTAGGACATGAATGCTGCCATTCTTTCAAGCCATCTCCCCACCTTTCCCCAACTCAGTACAGCAACTGTGGCAAACGAGATGTGAGACAGGAGAGCTCAGCACACTCTGGGTGCATGGCTGAGAAAGCGCGAATGAAAGACTTTCATCTTCTAGGTCCTTCACCAGCTGGCAGGGAAGGAACAGGATTAACTAAAAATGTGCTGAAAACATACCTCTAAAATAAATCCTGAGCTCATCATGCCCTCTCCTGCCCCTGGATGAGGTCTACCCCAGACCTAGAATAGTATTAACCGATGGTCTTTCTGAGCTGACTCCAGACAGCAACAGTGGTCCCTTAGCCTCCCAGTTCCAGAGGTTCCACAGAGCAAAGTGAGAGGAAATGTTGCCTGCTTTCATCAGGAGTATCATGGGAGGGGCTGTGGCATGAACCCTGGTGTCTACTCTCTGAAAGACTACAGAATGCTGGTGGCCAAGGGATTCCACATTCCTTCCACCTTTTCGTCCACATTCTTTCCTCTTCTGTCTTTTACATGTGAGCTACGTCTACTTCTGAGCCCAATGTAGGACCCATCCATTCATTCAATCACTGTGTACTGGTTGTCTGCTCTGCATCAGACACTCTGCATGGAAATGAAACACAGCAACTCCCATTACCACACCACACCCCTATGATGCCTGCCTCCTAATCCAAGGAAGAGAAATTTGTAGAAAAGGACCATCTAAACTAGCTCACAAAAGTAAGGAGGGTGGGGCTCCTGAATCAGCCTGGGATAACTGGTAAAAACTTAAGCAGCACTGGAGAAGCCCGGCCTGCATCTCCCTTTCCTGCTGTAAGAATCCAGCCTCCTTCCTGCTCTTGTGCCCTGGTCCCTGAGACCCCGGGGCAGCTGGAAGGGGTGGATATTGTCCTGGGGATGGAGGGGGACTGGAGTGGGACAGTGAGGAGGCCAGGAGCTGCTTACAGACAAAACCTCAGGTCGGTTGAGGAAGCCAGAACCATGAGGCAGAAGCAACTGGAGTCAGAAACAAACACGGTGATCTGTAGTCTCCCAGGTCTGTGTCTGAGCCTCCATCAGAGCAAGAGCATCTGGAGGGAAAAGAGTCTGGTGTCAAGCAGTCAGCTTCCTCTCCTCCTGAGTCGGAAGAGATTGGCCTGGGAGACCAGCTGACTGGAGTTTAAACCCCAGGCCTGACTGCCACCATCTACATGGTCTTGGTGACTTTGCCTGATTATCTTAAGCATCAGAATGTCAGAATGTTCATCTAAGAAAACAAACAAAAAATCATATGCAAGGATCTGCCGCTGACAGTTCTTGTTCTGCTTTTCTCTAACAACCAGTGCCCCTTCAGGTGAAACCTTCCTGCAATTTTAACCACCTGCTACCTGATGTCATAGATCTTTGTGTAGTCGCCAATACACATTCCTCCTGAGGAGCTATGAGTTCCAGGCAGGAGTTGGGACTGTCCTTCCCTGAATACCCACAGAACTCAGTCCAGTGTCTGGCACAAGTAGGTGATCAGAAAACAGCTATCTTCCTCCTTCCTTCAGATACCAGGAGGACCAGCCCTGGCGCTGAGACCCACGGAGACACGGACTGTGAATGCGCTTTTGCCACAGGAGGATGGGAAAGCTGCGGTGCCTCTCCTCGCTGCGGGAGGCCCAGTCCTGCGTGGGCGGAGGGGCTGGAAACCTGACAGCTCCCGCCGCTGCCTGCGGAGTCCCAAAGGGCAGCGCAGGGAAGCAGGGCTCCTGCTCAGCCCGGGTGTCCTGGGATGCTGCAAGACGCTCCGTTAACCTTCTGGCATGTTCTGATACTGAGGCTGCATAAAAAGAAGGATGCCATGCAAATGAAGGCCAGTGTAGCGGAAGGCTAAATACTTTTAATTAAAGGAAGGCACCTGGAGACCCAGCTGGTGGGAGGAGAGAAGTAGAGCAAGTCTGCTGCGCTCTGGGGTGGGACGGGGAGAGACACCCGGCTCTCCAGGGCCCTTCTCCTCGGCTACCCCGCTCCTCCCCGCTACTCCTCCCACCTTCAGCAGGCTGAGGGGATAGGAGGTGGCCTGACCCAGACGAGTTAAGGGTGAGGCTTGGGAGCCTGGAGGAGTGGGACTTTCCATCCATTGGAACAACTCTGACGTTGTGTCTCTGACCCAGAGCCCTGGGGACTCAACCCTCAGACCCTGATGTGAAGATGTGGAAAGAGAAAGTGACCGTCCACAGGTCATTAGGCAAGTGAGAAATACTCAGGCCTCCCAGGACTGCCAGCATCTGGGCCTTTTTGCTGCCCCGCTGCAAATGCTAGGAACCAGTGGAGCCAAGAGTAACGCCTTGGGGAGCCTTAGAGCATTCACATTTCTTCTTCATCATCACCAGCATGTCTAAAATTTGCAAAGCCCTTAACAAGCACTGTGCCATGTGCCTCATCATCTCATTTAATCCTCACACAACTCTTCAAAGGAAGGTGTTCGCATTATTCCATGTCTCAGGATAGGTCACTGGGGCTCCAGGAGGGCTACATCACCTGTTAAGGCGCCATAGGTAGCTGGCATAGAGGAGTCTCCAAGACAGTCCAACTCAGAAGTTCAAGGTTGCAGGACCCTTTTCCTTAAAGATAAGGGCACCAAGAATGGTGAAAATGTTGGATACACCACACCTTGGGCAGCCTCTGTCACATAGTAGGTACTTGTTCACAAAGTAGGAGTTCAGTCATTGCAGTGGCTACCTCCCTTAGCCAGACCTCCCTTCCCATGGTCAGGGTGTGTGTGTTCCCCTGGAGAATGACTCTGGAGAGACAAAACATGAGACACAGAGACCACCTGCTGGGCCCCAAGAGCCAGGGTCAGGGGCACGGGCATCTTAGATGCCTGGGTCCTGACCTCTAAACCAGTGTCTTTCCTGCAAGGGAAGATGGGAAAGGGTGAGTGCCGGCATAGTCTCTTCATCTCTCTTTGTGGAAAAGTATGATGAGGATTGGAGTTAAAGCAGAACTGATATCTCTGAACCTGTAAATAATACCAAGCACTCAAAATGGCCCTGGTTGGCTTTAAGCTTCTTGATTTGGATTCACCTTTAGTACTCACTACATGCCAGGCATTCGAGTATCTTGCAATGTACCAAGCAAAGGTATATCCCTATTCACTTACCTGTTAGAACCTGTGGACACCAGGCACAGTGACTCACACCTGTAATCCCAGCAACTTGGGAGACCAAGATGGGAGGATGGCTTGAGCCCAGGAGTTTGAGACCAGCCTACGAAACATGACAGGACTCATCTCTACTAAAATAAAATAAAAAATTATCTGTGCATGGTGGTATGTGTCTGTGATCCCAGCTACTCAGGAGGTTAAGGCAGGAGGATTGCCTGAGCCCAGGAGGTTAAGGCTGCAGGCTGCAGTGAGCTGTGATCAGGCCACTGCACTCCAGTCCGAGGTGACAGACTGAGACCCTGTCTCAGAAAAAAGGTTGCTGTAGCCAAATTGGATTCTACCTCATCATGCAATCTCCTTTGGGGTTACTTATAATGAAAAAAATAAACAGCCCAAGTGGGGACTTCCTTGCAGTCACTGAATAGTCCCGTGGAGTGAAACCTGCCAGTGAGCTTGGCCTGAGTGTCAACAGGGTACAAAGCCCTGCAGAACTCGTTGCTCCTAGAAAGACAATAACAGACACACTCTTATACAGACCAAGAGTTCAGTCGCCACAAATCTTGTCTAATGGTCTGCTGAGAACCAGAAGGAAGAAAGGAAAATCTTCAAGAATGGACAGTGACTTGGTGGGAATTTCTGGACCCAGTCATGGCAGAAGGAAATCTGTTGGACTTCTGAAAAATCAGCAAGTGCTCAACAGTCTTCACCAAGCAAAGCAAATGTTGGAGGACAATAGTCAATGCCAACGTCATCAAGAGTCAAATAGTAATGATCTTGTCTACCGCTCCTCATAGGGCCTGAAGCTAGGATGTGCTTATTTACTCTTTCTCCCATCTGTTTCTCCCGGGATCTCAGAGCAGGCCAGAGTTAAGTGAGTCCCACAGATGTGACCTCATCCTCCCCCAGGGCCATTAGAACAACACCTCCCACTTTGGGGCACGTGTAAATCAGGGCCCCAAAAGGGTCTGGCAGTGCTGGAATGGGGTGTGGCTTGGTAAGGGGACGTGCATGTTTAGTACAATGACCTGATTGTGTGGGTTGTTCCAACCCAGCAGCGCTCAAGTGGTCACATGTTCCCTGGGCAGCAGGTGCTATAACCTTTGCCCAGAGATTTGGAGCCTTCAGTGGTGAGACTGAGTGCCAATGAAGAGGAAGGTGGTCTGGCTGTCTCCCACTGCCCCTGGGATCTGGAGAGGGCCACTCCCTGACCCTGTCCATAGCCTGTGCCCAACTCTCACCCATATTCTACTCAGAGGGTCCTCAGTTATCCAGAAAAAAAGAGAGGCAGGCAGCACGCCCAGGTGAAAAATAAAAGGCTACTGAGCTTCTGCTTCTGCCACTAGCTTCCAAGAACCATTGAGGGGCAGGCACGGCTGAGACTTCAGTCCAGTGTTTATCTTGTTAACTGCTTCATGCCCACTACCCAGCACCATACCATCACAATGAGGTCGTTGTGTACCCTTGCCATTCACAGTCATTCCATCAAACACTCATGTAAGCACACGAGTTTATTGAGCATTGTCTCTGCACCAGGCACTGTTCTAGGCACTGGGAATACAGCAGTAAACAAAACTAGCAATAATTCCTGCCCTTATGTAACTTACCTTCTACTGGGGGGAATAAATAAGTGAAGTAGACTATATGTCAAATGGTGGAGAGAAATAAAGCAGAATGAAAGGGATAAATCCAGTGGTGAGGTGGTGGGGAAGGCAGGATTGGTTTGCAATAGGGGGATTAGAAAAGAGTTCCCTGAGAAAATGATCTTGGAGCCAAGACTTGGAGATGAGGGAGCGAGCATCCCATCAGTCCACTTATGGCAGTATTGTTCTAGACCAGCATCCCCTTCTTAATTCTCTGATCTGACTGTCATCAGACAGAAACTTCCCCTGGGCCACTGGAAAATTTTTAAGTGGGAGGAGCCATATCTGCTTGCAGTGACTACTGGGCTTAGGGAAGCTGAAGCTCACCAAAGGGCATGGGAAGATAGGAGGGGGCTTACACTCAGTCTGGGCTTCACAGGGTTACAGCCCATCACCACCAGCCAAGAGTAGAATTGAGAGTCAAAAGCTGACTGTGGCAATATTTCCCTACCCAACCTCATCACCACTTTCCTCTATTCTCAGGGCTGCCATCATCCCTTAGAGTTATGGGAACACAGTGCCCCACCCACTACAAACCTTCCTGCAACCTGGCCATCTCCAGTCCATTCACCACACTGTAGCCAGAAAGAGCTTTCCAAAACATGTCTGTTCCTTCACTTTCTCCAACTAAGATCCCTTTGCTTTTTAGTGTAAAGACCAAATTTCTCAACATGCCTATAAGAATTTTTGTGATCTATCCCAGCACACTTTCCCAGACCCATCTCTCAGCTCTCACTGCAGATACACACATGCACACACACACACACATGCACTCTATTACTGTACTTTATCTCCCACTACACTCAGCTCAGTTCCCTAAATGTACCTGGCCCTCTCCAGCTTCTGGACCATTTTTCTGATGATACCAGAACATTCCACCTTTACCCCTCACATTCTTACATTTGCCTGGTGGATTCCAATTCATTTCTATTCTCTACTTAGATGTCTCTTCTTCTGGACAGTCAAGATTCTGTGGGGGTACCCTCACTGCTCGCCACACCTCCCCCTCTACACTCCAGCCATATTACAGCACAAAGCATACCTCCCTACAAGCACTTGTTTATTTGTTCCATGAGGACATGGTTCTTGTTTCAGTCACCATTGTGTTCTCTGGTCCTAGCAGATAGTCCAGCACTTAGTAGGTGCTCAGTAAATGCTTATACAGCTAAATACATCAAAGGGGAGGAAGAGAGAAAAAAGAGAAAGGCTTTCCTGGTAAGGGAACCTTGGCACTATATTCATCATCATAATTGCCTCAAATTCATCATCCCTTACTTTTCTCCATTTCTTAATAGTTTACAAATCATTTTCATGCCACCCTGCTAATAAGATGTAGCTATGTATAGTTTTACTAAGTGTGAGAAACCCAAGACCTTAAGTGTGTCTTTCCCAAGGTCACACAGCTCAGAGCAAGGCCGTATCACAAACCCAGGTCTCTCTGACTTTGAGTCCAGGGTGCTTTCCGTAACTCACAACTCCTTGGATTCTAGAATGGACAGACTAAGTTTCAAACATGGTGGCACATCTCTCTTTGAGTCCTGAGCAAGAGACCATAAGACTGAACTCAGTCACCTAATTTGACCTGTGAAAGTGGCTTGAGGATCTCAGGGGGTTGACGTGTACCCTCTCATTATTTCCTGGTTACCTGTGGGCAGTCAAAGCTACTTTCACGATCAGGAGCATTTCCCAGTCAGGACACCCATTCTAAGCTTCTGCACACCTTGGTCACTGCCTGGAAAATAGCAATGGCCCTGGATTGAGGAATCCCTCCATGTATTTCCTTCCTACTCTGCCCCGCCTGCTTACCGTCAATCTTTAAAGGGATATTCAAAAGCCGTAAAAAGAGAAGACAGACTAGGTTTGTGGGAAGCCAACTTGTCCATGTCCAATCTAAAGGTGCCCAACCTGTACTCCCACAGCTTCATTTGTCACTTCACATCTCTCCAGGAAAATATTCATACAAACAGTTCATTACAGAACAACCTTTTTTTTTTTTTAAAAGACATAGTTACATTCTGTCGCCCAGGCTGGAGTGGAGTACACTGTCTTGGCTCACTGCAACCTCCACCTCCAGGGTTCATGGAGAAACCGAGCCTAGAATGCCACGGCTCTAGAGACCATGGTAATGGTGTTTTCTATTCTGGACTCTGGTCTCCAGAGCCACAGGTCCCTGGTAGCATGGAACACTCTCTCAGAACTCAGAGAGTTCTCAGACAGTAGAACTTGGAAGCCCATTGAGCTTCTGGAGTAGGCTGTATTCCGTGAGTGTAGTCTTAGGCCCCCAAGAGCAGATGGCTGAGCCCCAGAGACTGCACACTGAGATCCAGGATGTAAGGGAAGAATCAGCCCACTCACACCTGAGAGTCCACCCTCTCAGGTTGTCCTCATTGCTCCTTCTCCCCAGTCCCCTTTCCCCACTGCCATTTTTGGGACCTCTCTCTGTCTCTTGGTATCCCCAGTACAATGACTGCGACACCACACCCAGGTCCATGAGCAATCCTTCTCTGCCATCTTTATTGTGGCTAGTTTGACTTGCAGTCACTAACATTTATTGAGCACTCACTGTGCTCCAAGCACTCTGTCTGCCTTAAACGTCATAATCTCCTACAAGAGAAGTACCAGTTTTAGTCTCAGTCTTCAGACATAGAAGCTTTGGCTCAGAGAAGCTAATTGATCAGCACAAGGTCACACAGCCAGTAAAAGAATGTCCCAGGATTCCAGCTTTGGCCACCAGATTCCCAGCCCAGCAGTGTGACCCCTATGTTCTCTCTGCATTATGGAAGAAAGGATACCAGACCCCTAATAGGAAAAAAATTCTTCTCTCAAGATGCTGGGCCATCTCCACTGGAGCAAGTGATTCTACTTAAAAAATAAAATCTCAGAGCAGATGGGATCAAAATCTATAAAGTGTAGGGAATGCGGACAAAGTGAACAGAAATTACCAACACACTCCAGGAGGCTCAAGGGAGAGGTGTTTGGGAAAAATAAAAGGAAATGCTACGTGACATAAAAAACGGTAGGTCTAAAAATGGAAAGAATTTTAAAACAAAGTTTAGAAAATGTGTAAATGGATGACTCACTCATTCTTGCCACAAGTGTGTTCTGTGTCTGTGCTTTGCAAGCGCAGCAGGAGTTCAGTTAGAGAGCACTGGGATTCACCACGACCCCAGCCTTTGATTTCCTTTGCATTCTTTCACTTACCTCTGTGGGCCTAAAAAAGCATACATCATGTTACCGGGGTCTACTTCTTCTCAACAGTCCACTGGTGGCCCCTGACACTGACACTCTTCTTTTTTAAGTTTATTCTAATAGCTTCCTTGGAGTTATTACAGTTGTCCATGACTTGGAGCTACTCCATGGGGTAGTGAAGAGAATGCTGGTTCAGGTATTAGATAGACCTGAGTTCAGATATTGGTTGTGATGTTCAGCAAGTGGGTGACCCAGAGCACCCTCTGTGACCCAGTTGCCTCAAAATTCTGACTTCACTGCGTGTTGTGAAAGATAAATGGGGCTGTGTATAAGGTACTCCATAGTTCCTGGCATTAAGTAATACTTAGTAAATTACAGTAGTAGTAACTGTTGTTATTAGAAGGAAATACCATGCTTAGCATTCCCTTGGGGTAATGGTATGTCCACCCTAGTGTGGGTGCCATGAGCACCACTGAAGCATAGAGAGGAAAATGGGGGTCCAGACCCCTAAACCCTCAAGACTGCTCCTTCAGATGCCAGGAAGGCAGCGCTGTGTGGTTCACAGCATGGCACAAGAGGACACAGCCCTGCAGTGAGTCTAGCCCCCCGATGGAGTGGGCAAAATACCCAAGTTTGCTTCACTCAGAATGTGCCAGAAGCCCTCCTGGGGCAGGCAAAAAGCCAGTTGGATCTCCTGAATCTTCTCCATCCCTCAACCTCTTCCCCTTGCCCCGCTCAAACCAGCAGAGTCTCATGTCCCTCCACCAGGCCCCTGGGTACTGCCAGGAGCTGGGGAGGACATGCTCTGTTTCAGGGTTTGTACCCACAGCAGGAACCACTGGCATTCCAAGGCCACAGAGAACAAAGCCAACCCTGAGTCTGATGAAAAGTTCTGGGCCTGGGATTTTTCCTTGGCACTTCCCCAAGAACAGCTGTCAGGAAGGCAGCCCACTCCAGTGCCCTGGCACTGGTCAGAGAGGATTCCTGCGTCCTGACTCCTGCTGCTCTGGGGTAGACCACAGGGGCCTAGCTGAGGGGAAGGCATTCCTACCCAGTGAGCTGCTCTCCTCTCCTGTAGCAGGAAAGTTTTCTAGCCTTGGGGGTCTGACCTCACCCTGGCCACTCCCTAGGTTCCAAAAACTTCCTTCCTGAGGGGAGGAGGCAGGTGTGGGGAGTGGGAAAAACTAGGCTGGAGTGAGTAGAATTTCTAACATTTAAAGCAAAGTCTGAGTCACTGGTGCTTCTTTGGCCACCTAGTTGGCCACCTACTAGTTGGGTGGCCTTGTTCATCACTTATCTTCCCTAGGACTCAGTTTCTTCATCTGCAAAATGGGTGGCCAAAAGGGTCTAGCTCACATTTTGTAACTTAAAAAAAAAAACACTATAATTACTAGAGAAAAAAAATGAGCTATATATATCGATCCTTTATCTCCCTCTGTCACCTTCCTTTTTGTGTCCCCAGTAAGGTTTTTTTTCACCCATTTGAAAGTACCAGAATCTCCTTCCAGAAGCCCCAGCAGCTGCTGCCTAAGCTGTGGGGTGGGCAAAGAGCCAGAGGGGCAAGTGCCCAGGACACAGCTCCCACCCAAACCAACTGGACAAACGCCACTGGCTGCTTTGGCTTCTTCCAAACTGCCTTCAGCAGACCAGCCAGTGGCCTTTTTCCTTTCACCTGCCAGGACCAGTATTTCTATTTCTGTGTTTTCAAAGCCTATGGAGGTGGGGAACCTGGAATAATTAATGACTGATTCTCAGGCACAGCCACCAGGAGGCCCCAGGGCGGGCCGTCGGCCATTTCCTGAGTGCAGGGACAGGGTTGAAATCCCATGTGGCTGTGGCAGGATTGGGCAAGTCTGTGAGGGGAGAGGGTGGAGCGAAAACTGCCAGTGCCCTGAACACTTCTGCCCTCTGCAAAATGGTGAAGTTGTGGCTGGAAGTTTTGCTGTGGTGCTGGCCTTCTGCCATTGACTCTCCCCTCTCTCTGGGTCAACAAATGTTAATTGCTCCCCTCACAGACACCCCTGCCCTTACCTACCCCTGCACGCACCCACACCTGCACCCACAGGCACGCGCTTACTGGCCCTTTCCTCTCCAAGGCTCCTTTGGGAAAGGATTAAAGGAACCGACTTCCACAGCAAAATTTTAGAGGCATTTTAACTTTGCCCTCCTTGGACATATTCCTCTGCCATTGTTGTCTAATAATAATTAACTTTTGTACAGAGGTGTAGTTTTCAAAGGGCTTTCACATTCATAATTTTATTCATCCTCACAACAAAGCTACGAGGTGGGTCTGGCCCTCCCCACCTCCCCACCTCCCATCTACACCCACATCATACAGAAGGGGAAACTGAGGTTCAGACAGAAGAAATGGTCCCATTCTACACATTTAGGGCTGGAACACTGACCTCTGATGCAAAGTGGAGAGCTGCTGTTTTCTTTCTGAAGGGATGCACTTTAGCCCCAATGGTGGTTCTTATGCAGAGGAAGTGGCATGATGGCAAGTAAGCAAGGGGTATTGTTGGGGGCAGTGGTCTCCCCCACCCACGCTGGCCTCTGGGCAGTGTGTGCAAAGAAACTAGGGTACATGAGAGTGAGCAGAAGAGCTCATGGACCTGCTGGAGTTCAAAGGTCTCAGTCACCTGAGCCAGCAGGTAGAATGACTCACCTGTGCAATCAAATACCCACCCAATAGTCAGTTGAAACAGAGCAGCTTTAAAAGACCCCAAACCATCCCACTCCCCAACTCTAATTAGCGAGAATGATCAATTTATCCTCATTTACCCAGGAAAGTCCCAGTTTTAACACCAAAAATCTCAAGTCTAGGAAACACTTTTGGTTTTGTCCAGAGCAAACCAGGTCACTTTAACACCCTATCACCAGCCCAGTGCATTTCAGCTGAGTCCAGAAAAGAAAGAGCATCTTTTCAAGGCTCAGCAGGTCAGCATAGAGTTAAACAAATTGCAGAATACTATGCAAATTCAAAAACTCACTGTAATTAGGCAATTACCTAGGATTGTTGGAATGTTAAACCTGAACGAATATTCCTTTTCACAAAGAAACACTCAGATCTGTGGCCAGATCGCTCACATTTTTAAAAGCAAGGCAGAGTTACTCTCTCTTCTCTACTTCTGTATTTTGATATTGGCAATGAATTACATTTTCTCAAAAACATGCTGAGTTAAAAAAAAAGAAAAAAGACTAACTAGTTGCCAGTTGATAATCTTGCCAAGAAAACCTTATGGGCATCAAGCCTGAGAAGAAAAGGTGGGAAATGTGGTATTAGTTTTAGAAAGTGAGCTCTAAGGCCAGGCCAGGTACCGTGGCTCATACCTGTGATCCCAGGACTTTGGGAGGCTGAGGCAGACAGATCACCTGAGGTCAAGTGTTCAAGACCAGCCTGGCCAACATGGTGAAACCCCGCCTCCACCAAAAGTATAAAAGCTTAGCCAGGCATGGTGATGCACACCTGTAGCCCCATATACATATACTCGAGAGGCTGAGGCAGGAGAATCCCTTGAACCCGGGAGGTGGAGCTTGCAGCGAGCTGAGATAACGTGCCACTGCACTCGCTCCAGCAAAGGAAGGCATATGATTTTTATTTTTAACTAAAAGGATCATGGATTTTAAGTTTGAAAAGATACTGTGATAAAAGATGATTTTAAAAATGTATGTATTTCAAACCTCTCATTTTGCAGAGGAAGAGACTAATGCCAAAGAGACAGAGTTAAGGTACCGGCTAATGACATTTCCCTGGCCTCAGTCTCAGAGAATTAGGAAGTACCAAGGAACCCAGGCCTGATTTCCAACTCTCATTAGAAGCAGGGCCAGTCCAGGAGGACTGTGTTTATCTCTGCAGCAGTTCACTACGTTCTCACTTCTTGCTAGTCCTAGATCTTCTCTGCTGAGCCTTCTGGTCATCTGCTATGTCACCTGAAGTTGGGAGAAGAGCTGCTGTCAAGGTGTGGGGTGTGATTTTCCCTGATGAGTAACTTTGAACAGTGCACATTGTTTTTATCTTAAAATGAAATTTTAAACATAAGCTTTTAAATGGGACAGGAATGTTCTGATAACTTGCTGGATTTGTCCTCTAAGAAATTTTGCCCAAAAAGGGGATGGGGAATAGACAGTTCATTGCTTAGGCAGAAAAAGTGTGCATAGGCAAGAATGACTTCAGGAGTCGATGGATATTGGTACCTATCAGGCCCTTACAGGTAGAACCTCTAAGGTTGTCAGAACTGTTTGAAATGAGAACCTATCAGACTCACCCTGGAGCATTGCCCCCTGGTAGGAGGGAATCCTAGGTGAACAAAGAGAGTTTCTGCTGTGGCTGCCACACTCCACACCTCCCCTGCAGCAGCAGGATATATGCCAGGGCAGCAAACTGGCCCATGAGGTCCACAGGACCTATGCCAAGAGCCATTTCCATCCCAAAACCCTTGGACTGTCTCTCTCTGGGAGGGATTGCCAGAGAAGTTGGGGATCTGGATCTTTGAAAACCACAGAGCAATTTAAAATGACAATTTTAGAGATACATTTAAAACAACGAAGCACCAGCTGTTTTGTTTAGAGCCCCTCTTTGCAAATACGGAGGAAACATATAGGGACACACACATTCTTCTGTCTTTTTTCACAAGATGATTCACTTCTCCTAAATTGAGAGATGAGAAAGACTGGGTGGAAGGAGGTTGTGGATTGACATGGAAGATAAAATTTTTTTTTAGTTCAGAAAAATAGTTCATGTGTTTTCCTACACGCTTACACATGTGCATATACACATACACACATCCAATCCCCTGAATGTCCCAGTTTCCCCTGCCCCTTCCTTGCCCCCTTCCCTCCGGCTCCTTAGCCTTCTGTCCCAGAACAACCCCACAAGGACTGCAGAGCCTTCTCTGAAAAGGGCATATCTATCTTCTAGACTGTAATCCTGAGTCCAGAGGTCTGGTCAAAGATTAGGGGAGCATTCAGGCCTTGACCCACAGACCTGCCAGTGTTCCCGGACATTTGCTCACTCATACCCACTCATAATCTTACAGTACCCTGACTCCCCAACAGAGAGAAGAATCATGAGGAAGGAGGAGGCAGCTTTTGCCATCACTAAGGTCTTCTCATTCCCACTGGTGAGACCCCTTCTTGATCACAGCCAGGTCCCCATATTGCTGAGTCTGTTGATTCCTACAGACAAGGCCAGAGGTCAGCTCAGTTCTGTTCCTTTCTAAGGCCTTTCCACGCAGAGGTGAAGTCTAGGCCCTCACTGCCCTTCCCCTGATCTCTTCTTCCAAGTTCAAAATCCTCAAGGAGCAAGAAAGAGGGCAGATGGCTGTATGTGTGTTCCAGAGGAAAGAGGCAAGGAGGAGTTGCTGTGGAATGGGTTACGTGACAATTCGATTAGCTTAACAATGCAAGGGTGTGGACAGTATCTGTGTAGACCAGAGAGAATGGCTTCAGGTGCTGCTCAGGATTCTTCCCTGGAAGAGGTCATAGCCTTGGTGAGAAGGTGACAGCAGCTTACTAAAGCCCTGAAATCAGGCTCTACCTCAAGAATCAGGCATAAAACAAAAGTTCCCTCCTTCCTTTTACAAAAGAAAAGGCTGCTTCCCGGTGAGCAAACCAGGGGTGAATGGGGCAAGAAGGGCATCCTGCAGAGACCATGCCTCTCACTTCTGATGGTCAGTGACCCAGGAGGACCCAGAGAGCCTTATCCTCAGGCTCCTAGGCCTTGGTTCCCCACTCCTCCAATATTTCCAGGCCTGCTGAGTTAGGGCTCAGCTGCCTCCATCTTCCCTCCGCTGGAAACAGAAGCTCCCAGCGAATGTTTCTAACTCCTAAGTCCACTCAGCCATGTCCCCCTTGCAAAATCCTCCCCTTCCCGCACCCCCCTGCACCCAGCCAGCCAATCCGCGGCCTTCGAGTCTCGCCAGACCCATCTCCCAGGGCCTCAGCGGGATAAAACCGGTCGGCGATGCCGGGTGGATGGGAACAAACTTCAGAAGGAGGAGAGACACGGGGCCCAGGGCACCCTCGTGGGCAGACCCAGGCAGTGAGGGCCTGCAGCTGGCCGGCCAGGTAGGTCGCCCAGGGATCAGCTGGAAGCTGGCTGGCAGGGAGGACGGGGAGATGCAAGAAAGGAGAGGATCCCAGGAAGCCTGGCAGTCTTTTCCCTCCCAAGTTAAACGGGATAAGACTGGGACAGCAGAGGGACTGGGCACGCAGGCTGGAGTCTGGAGCTTCTTCAGCGCGCCCCCAATCCTTGATCCTCCCGGGAAGCCTTTTAGCTAGGCCAGGCTGAGGTTGGCCCTACTTCGCCTCAAATTCCTCCTACTCCTAGCAGGCGATGCAAATGTAAAGGATAAGGCCTGGGGAGGGGGCCTGAGGATGCAGGCATTGAATCTCATCGCATCTCATACCCTCTCCTGGGTTTGTGCAGGGCAGCCGCAGGCGCGGCCCGGATCTGCGTGAGTAAGCCCCGATCCCTCGGCGGGCTGCAAGTGACTCCCCGGCAATGCCTCACAACTCCATCAGATCTGGTAAGAACGCGGCGTGGTCAGGACCCCCGAGCCCCCGCGCCGCTGAGCGCTGAGCGTCCGTGCGTGCGCTCGGGTCGTTGGATCTTGGGAGCGTATGCACGGGATTCGCGGGACCCACCCGCGTGGGGACCAGCTGGGGGCGCCTGGGGCCTGGCTCTAGGCTAGAGTAGCCTCGCTGTTCTCGGGCACTGGGGTTCCCCTCGGCCAGCTGAGCTGCCCTCTCCACGTTCTGGTTTCGAGGGACCACAGGAAACGGTGAGGGGCTCCCTGTGGAGTTGGAGGGGATTTCCTTTGAGCTCCATTCCCAGGCTTGCACGGCGCATTAGGGTGGACATTCTTCGTGTTCTGTCCCTGGGATGCACCGATGCGGTGCTGGACTTGCCGTTTCCCTGTCCCGACCTCTAAGCCCCCTCTTCCTCGGGTGCCCGCAGTCTTTGCCAGTGACTCCTCTGGCTGGACTGTGAGCTCCTGGCATCTCTCAAGCCAACGGGAATAGAGCCGGTGGTCAGGGGCCCGGGAGCCCACCGCACATTCAGGTGCTCTCTGAACCCTCCTGGCCCAGCACGGGGCAGGCAGGGAGCCGCGCGCAGGGCTTCTGGCTGGTGAGGACTAAGCTGCTCGTGGAGTTGAAACCCCCTCCCCACTTGCGCCCGGGAGCAGGGCCTTCAAAAACACTCGAGTTCCCAGGCCGCGATGCCTGCTTTCCCCCTTCCCGGCCAGGACTGGGTAGGGTCTTTGCTGGAAAGGAACCCCAGGGTCGGAACTGGTGGGTGCAGCCGTCCCGCGCGCAGCGAGTGCGGACAGCGCGGCGCGGCCCGGCCCGCGGTGATGGATGGAGCCTGGCCGGCCGCAGAGAAGGCGATTTATGGGGCCAGGGCGCATCGTTATCGATTTGGGCCGGCGAAGTGAGAGGAAATCAATATTTCAGAATGAATTCTCCGCAAATATGAAGTCCCGCTCGGCAAATGGGACATTTGTTATAATAAGGAGGGTCGGATCGGGCGCGGAGAGCGGCTGAGATCTCTATTTAGCCGAGCGCACCGCGGGGTCGGGCTTTGCCACGCAGTCTCCAGTCTCCCGGCCGAGGCTCAACTAGGAGGGCAGCGGCAACCCCCTGGGGCGCCGGAAGATTTCTCACCGGGGTTCGCTCTAGAGCTTCAGACAAAGTCAGCAGGATGCTCCCTCCCTGCCCCAGTTCCCCTTAGAGAGCTGGGCCAGAATCGTCCGGCTTCCCCCAGAAGGCGCGGGGACCCTTCAGGGGCCTCCGGGTAGAGACCTTGTAGCCCTTCCCTGGCGCGGCGGGGTTGGCGAGCCCTGGGATCTAGCAGAGCTGCCTGGCACCTCTTTACGGTCCGCGTCCTGGAACCACTAGCGCTCCTCGGCCACTTTGTAAGATCAGGACCAGGTTTTAGCCCCTTAGTCTTTAGCCAAACAGAGGTACAATACCGGACATCGCCAGGGCCATCCCCGAGGCCGAATACACAGTGCCTGGTGCCCGATCCCGTGCCAGGCTGGTCCAGGGCACTTCCGCTGGGCTCTGGAGGTCCGTCTTTTCTCCTGACCTTCCCCTGACCCTTCTGCCTGTGGCAGGAGGAGTGGGTGCTCTTGGAACTCGAATGTACTGGGTTGGGCTGGACCCTTACTCCATGTCCAAGAAATGAGAAGACGTCCCCGTCCCTCAGATCAGCTTATTTTTTTTCCCCCGGTTACTTATTTTCATTCTAGAAGCACTCATTAGAATAAATGGGAATCAAGTAGGGACAGAAAAAAAAAGGCACAATTTATTTTTACTGTAGTTTTAATCAGTATCAGTCCCAGATGATGAGACGCGCGCTTTCCCATTAGCTTGGATGCAAATCGCGCTTGGGTTTGAGGAGGGAGTCCTCTGCTCCTGGACCTGCCAGGTAATTCTTCCCCGTTTTCTTTTCAGAAGACAGAGGGCCTTCTTCCACCCACTTTCCAAAACAAATAAACAAATAAAGCGGCGAAGGAGAGAGGATAAGATTTTCTTCTTTAGTTTAATTTAAATGCTAACAAAACTAGAAAATAGCCTATAACAACACAGACTGTTGAAGGCTCTCCCCTGTTTCTTTTTCTGAACGCTCCCTCGGCAAAACTCAGGGAGAGGCCCTCTGTCTTTCCGATGCGTTTACCTGACACTGTTGTCTATAATTGAAGCTAAATTCATAAGCGGACCTCTCTGGTTTTTGCAAGTCCATCTTCTCTTAGGTTTTAGCAGCTTCCCCCTTTTACCCAGGCACCTCCATTTCTGAGTTCGACAGTGCTTAGGGAGCTCCCCTGTAAGTTTTCTTTGACTAGAATCCGGGAGGGAGGCAGCCACACAGCTTTTCGCGGGAGCGGGGCCGAGCGCACCCTTCCCAATAACCCGAGAAGCTCAAGAAAGTTTCTTGCGCGGCCTCCGCCGCCCAGTCTTCCAGGGCTCACTCTCCCCTCGTCTTTGGCTGGTCTTGTCTTGCAGAGTCTTAACATTGTCTTTCCTAGAGCTTTATTCTGAAGGAATGTTGAGCGCGAATCATTCTAACATGCGCAGGTCAGCGATGGGCTGAACGTTCCTTAAAATCGCTATTTTTGTTGCATCTGGGACGAAATTCTCTAAAGCAAAAACATTTTTTAAAAAAATTCAAAAATGCAGGATAAATGATAAATGCCACATATATATATTAAAGTGAAAACAATACTGTACCAACGAGGAAGAGAGTTTTGTAAAAGCAAGCAGGCTGTCATTAAAAGTTACCTTAAATAACTTGTCGCAGCCCACTCCCCCGGTACTGAAAATAGTACATTCAGGTGATAAAATAAATGTCTCTTACTTCTCTGATCTGAGAGCTAAAGCCCCATTCTTTCCTCTTGGTTTTAGAATTGAGGAAAGGAGAATAAATGCATTTGGAAAGGATCTGTTTTCTTCCCAGTTTTCCTGCCTGGGTGGAAAATAAGATTTCAGGGAAGGGAAGCAGCTTTGAGGATCATAAAGAGGTATTGGGGTTCATCAATTCATCTTTGTTTCAAGATGGTCTATCCTCCCCACCCTCCTCAATACAAGTTAATTAGGAGATAATTTAGCTACCTTGTGAATTAGTTTTAAGATAAGTATCTTTTTAAGTTTTGTCACTTTAATTGCCCCACTGATTGATAAGAAGTAATTATTTCTAATTGACACTTTTTTGATGTCTATTGGAAGCATTTATTTGGAACTTTTTGGGGGTGGAAGGAAAGTTAATTAATTTTATCAGTTTACCCCCAAAAAGACTCTCCCTAATTTTGTTGAAGAAGACAAAGGAAGTGAAGGAAACAAAATAAAAAAATTAATTTCATGGAATTTTAATTATTAAGGGACATTTTGGTTCAAATTAGAGGGCATCTACTAATATAATATGTCAAAATGTTCTATTTATGGCCTCAAATCTCTAATTTATTGAGATGCATTTTATAGGTATTCATTGTCCTGTGGATACACTCACAGGCCCCTTATATGCTACCTTTATTTTGGAGCAGGTTCCTCTGCTGTGTAAATAATTTTCGATGAAAAGTAAAATCTATCGAACTTGGTATGCCCAGAAAAAATAAAATCATTTTTGTAAGAGCCAATTGTAAGAAAGATTTACTAATAGTCATCCTTGTTCTGTAATTATTGATGGAGTTGGGTATAAAGGTGAAACTTTACTTACAGTGACATGCCTTTTCATACCTAAACCTTGGAGTAAACAGTTTAATCATTCACATCCTCCAGAACATTTTGCTGTGAGAGAGAAAGGGGTAAAAGAATAAAGAGAAAAAGAAAGACACTGAAAGGAGGCGATGGGGGTGGAGAGGAAAGAAAGGGAGAAGGTAGCTGGAGATAATAAAATGAAAGCATTTATTTCAGAAATGAAGATAGCCAGGTGCATGGAACCTTTGCCATTCAATATAAGAAAATCAAAATCCTGCTTTCAAAACACATTTTTGTCAACACCAAATCTCTACCACAGTCTCTAAGCAGCCCCTAACCACCATGGGATACCCCCACTTTTCTACAAGTAAAAAAGAGGCAGAATTTTAGGGAGCTGGCCGATTAGGATTTTGGATATCTGGTTGTCAAAGTCTTTATTTGGGGTCCATGAAAAGGAAGCAAGAAAACGCACATTGTGTGTGCTCTGGGTTTTAGAAAGAGATTTCGAGTGTTATTTGTGTTCATTTTATTATTAAAGCCCCTGTGATCTTCGTCTCTATTTTGTATGCACAATCTTTTAATAGATCGACTTGTGACTGACTGATATAGGAAAGCATTCCCACATTAATCCAAAGTAGACACACACACGCAAGCACACGCATGCCTGGAACGAAAAAAATACAATCACACAAGACGTGTTCCTGTCAGGTTAATTTCAGCCAGTGCCTTTTTCAATCATTTATGTATAAAATCTTGTCTGCTTTTAATGATGTTTCTCCCAGATTATGTGGAGCTGCAAGAATGAGGAAATATTTTAAATGAAAAAGAAATTTAAGACGTACAAACATCAGATAATATCACATACCAACCTCACTATTAGTGAAATTGAAAGAATATATAAATAATGCAAAAAAAATCAGCAAGGGAGAGTTTAGTAATGGAAAATTCCCCTGCAATTAAATGAAACAGTAATTTAGTGAAGATATGCCTGAATGAATTAGCATTTATTAATTGGTTCTCATAAAAACAATTTGTGTGTGTGACTTGGGGAGGGGGATGTTTAAAGTATATATTATCCACAGATAAAGTTCCTCAAATATTCATATTAAATTATGTCGTTACCACATTCTATTTTGTGAAAAATTCCAAGTCTCTCACTGGCAAGTTTCACCTGTACATAGAGAGCTTGAATGCAAAGGAAAGGAGTCCCCTTTAGATCAGAAAGAATGAAGCTCGTTCCCGCTTCTCTTGGTACATTTCCAAATGTGAAACGAATGAGGGACACACTGGCAGAGTCTGCTATGCTTAGGAACATCCAAACCGGGCCCCAGGAAGACTCTCTGAGGACCCACCTCCTCTGGGGCACAACTAGCTGAAGCAGAGGAGGCTGCTTTGTGGTTCTGGTCCCCCAGCCTGCTCCAGCATCCTCACCAGCTCAGGCAGGAACTGCAGTTTGTAATCTCAGTGAGGAGCTTGCTAGGGTTGACTGGTGCATGGATGTGTTTACTTTCCCTCTCCACAGTCGGTCTGTCTTCACTTCTAAGCATTTTAAATCTGCTCTATTTATCAGTCCAAGAAGTGCTGAGTTCTCAGTTGAGCTGAGAAGCTTTGAGCTCTTTGATTTCTGAGTATGCAAAAAGCCGAAAGATAAAAGAAACCATTTTAAGAAAAAAAAAATGTTTTAAAAAGTGGGAGCAGGGGAATGAAGGAGCCCACCTTCAAGACTGCAGGTTAGTTTTGCTTTTGTTTTAGTTGAAACTTGGGGAAAACTGGGGCACCAGCCCCTGTTGGGTCCTCATTCTCTTCAGAGATAGAACTCAGGATTGAAAACATCCTCTAAGAAAGGAGAATGTGCCCTCACATTATCTCCTCTTAGAGGGTGTAGAGTTCTTTGCAGGAGGGATTCTTTCCGGATGCAGACTGGAACACCTTAGCCCAGGTTCTTCTGAGGAAGGAGCTAATAGGCATTCTGCCTAAGAAATGCAGGCAATGACTACTTCCAACAGGGGTTCTAGACATTCCTTTTGGGGAGAAAGAGTACAGAAAATCCAGGAGTCTCCTGGCTCCTGAGAACTCCACTCTCCCAGACCAATCCCAGTTCAACCAGTCCGTGGTCAGTGACCCTGGGATGGATGAAGTCTCTGCAGTGAGGTGGAGTAGGAAAAGGCATCTACTAGTAGATCTTGAGGGTTTATAACTATTTCCTTAGGTCCAGGGTTAGGGCTGACAAGCCTGTTTGGGTTGCTGAAAGCCCCTCCAGACCCCTCCCTTGGCCAAATAGAAATACAATGAGAAAATTTCTCTTATATAGGCTACTGGCCAGAAAAATCTTCATGGGAAGGCATCTGTCTTAAACCTGTAATTCATGTCACAGAGTCTGGGCTTTCCCTTGCTTGGCTGGGGTTCCTTCCCCAGGAATGGGTCTGGGTAGAGACCAGCATCTCTACTGAGGCATGTCCAAGATCAAGGGGAGGAAAGTCCAAGAGCTCCCTGAGGATACTTGGGTTCTGTTTCTGTGTTTCTTTCTGTGGCTCCTCTATAGTCCTGAATGCTGTATAAGACGTAGGCAATCCCTCTGGTTCAGCCCAGCCAGCCTCGCAGCTCTTCCTGCTCTACCAATGCCACATTTACACCCAAAGAAAGAGAATGTCTGCGTCTGCACAAGAGCTGAGGATACCCGGCACATACTGAGCCCTCAATGAATGGAAGCTGTGATTCTCCTCTCTGAGGACTGCAACAGATGTGGCATGGTGCTGAGAGCAGGAGTATTCATTATCTCATTTAATTCTCACAACTCTGCCAGACAGGGATTGCTATTGACATTTTTATAGAAGAGAGGGGAAGAAACTGATGTTTAAAGAGGATGATATGACTCCAATTCCCCTTTTCACTGCTCCCTACCCCAACCACCCAAAGTCCAGCTCATCAGAACTCTGCTACTAGATGATCAATACCTGCAATCCTAGTGGAAACTCCCGTCAGAACCCTTGATAAGAAGCTTAAGTGCCTGTGCTGGCAGTGACAGGCAGGGCCTTCAGCCAATCAACTTGCTTTCTTCATCAGTGTTCCCCACTTTCCAGCTTAATTAAAATACTCCCCTTTTGAGTATGGTTCTCAGTCTTCCCATCAGTGAAATGGAGAAGTGGTTCATCTGGATGGCCCTCCTAGAAGTAGCTATGAGAAGGAAGGAGATGATCAGCCACTTGGAAAGGCAGAGGGAAGGTGGCCTTACTTTCACACATCCCGCCAAGGCTGCTGTGTCTCCATCTGCCCCAGAAAAAAGCAACTATCCTCAGGCACCCCAAGTTGAAGGCCCCTGGGGAACTGATTTCCCTAGTTTGGCATCTCCAATGCACACTCAGCATCCCTGCCTAGGTTCATCCTAGATGTGACGGAAATGGCTTCCGAGTGGTTAGGGAGGCTTCCTCACGCTGTTAGGGGCCAGCACTGGGGACCCCATCCACGGACAGCATAGCTAGGAGTGGTGGGCTCTGAGGGTGCCAGTTGTTATGTCCCCAGGCTTAGGTTCATCCCCTTTGCTGCTTCCTCTGGATTCCTCCCATTCAGGGGCTTAAGAGCAAGGCGTCTGTCTTTTGGAGCCTCTGCAGAGGTTCAGTTTTATAACAGCTTGAAAGAAAGGGCTTTTATTTTAATATTTTCACTTTTTCATGTAAAAAGTAGCTGTTTAGCTCCTGGGCTCTCAGATGAAAACCTGTTTTTGATTTAAGCAGAGGGAGAGATTGATAAAGCAAACAATATTTCATTCCTACCTGCGTTTAACTTTTTTTTTCTTCTGTCTTCAGCCACAGGGCTCATGGGTTTTGTCTTTTTTATTTGCTTTCTTAAATGGCCTTGGAGTGACCTGGGTAGTTAGTGCTAATTAGTCCACTAGGACATATTGTCACTGTCAGGGCAGCACAGTAGGAAGGTCCAGGAGCTGGCTGGGTGACACACCTAAGACAGAAATGGCTTAATCTGCTGTCATCTGTGTGTACTATAGTGTTTGCACACACCCAGGCCCTCTGTGTGTGGTGCAGTTTTGATGCTTTGGTGTCTCCAGGAGGACAGTAGAACTATTATTCTTGGGATAAACTCAGGGGCCGTGAGGTGTTGAGAGGGTTAGAGACTTTCGAAATCACTGTGAAGCCAGGGCAAAAGCCCCTGCCCTGGGCCTCCTTTGCTGTTTTTGTGTGACCCTTAGTCAAGTCAGTTGTCTCTCTGGGCTTGTCTCTCTCGTCTTTATAAAACATGGGGATGCTGCAGGGATTCTGGGGAGTAATGTGAGTAAAGCCTGTCTCCTTCTCTGGCACATAGCTGCCACTCAAGACATTTTTTTGTGCTCCGTGTAGTAGTCACCAGGGAGTAGAGTCTCCGGAACACATTCCCAAAGTCTCATTGTCTTAGTTTTTCCCGTGAAACAGCCACCAGTCACTTGAAACCCAGTACTCTGTTCCATTTAAAACTTAAGACATACTTTTTAATATTTCACATGGACAAAATAATAGATCTACCTCCTAGCAGTATTGGGATTAAATGAAGGGACACGTGGAAAATGCTGGCTATGACCTCTGCGGCTGTTATCTGCTGTTACCACAGTCCGATATGGGAAAGGAGACTTAGGTTCGGTTTACCAGAAAACCTACTAGTAGGGAAAACACTCAGGTTTTGATAGAATTGGCCATCTGTGGACTGTGTGTTAAAATCCAGAACATTCTAAGAGTTTAATAGAATTGGTCTTTGAACAAAAATGAGCTCAAGTGGGTTTGAAATTATGTTGTCTGTGTGGCTAAGACAGGAGCAGGAAGACTTGTCTTGAGTACTTGTTTGTAATTGACATTGAACCACACATTTATTTTTTAAAAATTAAATCCAGGAATCCTCTGCCTTCTTCTCTCTTCTCTCTCCCTCCCTCCTCACCTGCCTCTGTCTCACAATTTTCTACTTTGGGTGATAATAATCCAGCTTTGGCCTGATAGCAAACCCCATTTGACATTTAAAAGTCTCTGTGATTAGCTGAGCACCAAATCTCTGACTTAAGCTCTGCTTTGCTCCTTTGCTCCAACACTGAGCAAGGTAAAAGGCATCTCTGCAGGGCAGGGAGCTGGAGTCTTGCTCTTCCCTTTTAGGCAGACCCACAGAGGCAGGTGGGGGAATGCTCAGACAAAACAACTCAGTGGTGGGTAAAGGACTGAACACTAACAACCCGGTCAGCAGGAGCACCAAAGGTCATTTATCTTGAACAGCCACCCCAGCTCAGCTATGTTGTTGCTGTTGACAGTTAAACCCCATCTGGCTTTCTTGAGTCTGGTGCCTCATTGTTCCAGAGCTGGCGGGCTCCATGACAGTCTACACTGGAGGTCCATCTCAGAGCTGCTGGACAGTTTGTGGCAAAATGTGGCAGGGCTGTAGGTACAAGTGCCATGATGACTCGCCTGCTTCTGCCAAATGAAAGTGCTTGCTAGATACTTCCAATGTCTAGGCTCCATGCCTTCATAGATATGCAAACTTTCCCCTTTCTAGGCCTTACAGCTCTTTGACGGTATGACAAGACCTGGGTTCTTTGAGCCTTGGGGGGTTTTCCTCATTGGTAAAATGTGGTGACAAATCTCATCTGTGAGCCCCCTCCAGCCTTGAACAACTCTGGATCTAGGTAGACCAGCATAGTGAAAGCCTATGAGGCTTCTGAGATGTGTGAGGCATACATTCTCCCAGGCACTCCTGGGGACCTTCCTGGGCCTTCCATATTCCCTGGGGACATGGCAGTACCCCATACCAGGAAAGTCCCCATGTCCCATGTCCCACCCCTCCCCTGCTGGCCATAAAGCTGTCTGGACTGGTGCCCTGCACTGTGACAGGCCTGCCTGGGCCTCAGGGCTCCGCCTTTTGCAGGTGGCACCTGCTCTAAACAGTCCTGCTGACAATGACGCAGCTGCTGTCCTGAGACTCTCCTTTCCTCAGGGCCTGGTTGGGGTCCACGCCATGTCTGCAAAGCACTTGGTCACGTGCTTCCCACATTCCAGCTGTCTTCACCCAATCCAGCATCAAAGCCACCTCTTCCTGAAGCTGTCCATGATTCCTCTTCCTCCTCCCCACCTCCCCAAGTTCTCCTAGCACTCTGTCTGTATGTCATGCCTCACAGTTCACTTTTTAGAGGAGCATTGATCTCTGTGGCTCTCAGCTTCTAGACTTGAGCTGCTTGAGTGCCTGGGAGAATGTATGCCTCATACATCTTAGAAGCTTCATAGGCTTTCACTATGCTGGTCTACCTAGATCCAGAGTTGTTCAAGGCTGGAGGGAGCTCACAGATGAGATTCTGCCACCACATTTTACCAATGAGGAAAGTGAAATCCAGGGAGGTATGTCCTGACCCTGGTCCCACAGCCCTTGTGGCAGAGCAGAGACTCCATCTCATCACCAGGACTCTTTCCATGACCCTGTGGTGACTTTCAGGGCATGCTGAGGTTAGAGTGAGGGCTGATCCAACCCAGGGAGCCTTCGCTGTGGCCTGTGCTGCATACGCAGGACCCAAGGGAATGAAGGGGCCTCCTTCACCTGCTGACAGGCACTGGGAAGCCCAGTAAGGGCTGCTGAGACACACAGCCACACACCCATGCACACTCACATGCATGCACACACATATACAGCATATGTACAACACTCACATCCAAACATACAGACAACCAGGTGGGTTAGGGTGAAGCAGGAAGGCACCCAGGGTGCAAAATTCAAGGAGGCTCTCCCTCTGGTGCTCATGAAAGGGCAGGGTTGGCCCTGAGAGCAAGTGCCTCTTTAGATCTTGTAGCCTGGACACCTGGCTGTCCTCATTCTAGTCCCCTGTATCCATATGACACATACACTCATACCCAGTTACACACAGAGACCACAGTACTCACAACATACACATGCATGCACGCATACAATACTCACCATCTCACACACATAAACATACTAAAAGTAAGCCTTTAAAATGTACAAGTATACGCAGAAGACTGTCCTATTAAAAAAGACCAGAGAAGGCCCTGCTCTCAGACACCCTAAGAAATGCAGCTGTGAAGTTATAGGTGTGATTGATGAGTCCCAGTTGTACTCACAGTTGCTAGGAAGGAAGTCATAATCAATGCAGTAGGGAAAGTGGGGCCCAAGTTATCCAGGGAATCTGCTCTGTGCTGTGCATCTATTTAGGCGTGAGGTCACTGACCTGTGACCTCCTTGTTCTTGCAACCTGTGGTTTAAGGTCTGAGTAGAGGAATACCAGTGTCCAACCATGAGCCCCTCCTGGCTCCTAACCCCTCACTGAAGTTATGGGTTATGGGTAGTCATGGTGCCCTGTAGAACCTTTGGGTCCGGCATTCTTCTTTTCACATTCGATCCAGGGGCAGCCAGTCATCTGCTTGCATCAGCCCCTAGCACCACTAGGTCTCTGGGGTTCACAGTGGCTCTTCCCAGCAGAGCTACCAAGTGGGCAGCAGCAGTCGCAGCAGGACTCGTCCACTCAGACCTGGCCTCAAGGTCCCCTAGGAATGAGGCACTGAAGGCAGGTGGCTGCCAGCTGGCATGAGCGGGCCTCTCTGCTCAGCTCAGAAGGATATTCTCTCTCTGACATTCTGTCCTTGCTCAGAATTCCTGGGCAACTCTGTGCCTGAGACCCCCTCAGCCCCAGGCAGTTCAGGCATGCTCTGTCTACTACACTTTAAAGGAGAAGTGTGAACACAAAACATAGTCACATGCACAACACCGAGCTTGTTTCAGCACCCACATGAACTGTATTAGTCACTATTATACACAATATGGCATCATCATGCTTATTTTGTACATTTGATCAACCAATATTTATATAACTTTCATAAATCAGTGATTCTCAAAGTGTTTCCCCAGAGGGTGGGCAGAGGTGCTCGTCGATATAACTAAACAACAGTGATAGGAAAAGGTACACTTGTACTTACCTTCAAGTTTAAGATGTACATTTTTTCTGTTCAATGGCCACTACCTTATTTTTTTTTTTAGGATCTAGGATCTGATTTAGCAACACATTATGATTTTCAAGAAGTTGAACTCACTGTTTTGTGGCGTTCTTTGCAGCACACTGTGACCTTCGCGGTGCCCCATGTGCTGACAAGTGTCAGAATAGCTGGTGTCCAGCTGATGTGAGGCTGGACTTGCCTGATAGGCATTTAGTGGCTATAGCTCCCACTCTGTGAAATGATGAGTGCTTCCATCCATCAGAAGGATCCTCAGCATGGAGAATTTACACTATCTTCCTTCAAAGAAAGGAGCCAAGTCCTGGGTCCTCCTCTTATCTTGACTTTCCCAACAAAACACCCTTCTTTCCTGGCACCAGTATAGCACATGTGTGTTGGTCATTTAGGGGCCCAGGTGCTTTGTGGCAGAGTAAAGACATGCACAAAAAAGGTGGTCTCTTCTTAGTCAGCATCCCGGGAGCACACCTGGGACGTGGTGCCCTCCTTGAGATTTCCTTTGAAGACCCTGTCACCCCTGAGGTTTTCATCCCAGCTACCCATAGAAATCATGATTTCTTTTGTCTTACTCTCAGCTACATAGACTTCTTGGTCCACCATGGGGAGGGCTTCTATTCCCAGCCACCCACTGTCCTATGGTGAACCTCTCTTCTCTCCTCCTGGCCCATTGCTCTCTCAAGTGTGTGCTCAGTGTGCACCCTGTGGCCAGATCATCCTGGGTTTTGATCCAGCTCCTGAAAACTTCTGTTGTTGGTAGTGCCCTTCACTCTCCCGCTCTGACTCCCCAGCACTGGGGCTTTGCTGCCTCTGTGCCTGGAGTGCTCCATGCAAATTTCTCACCCTAACCGCTGGCATACTCAGTTACCTTCAGGTTTTATGATGTGCCCTCACCCAATCATGCATCCCCTGGCCACACAAGCCTTAAGATCTAACTCCAAATTATTTCAAAGAGCACTATTACTCAACTATTCAATTTAGTTAAGTCAGTGTCTACTGAGCACCTCAATGTGGCAGGCAGGGAGTTAGGCTTTGGGGTTATGGAACTCAGGAGACCATACCTCTGCCTTCGTGTTGACATTCTAGAGAGAGGAAAGCAAATTGACCTTTCACCACAATCACAGAGAGAAAGCAAAAGCTTCAGTCCAGATAGACACAAAATGCTGAGCAAGTGGGCGAGGGAAGCAGGCTGGGCTGTGACCAGGTCAGGGTGGGATTCCATAAGGTGGCTCAGAGGAGCAACTAGCCTCAGCAAAGATGAGGAGTCCCAGGAGCATGTGCAGGTTCCAGGCACCAGAAGTCAGCCCTGAGTGAAGGAGACAGCAATGGAAACATGCTCAGGTTCTGCCCAACGGTGGGGCTTTGATAAGAGCAGCTAAGCTATGGTGTTCATTCCATTCTGCCATCAGAACATCTGAGTAAACTGTACTTGATGTATATGTTTTAGGGTATTTTATTCACTTATGCACGAAACTTCCATCCTCCCCTGGCTTGACCTCGTGCTTCTGTCGTTGGCAGTTTTCATATCCTTCTCGGCTCTTTTGCCACAGCCACGTACCTACCGACTCTGTTGTCTTCAGGCTTTGTGGTGCTTTCGTTAAGTGGAAAAGTCACAGCAATAATCGGTGATAGCTAGATTATTCACTTGATCAAAATGTTCTGATTTCTCTGCTCTCTTGGCTCTGTTTCAGACAGATTTAGCCTGGTGATTTTCCAAAATAATCAGATTTCTCCTTGCACTTCCTTTTAATCCAATCATTAACAAGCATTTTCAGGCAAACTGCTGATGTACAAGCCGAGAAGACTTTCTCCGACCTCCACGGCCCTATTTCCCACTATTTCCCTATGCAAACCCAAGTTCCAGCCAACTAGTCATTGTTTCCAAAATACACCATGTACATTTTCACCTCTGTGTCTCTGCCCATTCAATGCAGCTGCCTGGAACACCCTTCCCATTCCCACCCCCTTGACAAAGCCTCAGTCAAGCTCCACCTCCTTCCTGGGACCTTTTTAGACATCTTCCATCTTTAGTGACCATCTTGTCTGACTTCCCACTGCACCTGCTCTGCTCCACTCCTTGGCACTCAGTATCTGTTCCAACAAATGTCTTTAAGCTTCTTATGGTGACGTCCTGCCTCTGAGCTAGACAAGAACAAAAACCCTTTCATATCTCTCTCTATCCCCAGCACCTTACACAAAACCCTACATGAGGACTGAGGGCTCCACAAATGTCTGGGCTGCTGGTTCCACCCAATTCTTCAATAACATTTGTTATTGTTTCCTTGGTTGACTCAACTTGGACATTTGAGTCTTGCATATGAAGTTTTTCCAACATGAAGCACACCTGATCCTTTGCCATGATATTGCTATAATTACTTTTCTATTTTCTTTATAGTAATTGGCAACTAGGGAACAGAGGAAACAAGAAATGCAGTCTTTTAGCGAAACTGATGCAGCCACTGAGGCCTGAGCTGCCCCACTGGGATACCTGCCTGGTCCTAGGGGCATCTTGCAGGCACAGAAGCCTATGCTTGAAGGCCAGATAGCCAGGTTGAGTAGCAGTGGCCACTGGAAGTAACAGACACTGGCAAGCCTGGGTAATTCTGAACCAACAAGGGACCTTCCTGGTGGATGCTTGATGTCAACTTGGCAGGGTGATTGGTCAGATTTAGGGTGAGAGCATCTGGGGACAAAAGATTACAAGATTCCTGCAATTCCTTCAGGCTGGGAATAAAACTCCAAACAATATCTAGCACATAGCAGACATATATGAGGTGCTTCACAAATATTCATTAAATGGATCTTTCTTTTCTTCTTTTTTTCTTTCCTTCTTTACTTCCTTTCTTTTTTTCTCCTTTCTTGGCTTTAGAGAAGTGTTTCTCAAGTCTCTGTCAGAACCTCCTGGGATTTTGTTAGCAAATGTGGAGCCCTGGAATCTGTATCCTTCACAAGCTCCCAGGGATTCTTTTGTGATCAGCATTTAAGAAACACTGATTAGCCGGGTGTGGTGACTCATGCCTGTAATCCCAGCACTTTGGGAGGCCAAGGCTGGTGGATCATGAGGTCAAGTGATGGAGACCATCCTGGCCAAATGTTGAAACTCCGTCTCTACTAAAAATATAAAAATTAGCTGGGCATGGTAGCACACGCCTGTAGTCCCATCTAGTCAGGAGGCTGAGGCAGGAGAATCGCTTGAACCCAGGAGCGGGAAGTTGCAGTGAGCCAAGATCTCACCATTGCACTCCAGTCTGGAGACAGAGCGAGACTCTGTCGAAAAGGAAGGAAGGAAGGAAGGAGGGAGGGAGGGAGGGAGGGAGGGAGGGAAAGCAGGAAGGAAGGAAGGAAGGAAGGAAGGAAGGAAGGAAGGAAGGAAGGAAGGAAGGAAGACTGATGTACAACCCACCCGTGGTCTTTCCCATGTGGAGTCCCTCATGCCTGCCTGCTAGGAGCACAGCCCTTCTCCTTGCACTGTGCCCCCTCCTCCAGAGATCTCCCATCCAATTGTGGGTAGAAGCAGATCAGATTTGGATGCAGTCTCAGGTCTGCCCCTAACTGGCTGTGCACAGGCCATTTGACCCTCCAAGATGGCATCTTTATGTATAAAATGGGCAAAGCACCAGCCCCACCTACCTCACGTTATTGTTGCGAAAACCCATCCCCGATGCAACCAGGACCTGACTTGTGTGTTTGTTGAACTAAATTTAAGAATCACTTACCTGACAGCACCGTGGAAGGGCCCTGTGGATGTCAGGTGAGTGCATAACCAGCATTTAGACTGAACCCAGGGTCAGAAAGTTCTTGAAAGAAGGAGAAGCCTGCAAGTCCTGGTAATTGGAGGGCACGTGGGGCCTTTGCTGTGCTGATGCACCAATGTTCTTTCATTAAAAAAAAAATGCCACATGATGGAAGGATCACAAATGGAGAAGATGATGACTCGGTAGCAAGGATAGTAACATCAAGAGAAACATATTCACCAAAAGAGGGTTAGATGCTGGAAAGGATTTTACTCTCTACTTGACTGACTGAACCTGCCTTATACTTAAGAGTCATTTAGAGGGAACTGGAGGGGCAGCCAGTTACCCTAGGAGAGCGGCCTCCAGGGGCTGCCCAAGCCTGCCGTGTCCAATTCATAGCTAAAGCTCTAAAGCTCTGTTGATCTGTGCAGGGGTTTGCTAGGGCTGCAGTGACAAAGTACTACAAACTGGAGGACTTAATAACAGAAATGTATTGTCTCACAGTTCTGGAGGCCAAAAGTGTCAAATCAAAGGGTCAGAAGAGTTGTTTCCTTCTAAGGCTGGAGGAGAATCTGTTCTGTGCCTCTCTCGTAGCTCCTGGTGGTTTGCTAGAAGTCTTTGGCATTCCTTGGCTTGTGGCAACGTAACTCTGATATTCATGTGGCTTTCTCACTTTATCTCTGTATCCAAATCTCCCCTTTTCATAAGAACTTGATCATACTGGATTAGGCCCATCCTAATGACTTCACCTGAACTAGATCATCTGCAAAGACTGTTTCCAAGGTACTAGAGTGGTGGGTGGAGGCAGGGGAGGGGACTATTCAATTCATAACACCTGACTATTGCATGTCCTTAGTCCGTTTCAGTCCCCACACAGCCCTGACCTGACCCTCAGCTGCTTTGGGTCTGAGCAACACCAGCTGCAGAAGCTCTGATTTGGGGCTGACAGAAAGAGAAGGGGAAGGTGGCATTCATCCTCCAGAGCCTTTCCTCTTGCTCCAAAAGAGAAGGGGACTCCCCCTCCCAAGCCAGAATCCCCCAGAGAGCCTCAAGTTCAGGTTCAACACTTAGAAAAGGCCATGCACAGTGGCTCACGCCTGTAATTCCAGCACTTTGGAGGCCAGAAGATTGAACCCAGGAGTTCAGGACCAGCCTGGGCATCATAGCAAGATCCCATCTCTACAAAAAATAAAAAACACTTAAGAAAACAAAAATGACAAGCAAACAAGCTGATTCAAGAACCTAAAATCAGCCAGGCACTGTGGCTCACGCTAACACTTTGGGAGGCTGAGACAGGTGGACCACCTGAGGTCAGGAGTTTGAGCCCAGCCTGGCCAACATGACAAAACCCCGTCTCTACTAAAAATACAAAAATTAGCCAGGCATGGTGGCAGGTGCCTATAATCCCAGCTGCTCAGGAGGCTGAGGCAGGAGAATTGCTTGAACCCAGGGGTGAAGGTTGCAGTGAGCTGAGATTGTGCCACTTCACTCCTGCCTGGGTGAAAGAGCAAAGCTCTGTCTCAAAAAAAACAAAAACTAAAATCTTTCCAGGCATGTCCTGCTTCAGAACATGTTCTGCAAACCTCACCACTTTCTTCCTCCACTCTCTGCCAACATGGCCCCAGCCAAGAAGGCACTAAGCTCCCAAAGGGCTTAGACAGGGACTTAGGTCAGAACGTTGAGGTTCTTTCTTGGTTCTGCCACGAGGTGAGTCTGTGACATTATACAGGTCACCTCTCCTTCCCAGTCAAGGATCCTCTCAGAAAGGTGCCCTGTAACTCTGCCACTCTATAAACACCGTGCACATCCACCTGCATAGTCTGTGAGCTGCAGCAACCCATTCTGTCACCATGCAAGTCACCAGAGTCATAGGGCCCACTGTGTGCCACCTTCCCTCATCTCATGACAACTCCAGTCACCTCTATGTTTTGTCACATAGGAAGGTTACTCAACGTCTCCCTCTAGAGCTCTCTCCGTATCAGCTTCTGGGGATTTCTGGTCTCTGTTCTCTGGCCAAGGGCCATCCCAGAGTTGTAGACATTAGGACTGTAAGGATCATCTGCTTCTGTCAGGCCAGATGAAGAAACTGAGGCACAGACTGGCATCGTCACATAGTGGGCAGAACCTGGGCCTCCTAATTCTCAGCACCTCCTGTTTCCTCTCCTGAAGCAGCCTGCAGGCCATGTCTGTTGGCCTCTGTCCCTTCCCCTTTTCTCTGCAGCGGTGAGGACAGCCTTTAGAGTGGATAATCTCCTTCGCCATGGTGCCTGCTGTCAGCAGGTGTGGAAACAACAGATGCATGGTTTTGTCACAGATTTTGCTTCTGTGTGCTGCTCAGAAAGGCAGTTCCTCTTCATTTGCTCTTACCTGTTATGATCCCCAGGATAGCCAGGCCCTCCTTCTGGCCCCCACCCTGAGGACTCTGCAGCTCACACACAGACACACACATACACAGCACACACACACACACACAAACGGTCACACACACACACTCTCTCTCTCTCTCTCACACTTTCTCTATTGTGCCTTAATTCAGGATAAAGCCCACCCTTTACAAATGCTTCCTCTATGAGCAAATCAAGCCCATCAGGTTGTATCTTAGTTAAGACCTCAGAAGCAAAGAATCCCAGCGTTGGAAGGAAGCTTCAGAGGTCATTTAGTTCAAGTTTCTGGGTGAGGGAGTCATCTTTATGTGACTTCATTATATTCAAGATTCCCTTATTCCTCTGGCCTCTTGGTCTCTACAGTCATCCCAACTACAGCCCCCCCTCCTCTCCACCCACCCCCACTCTCAAGCCACTCTCATGGTGTTCTGCTGTCAGCAGGGTTCTTCTCACCCCGTCTCTATTTCCCTGCTTACCCATCTCTGGGTGATTTTTAAATCAGTGCCTACTAAACTCACATTTATGGCATTATAACTTCTAGCTGTAGAACCTGCCAGTACTTCATGTCATTTACTATCCATCCCATCCCCACCACACACACATACTCACATATGCACACACACTCACTCACACACACATTCACAAGACACCCATATGCACACCTCCACAGATATTCCACGGAGCTACTTGACAGAATTAAAAGAGATAGTGCATGCCAATGAGTTGAAAAACTTTAAGGTTCTATAACATGTCAGGGACTATTAACTTGTAAGTTTCTCAAGGGCAAGGACTGTCTTCTACTCAGAAACCAACTCCCCACATACATACAGCCTGGAATATTATTAGACGCAGAGTGGGTGCTCACTGAATTGAAATCTAATGTACTGAAAATTGCTTTAATATCAACCCATTTAAAAAAAAGCATTACTAGCCACAGGCCTCTGACCTCAGGGGGAGTTGAGGGTGTAGCACAGTGATGTGCATAGTCGCTGAGCATCTGAACGCGTGTTCAGCAGGTGCTGCCATCCATACCTGCCTTGCCTGCTTCCCTCCCCAAATGCAGAGACCCTGGACCTTCCTTCTGCAGCTCAGAGGGTCCTTCCACAGCCCCGGTGTGTGATGCCAGGAATCTGCAAGTGTCTAGGAAGCTCAGTGGGAAGGATCTGGGAAGAATGACCTCTAGGAAACCTGCAGGGAGCACTGGCAAGCTCCATTTGCAGCCCCTGACTAGAAGTTCATGTTTGATCAATTAATTAATGCTTTCAATAGGTGTTTGTTGACATCCATAGAGTGGATATCAACTCTAGGCTATCAACAGAGGAGATTTTTAAAACTCCAGATTCAGGGACACTATGCCAAAAGATTCTGACTGAACTGACCTGAGGCGGGAAGTTTCTGGACTCTCCAGGTGATTCCAGTGTGCAGCTGGGAGGAGGAAAGCACTACTCTCGTTCCTGCAAAGCACGCCTGCACGGCCAGAAAAAAGCTGCACCTGCCCTCAAGGATCCAGGCGTCTGGGGGAAGAACTTGACAATGAGATTCAGAGGACAGGGGATGGGGAGGTCGCTGGGAGTATAGAGAATGCTCTGGAATGTTGCTCCTGGGAGGCTTCTCTCCCAGGGCTTCTGAAGGCCAGAGTGCAGGTTGTGGATTAGCCATACCCAAAGCCACATCCACAGAGGGGCGTGTCACTCCTGTACGAAAAAAAGGAGGTGAGTCCCTTGCTTGGGAAATAGTGCCTGATTTCAGAGGAAGAAAGTGGCCCACCTGCTGTTACTTTATATACCTTATATTGCTAATATAATTTATAGGATCTAAGACAGCTTGAAGAGACCTCCAGAAATCTCTGAGACAGCACCAAACGCGACCCTACCCAGGGAACCCCTGGACTTGGTGACCTTCAGGCTCAGAGCAGCCCATGTGTGTCCCACTTGCCTCAAGCTCTCTGTCCCCTGTGCTCCCAAGGCCTCCAGCCTGGATCCAGGAAAAGGCAGGGCCTCATGTCAAGCAGTACTTTTCTTAGGGAGCTTAGAGGCCTATTGACATTTGAAGCAGCTCCATCCCTAGAAATCCACACACTGAAGCCCTTCCTGGGAGGGAGGTGACAGGGTTAATCTAAGGGCTGGGGGAGGCGGAGAAAGGCCTTGAAACCACACAGTGAAGCCAACCAGATTAATAGAGAAAGAGAGAGGGGGGTAGACCATTAGGAAGACAAAGAGAAAATCATGCTGGAGCAATAGAAAGAGAAATCTAATATCAACTAGGGAAAAATAAATGGAGATTAGGGCAAACAAATTAGCTTTAATGGGTTCAATGCTAATACAAGAATAACAGCAGAGCTGCGAATGCCTTTGAGGGGAAGATGGGATAAAGAACCTGAGCAGTCATGCAAGCAATAAAGATTATGCGGGGAAGGGGGATGGCCAAAGGAGCCAGCGGGGAGGAAGAGAGAAGGGGAGACTCTGGGCGGATGGGTAGGGGAGCGGTGGCATTGGAGGAGTCCGCCATCTTTGACAGGAAAGCGCTGGGGCAGAGAGCTGGTAAGAACTGGGGAGGCAGCAATCAGGAGGGAAGTAAAAGCAAGCAAGGTAACTGGGAGACACTGAGGGGAGGGATGCAAACCCAGAGCGGGAAAGAGTGGGAAGAAAGGAGGCAGCGATGGATGTAAACAAAGAGAATGGAGGGCAGCCAGCCACTACACAAAAGGGGAGGGAAATAAAGGAATTTGGTGCTCTCTCTGACTGGAGAAAAATTTAAAAGGAAAACTCAGGCCCCAAGAAAATGAAAACCTGCAGAGGATTTGGAAGTGAGTTTTGGAAAGCACCCATACTTGGTAGGTGTTGAAAAGGCATATTTGTTCTTAGGGAAGGGTCTGGCTATTTCTGGAATATAGTGCTACTTCCAGGGGTAGCACTGGAGGTGGGTGGGCAAAAGTAAGCAGTTCAGAGCATTCATTGTGGCATCTAAGAGCTCTCAGCTTGAATCTCTGTCATGCCACTTTGTGAGGGTGGAGCCTTGAACCTCTTACACGCCGTCTCTGCTCCTCATCTTCTCATCTGTAAAATGGGAATAATGTACTTCATACTTCAAAGGGTTGTTCTAAGAATTAATTGAAAAGATGCATTTAAAATACTCAACTTGGCTCAAAAATAAGCACCTCCCATAATACTGTCCATAATTATTACTCTTAGGCATTGACTAATGGGGAAGAGGGGCTGAGTACTAAAGATACCCCTTCCTCCCTCCTTCTTCCCCTCCTTCCTCTTCTTTTAGGTCCAACATTGGTGAAATACCAGCGAAGTTTGATTCTCTCCCAGATAGAGTCTAATCCACAGGAGACCTCTTTATCCATCCTCTGTCTCCCTCCCCTGTCCCTCCCCAGCTCCCTCACCCTGCTGGGGATGAAAGAATAGTGCTAAGCCCTCCCACCACAGCCACCCTCTGGCTGATCTAAGTAAGGCAGAAGCATCCAAGGAAGCCAAATTTCATATTCTACTGGGAGACACTCTTATATCTGCCTGAGTGTCAGAGTATAGTTGACAAGGAGCTAGAGTTGGTCCTCATGGCCTGACATCTTAGGGTCCTCCTGGGCTGCATTAAAGAGCATGAACACCCCACGAGGGAAACAGAGCCCCAAAGACCAGAACACAACAACAAGAACAAGCCAGGAGTTAATCAGTAATTTCCTAGTCATGGGCACCAGAAAGGGAAAGAAGGAGCTGGGATTATTTCCTGTCCCTCTGAGCATCCCAGAACCCTGCCCTTTTCTCATTACTAAAGATTTTGGAACAGTGAGAAGAGAAATCAATCCAGGTAAGAAAAGGTACAGATATGGGTGGGGAAGCTTTGCCATTTGCTAAGAAATAAGTTAATTAACTTAAAACTGTTACAAAAGGAATCTTCCCATAACCTCCAAGAGGGCAGAGACCCATCTGTCTTCATCCCCTTATGTCCTCAGAACCTGGAGCAGAGCCTGGTATGGAAATGGTGGGTCTTGGTGATGGCAGTAATGGTTAACATTTGTGGAGGGTCTACTGAAGCCCAGGTCCTTTGTCAGGTGCTACGCATGCACCTTGTTATTTAGATCACTCGGCACATCTAGAAGGAAAGGCAGAAACAGATGACTGACATTCATACCAAAGTCGTAAGTTAGTCAGAGTTGAAGCAGGGATGTCCGACTCTCTCCTCCATACAGCTTCCAGGAACGGAAATAAATGAATATATTAACCTCACCCACTCATCAGGGCAAGAGGAAAGATTTGAAAGCTACCTCTCAGTTTGGGTGTCTATAAGGGACTAATAAATGGGCCACCTGGCAAGTAGTAGAAGTTTAAAGGATAGTAGAAGGACTTTCTTCTTCTTGTATGCAGCTCTTGTCAGCCAGCACCTCAGCAGCAGTAGTTGAATCAGATTCTAGCTCTCAGCTTTCCCAGACCCAGCCTCACATGCCTCCCAGCAACAGCTGGGATGTGCCAGCCCTTCAGAGATCCAAGGCCCAGCTTCATAGGCCCTTCCTCTAAGCATGTAGGTTCTGATAACTCCAGTTTCTTCCCTTTGCTTCCTCCAGCCCAAGGGGCAGTGGCTGCTTCCTGTAGCTACTCTCTCTGGGCTATTTCAATGCTTCCTTTGTGCTCTTACAGCCCTCCAACACCAGGACAATTCCCTATATTAAAGCCCCTCTGTTGAAATACTAGGAAGATTTCTGTCCTCTGACCAAGCCCTGGCTGATACCAGAAGACATCTGAGGAAATCAGATTCTAAGACTGGATTGATCATGTCCTTGGCCTTGAACACAGTACTGAGCTCCTTGGCAATGAGAACTGGAGACTATTTTTTTTTTAACTGACTGAGCCCTGGCAGGCATATACAGGCAGCACTTCCCACACAGTCCTGAATCAGAAACTTCTCATGGGATCTCTGAGTCTAGGATGTCTGAGTTCTCAGGAGGGGTAACATTTGCTGCTAACCCTCTGCCTCCCTAGCTTGAGGTGTCTCTCATGGTTTTTTCCCTTGATGCATGTTGAAATCTTACCAACAGAGCTATTAACCCAGTGAGGGAGGAGTCTGTAGATCACCTCCCATCATCCTCCATAGAGTCTCTATTGCCAAGGTTAGAAGAAAAAGGCTTCTTGGCTCAGAATCCAAAGACTAGAGTCAGTGACAGTTTCCTTAGTGGTGTAAAATGGCAGGAGTAGCACTAATTTCACAGAGGATTCCTGCAGAACACACTGCCACATTCAACCATAAAGCTGCTCATAACAGTGTGAACTTGGCAAGTGCTCACACAGTTAATGTTAATGTTGAAGGTCTGATATACAACCCAACAGGAAGACCTCCGCATTCATATTCTGACTCCTTCAGAAGCCAGGCAAACCTCTTTTTTTTTTTTTTTGGACTGAAATCTAGACCGTCCTCTTTAAATAACTCAATTTTATAAGTGTGTGTCTGTGGAAAACAGAATTCTGTTTAAGGCAAAGGAAGTGTAGGCTTCACTAAACTTGTTGTGGATCTGCCTCTCTCCTTCCCTTCCTCCCTCCCTCTATCCCTCTCTCCCTCCATTCCTCTTTTTCCCCTCCCTTCCTTATTTCCTTCCTTCCGTCTTTCCTTCCTTCCTTCCTTTCTTCCCTCCCTCCCTTCTTTCCTTTCTTCTTCACTTTCAATAACCAACTCAATCATCGTTTATTGGGTACCAGCTGTGCACCAAGCATTACACTAGGTATTAGGATTTCAGAGATAAAGAAACTGTGTCATCCTCTAAGGTGCAAAAAAAATCTATGCAGAAGGACACAGTCAGTAAACAGATACTTATATTCTGCTTAATGAGATTATGGCATAGCTTATTTAAAAGAAAGGACCAAAGAGAACAGGCAGGGAAAGCCAGGGAAGACTTCCTATAGGAGGGAGCTTCCTGAACCAACTCCCTGGGCATGAGTAGAAGTCAATCAGGAGAATGTGAAGAAAGGCACTTCAGGCATGGAGGATACAAGCAAGGACCCAGGAGAGGATTCAGATGCAGTGAAAGAATAGCAAGCAATTCTGTGTTGTTAGAGCATCAAATTCAAGGCTCAGACAGGTAAGAAATGAGGCTTGAACACTAAGTCAGGGTCAGGGTCAAGAACAGTAAGTGATTGCGGAAGACAATGGTGGGCATCATCTGCAAGATTTAGTAGCTCGGACTTTGCCATGAAGAAAATGATGTCACGCCTTGCAAGAATTCTTAAATATGGGAGTGATATGGCCAGACTAGGGTTTAGATGTGTTGCTCCCTGGCTGGGTAGCAAAGGGTCACTTGAGCAAAGTTGGATGTGGAGACCAATGAGTCCAAGTGAGTAGTTAACTCCTACTCGCCTCCACTCATGTCATTTAGAGACATCTTCCTAATCAGCTTGAACTAATTCTCTCTTGCACCCCCATCCCATTATTTTTTTATCATGGCACCCTTTGTGTTCTTCTTAGCACTTACCCCAAGTAGTAATTATACATCTATTTGTGCACTTACTTTTTAAATATATACCCATCTTCAGCTCACCTATCCCTAGACTGCAAGCTCCATAAAGGTAGAAATCAATTCTGTATAATCAGTCCTATTAAAATGCTTGCTACACAGTAGGAATATAAACTGTATGTTGAATGGATAACTGAATGAATGGATGTTTGAATGCTGGGGACAGATAGGAAGGTATTGGTTAGGTAAATATTTAGGAGGTAAAAAGTTGTCTTGGGGGTATTCCATATGGGCAAATGGAAAACGATAAAGGCTACTAGTTAATTCATGTGACATATGTTTATTGAACACCTAATATAATTTAATAAAAATCAAAATAAAAGAAGTCTTGCCCTCATGGAGCTTTCAATCTGGTGAGAGAAGATAGTCATTATTCATATATATATACATATGCAAAAAATGTAAAATTAAAATTTGGACCTACAGATGCAATTAAATTTATCTAAGATACCTCAGCAGTTTCCCTGAAATACCTCCCTTGACAATGAGGCTTTTTCTTTCTCTGATTTTCAACCCAAACAGCAGTTGTATTTGGTGCTGCATTTTGATGACTGCCATTCAAGAAAGGTAAAGCACGTATGAGAACCCCCAAAGAGAGGCCTGAACCTACTCTGTAGGATAAAGCAAAGCCACCAAGGAAGTGACTCGGTGCCGACACATAGAGGATGAGCAGTAGTTAACTAGATAGAGGGGAAGACAAGAGCTCCAGGAGGAGGGAACAGCATTTGCAGGCAACCCAAGGCTGGGGACACACTGTTACTTCCAAGGTCATGCAGAGGACCGATGATGGTGCAGCGCAGAGAGTGTGGTGGCAGGTGGCATGAGGCTGAGTGGAAGGGGCATACCCTGAGCTTGCATGGCAGCTGGTGGTGTTACCAACCAAGACAACACAAGAGGAGGAGCCTCCTTATCATCTAAGAGGAGATCTCCAATAGAAATTGAAAACCAAAGTTGGGGGGAAGACCTGACTGGGGTTACCCACGTAAAGATGGGGATGCCCACGATGCCATCAGATGGGTACTAGGTATGACAATGAGGGTGTGTGGGATCACCAAGAGGGAGAGAAGCACTGAGAACTGAGAGAAGCCTGAAGGGAAAAAACAGATGTCATGGAGCAAATGAGGGAAGAGAACCCCATTAAAGCAAAACAAAAAGCCTAGACTGAAGGTATAAGGAATTAGGAGATGGCAATGTCACAAAAACCTCTTCAAGAGGGAGCACATGGCACCCTCCACCCACTCACCATCCATCCACAGCCACCCATCACCAAGCACATGCTAAGCAGTGGGCACAGAGCGGGCTGAGCACTGAATGTGAAGGGAGGAATGGGCTGCAAGTTGACTGCTTCTGGAGAAAGTTAGTTGAAAACAATAGGAAAGAAGAGTATCATGGTCAAGGGAAGAATTTTTTTTTGTTTGATTTATTTTGAGATCAGGGACTGAAGAGACAATATAGATTAACTTAATTCCATTTGTAGGTTTAGGGGAAGGACCTGGTAGAAAAGAAGAGGCAAATAATATTTTTAATGGGAGGAGCATCGATGGAGTGGGTTCCAGAAAAGGTAGAAGGGTGAGAGATCAACGAGAAACAAGCAGCGGCTCTGCCCAGCTGCTGTCTTTCTGCTCCAGTTTCCCTTAGGAAGACAAGTGTAAGGCACAGAGATACCAAGAGTCATGCAGCAAGCTGGAAGGTAACAGCAGATGCAGGGTGCTGCTTTCCAGCATGCAGCCCCTTTTACCCAGTACAAGGAACTCATGTGTCCAGGTAACCCATCACCTCATGGATACAGGCGTGATCTGGTACGCAGACTTTGGACACTGGGATTCCATGGTCCTGGGACACTTTCTTCAGGAGCAATTGGAGGCACAGGCCCTGGTCTTTACTCCGGAAAGGCACCAAGCCAAAAGGATTAGCTGGGAGGTGGCATATGCAGATCACAGACCTGTAAGTGAGCATTCTGGAGAAGGGAACACCACCAAGCTGAGAATGCCAGGGACTGATTCGCATGGGCAAGGCCTTTCCTTTGTGGAAGGGGAGTAGGTATGGTATGATCTGAAGGGCACCCAAAGCAGCCACTGTGCCTCTCACGATAGCCCTGCCAAGGCTCAGCTACCACCTTGACACTCTTTGGGACTAAAGCAAAAAACCCCAGGTAGTTAAAAGGAAATTTTTGCAGAGCAACACGCTGAGCCATTGCCACTTTAAGACTGGGCAGAGCTGCAAAAGACAAAGCAAAAGGATAAAAGGGAAAGTAATGAAGCACGGGATTTGGGGGTCCCACCATGCAGAACTGTGGGAATCCGTGCAACAACCATACCAATGTAAACCATTACCGCTTGTATATACTAAAATGCTAATTATGGTAGACAAAGACAGGGCACCTGCCTTTGAGTAATTCATAAAGAAACCTGAATAGAGAAAGTTACCGTTCAATGTGTTCACTGCGGTGATAGGAATTTATGCAAAGGACTATAGGGACATGGAAAAAGCATTTCCACATCTTAAAGGTTTGGATATTGGTGCATGTAACAACAATTCTGATCAATGAGTGTCTCTCCTTTTCTTCTCCCATCCAAACTAAGCTCTATAAAGGATGAAGAAATTACCAAACAAAGTCCTAAGACCTCCCCAAATGGTCACTTTCCAAAAGGATACATTTCTGGACAGCAAGCTTCACCTAGAACTTTACTGAGCTCCAATCCCTTTACTGTAAGATAAGCCCTCTCTGACCCCAGGAAAGCTTGCATTGCCTGTCTGAGTACTTTCCACTCAGGAACCTGCTTGTATCCGGCCAAGTGGTCTTGCCTTCCTCCCCCATACCCACCCCGCCTCCCCACTCACAATCCTCCACACATGCAAAGAGCCTTTGCTTATGAGGCTTTAAACCTCTTCCTGGGTCACACCTTCCCCCTTTATCCCACTTCCCGCCCTACCAGGAAGCTCCTACTCATTTTTGGCTTCCGGCCTCAAAGCCCACCCCATCAGCAGCAGCAGGAAAAGGTGGTCAGCACACCAATCTTTCCCCCACCTCAGTTCAGGAAGGAAGCCTGCACCCACCTCTGGGCGTTTGGTGGTGACTCACCCAGAAGAGTCCACTCCCCAACACCAGACACATGAAAAACAAAAGTCCTTCCATTACAGGGACTCAGCTCAAAACCTCAAACCATAGAGGCCATCTCCATCTGCAGCCAGCAGGCTCTTTCAAATTCTCTTTCTTGCCTGTCCTACAGCCACAGTAAATGTCTTTCAGTTTCTTCAAAGCACCAAGACTTTATGCATGGATTTTTTTCTCCCTGTGGAAAATTCTTCACCTAGTTAACTCCTAGTTATTCTTCCTTGCAACTTACCTCTAACCACTTAGAAGCTCCCCAAGTGTCAGGACTTACATCTTTCAAGAAAAGTCACCCTTAACATGATGATTCCCGATGTATCTTATCATATTCCCCCAAAGGTTCTAAGTTCCTTGAAGGCCAGGATTCTTGTCTTATTCAAGGTTGTATTCCCACTGCTTTGTACCTGAGTCATGATAGGCACTTGGTCAATGTCTTGAGTTGAAAAGCAATGGAAACCATAATATACAAACCATCATTATTATTCTTAGAAGAAGGTTGGAGGAGTATGAAGACTTATTCTCTTATACTTAACTTACCAGTCATCACCTGGCCTAAACTGGTGGTTTTCAAAGTGTGACCCTGGCCTTGCAACATTAACACCATGTGGAAATTTCTTAGAAACAGAAATTCTTGGTTCAGTCCCAGACCTACTGATTCAGAAACTCAGGACACTTTGTTCAGTACTCTGTACTTTAATAACCCCCACTGGTGAGTGATTCTGATGCACACTGAAGTTTGAGAAAACACTCCCTAGTCCTAGGGCCAAGCTTGGGTTATAACATTCAACCATGGGAATATTGAAAATTAGATAAATTTTTCATTTATAACAAGATTTGTTTATCTGAATGAACACTTCTCCAACCTGATCCCCCTATCTTCTTATAATAGTTTAAGTCAGCAGCAGGCATAAGTTTTATTAAGCTCCATTCAATGGATAAAAACACTAAAGTTGAAGAAGAAGAAAAAAAAAACACTTTCTCAAATGATAAGATTGGAACAGGCAGAGTCAAGGAAGGACTCAGGCCCAAGGTTTTTCCACAGCAACACAGAGTCATTCAGAAGCCAGTCAAATAAAATAAAGTACCAGAGACTTCACACTTTAGGGGCCAGAAATGTGAATACATCTTTCCCAGCACTACGATGCTGGCTGATAATGGTAAATGACTTCTCAAGGGGCTTCCTGAGGGTTTGGGTTTCTAAGGATGCCAGTCAGTCCTTCAGGATAATTAAAGGCAATGGGTCATACAGCTTACAGTGCAGTTAATTTTTTATAAAAAACGTTAATACCCAATTCATGCCACCCCCAAAATGACTTTTAAAACCTGCTTCACATTTGTAGAGGTGAAGAACCCCTATCTGTAAGAAACCTCGCTTCTATATATAGAGGTTCCAGAACAAACACTTAGGTTTGGGTGGATACAGCAGGGAAAGTTCTGGAAAATGAGGACAAAGCAGGACTGCTGAAGATCTTGTCTGTTTGGATGGCTGTCTGGCGCCCCCTTGTGTTCAGTATCAGGACCCAAAAGAGCTGGAAGGCAACAATGATGCAGTGAGGGGCAAATGGCTACAGCAATTCACAAATGGCACTCTAGCCAGAGAGGACCAGAGGAATGGGCTTAGCACTGGGCAAAGGCCTCTCTGACCACCATCTGGGCTCTCCTGAAGCCCCTCCAAGCACTCTTCTAGCCCTAGTGGAAAAGCACTCACTAGGAAGACTTGCCTGGAGGGGCATAGGTGAAAGCTGCGCCCAAGCTTACCCGTTGCCTCCACCAGGAGGATGGATCATTGCATCCTTCCTGCTGGGTGTTTGGCCAGAGGGCTTCTCCTCATGACTTACTGCCCAGGGCAGAAAAGGCTTAGAACACCCCCACCCCTTTCATTAAAGGGAAATTGAGTGTTCTGTTGAAGACAGCTCGGGCCTCTAAGGAGACATTGCAAGGCAGTTCTGAATGTGCTAAGTCAGTGGGTGATAATGGGCACTGTATGCCCAGCAAAGGCACTTCCCACCCTCTGCCATAAATAGTCTTTAAATGGCTCACACAGAAGCTTGGGGTTGGTTCTTCCTTCTCACCTGCCCACTCCCTGACTCCCACCCCTCAGGGCTCTACCCTCCCAACCATATCACCAAATCCTGCCCCTGGTGTGAAAAGACCTTGGCATGTTCAGCACAAAACAGCAGAGTCAATGCCAAGCGTCCAGGGCAGCTCTAGCCCCAGAACAGGGCTCCCCTCAAGGAGCAGCCCTGATCTGAGCCTTAAATTCTGGTTGGATCCCAGCTCCTCCTCGTATAAGCTGAGTTAGACAAGTCATATAAATCAGATCACTAAAACTCTCTGAGCCCCAGTCTCCTCATGACAAAAATGGAAGTCAATCTCAGCCCTGAAATTAGCCCAATATGATTCTAGGGACGACAGAGTTGAATATGTTGGAAAATCTAACAGACAAGTATCCTATTGCCTCTGAGCCTTTGCACATTCTGTTCCCACGGCCTGGAACCATTTTCTCCCATCCCTCCCTCACTTGGCTAGCACCTGTTTATCTTCAGTCTCTGTTTAGACCTCCTCGGGAACCCTTCCGTGTTTCCTTGAGCCAAGTCAATTTCCCTTCCAGTGGTTCCCATAACTCTGCATGTCACCAGTCCCAAAAGTGGTCACAAAGTATGTTAACTGGCTGTTTGCTGGTCTGGGACCTCACTGTGATAAACCCCATGAGGGAAGAGCAAGCAAAGATCATGTCTGCCTTATTCACCCTGGCATCTTCAGGGCCCTGTACAGTGCCTGGCACATAGTAGGCACTCAGTATATATGGATTTGCCAGGATGGATGGACTCAGAATGAAGCACAGGCTGGGGCCAAAGAGCAGGGGCCAAGTCAGGAAAGCAGCTACGGGAATGTGCGCACATATCCGTGATGTGGACAGATTCCCACGAAGGCCTGTAGCCCCCGTGTCCGTCGTGGAACCCAGTGCTATCTGTGCCTGTGAGGACCCTGCACCAGGTTCCTGGTGCTCTGGCCTGTTAGGGAAAGAAGGAAACTTAAGGGTCATTCAGGCCAGGAGTCCACAGACAGAGCTTCGGTCTTCTCTGCCCAAGCTCTACCAGAGAGGTTCTGCTTTTATTCTTTTGTATTTGTTTTTCTCAGTGGGGTAGTGTTTTAAAATCTGGTTCCATGAGGAGAAGGGAAATGTGAAAATCACCCATGCCCTCATTTTACAAAAGGAAAGGAGACTCTGAGAAGAAAAGGAGTTTTCCCCAAGGTCAAACGGCTCAGTACTGGCCTGAGAAGACCCCATATCCTCAACTCCTTACACACTTTTCAGAAGGAGGGAAGAAAATGAGTGATTGTTGTAATTTGGAGTAAAAGGCTGAGTCTGCCAGAAGAGTTCCCAAGCGCAAAGTGCTCCTGTGACACCATCCCATGGTGGGGAATGAGCATCACATACCATTTGTGCCAGCATCCTAGGGGTGAGAACTGGGGTGGGGGTCCAGAGGGATCCACAGGGCCTGGCCATGGGATTTCATGGTCACAACCACACACACACACACACACACACACACACACCCCTGCACCTGCACTCATAGCTAATCCTCACCCAAACGCCTGCCTGACCTTGACAACTATCCCTGGGAATATTGTCTCCTTAGGCCATGGCGGGCTGAACCAGCTGGGAGGGGCCTTTGTGAACGGCAGACCCCTGCCGGAAGTGGTCCGCCAGCGCATTGTAGACCTGGCCCACCAGGGCGTGAGGCCCTGTGACATCTCTCGCCAGCTCCGCGTCAGCCATGGCTGCGTCAGCAAGATCCTGGGCAGGTAAGCACGAAATTCTCCCCAGATTGCCCTCCCTGCAGACCTTGACTTCTCCAGCTGATCTCAAGACAGCTGTGCTCCTGGGGAATGGGGAATTGCTCCCAATGTCCAGCTTTGATCCTGAGACCTGAACAGTTATGGTGGTCCTTCTGGACCTCTGCCCAGCCACTACTTTCCTATTGTTTTCTTGCCCTTCCTTCTTTATTTGTCCACTAATCCTTCTCTTAGCTTCTCCCTCTCCCTTCTCCTCGGCTCCATGTCTCATATAGGCTTCTCTCCTCCTAAGGCAGGAGAATCTTCCCCAAAGGTCCTCCTCCTACTGAGACCTAGGGAAATTGAGCCACTAGGGAGGGGACACATGGTCAGATGAGCTCCCAAGGTCTAACCCTTAAAAGAGGATCATCTGAGTTTGTGCTTCTCGAACCATAATTTCCCAAGACCCCAGATCAGTGCTTCATAGCCTTGGCAGCACATTCGAGTCACCTGGGGAAGCCTGATTTTAAAAATAGCAATAGTGTTTATGTCCCAGCCCAGACCAATTAAATCAGAGCTTTAGGGGAATAGGCCCAAGTTTTGGTATATAACTCCCTCGTCTATCTGTGCCCAGTAAGTGACTCTAATTCTCTGCAGCCAGGGTTGAGAACCACTGACCCACAGGTTCAGGAGAGACCAGGTGCAGCAAAGGCCTGCTTCCAGGCTGACGAAGCCACAGATTCCAGTCTGCAAAGCCACTTCCACCAGAAACGCCTCTGTGCCAGAGCTTTTGGTCAGCTCCGTGTATGTGTGTCTGTCCCCCTGCTCTGACCCTTACGTGGGTTTAAGAGGAGACCTGGCTGGACAAGGCAAGGGGGCCTGGACTGTTCTTTGAACTGTGAAAAGCCCTGGCTCCCCGCCTGAAATAGGGGAAGGTGTGATCCTTTGCTGGGCCTGGGAGAGGGGACTCCTGCGAAGGGCTGTGGTGTCCCACAGGGGTGAGTCCTGGATGGAAGTAACAGAGGAATGCAGTTTTAAAGAGCCAGATTCTTTTTCATGCAGATGAGACCAGAGAGTTTCTACAACAAGGAGAGGAGGAGAGGATATCCTGATCCAGGCCAATGATCTGCCAAACCAACTAGTTGGAGGGTAGAGGGAAGGGAAGGGTGGACACCCAGAAGAGGAGGCTTAGCTTAACAAGCAGGACCTGGCTGGGGATCCAAGCAAGGTCAGGATTCCAGAGTCCATGAGGAGCAGCTTCAATTTGAACCTGCTAAAACCTGATAGAAAACCAGCAACCAGCGGGGTGAGGGGTATGGCTCAGGTTTGGACAGGCAGGGAGCAAAGGTGAACCAGCAAGACAGAGCAGAGGGTCCAGTGACCTCAGCTAGCTTCCCAGGTGGCCAAAGAAAATAGTCAGTCATTGGCTGGACGCGGTGGCTCATGCCTGTAATCCCAGCACTTTGGGAGGCCGAGGCAGGCAGATCACTTGAGGTTAGGAGTTCAAGACCAGCCTGGCCAACTCAGTGAAACCTGTCTCTATTAAAACTACAAAAATTAGCAAGATGTGGTGGCAGGCACCTGTAATCCCAGCTACTCGGGAGGCTGAGGCAGGAGAATTGCTTGAACCCAGGAGATGGAGTTTGCAGTGAGCCAAGATTGTGCCATTGCACTTCAGCCTGGGTGACAGAGTGAGACCCTGTCTCAAAAAAAAAAAAAAAAAGTCAGTCATGTTTTAACCAAGAGAAGCTGGATAGTGCAAACTGTACTGTGCCCTGTCATTCGCATGTCGCGCACACCAAGATTTCCTTTCTTAGAAGAGAAATCTTTTGTGCCCCATATGATGGCTGTTGCAGGTGCTAGGACGCAAGAGACTAGCCACAGGGAAGGGAGAGAGGGCAGCCAGGGTCAGGCCTTTAGCACGTGGTGCTGGTTTGGCAGTAGCATGCAGGGAAACAGATAGTTCCATGCACATCAAGCGTTTGAGGCCAGCCTCGGGGACACGTTTCAGTCTCATACCCCTCCCCAGAAGCCTCAGAGAGGAGGGAGGCTCTAGCTAAGTCCCTATCTAAAGACTCCACCTGCTTATTGGGTAATTCTTCGGGGTTCTCTATTGGAGTAGGTACTACGAGACTGGGAGCATCCGGCCTGGAGTGATAGGGGGCTCCAAGCCCAAGGTGGCCACCCCCAAGGTGGTGGAGAAGATCGGGGACTACAAACGTCAGAACCCTACCATGTTTGCCTGGGAGATCCGAGACCGGCTCCTGGCTGAGGGTGTCTGTGACAATGACACTGTGCCCAGTGTCAGCTCCATTAACAGGTGAGAGAGAAAGCAGCCTCTGGTGTCAGGCTGGGGTCCCTGGGGTTTGGGGAAATCAGGAAGGAGACCACAAGAGCCTGGTTTGGGTGGAGTAGAGGCTGGGAAGGGGCCTGATACTGAAGAATCAGCCAGGGAGCACACCAGGCTCGGGGCAGGTACCACACCTACCTGCCTCTTTCCTTGCCTCATGCTATGAAGCACCCTCCCCCTGGTCCCCAGCCAGTGTGCTATCTACAGTTTCCTTCCTCAAGCACCACATCCTCTTTCATTCAATAAAAGAATCTTCTTGAATGGATCATTTTCTAAGCCACTAGACCCCTAACCCCGCCTGCATTCAAGCATTCACTCATTTGTTTATTCCTTCAATGATTCACTCACTACCTCGATCAACCATTTACCTACTCACTCACTTTTCATTAATTCATTCGCATGTAATTCACTCATTCATTTTGTGCTAGGCCCTGGGAACACACAAAATCCCTCTTTGTGGAGCTTACAGTCTAATGTGAATACAGGTATTAATCAAGTATTTACCCAATATTGTAAAAATGCAGTTCTAAGCCCTGCTAGGAAAAGGAACATGAGGGTATGCAAGCTAGCATAGGATTATTTTGTTTATGAAGATCAGGAAAGTCTTCCCCTGAATAAGAAACAATGAATAAGAGAAGTAGGTGAAAAGAGCTCAGACAGCACATGCAAAGGCCCTGTGGCTAATAGAATGAAAAGAAAACCAGTAGATAGGCTGGTACAGTGGTTCACACCTATAATCCCAGCACTTTGGGAGGCCAAGACAGGTGAATCACCTGAGGTCAGCAGCTCGAGACCAGCCTGGCCAGCAAGGTGAAACCCCATGTCTACTAAAAATACAAAAATTAGCCCGGTGTGGTGGCAGGCACCTGTAATCCCAGCTACTTGGTAGGCTAAGGCAGGAGAATCACTTGAACCCAGGAGGCAGAGGTTGCGGTGAGCTGAGACCACGCCACTACACTGCAGCCTGGGTGACAAGAGTGAAGAAAGAGAAAGAAACAAAAAGAAAAGTAGAGAAAAGGATGGGAAGGAAGGAAAGGAAGGGAAGGAAGGAAGGAAGAAGAAAAGAAAAAGAAAGAAAGACAGGAAGGAAGGAAGGAGGGAGGGAGGGGGAGAGAGGGAGGAAAAGAAGGAAGGGAGAAATAAAGAGAGAAGGAAGGAAGGAGGGAAGGAAGGAAGAGGGAAAGAGAGAAGGAAGGAAGGAGAAAAAAAGAAAGAAAGGAGGGAGGGAGAGGGAGAGAGGGAGGGAAAGAAGGAAGGGAGAAAGAGAAAGAAAGAGAGAGAGAAGGAAGGAAGAAGGAAAGAGAGAAGGAAGGAAGGAAGGAAGGATAGAAAAGAAAACCAGTAAAGAGCAGGGGAGCATGAGGCAGGCTGAAATTGAAGATGTCAGCGAAGGTGGCCTTTCAGAGGCTGGGGGCTGTGTTATACTTTTTGCCTTTGGCCATAAAGCAATGGGAAGCTCTTGGCAGATTTTAAGCAGGTGGCCAACTTGCATTTCAGAAAGTCCACTCTTACTGCAGTAAGGAGAATCACTTAGAAAGGGTCAAAAGGGGGTGGGGGTGGGCCAGTGAGTGACCCTAGAAGGCTGGTGATGGCATGCACTAAGGTGCTGATGGAGAGATGCAGAGAGGGGTCAGCATTGATGAGGTTCACAAGGTCAAACTACAGAACTCAATGATGGGTTTGATAGGAAAGGGAGGGAGGCAGATGTTAAGCCCTATCTGTACTTTGGCCTTGAGTAACTGATGGTACCAATCATGAAATGCGGACAACTGGGGAGGACAGGCCTACAGAGTAAGGTCATGGGCTCGACAGTGGACAGTTGAGTTTTGGGTGCCTTTAAGATACCCAAGAGGGGTGTCAAAAAGCAACTGGGTCTAGGGCAGCCATGAGTTCTCTTTCCCCTTCTTCTCTCTCATGGCCTTTCTTCTCTTCATCACAGAATCATCCGGACCAAAGTGCAGCAACCATTCAACCTCCCTATGGACAGCTGCGTGGCCACCAAGTCCCTGAGCCCTGGACACACGCTGAGTGAGTGCTGAGGGATCTGGGTGCACACACATCATCCCCCTGTACACCTCCCCTTTGGCGTACCCACATATACACAGAGCACACACAGACACACCCACACAGACACAGCCGTGCACAATACCACTCACAAACCCATGTGTGGACTAAGCTGTGCCATTGCAACAAAGCCTGGCCTGTTCCCAGGGCAGATTCACTGAACTATGGAGAGGTGCAAATACTTGAGATAGCTCTGACGCCAAGAACCCCTCCCGCCAGCAGGCCCCCTGGAGGAAGGACCTGAGTCCCTCCAGGACTTAGTCCATGGCTCGGTTTGCTGCCTCCTCCACAGTGGCAGCAGGGGCTGTGAGGGGTGTCACTTCCACCCCCTGACCCTCTCCCTCTCCCCCCACCGCAGTCCCCAGCTCAGCTGTAACTCCCCCGGAGTCACCCCAGTCGGATTCCCTGGGCTCCACCTACTCCATCAATGGGCTCCTGGGCATCGCTCAGCCTGGCGGTGACAAGAGGAAAATGGATGACAGTGAGTGCTGGGGACAGGATGGCAGCTGGGGGTGCATGAGGGCAGTTTGCTCAGGCTTTGATGGGGACAGAAGCTCTTCCACTTATGACATGGAACTTTGTAGGGGCTCTGCATGTGACTGTCACTTGTCCTGTCCCTCAGCTGGCCAAGGCTCCTGGGCCCAGGTGGCTGGCCCTTTTTCTCCCTCCACAGTGGGTCAGCTTGGAGTCAGTCCTCTGCTTTGGGCTAGGAGATGACTAGATAGGTCCCCTAAAAGCTTTCTTCCTGCCCCGGGGGTACCAGGTGACCAGGATAGCTGCCGGCTGAGCATTGACTCACAGAGCAGCAGCAGTGGACCCCGAAAGCACCTTCGTACGGACGCCTTCAGCCAGCACCACCTCGAGCCGCTCGAGTGCCCATTTGAGCGGCAGCACTACCCAGAGGCCTATGCCTCCCCCAGCCACACCAAAGGCGAGCAGGTGAGAAGCTGGGCCCTGGGAGGTGAGCAGGGCGGGCAGGAGCTGGAGCAAGGCGTGCTCTCCAAATGAGCCTGCGCTCTGCCACCAAAGCAGCTGGAAGCTGCATCAATGGGCTCAGGGCACGTGCCTCATACAACTCCAAGCCTGACACTTGCTTTATTTCACCAGATGCCCTGGTATCTTCCTCTCTTTCTAACCCTCATGGTTTCCTTCACCCTAACCTTTCAGGGAGGGCAGCACAACCTGATGATGCCATCTCTTGCCATCAGCGTCTTCCCCAGACCTCAAGGTTGGCTTCCACAACTCTGAAGCAGCAGCATGAAGCCTCCACACAATGACCTCAGCCACCTTCCTAGCCCCACCTTTGGCCACTCACCCTGCACACCCCATGCTCTTGCATTACTCATGGCCCCGAGCAGGCCGCCCTCGCTTACACCTCTCTGCCCTCACACGCCGTGTGCCCTCCGCACAGAATGCCTTTCCTCCCACTTCTCTGCATGGAAAAATACCACTGGCCTTCATGACTCAGCTCAAATATCGCCCTCTCTGTGAGTCCTCCCTTGCCCCTCCGACATGAATCATCTCTCCTGCCTCTTGCGCTTCTGCATGTCCCATGTGCCACTCTCAGTAGCCTCTCACAGTGTCACTTAATAATCTAGCAGACAGAGAGGTACAAAGACACGCAGACTCTTTAAGGACAGGAAAGCCTCACGAAACATGAAACGTCGTTTTTATTCCCAGCACCTACCATTGTGCCCCCCTAAATAACAGACAGTAATGGTATAGTGAACGAATGAACAAATGAATGAGTTGAGAAATCCAGAACAATAAATCACAAGCTACAGGGAATTTTTCTTGCTAGTGCTCAGGACAGGTGAAATGAATCATAACAGGTTGGCTTCTGTGAAAAGCTGACAGAGATGTGAGAGGTCCCACCCCCAAGACTCCAGCCTGGCAGAACCATCGAGCTCTCAGCCCCCGGTTGTCACATCTTCTCCCCTTAATCCCACCAAGTCAACCAGATGAGGAGTGTCTTCAGGGTGGTGTCTGTTGCCCCTCTTTGCCCATGCCGTCATTTGCTGCAGGAGTGAGGCAAGCCCATATGCCTTTAAGAATTGGGTAGGACAATGGAGATGATGCCAATAACCAGCCCAACCACTTCCAATGACCGTCTGGGCTGCTGGCCCCATGCCAGCACTCGCAGCTGGGCAGGCAATCTGCATCAGCGATTTTATCAGCTTTGACTGTGGCAACCACAAGGGTGCAGAAAAAGCTGGCCGTCAGCAGCCATGGAGAGAGAGGCTGGGTGCTCACCCACGAGTCAGCACACAGCTCCAGGAAGGAAAGGGGGCTGCAGTGGGGGGCCTGCAGGAAGCTCGCTCTGTGAGAGCAAGCCTGCAAAACTCAGTGTGCAGGCACCAGCCTCCTAGTGAAAGTAAAGAAACCCTGCTGATGAGACGCTGGACACCCAGTGAGTCCCAGAGCCGTTTCCTGGCTCCATCTCTAAGCCCCGCAAAGGACCCTGCTTGGCTACAGAAGGCCCCCATGCCATGCTGGCATATGAACATGGGGGATCCTGGAATGAGAGAGTCTTTGAGCTTGCAGGGACCTCTGTGACCACCTAGTCCAGTTTTGTGGAGATAATCCAAGGCCAGGGAAGACAAGGAGAGCCTGGGGAAGCAGAAGGTTTTGGAGCTTAGACCTGCCAACCCTTGTTTCATTCAGACTAGTCCACTGTCACCTGCTTCAGATATGGTGCGTCTATGTAAGTTCTTATTTGAAGACTGAAAAAAAAGCATTTGAAAACCATTGAACTTCTCCAACTACTCATCTTTCAGACGAGGAGACTGAGGTCCAGCAGTGTCCATAAATTATTCAGTACACCTCAGTCAATCATGACTCACTCAGTCATTTACCTGGAGGGTGGTAAAGGGCAGGGAGAACCAGCCAGTGCAAAGGCCCCTCATGTCCTGCCTGGCCTTTGCTTTTCCCACCTCTGGTGACTGACTGTGCTGCCAAAGTAACACTCTGCGCTCTCTCACCTGGGCACAGGAAGACCCTCTGTCTTGGAGAGCCAAGAAAGAAGCAGAAGTACTCACACCTGACCTTAGGACAGGTTGTAACATAGCCAACTTTTCTGTAAAATCAACAAGTGGGGGACCAGGCATGGTGGCTCACACCTGTAGTCCCAGCACTTTGGAAGGCCAAGGTGGGCAGATCACCTGAGGTCAAGAGCTCGAGATGAGCCTGGCCAACATGGCAAAATCTCTACTAAAAATACAAAAGTTAGCCAGGCCTGGTGGCATGCACCTGTAATCCCAGCTACTCGGGAGGCTGAGGCAGGAGAATCACTTGAAACTGGGAGGCAGAGGTTGCAATGAGCTGAGATTGTGCCACTACACTCCAGCCTGGGTGACAGAGTGAGACTCCATCTAAAAAAAATAGCTAGAAGTCCATATAGCTGTTTCCCTATTTTACAAATATATTTAAAAAATCAACAGAATATGAATATCGGTTTATTGACAGAAATCAAGAATTTGGTCTGACTTTTCACATGATTCTGAAATAGCATCTATGATAACTCTCAATGGGCATCTGTTGTCACCAAGTATTCAGTGCTAAGCACTGTATATAAGTATATAAAATGTCATGTAATGCCTACATCAGCCTCATAGCGTCTATGATTCCTATACAGGTGAAAAAAATATGCTTCAGAGCAGTCAAGAAGACTAAAGCTATTTGGCAGGTCATTGTAGAACCAGGGCTCAGACTCGCTGAAGTTCTGAAGCACTGTGCTGCTCTGCCCCGATTCAAGTTCAATTCCAGTTAAAAAGCCCAATAATCACTAGGATTTTTCAGCCATTGAATACAAAATCACCAAAGGGTTTGACTATATAGATTTTCTTTTTCTTTTTTCACTAAGTTACTTGGATTTTGAAATAGCTGTAGGATTCTGAGTAGATATTTTGCTGTCGAAACAACACATCCATAAAGCATTTTAAACTCTTCTTACACTCTAGAAATTAGGTATTTTGTTCAATTTCATTAAGCCAGGCCCTGGCTGGGCACGGTGGCTCACGCCTGTAAACCCAGCACTTTGGGAGGCTGAGGTGGGTGGATCACGAGGTCAGGAGTTCAAGACCAGCCTGGCCAACATGTTTAAACCCCATATCTACTAAAGATACCAAAAATTAGCCAGGCGTGGTGGCCCATGCTTGTAATCCCAGCTCATCAGAAGGCTGAGGTAGGAAAATCGCTTGAACTAGGGAGGCAGAGGTTGCAGTGAGCTGAGATTGCGCCATTACACTTCAGCTTGGGAAACAAGAATGAAACTTTGGCTCAAAAAAAAAAAAAAAAAAGGCGAGGCCCTAAGCAACTCCACCCTGCCCCTAAGTGGGCCCCCTCGGAAGGCATGGAACCAGAACACCATTTAGTCAGTAATTGCTGCTATGTGCTAATGGTGCCCTGGTGGCCTCCAGAATTGACTGTAGCTTCCAAAAGTGCCCAGCATGCAACCGGAAAATGCTGTGGATCTTTGCAGAACCCAGCTCCATGGAAATCACTGAAAACAATTGCTTTTAGTGGCACTGTTATGTAATCACTGAGCATTCCCTGATTTCAGCTTTGCACATCTCACGTAGCGGGTATGTGACGTGCATGATGGTATGTGGAAAATGGATGTGCTCTTTTTTCTGCGCTATCTCCTTCCCTGATGGGAGGAGGCCATGGTGAGGATGAGGTACACTTGCCTTTAGTTAAACAAGTTCTTTTTGGAAGGAGTATCTAAGGCCATAGCTGTGCTCCTGGCAAGAGAAGGCCAGGAGGAATCTAAAATGAGGTCTTAGGTACTTGATAAAGAGTGTTTCCAACAGAAACAACTCTAAACATCATTTTCAAGCTGAACTTTTATTTGTTTGGATGTGGAGAGAGAAAAGAAGAAATCCACATGGTGGATAAAGCACCTGGGTCCACAGCCGAAATCCTGGGTTTAGTCCCAGTTTCATTACACAAAACTGGGCCATGTACCTCTCTGAGCTTCAGGCTCCACATATAAAAAACAGACATAGTATTACTCGCCCATGTCACAGGGCTGCTGGGGGACTCTACCAGGACAACAGAGGCAAAGCTCTGATATAAACTCTTTGCAATTATAAGAAGTGGTCCTTATGTCACCCAGTTTAGGACAGTGGTTTAGAGTAGAGGCATTCAGATCCCTGGAGTGTGACTCCTGTCTTTGCCCCATATGGAAGTGGGATAAGTTTCTTAAACCTCTGTGCCTGGGTTTCCTATCTAGGGAAGAATAAATTAACAGATGGAAGCACCCTGAACAGTCCAGTCAGAGACTGCTCTGGTCCTTGGCACCATCCTGTACTCTGTGGGTCTCAACAATGTGGTGAAACAAGGAAGGAAACCAGCCATCCAGCCAGAGTGTGATCCTCTGGCAGAGACCCTCTATCCCACGCCTGGACACCCATGCCACCAGCGGGCCTTGAAGCCCAGGGATGCGGGAGGACAATGAGGACAAACGAAATGTGCTGAGTGGAGTTGATAATGTAAAGCAAGAAGGGAATGATGAGGAAATCTCCTGGGGAGATGAGGGTGGTTAAGTGCTAAGACAGGCTGAGGGTCTGCAGGAAGGCCAGCTTGTCGGATCATCTCTGTGTGCTGACTTCTCTTTGCTCCCCAGGGCCTCTACCCACTGCCCTTGCTCAACAGCACTCTGGACGACGGGAAGGCCACCCTGACCCCTTCCAACACGCCCTTGGGGCGCAACCTCTCGACTCACCAGACCTACCCCGTGGTGGCAGGTATGACGCCCGGAGTCTCCCTGGCCAGGTGGAGGGCGGGGGACGGCAGAGCTTGGCTGGCTGGCAGGCGCAAGGCATGTGGGACCTGGCCTGGAGAGGAGAGGTGGGCTGGGCTGGCTGGGCCTCAAGGTGGGTCAAGGGGTTGTGCCTCCAGCCCTAGGCCGCTCCTGGGTCTCCACACTCCCTCCTGCGGGAGAGGCGGGCACACACACTCCTTCCCAGTCTCTCCATTTCACAGCAGAAGCACAGCAGGGAGGCCGAGCTTCTCTCTTCCCCGCTCACCACACCTCGTGGGCCCCGGCTCCCCAGCCCAGACTCTGACAGCAGCCGGGCCTGCCTGCCCCGCGCCCCGCCCGCACCCTCCACATCTCATGGCTTGGTTTGTGCATGTTCCCGCCCCGTCATCTCACACCCCTCTCTCCTTGTTGTCTCCCTCCCTCCGGCAGATCCTCATTCACCCTTCGCCATAAAGCAGGAAACCCCCGAGGTGTCCAGTTCTAGCTCCACCCCTTCCTCTTTATCTAGCTCCGCCTTTTTGGATCTGCAGCAAGTCGGCTCCGGGGTCCCAGCCGGTGCCTCGGTCCCGCCCTTCAATGCCTTTCCCCATGCTGCCTCCGTGTACGGGCAGTTCACGGGCCAGGCCCTCCTCTCAGGTACGACAGGGAGGTCCCGGGGCCATGCAGGCATTGCGGTGGGTGGGAGGGGGGTCCTCAGGGCCGACCGCCAGCCCCCTCTCTGGCCCCAATCACGTCCACCAGCACCCTATTCCCTAATTCCTCCGCAACTTTTGGAGGTGCCAACGTGAGGTTCTCCGTGATGGCGAAGACATGCTCAGAAGGGGCGGATGCTCTGGGGGTGCCAGGAAGTGGGATACACCACCCCAAAACCCCACGGAAGAGCAGGGACCCTAAGGCCGGGAGCCAGGTGCTGTAACACAGGGACACTTGGTCTTGGTAAATACATAAATAAATAGAAGGAAAAATGAACATTTTGGAAGGAAAAAGTCTTTGGCTTTGGAGACAGTTTCTGGATCAAATTTCTAAAAAGGCCAAGGGTCAGTCCCAGCTGTGTTTCTATGATGTAGCTATCTTCATATCTAGTTTAACAGCGTCACCGGGATGACAGTCAGACATCTGTTAAATACGATCAATTCAGTGATTCTGTAACTTGAGAGTGGAGGGGTGGCAGACTTCCCATCAGGAACCTCAACTGCCTCAAAATATTTAAAGCTGGAAGCACCGGCTGGGCGTGAGGGCTCATGCCTGTAATCCCAGCACTTTGGGAGGCTGAGGCAGGTGAATCACGAGGTCAAGAGTTCAAGACCAGCCTGGCCAAGACGGTGAAACCCGGTCTCTACTAAAATACAAAAAGTTAGCAGGGTGTGGTCGCAGGCACCTGTAATACCAGCTACTGGGGAGGCTGAGGCAGGAAAATTACTTGAACCCAGGAGGCAAAGGTTGTGATGAGCCAAGGTCACACCATTGTACTCCAGCCTAGGTAACAGAGCAAGACTCCATCTCAAAAAATAAAAACATACAAATAAATAAAGCTGGAAGCACCTGAGGGAGTCACTAGAGCAAACCTCATATGCTGATGGGGAAACCAGCCCAGGGAGGAAAAGGTCCCTTCCAAGGTCTCTGGGTGGAAGCACCATGTGCAGTTGGCCGAGGTCTGGGCCTGCATTCCATAAGTCAGACCTCAAGGGGAGCTGGGACCCCCTGGCAGAAGGACCTTTGCCCATCCAGCCAGGGCCTGAAGAATGGCTGAGAGTCAAGTGCTTGGCTTGGGCTAGAGAGGGCCTGAGATGCAGTGAAAGTGGGGAGTAGAGACCCATACGGTCTTCAGATACCTCAAGGGCTTCCACAGGCATAGAACTATTTTAGTTGTGGGCCCAGTGGGGGCCCAGGACCAAGGGAGAAAGCTGGCTAGCTCTCAGTTCAGCTTTGGAGGAATCTCTTTAATATTGGCATTGTCTCCAAGGAGTGTGGTTATTTAGTGACAGAGTAAATGCCTCCTTACCTCCCCCACCCCCCTACCCCAATGACCTTGAGATGCTACAGCAGAGACTAGTGTTGGGGTGGGGTGTAGAAGACCTGTCACAGAGGCAGCCCAGAGTCAAGTCTATCTGGACCAGTGGTTTCAAACCTGGGCCTCTCAATGATCTCTTGAAATGAAGCCTTTTACAGAAGCCATATATCCTCACCAGACCCCTGAAGAACTCTTTTAGAAGGGGGCCCCTGCCCCTAGAAGGCCTTTGAACTTGAAAACCACTGCCCCAGAAGAGCCAGACCTCTACCAGCCCAGAGAAACCACAAGATCATGTGATACAAGTCCATGGACCCTTTTTTTTACAACTGGCTCTACATTTTCTGGCTGGCTGGCACCTGGGTTGTTTTTTTTTTTTTCCTCTGTGCATCCCTGCACCTAATGTGAGGAGTTTTCTTAGAAGAGATGGAAACCTAGTATGCGGGCAGAGAGATGGTGTTTAAGGGTCTAAAGCAAGAAAGAAAATGTTGACTCAGAGTTCAGGAATTCAAGAGGGTGAAGTCAGCAGAGATGGGTCATTTGTTTTGACCAAAGTGATTAAAGGAGAAAAATCTGTGAGCTGAGTAAAATTATGTCGGCCAGAAAATGGGAATGGGGGAGGGAAGGGAAAAAGACGGAAGGGGAGGGGAGGGGAGGGGGTGAGCAGAAGAGGCTCACATCAGTTACAGGGAGATACACAAGCCTGATGTCTCTTGAGAACGGTGGGCCAGGGCTGGGGATGGTTGTGAAGCAGGCAAGGGGTGACGGTGTGGTGGTACCCATGATGATGGGGAGCAGTTGCTGTGCAAGTCACAGAGAGGCTTGGCAGGACCAGCTGAAGGAGAGGGAAGGATGTAGGGCAGCTGGAAGGAAGCAGATAGAAGCATCAGAGTGCAGACGCAGGCTGTTGTCTAAAGTGTAATTGGAACAGCCCAGGGCAAACTCCCTGCTCCCAAAGCCCTCATACTTTGGCCCCTCCCTGTCATCCTGTTGGAGCTATAAGCATCCCCTGTCAACATGCAGTCAATCAGAGGTGATGCTTCCAACTACTGTCAGCTGTTAATGTAGTAGCCATACCCTCTCTCCAGGCCAACTGCAGGACTGAGAGGTCACCCAATCCATGGGACAAAGCAGCTGGCAGCAGACACCTGATGGTCATGGAGGCAGCAGGCAGCCGGCAGCCAAATCTGCAGCACCGGCGTATCCGTCAGGCAGGTGGCCCTCAACCCAGGCCCAGATGATGCTGAAGTGCAGGTGTGAGCACTTCGAAGGTTGCTGGCTGGTCACAGACCCCCTAGCCCAAGGGTTGACAATTCAACGCAGAGGCAGCAGCTCTGAAAAGAGTGAGGAGTGCTAGGCTTGTAGGAACTGGGATCCAGGCAGATGGCCAAGAGTAGGAAGCACGTCAGAAAGTGGATCAGGCACAAGCCGGGGGGATGGCTGGTGCCCATGCTGAGCTCAAGGTGTTGGCCTGGAGCTGCTTACAGACTGTCCACCTGAGGCCTCTGGTAAAGACTGAACCTCAATATCTAACATGTGGCTCAGCCATGGTGAGAGGACTGGGAGGACATGACAGGGTGGGAGAAGGTTAGGAAGGGAATGGTTCCAAGAGCACAGGAGGCTGAAGACCTACCCAAGGGAAGAAGAGGTGAATTTGAAAGAAAGAGGAGGTAATCCCAGCACTTTTGGAGGCCAACTCGGGTGAATCACTTGAGGTCAGGAGTTCAAGACCAGCCTGACCAACATGAAGAAACCTCATGTCTACTAAAAATACAAAATTAGCTGGGCGTGGTGGCGCATGCCTGTAATCCCAGGTACTCGGGAGGCGGAGGCAGAATTGCTTGAACCCAGGAGGTGGAGGTTGTGGTGAGCCAAGATTGCTCCATTGCACTCTAGCCTGGGCAACAAGAGCGAAACTCCATCTCAAAAGAAAGAAAAAAAGAAAAAGAAAGAGAGAAAGGGAGAGAGGGAGGGAGGGAGGGAGAAAGGAAGGAAGGAAGGAAGGAAGGAAGGCAAGCAGAGGCCACAATATTCCTAGGTAGCACTGCAGACCAGGGGAGAGGAGGGAGGACCCAGTAAATTTTCGTCCCATAATCAGCTCAACTTTAACCTGCGTGAACCTTCCACACCCTCTGAGTGACTCCCAAAGACCCTCGCTGCCATCTCCTGCAACTCCTTTACCTGCTTCACAGTTTCTCTCTCAGTCACTTCTTTCGGCCCCGTGGCTCTGACACTGTGATTTCCAGAGTGACTATCCTCCTGAGTCTCAGCTTGTCCCCAGTCAGCCAAGAAAGAGGAAGTAGCAGCATTTGGGGAATAGCAAGATTGCCACTAACATTACTGCCAGTTCCCTTTGGAAACCCCAGTCTGGAGTCCCAACACACTGGCCAAGACAGCAATGTCGAGGCCATCCTGGTCCCAGCTGCTCTGGGACTGACTCCAGCTCAACTCAAAGGAAAGCTCTGAGTTAGGTTTTATCATCAAAGAGTCCATTCCCCTCCTCCATCCTTTTGTACAAAATTATATTTAGTACTGCCAAAGAGATTTCTGGGTTGCCATAAATTCTCCTTGCTATCAGAACAAGATAAGGAATTGAAAAGGGTTACATGGAGGGCAGACTTCAAAGGGGGTGAATAAAATAGTCTGAAATCACCTCTACCCTCTGAATTCCTCCAGGCAATAGCTTTCTGATCCTGGTCTCTACCAATACTTAGAATATTTACCAATATTTCAAGGGGTGGGGGCAGCTAGCATTTTCTTAGAGAACCCCACTCCATAACCTGTTAACATGGGCCTGTGCTTTATGTCAACTTCTTAAAAATAGGACCACATTGGAAGGATACCTGGGTGTAGAGGAGATGGAATTCACAGCAAGGATATTTTATGATGAAGAGTCTTAAAAACAGAGAAGTAGATAAGAGGGCACGGTTAGGCCATGATGGAATGTTTCCACGTCATGGCTTCTGTGGTTTTGTTTCTAAGAAGGCTTGCAAGGCTCTTGGCTTTTTGGAAGAAGCTATGCATTTAAGCAATTGGAGCAAAGAGTTTTGCAGGGCTGTTGGGAGAGTTTATGGTCCCACAGTCTGGGTGAGCGCCGTCCTGAAGAAAGTCTTACCAGTCTTTCCAGGAAGGCCAGCTTTCGTGGGAGGAAGCCTCAGGCGTCTGTTCTGATGTTTGATTCAGAAACCTCTACCCCATTGGGAAGACAATAGGTGACTGAGTGGAGATGAAGATTAAAATCTTAGAATACAGGGGAGTAAGACTGATGAATTCCATTTGTAAGAGCAACGTGGGGGCTAGTTCTCATGCGGTGGAGCCTCATGGGGGCACCTTGGACCACATTCAGCTGTGTTGTAAGGAAGTATGTGCGCTGGAACTCAGCCTGCTACTCTGCTAGGCTCAGGTAGTGGAAAGAGAGGGGACAGGATGAGGTGGGGGGAGGGGAGCGCAGGGCCACAGCTGCCAGGCCAGAAGCACCCTGCAGGGCACAAGGCCGGCACCAGCAAACAGGTCACCTGGGAGCCAAGACCATCTCCCACTGTTCCTCCTACCCCATCATGGCAGACACAGGCTGCCTCAGAATTCTTCTCAACATCAGGTGCCAGGAAACCCTACCGGTCAATCAAGTAGTCAGCTGAATCCAGTTTACAAGCTGAAATCGAAACTAGTTCCTTATATGACAGGCAGGAAGATGTGTTTCAGAGAATTAAGTGCTGTCCTTCATCCAGGGTCCCGCCTGGATCTAGAGTTCCCTTTCTCTTTCTCTCTCACGGAGGAGGAAGTAGGGAGGGAAGAGAAAAGAAGGAAGCAGGCCTGAATCAGCCACCACCCTCTCCCATCACTCTCCCTTCACCACCTGTCCACGCCGTGTGCTCCTGCTCTCACAGACTTCCTATCATTCTTACCCTCTTGCCTAGCCAGTGCTTCATCTGAGAGCCAAGGGAGCTGAGTTTAAGGATATATTGTGTTGTATTCTTCTTCACAGAAAGCTCAGATTTTGTCTCAGTATAGCTTCTGTATATTTCTCCGTCTACATCTAAATATCTTAAAATCCTCTTTTCCCCTCCTGTTTCTAATCATTTATTTGTTCCCTTGATGGCCTTGTGTCAGGTGAACTGAGCCCACCTGTAGAATTCTAGTGAGTTTCACCTCATTTGGTCCCATGCCAAGCACAGCTGGACACTGCAGGAGTAGTCAAACCAATTAGAAGGTGATGTTCAGGCTTACCAAAACATTCGCACAGTTTTAAACAATAAACACTGATGGCTCTTTATTCTATAGGAGTTCACTGGCATATAACCATTTCTGCAATGTGTCCATTGTACTAATCCATGTCCACCTGTAGCGTGAAACCCTGGCTCTGAATTCTATGGATAACCTCATAGAAATTATAATAAGGTGCCTAAGCTTACATTATTTTTTCCCATTTTGCATATGAAGAAACTGAGTCTTGGGGCACACATGAGGCTTATCTAAGGGCACTCAGAAAACTAGCCACAGAAGCAGTATAAGAAACCCAGGCCCTCCCCTCTAGAGGAAGGGCAGAAGTGTGCCTGGTCTTGTTCATTGACCCCTTGGGCTTTGGCTCCAAATGCCTATCCCAGCCTATGTCCCTTCTTGATTTGGTGCCTGGCCTTGCTAATTTAGCATTCTGGCTTTCTGCCATATGCCCAAGTGCTTAGAAAAGTGCCTAGAATGTAGTACTTACTCAATAAGTATTTGGTGAATGAACATTGTCTTTGGGGAATCCTCAGAAAGAGAGTTAAGGAGGAGGTAATCACTGTAGAATTAGCAACTTACAGGATTTCATGGGGCCTTCCCTTCTGTCATGACCAGGCACCCCTTGAAGGGGCTGAGGTATGAAGGACCTGGGGGGGTCTGATAGGCAGAAAGTTGAACCAGCAGTGCCATAGAAGAGATGAATTTAGTAAGTTGGTTAACAGGGTCTCACATAAGTCCTGGGAGGAAAAAGTAGCCCCCAGAATGGAAGAGGTAGAAGGCATTTGGGGAAAACAGTCATAGTCCAACACAATGGTTCTTAGCCGGGAGTGATTTCGCCCCTACTACCTCCTGCTGGGGACATATGACAATGTCTGGAGACATTTTTGTTGTCACCGTGGGTGAAAACTGCTGCTGGTATCTACTGAATGGAGGCCAGATATGCTGCTAAACATCCTACAGTGCACAGGACAGCCTCCTACAGTGAAGAATTGTGCAGCCTAACATGCCAATATCGCTGAGACTGAGAAACTCTGTAAACATCACCCAAGAGCTAGGATAAGCACGTAATTCATTAACCCAACTGGAACATTTTGAAAGTGAAATGAGCATTATTAATAAATATGCTGGGATAGTGGTCATCACCTGGGTACACCTTGGCAAACCAGGATGTATTGTCACCTTGCCAAGAATCTTGGGGTGAAGGAGAGTCTGGTTGGGGCCTGCAGGACATAGGAGCAACAGAAGAGGGGCAGGGGCAAGGGATTATGTTTATGTTTATCGTTATATATGGTAGATGGGGAGATGGTCGCCAGGTCAGCTGGGGTCTCCAAAATGGGAAAGTGATTTCTCAATGTAGAGGAGAAGCAGAACCAGGAAATGAGGTCTTTATAGAGCTGACTTGGTGTCACCAAGGTGGGAGTGTGACCCACAAGCTCTAGATAAACAGAGAGATTGGTGTTTGTTTTGCCAAAAATGGTTCTTTTCAAAATAGAATTGACAGATATGTGGCTCATGATCATGTAAAAGCTAAATATCTCAGCCACATTTCCTTCTAGGTCAGGGTTAGCCAGTCGGTTTCCTGTCCCTTACAACTCTGACAGACTGCATCTACTTGGAAGGCGCCCTCTACTCAATGGAAAATGTTACAGTGGTTGATTAGTAATGTCCGTCACAGGTCCTCCCCAAAATAGTGATGGGTCAGTGTGCCACATACATGCCATCCTTTCAGAGTCTTGTTCTTAGTTCTCCTCAGAGCCGGGATAAAAGGGATGAGCTCTAAGTCAAGTGGTGACCTCAAATGTATTTACGGAGGCCAGCTGTACCCACTGCTCTGCTGGTTGCTGTGGGGGATAACAAAGAACAGATGACATAGCCTCAGCCTCCAATACCAGGACATGTTTATGGGTTCATAAGATAACAATCACTTAAATAAAACCAATGGAGAACAGGAAACAATGTGAGTCTGCAGTAGTAAGTGCTCCCTGCATGGTGGAGCCTCTGTCCTGCAGAAGACCAGACAGAGGTAACAAGAATTTGTGCTCAGAGGAGGAGGGGGGCAAGAGGAAGTAGATTTGGGGAATGGCTGTGGAGAGGGTGGGAATGGCATGGAGGAGGAGAGCCTCAGGAGAGTGAGATGATACATACAGGAGCCCCCATGGTTCAACTGATGACTCTTCGCTGTATTTTTTCCAGGGCGAGAGATGGTGGGGCCCACGCTGCCCGGATACCCACCCCACATCCCCACAAGCGGACAGGGCAGCTATGCCTCCTCTGCCATCGCAGGCATGGTGGCAGGTAAGGAGAGGGCTGGCAGGAGGGGGAGTATTGCAAAGAGGAAGTGTTGGAGCAAGGTGGGACACGAGGGGCAAGAGGCATACTGTCCCCTATTCATGGACTTCCCGAAGGGCGTTGAAGGATGGACTGAAGGGGGCATCTTCTTGTAAATGCCTGGAGACAATGTCCCCGTGCAGTCTTGACTCCCTATTTAACCTGCCCCAGCTCAGCCTCCTTCTTCTCAGATCTGCCACATTACCCTCCATGATGAAAAGGGAGGGGCTGAGACAGACGTATGTTCAAATCCAAGCTCCACCACTTCTTCCAGTGAATCAGTGAGCATATAGGTAGAATGCTCCAAGGGCCCCAAAACACTGAGTGGAAGATGAGCCCTGCCGTCAAGCAGAGCTGGTCTCCCAGTGATTTAAGTCTGATGAATCCCAGTTTTCTGCTTCTGTAAAATCTGAATCTGAAGGATTTTGATGAGGATAATGATGAAATATATGCTTCACATCACTCTCACTCAACCCTGCATGGATAGGACCTGGGTTCTAGGTACTCTCAGAGTTCTATAGATGATGAGATGAGCCTGGAGTAGCATTCCATCCTCATTTGGACTGCCCTGGAACCTGCCTGCCAGTCATTTGGGTTTCTTTGTCTGCCACTCATCATCCAATGATGATTCAGGTTGACAATTCTGGACAAATGAAGATAATGGGAGTTTCTTTGAGCAAGTCTCATATTTTTAGGAGCCATATAGGAAAGACTTTGGGATGGATGAGGCATAATAGAGCTATTTTCACTGGTCAGAAAGGTCTGGGACCTGGAGTTTCTGGAAAGAGCTCTGAACTCAAGGCATCTGTGACCCCCATGCCAGTCCCAGGCCAACCTCTCTAGCTCTGACCCCAGAGACTTGGCATATTTACCCAGGCCTGCTTCCCTTCCTCCCTGGCAGGAGTTAATCTTTGCCAGCCACCCACTCTGAGCACCCTATGCAGAGGCAGGTGGGCTGGGATCTCCTGGGCAGAGGGAAGGGAGGGAGAGAGAGAGGGAGGGAAAAAGGCTCTGTGCTCCCTGGGAACCTGCTGAGCTGGCACTTGTTGCTGCCTGGTTACCGTGGCGATGTGCTTAATGCAGCGTTGAAAATACAGAATACTGACTCCTCTCTCCCTCCTGGCCCCGGACTCCCTCCCTCCCTCCCTTCCTCTTCTGGAGCGTGAAATGAGATTGGTCAAGATAAAAAAGGAAAAGACTCGGTTATTTTTTTAAGAGTGTGGATAATGGGGCCTCTCAATCAAAATCCCAGGCTCCAGTCGGCTCCCCCGATTCCCCTTCCAACCCCTCCACCTTCCCCTGCCGCCTGCTTAGAGGAGGAGGAAGAAACATAAAGCACAAGGCTTTTTTCTTAATTTTGAATCATTCCCTGAGGGCAGGCCCAGGGCAAGGGGTTCCTGGGGCCCAGAGTCTGACCTGTGAGGAAGCTGGAAAGCATGGGCCTCTCATCAAAGTCCCCCAGGTTGTTTCCAGAAAGAATCCTGAGTGAATGCTGTGAAAAAGAAAAAAATAGCACAGCTAGGACATTGACTACAAGTGAAATCCACAAAGGAGGGACCTTGCCCTACACTGTGGTTGGGCTTCCAGTAAGTTCCATGAATATCAGTTTTTAGAAAAGACAGTACTATTTAAATGAATCACTTGGCTCCTAGGAACAGCATTGCACAAATGCATTCTTAAAGAATTTTTTGTGGAAAAATTATATGTCCATCTCTTACCACTGCCTGCAATCTCCCAGTTGACTGAATGGGGATTCCTGCAATTAAAGTGAATAAACTTTCATTGAGCACCTATCGCGTGCATGTTAGGTACGTGATAAATATTCAAAGGAAGGCATGCCAAAGACATTCAACAATCTGTTGTGGAAGGAAGAAGTGATCGCTTGTTCTGCACTTCTGCATGTCTGGCCGTTCAAATACGTATAACTTTATTTCTAATTTTACCCTGACCGTGAAACTGAGAGGCTGATACTATCCCTGTTTTATGGATAAGGAAACTGAAACAAAAGCAAAGTGGTGTGCTCAGGGTCATAGTCATACTAAGTGGTTGAATTATGCAAAAGCAGGTCTTTCAATTTCAATTCTAAGGCTCTTTCCACTACACTGTACTGTCTCCTACCATACCAGAAATAAAGACACAAGCCTCAAGAGGGGCACAGGAAAAGGGCTAGTACAGATTTCCCTAGTCTGTTCACCTTCTGTTTCTCTTTTATTTTATCTTATCTTACCTTGTTTTTTGTTCTGACTCCATTAACACAGTCAATGATTTTCAACCAGTTCTAGAGAAGAACCGGCAGCTCCAGATACCTGGATCCGTCCTGTCATCTATCTTCCTTTCCACTCATTCATCTTCCCATACATTTTTCTACACATCCATGCATTTTCCCATTCCCGTCTATCCTTCCATCTTTCATCATCCATCCCTCCATCTCCATCTTCCACCACCTTTCACCCACTCACCCATCCTTCTGACTCTCCATCCATCTTTTTTTTTTTTTTTTTGGAGATGGAGTCTTGCTCTGTAACCCAGGCTGGAGTGTAGTGGCACAATCTCGGCTCACTGCAACCTCCACCTCCTGGATTCAAGCAATTCTCCTGTCTCAGCCTCCTCCTGAGTAGCTGAGACTACAGACACCTGCCACCATGCCTGGCTAAATTTTGTATTTTTAGTAGAGATGGGTTTCACCATGTTAGCCAGGTTGGTCTCGAACTCCTGACCTCAGGCAATCCACCCACCTCAGCTTCCTAAAGTACTGGGATTACAGGCATGAGCCACTGCGCCTGGCTCCTCCATCCATCTTTTAATTCATCTGTCTTTCCAGTTATCTATCATCTGTCTTTCCATCCATCCATCTTTCCATCAATCCTTTGATGTTCCATCCATATTCATTCATCCATTCATCTTTTCATAGAACTCTCCTTTAATCTATCTTTCCATCAACGCTTTCATCGTCCATCCTTCCACCCATCCATCCTCTCATACATCCATCTTTTCATCCCACTTTCAATCTATTCTTCCATTAATCTATCCATCTTTCTATACATACATACTTTTATCTATCCATCTTTCCATCCATCTTTTCACCCATGCATCCTTTCATCATCAGTCCTTCGATCATTCACACTCGCATTCATCCTTGCATCCTTCCATCCGTTCACCACTTTTTCACTTAACAAATACTGATTGAAGGTCCATTATATGGGATGCTGGGGATATAGACATGAATAAGTCAGATTCCTTTATTCTTGAAGCTTACAACTTAATGGTGTAGAGAAATGGACAGTAAATAAGTCAATGAATGGATAAACGTAATAAGTTGTTGTCTGTGAAGACAATCAGATGGGATGATGTAATAAAGATCCACAGGGTAAGGAGATAACTACTTTAGATTGGGTTGTCAGGGGAGGCCTTTCTGAGAAGGTGTTCAAAATGACCAGCCAAGTGGTAAACTGGGACAGACCATCCCTAGCCCAAAAGAACAGCAAGAGCAAAGGGCCTAAGGCAGGAACTAGCTTAGCATGGTAGCACATAATTGGTAGTGGCTGGGTCAAGTTTGAAAAGGCTACTCTGATCTCGGGAGAAATGAACTGTAGACAGTCAAGGGAGAAATCACAAAGACCAGTTAGGGGACAGTTGCAATAGTTCTTGCAAGAAATGACAGTGGTTTGAGCTAGGAAATTGGCAGTAGAGGAAGAAAAAAGAGATCCTGAAAATATATTTTGGATGAAAAGCCGGCAAGCCTTGCTGGTGGATTGGCTGTCAGGATGAGGAAATAGAGGAAACAAGGATCACTTGTAGGTTTGGGCATGGATGATGGTGGCAAGTATATATGTGGGAGACCAGGAGGGGAAGTTATGTAGTAGAGGGCAAGTGGAAATCAAGAGTTTTTTAGGCCATGTTAGGATTGAGATGCCTACTAAATATCCAGTTTTAGTAAGTTAGTAGGCACATCATGTATGTCTGAAGCCAGGAAAGAATCCTGACTAGAGTATAAACTTCAGCCATTGCACAAAGCTGTCATTTAATGCCAACGGATTACACAAGACTGCTAGAAACCAAGCCTGGGGTTCTTTAAAATGATTTAGAGCTCTAACAGAGAAGGAATGGCAAGGAGAATGAGTAGGAAAGAAAACTGAGTTACCAAACAAACAGAAGACTGGGCGTCACAAGCCCAAAGGCATGGAGAGGGGGATGAGCTAAAAGGTTAAGGGAATTGTGGATATAGAAGTGACCATTGGAATGATGGAGTTAGAGACTGTGGGGATTTGAAGGGATCAGAGTTAGCATGATGGGAAGGGATGAGAAGGTGAAGGCAGAGATCGGGGCAGAGAAAGGCACTGGTAGCTAGAGAGGAATGTGGGGGTGGGAAGGGGATTTTTTAAAGATAGAAGATAGCAGAGCATGTCTGCAGGGTGAAGGGAGAGACTGATGAAAAAGAAAATGGGATTGTTGGAGGGGCCAAATCCTTGATGCAGAACACAGAGGCAGGGTTGGCCTTTCATCGGGGGCAGAGACGTTTCATCTGCTGTGACTGCAAGCAGGTAGGCACATCTGGTGATGGGAAGATGCCACACCCAGGTGTGTACTACCTACTGAGCCCCATCCCCTGCCCCAGGTTCCATGTGACTGAGGTGCTCGGTAAATGGTAGTTAAATACATAAATAAGTGGGTGAGTGAGTGAATGCATGAGTGAATGACAAAATGAGAAGGTAAACACATCATGTTTTCCACCTCTCTCCCTCGTCCTTTAGAGCTTGCTGTGTTCGCCATGGGGTAGGGTGTGGTAAAAGACTCGAGGGCCCTTGCTATGTGGCCAGTAGAGAATTGGGTGAAACCAGGGAGACCTGGACTAAACAGGGGGTAGTTTGCGCTGCGAGATGCAAGAGAGCACCGGTGTGGAAGGACGGGGTCAGGGTTCTAGCTCAGGCTTTCACTGAACACGTGGTCTTGGGCAAATGTCTTTCCTTCTCTAAGTAACAGATGTGTTATCTGCTAAATAGATGTTTAGATTAAGTTGTTTCTTAGTTTTTCATCTGTTAAATAGATGTTTAGATTAGATTATTTATTAAGTTTTTTCTTTACTTTTTTCCTTCTTTACTCCCTTCCTTCTTTTACCTGTATTTTTTGCTTGATCTACATTAGACTTAGTCTCTGCCTCTAAGAAACTTCCTTACTGTGTCCTTAGCCTGTCATTGACTTCCTAGACAAGGAAAGGATCCAAAGCCTTTCTCTGCTTCAGGCTCCTCCTCTTCATCTCTCTCTTCTTCCTGTATAAATGCCTATTTGTCTGGTAATAAAGCAGCTCCCATTAACCCCAATCCAGACCTTAAGACTGGATGACTGACTGATTTAAGCCTTCATTGAACTTTATTTTCCCACCTGTTTAATGAGAAAATAATAGAAGCTTACATTTATTGAGCACTGTATATATATTTGAAGGATGGTGCTAAGCATTTAATGCATATTTTCTCATTTAGTTCTCATTAAACCAAATGAGATAGGGATAATTATTTGGCCCACTTGACAGATGAGGATACCAAGGCTCACTTGTAAGTCACTCACTCAGCGAAGTTAAGTGACTTGTCCAAGGTTACATAACCAGGAAATGGGAAGTGTGGATTTGACTCTAGACAGGTCAGCTCCAGAGTCAAGGAGTTTCGAGCAACCCCTCCAGAGAGTATGGGAAGGAGACTCAGAACCACAGAAGACACGTAGCTCACAATCGTATATGGGTTTCTGAAAGGCTGGGTAGACATTCATTGGGTCTCAGGGTTGGCAGGAATCTAACTTTGTAAATGGAATCATCTCATAAATGAATAAAGGGATTACCTGCAATTTAGAGTCAAGAGCCCCAAGGTTGAGTTCTGCTCAGAAATTTAACAACAATGTGATTCGAGGAAAACTACTTAATCATGCTGCACTCCAGTTTCCTTTTCTATAAATTGGTAGTATCCATGAGTACCTCATTAGGGTAGTCGTGAGAATAAAAGATCATAGTGTGTGGGAAAGTGCCTTACAAACTTTAAGCTCTATACCAATCACCAGTAGTAGCTGTGGTGATCAGCTTGACTTTTCTTTTGTTATGTAAGGGAATTCTTAAGTAATTTCTTCCATAAATAATTCCTTTGGAAAAGTCAAGAATCCATTAACAGGAGGAGATAATCTGATTTACTTTGTGTAAATTTATGTGCTGAGTTTGCTTGAAGTGGCAGACTCGGAATGGAACAACAAACTACTCCAAGTCTCAGGACACAGCCTCCCGGGAGGTGGGTGCCCTCCGGGGTTCTCCCTCCTCTCCCTTCCTTAACCCTCACACCTCCCCTCACCCCCCATGCACACACACATACTCACCACAGTCATACCTAGGGATGCTAAAAGGTTCATATAGACAGATTTCCTCTTTGGTCCCTAGCCCCATACCCCTGCTGTGGGGCCCTCCCAGAAGAGCCCTTCTGCAGAAAGTCCAGACAGCCGTAGAAGGAGCAGTTAGTCCCCGGGTCCCAGAGTCACAGCCCAGTTTTGGAGCTCCACCAAACCCTCCAGCTCTGGGAACTTCTGCAGATCTCAGAGCCTCAGTTTCTCCATCTGTAAAATGGGGATACTTATAACATCTACCTTCTGGGCCTCCTGGGAGGGCTGTAGTGTGTCAAGGCAGTGCCTCCAGTACCTACAGAAAAGGACACTGCCCCAGGTTACCCAGGCTGATGGGTTCCCAAAGGGATGACAGAGGGACCTTCTGAGCTCCACTGTCCCTACTCCTGGCTCCAGCTGTACTCCCACGGTTCCTGAGATTGCCCACTGCCAGCCCTGCAGATCTTCCCATGCCCAAGCCCTGCATTGGTGCACTTCACCTCACAGGCCTCTCCCCTGTGTGCCTCCAACAGGAAGTGAATACTCTGGCAATGCCTATGGCCACACCCCCTACTCCTCCTACAGCGAGGCCTGGCGCTTCCCCAACTCCGGCTTGCTGAGTAAGTCCCTGGGGCCGCCCAGGCCCTCTGCTGGGCAGGGTGGATGGTGTGGTGGGTGGCAAGGGTGGGTCAAAAGTTACCCAAAAGCTGGGAGGCCTCAGATTATACAGAGGGTCTGGGAGATGGTGTTGTTTGTAATGGAAGAAGGCAGCAGTGGGGCAGTGTATCTCATTGTTTGGGGAAAAAGGGCCAGAAGTCCATAGACTCCCAGGTTTCCCTCCTGCTTCTCAAGGCCATGTCTTTTAAATCTTTGTTTTGTGTAAGATTCAGGGCTTAGGCCTTGAAGGGGAGGGCAGAGGAGGACTTGAGAAAAGCCTAAGAGAGGACCTCCTCCATCTCGGGCAGCTTGCAGCCCCACAGTGCAGACACTGGCGCAGGCCACCCTGCCAGAATGCAACTGCCCTCCTTCCTGGGACTGTCACCCCCATCAGCCATCTAACTGGCTCACAAATACTCATCAGTGAGCACCAAACCCTTACACAAAAATCCTTTGTTCCACCACATTCCCCATATTTAGCTTGAGATGCAGACAGCATTCAGGGTCGAGGTCCAGAGAGTGAGCTTCAGTGAGCTCGCAGGCTTCTCTTCACCCCTCTCTTGTCCTGGGGTCCTGGACTGGGAAGAGAAGCTCTTCAGCAAAGCAAAGCTCCGCCAATGAGAAACTTGAGTGATCTCACTAGAGCCTCCCAGAATGGTGACCTTGTGGGTATCAGAGCAAACCTGAGCCAGGCAGAATCGGTGACCCAAGGATGGCCGACCTCACAGGCACCACTGCAGGCTAGGAACCATCCATACCCCAAGACCCCCTCTCTTCCAATTACCTTCTTGTATTCCGAAAATAACTTGGAAGGTGACAGAGCTGGGCCCTGTTTGCCAGATGAGTTCACCTCCAACCCACCTTTCTGTTCAATTTAGCCACAAAAGACCAGAGCATTCAGACACGCCAGGGTTCAGGCACCTTCCCACTGAGTCTCCCCAGGCAGCCCATCCTACAGGTGTGCAGAGCCTCACCTTAAGGGCCCTCAAGCCCAGATCCCTTTGACCCCTCTGCAGTCTAATCCTCCTGGATCTTAAGGGAGAAGACTCTCCATCCTGGCACTGTTTGGGCAAGGCGAGGGAGGATCCTGATGACCCCTCAGTGCACTTGATTCTTTGGGGTTCCACATGCAATTGTTTTCTATTGCTCTCTCCCTGCAATGAGGGTATTGAAAGTCAAAGCAGCCATAGGGGGAAGGGGCAAGAAGCCACTGTTCTCATTCTGGCCAGAAACTCAAAGGTGAGGCCAGAGAAGGAGGAAATAGGGCTGGAGAGGAGTTAATCTTTGATGATCAGATAGGTCAGAGAAATGAATGATTAACTTGTGTTGTCTTAAAGGTCAGCTGATGCAGGGAAGGCTACGGTGCAGTTTTCCTTTCTGACCAGCAGTGTTGTTGTTATTTTTTTTTAATGTGTCCAGGTTCCCCATATTATTACAGCTCCACATCGAGGCCGAGCGCGCCACCCACCACTGCCACGGCCTTTGACCATCTGTAGTTGCCATGGGGACAGTGGGAGCAACTGAGCAACAGGAGGACTCGGCCTGGGACAGGCCCCAGAGAGTCACACAAAGGAATCTTTATTTATTACATGAAAAATAACCACAAATCCAGCATTGCGGCACACTCCCTATGTGGTTAATTTAATGAACCATGAAAGACAGATGACCTTGGAGAAGGCCAAACTGTCCTCCAAGACTCCTTAATGAGGGGCAGGAGTCCCAGGGAAAGAGAACCATGCCATGCTGAAAAAGACAACATTGAAGAAGAAACGTAGCCCTCAGCCAGTACCCACCAAAGGAGAGAAGAAGGAATAGCCGAGGAACTTGGGGGGATGGCAAATGGCTCCTGCCTGGGCCCAAGGAGTGCACAGGGCACCTCCGTGGCTCCATTATTAACACAACTCTAGTAGTTATGGACTGTAAGCACTTCCCTCCAGCCCACAAGTCACAGCCTGGAGCCGAGGCTCTCCTAACCAGCCACCCAGGGAGTCACCTCCCTCAGCCTCCTGCCTGCTCCACACTGAGGCTCTGGCTGTCCTCCTTATCCACTCCACTTGCTTGGCTCTTTCTACACCTCCCTCTTGGGCATGGGCTGAGGGCTGGGGTGAGTCTCTCAGAAATTCCACCAGGCTGTCAGCTGACCTCATTTGCCTGCTGCTGTGAATGTACAGCCCCACCCCAGGTCCTCTAGCAGTGGGGCATCCCCTTGGCAGCTGCCATCAGCCACACCAGCCCCAGGCAGCTTAAAACAGACATTCCACAGGGCCTGGGCCCCTGGGAAGTGAGGTGTGGTGTGCAGCTGCACTCAGGGCAGAGCAAGGCAGAATCGAAGGGAACCCGCTCCCCATCCCAACAGCTCCTGCCAAGCCAGGAGGGCTTCCTGCAGCTCACGCCCACCAGCTACTGAAGAGACCCGAGGCACCACCTGAAGCCAGCAATAGAGGGTCCCTTTCTGCTCTCCGGCTGCTCCTGCCCCCAAGGCCTGACTGTATATACTGTAAATGAAACTTTGTTTGGGTCAAGCTTCCTTCTTTCCACCCTCAGACTTTGGCCTCTGAAATGTCTCTCTGCCACGTGGGGCTTCTCTCCTTGATGTTTCTTTCGTTTTTAAAGACAACCTGCCATTGCCACATGACTCAATAAACCATTGCTCTTCGTCTCAGGCTTTGGGGTTGTCTGGGAAAGGAGACACCTCAGGGCCGGGCTTTCTCCCGAGAACATCAGAGCTGAGTAGTCGACAAAGTCCACTTTGGGGCCGTGGGTGGGAGGGGACCATCTAATGCCCCAGAGTTCTGGCTTGGCCTTCTCCCTCTGCCTTTAACTGATGTTGAACGCGGGGTACCTCACTCATCCCAAGTTCTTCAACACTCAGTAAATGCATAGAGGGCACAGTGTCAAGCCGATCATAGACTCCCCACAAAAAGTTGCTGTTGTTATTAACAAGAAACCAGAGAATCAGCAGGGTGGATTGGTGAAGGATCTGGGAATAGCTATGACTAGAGCCTGCATCAACAGCTCTGAAGGGAGAGAGAAGACGGGGCTCTCCTGTGTGCCAGGCACAGTATAGAGGGCTTCATATGAGTTAAGTTGAAATTAGCCCTGTTTTACATACAGCCTCATTTTACATATTGAGGAAACTGATGCTTTGAAAAAAGTGAAATGACTTGCCCAAGATGAGAAGTAGTAGATTCAACCAAGTCCTCTTACTCTAAGTCCAGCACTTTTACCCAAAACCCCAGAGTCATCAGGGATGACAAAGAGTTCTAGACCCGAGGGAGGTTCTGGAGTTGCCACTGGGGATTTCATTTCTTTTGATTTGCTGAAGATTTGACCTGACCGAATGGAGAGGTACAGTGTGGTGGGGCCCGGACATGGTGAGGGAGGCCGTAGAGACTTAGGACTTTAGGACAGCCCCCTCCAGGAAACTTGGGAAATGCAATGTAACAGCTTGGGCTCTGCACTCCAAGGAGCTATCTGGTGTCCACATGGACCCTCTCCATGTGGAACCCAGCTGGAACAAGGGGCAAGGGCCTGCAGCTGGCATGCCCAGGTGAATGTGGAGAGCTGGACAGATAACACTGGGGTTTAGTCAGGTGGAAGGGGCCCAGGGACTCCAGGGCTGCGAGAACAGAGGCTGGGAGGCAGGGATCTTACCTCCTTAGGCCTCCCAGAGAGAGGTTAGGGATGCTGTCCTGGATGGCATGGGAGGGGGGACCAGGAAGAAAATCCATGTCTTCGGAGGGGATCTGAGATGCGGCTGTTTTTTCAATGGCAGGACTTCCCTCAGCAGTGAGACTCCGAATCTATGATATCTGAGAGTCTTCCTAACCTCAAACCTCTAGGATCCCAAGTGCTCCCTACCCGAGAATCACTTTGAGATGTACAGCATCCCAGTAAGCCTGTACAGCGATCCCCCGCATTCGCAGCCACAACCCTTCTGGTGACACTCTGTACCCCCAGCAGACACTTTCCAACTCACAACCAACAAAGGAGCTTGGGCTGTGCTTTGGCTAAGGTGACTATGGTTTAAAACTCACCCTTCTTTCCCTGAGGTGAGCTGGACTTGCCAGGACACTCTGCTCGGAGTGGGTGTTGGGTGACTGTGGGATGTGGCCCCATGCAGTGGGCCTTGGCTAGTACCTATCCAATATTCTGCCCATAGTCAAACCATGGTTCCCCTTTTGGGGCTCAGAAAATAGGGCCATTTATGTATTAGGTAAAAGACAGACAATTCAAAGTGCCCCAGCATTTGGGGGGTGTTGGGAGGAATCAGGCTGGCACATGGGGTGACACAATGAAGAAGGGTGTGACAAGGACGGGGAGGATGCGTAGGGGGCTTTGTGGGTTGGCTGAGAAGCCACTTTCACCTGGAGGAGTGAGGCTGGCATCTGCAGGTAGTTGCAGGTGAAGGGGGATTGCTTTATGGTGCAAGGGAGTCAGGGGCCCTCTGGAGTATGTGTATTGGTACATTCCTGAGGCATTGAGGGCACTAAGGTCCCATCCCTTCCCCCTGGAATATTCCCTTTACTGCTCATGTAGAGAGACCACCTGAGCTTCCAGGCAGTTTGCCCTGAACTTCTCCCTGGTCCATTACCTTTACTCCTCCTCCTCCTCAGGTTCTAGCACAGGCCAGGCCAGCCCAGGGGGCTAGGAGCTTGCAGGAAATTCATGTGGACCAACCAACCTGGGCAGGGCAGTGGGTTTCTTGCTAGGAGAGGGGACAGCTGGAACCCTGCCTGAGTCCCACCAGATGAGCAGAATTGCTGGGACTCTGTACTCTCTACCGCAAAGTTCCAGGGGTAGAGTCAGCGGAACTGGGAGTCCTCACCTACAAGACAGCCCCCAGGCCGGTTCCAACCCCTCCCCATGTCACACCTTCTCTCACTTCCCCAACATTCTTGCCATGAGTTGTGACTAAGAAACATATATCTTCTGCCCTGTATGTGCCAAATACACACTCAACCCTGAGGACAACTTCAGGCAAGAGAAGGTAGTGAAATCAACTGGAAATGGAAGGATCAGCCTCCAAATAGAAACAGAAAGACAGAGAGTCTGAGGCCCTTGCTAAGATCTCCCCACCCCACCTGTCCTCACCATCCTCCCACTTTCATCACCCAAAATACACACACCTTTCCCATCCGAATCAACATGAGGCATCTTTAAGATAATTCACACCTTCTTGTCCTTTGGGAGTGGGCACCAGAGGAAGGGGACTGCAGACTTCAATGCCATCATTACTGGGTCTGGGCATCAGCATCAGCCCAGTCAATCAGGGGAGAGGGAGGTGGGGGGGCAGGATTGAGCTCCCTCCCAGGCAGCTCCTGCACCCACAGCTTAACAGCGCTGCCCTGCCTCAGCCTCAGAAGTGATAATAACTCTCCACTCAGGCTTAGTTTCCTTCTCCATAAGAAGCCTATTCACATCCATTTACATCTCTGATTCCAAACATTGGTCCCCTTTTGTTTTGCACTTGGGGAATCAGAGACCAAAAGATAACTTGACTTTTTCAAGATCATTCAGCCAGTCGGCAGAGGAGCAGAGACCACAGCCCGGCCCCTAATCCGAGGCCTGATCTGCATCCTATTGTCAGGCCTCAGATATCTATCTGGGCATGACCAGGCTTCTGAGAGACCTCAGACACCCTTTGCTTTTCAGGGAGGGGCAGAAGTCATTTGGCTAGTTAGGGCACAGTGACTTCTGCTGCCCCTCCCTACAAAGGGTGACTGGACACAAGGCCCAGAGCTGAACAGAAGAAACACTGGGGCCAGGCAGAGCTGTGCCGGGCTGATCTCAGACCTCCCTCCATCCTTGGCCCCAAATCTCCCTTCAGGGTGCCCTTTGGCAGCCCCTTTCTAACCTTTAGGGTCATAAAGCATTTCCATGTTCCATAAAGGAGCTGGTGGCTCCTCTGCCCAGGCTGCTGTGCTACGTTCGACACCAAGTGACCCCAGCCACCGTGACTGTGGTTTTCATGGAGGAAACTCCTCTCTTTCACTCTATCTCCTCCTTTGTTCATTTCTTTTAGTTTTCTAGTCTTTTTCCTTTTCTGCTATGTCTATAGCAATTATTCCTTTCCCTACTGTTTGAGAGACATTTGTGTCTCCAGGGCTATAAATGAGGGAAAGAGCAAGGGAATGTTTGGGGAGAGCTTGGAGTCCCTGACCGTGCTCAGGAAATGCCAGGAAGCATCTCTCCTTCCTCTCTCCAGCTCCCTCTCCCTATCACCCTCTCCCCTTCACCCTCCCCACTCCTCCCTCTCCCCTTCCTCCTCTCCCCATGGCCCTCATCCCATGGCCCTCTCCTTGGCTTCTTACTCTTCTCGTTATTGTCTACAGCTCCTGTGACTCTTTGGGGGCCACTGGGACACGGATGCTGGAGGTCATTGCCTCCTGGGTGGCAGACACCTGTCCCCGCGAGTCCCCACTCTCATAGGCACACACCACCATCGCCAACCCTATCCCCACATCTCCATGCCCTCCACATAGAAGGAGGGGGCCTGGTTCTCCTTCCTGGAAGAAGCTGGAGAAGGCAGGCAGGGCAGACCAGTCTCTCCTTCCTCTGACCTCCCCCTTTCTCCTACCCTTGAGAAGCAGCAGGGGCTAAGGCCCACGGTGGAGGGGCTCAGGCCTCCTGGAAGGCAGCAAGAGGGGCTTTGGGTGGGGAGAAAGGGGGAGGTGGGGGACCCAGCTCCCTGGCATCTGTGCCTGGTGGCAGCCGGCCAGGCTGTGGAGGGAAGCGCTGCCTGCGGCTCTCCCAGGGAAATGTGATTTCCCCCTGAGTGAAGCGGACTGTGCAGTGTGGAAATTGGCTCTTTTCTGAGCGAGCTGCGGCTGTTGCTGCGGAGTCGGGGCGGGCCGGCTGGCCTCTGGAGTGAGCCGGGAGCAGCCATGTGCTGAGAACTCATTAGGGATAAATCAAACTAGTAACAGCATGAAGCCAACACCCCCCCACCGCGCCTCCCTCCTCCACCCCTCCGAGACCCCCCCCTTCCCCTCCTCCTCCATGGTCTTCTTCCCTTCAGACTCTACTCTGCCTTCTCCACGGCCAGGGCACCTCCCCCAGGCAAGCCACCCTCCCACCAGTTTCAGGAACCCGAGCTCCTGCCCTGCACGTAACCATGCGGGTGCAGGCTTACCCGCCTACTGCCCAAAAGCCCAGAGCCGCCCCAGTGAGAGACAAGTTCATTTATAAATACTGTCTTTTTGTCTGTTTTATGTTTGTTTGCTTTTTATGGTGGAGATGGGGGCCCTGGTAGCAAGCTTCACTGTCAACCACAGGCCTTGCTGGGAGCACAGATTGGGAACTCACAGTCCAGGCCCTCGCATCCTCCCACCAAGGTCACATCGTTCCCCTGTCCTCACCTCCTAACGGGACGCAGTGGGGAGAACCCCAGCTGTGGGTAACATTGGTAACCTCACGTATATCCATCCCCCTGGGGAGACGGGAGCACCCAGAAGACTTAACTGCAGCAGGAAAGAAATTGTCCTTAAAACAGATGATCTTGGTCAGAATGGAAACTCATTTCCCCACCAAAGGAAAACAAGGAAGAGAAAGAGACAAGGAGGAAGAAAGAAGGGAGGGACAAGGCCTGGTGCAAGGAGCACTTGTGGTCATGAAGACAAAGAAAGTGTTTACCTGCAAAGTGTAGCCATTTCTTCCCTAGAAACTGAGGAAGGGGGAAAGGGTCTGCTCTGTCTATTATTCTAGGGGCTGAACTAGTTGTTGTTATTGAAGTTTGTTAGTGGCTGGGCACGGTGGCTCACGCCTCTAATCCCAGCATTGTGGGAGGCCAAGGTGGGCAGATCACCTAAGGTCAAGTGTTCAAGGCCAGCCTAGCCAACATGGCGAAACCCCTCCTCTACTAAAAATACAAAAAGTAACCGGGCATGGTGGTGCACGCCTGTAATCCCAGCTACTCGGGGGACTGAGGCAGGAGAATGGCTTGAACTCAGGAGGCAGAGGTTGCAGTGAGCCGAGCTCATGCCATTGCATTCCAGCCTGGGCAACAGAGCAAGACCCTGTCTCAAAAAAAATAAAAAATAAAAAAAATAAGGTTTGCTAGTTATCATATAATGATAACATGGACCCTGGTCATTGCCTTTGCTTTCCCCCTGGGAGAGATTGGCTGAGAGGTGTTGCTAAAAAAGCCCCCTGGAATGTAGAGTTGTGACCGGATTTCTGTCCCTTCCCTGATGGTGACCCCAGGAGACTGCTCACTTACCTCAACTGTCAAATGCTTGGCTTGGGCCAGAAAAATGTCCAGCTTAACACAGTGACGCAGTAGTGACCCAGGTCAGTGAAAAGCATTGAGGGCCTCATTTGACTGGTTTAGGTATGAAGCCCTCTTTCTCCCAAATTTCCCCAGTAATTTTCCATCAGGCAAACACCGTATTTCCATATTTGGAATCTGCCCTGTGTTTAGGGTGGGGATGGGGCAGCTTCTAGTGCCCCACCCACCCCAATGGGAGCTTGGGTCCTGACTCAGCTTGCCGAGCTAAAGCCAGGCTTCCAAAAAATTCCAGGATGGGGCAGAAACCAGAGGAGAGCCCGCTAGCCACAGTTAGTATAGGCTGGGGCATGAGGATTCTGCTGTAGCCCTCACATTAGTTGATTCATTCATTCATTCATTCAGAAGCCTTTCATGAACCACCTGCTAGGAACATTTCCCTTTGGTAGGCACCAGGAGAAAATAAGATGAGCCCAAAAAGACTCCCAACTCCTATGGGAAAAAAAAACAGCTTAGAAATGAGACTTGTACAGGACTATAGAGCAAAGTGGGAAAGTGGAGATCAGAAGACAGTCGCATATAAAATACAAAATACTGTTGAGTTTCAGACAATATTTGCAAAGTCCCTCATGGTCATCCCAGGCCTCTATCTGGCATCACTGTCTTCTCCAAGAAGCAGCCATGAGGAACACCAACTGTAAACTCTAACCCTCAAGCCCAAAGTCCTACCTGTCTTCCTGGAAATGTCTGCTCCCCTGGCCTCCTGTGCTTCTGTGACTGGGAAGAGTAAGGAGGTGCTAGGTGAGGAAAAAACAAAATATCATCAGCATCCTTTCCCAAACACCCTCTCACCCCGTTCCAACCACCTTCTTCCAGTCTTGCCCCAAACCTAGCTAACCGGACTGCACGCTTAGGACCAAGGCCTGGGCCTCTCTCCGAAGTACTTCTTTGTTCTTACACCTGGGTGGGGAAGGGGGCAGTGGGTGCCCAGGGCCTGAAGACAGACCACAAGCTGCCCCTCCCTGCACATCTGGCTGGCCATTTCCTTCCCATCTTGATAGCCCTCTGCACGCAAGGTGGGCCAGCCCAGCTCCCCAATCACAGATCAGAGGACTAGAAAAGGGAGAGAAGGGTCCAGGGTGGAGAGAGTGGGAAATGACAAGCAGAGGAAAGGGGAAGGGCAAGGACATCACCTGGCTGTGAGTTCTAGGACGGCTGGGGGAGGTGACAGTGATCCAGGCTTTAGGGACAGGCCTCATCTCTATGATCTCCATGATCTATGCACATTTGCTCAGAGCTCTACTTGGAAGATGGAGGGAGGCGACTTAAGAGGCTGAAACCCAGTGATGGGGGGATGCAGTACCCAAATGTCCCAAGGAAGGGAGGGAAAGTAGAAGAGAGGGAGTCAGAGAAGCGGGGAGCAGGTGCCTCCTCCCAACAGCCAGCCTCAGGAAGGGGATGGGGGTGGGCCCAGACCCAGGCCAAGGCTCAGGGCCCATCTGAGCATGTCGCCTGCTAAGGAGGAGCGAAGGCGGGGGAGGGGAGGGCGGGGAGGTGAATAAATAATAGGAAATAAAACTTCATGAAGCAGAAAATAAAAGGCAGATTATACAGATGTGGCAATTTGAAGGATCATTGCCTCTGTCCTCTTTTTAACTGCTGCATCTGGAGTTTCGAAGCGGCTTATCCTCTCCCTCCCTCTGCCAGGTCCCCGCCTGGCTGGAGGCCCCCACTGGGCCAAGGCACGTGTGGGGACAGCATCTCAAACGCCTCAAATGCCAGTGGCATTTCCTAGCATCACATGTGGCTGCCCACCCTGGGACGGGCTTACAGGTTGGTGGAGACAGTGGGTGAAAGGGTGGGCTGGGTGTTTGGGGTGAACCTCTGGGCAGGTGTGGGTGTGGCTGGGCTTGCGAGGGAGCATGAGCTTGGGTGAGGACCAGGTAGATTGTGGGGAGTGAGCCTGTATGGTCAGGAGTGGGGTAAGGATTTGTCAGGCATGAGGAAGGGGACCCTTGGCAAATAGGGTCTGACTGACTATCAGTGGGAGAATGAGGCCTAAGTCTCTGCAGCTTCCTTCTGCTCTTCATCAAAATTCATTTGTTAAGCCTTAATTTGATACTGTGCCAGGTGCTATATAAACAGACATGGTCCCTGCCCTTAAGGAATTTCCAGCCTAAGACACACACACACTGACATTTTGTTTATTTTATTTTAAATATTAATATATTCCTCACCTTGTTCTGGGGAGGATTTGAGACAGCTCATATGATATGCATGCCATAAATTAGTAAAATACAATAAAAAATAAAGCATCAGACCACAGAAAGTATGTCATGGGTGGTATAGCGGGCCCTAGGTGGCTGCAAAGTTGATCTGGAATTGGCCTTCAGTCCCTTAGTGGTCACGTACATGGCTCTCGTTCACAAGAGGGCAATGTACCAGCTCTTGGGAGAAGCAGCATTTTTCTAGTACTTGGCTCTAAGGAAAATTACCCACCTCGGCCCGGATAAAAGACTAGCATGGATAATGTCCTCAAAAACACTGCAGCAAATTCACGCTCAACTTTCCTGAGCTGTCTCCTGCAGGAGAGCCAAGGTGGGCACCCGAAGTCCCTGCTCAGTGGGAGCGCTGAAACCCACACTCTCTTGAGCAAAGAAATACCGTATGTTTCAATCCTTTTCTTCAGCACTGGGATTTCTTTCAGGTGGGTTTTCGTCCACAGATTAGTCCATGGCCATGACTAGAGGCTCAGAGGAAATACGAATAACTGAAGTTATGATTTCTAGTTGGGTCCGACTCAGAGTCAGGGCAGTGAATGTGTACATGGAGTCGGGGGAAGGCCAGGAGAGGCGGGCAAGACAGTCAGCAACCCTGCACAGGGAAAGCATCTCTTCTCTGTCTGTGTACCTCTTCCTGAACCTGTGTCACACCACAGAGGAGGACAAAGAAATCAGAAAACCAGAGGCTTCTACCCTGATCGTGAGACAAAGGTCCAACCATCCAGCTCAAATCTCTGTACGTACCCTGGTGTGTGATCTTTCAAAGCAGCGGATGAGCTCAAGCCATGACAGAATCACTCACAGAAACGGGGAAGTCAGGAGAGTTTGCAAGACACGACACCAAGTGTGGTCATGCAGGTAATAAGTAACACCCGTACCGTATGGTCATTTGTAATTTCCAGGAAGATGTATTGAGGAGTCATGTATTGTGGACAGTTAGAATCCCAGGTCTGAAATTCAGAACAGAGTTGAGAGTTGAAGGCTCAGATTTAGAGACTTCTTCCAGAAACTGTCTTGAAAGCTCAGTAGTCAGCCAGGTAAGATCTTTGAGGCTACAGAGTTTAGGGGTGGGAAGAGCAAGAGGGAGTAGCAGGAATGACAGAAAAAGAATATGCAAGAAAGTACAAAAAGAACCAGGAGATAGTTTTGGGATGTGCATTCTTTCAACTCTAGATATCGGGCCCTGGGGGAGCAGTGGAAATCAACTCCCATGGGGAGTTTATGTTGCTCTGGAAGCAGAGAGGCAAAAAAGAGATGAAGAGGAGGGGAGAGGAGAGTTACAGAGTTTGATGTGATAGAAGCTGAAGGAGGAAGATTTAGGGAAGGCCTCCTGGAGGAAAGGGCATCTGCATATTAGTTGGTTTTCTCCCCATCATCCGTTCCTCCTAGCCTGTCCTTCTAGTACTCAGAATTTCTCTGCAGCTAATCCCTATGCTCTGAGTGGTACTGGCTTCACTCTCATCCTTTCCAGACTTGGGCTCTGATCACCTTAAACCCCTGCCCCTAGCAACTGTCTCAGATATGGGCACATGGCTCAAGGCAAGCTACTCCAGGAGACTGTATTCCTGGATTGGAGTTGAAGCTTCCAGGAAATAGAGAGTCGTTTTCTGCTAGATATGCACCAAGAAAGGGGATCTTGGGAGCTCCTGGGGCCATCTTGGAAGCATGAGGGTTGCTCCTACTCATAGGTCTGGAAGATGGAGCTCCAGAAGAACAGGAGAGAAAAGGGGCCTTTGATCAGAGTGGAGCCCTAAATGAAGCCTCACCTTACCAGGACACAGATGATTCAATTATTGGAACCATTCAAAGTCCTTTTCTGCTAAAGCTCATGAGCTAAGGTTTGTTACTTGTGGGCCAAGGCATCAGAGACCCAGCATCTATACAGGATGGCATGCTTAAGGGCAGAGCCTAAACCAGAGCCCAGAGGAGGAGAGGAGTGGACGTGGGGTAAGTCTGGTGAGGCTGTGAATTAATAGCTAACCTCATAGGCGTTCCTTCTGTGCTGGGCATTGTTCTGAGATGTTTACGTGCATAATTTCACTTAATCTTCATGAGGACCTTACGACATAAGTAGTGTTATTATCCCCATTTTATAGAGAAACAAACAGAACATAAGAGGCTAACTGGCCATGGTCAGATGACTAGAAAAGCCACAGCTGGACTCAATTCCCAGCAGTCCCACTCAAGGGCCTGGCCACTGGGGCAAGATCAGGCTGAGCTTTGGTGCAGGGTCTGGTAGATGATCATGTGGCTACCAAGGCCAAAGGTCACTGAGAGGTGAGTGGGGAAGAAGGCTGAGAAGGCATTGGAGTTGATGACTGAAGCCATCAATGCCCCTAGGAGGTGGCATTTCAGGCAGAGGCGGGATAGACGCCGATTTGTAAGGTGTGAATTAGAGCCAGGTATGAATGGGAACCTGGTGAGGGCTGGGAACAGCTGTCAAAGCCCACATATCCCGTGAGTTTATCACAGGAAGCAGGGAAGCCAGGCTCAGCTACTGAAAGCAAGGGTGTCTAACACCAGCTTTGAATTTTGCTCACGATGGTGTTTGCAAGGCATGAGAGAATAGGCCCAAAGATCCCCAATGGACCCATGAAGGAGAGAGGTCTGCGGCAGGCAGGAGAAAGGGGCCACTGTGCTGGCTGTGGGGAATGGTTGGGCACAGGCTGGGGAGAGCGCCTCTTCTCTGGAGAAGGGACGATGAAGGGAACAGGTAAAGGTGCAAGCCACGGTTAGCTGGTGGGGGGCATGGGCATCAGAAAAGCTCAAGGTCAGCAGTGTTGGCAGAGGAGCCAGTGGGGAGGACAGAAGCCATTCAGGAAAGCCTGAGGACCTGTGAGCCTGCCTGTGGGGACAGGGAGGAAAGAGGACCTGCTATTTCCGGGTTTTCACAAGGTTCAAGGATATTGTCTTTTTCTTTTTTTTCATATTTATTTTGAAATAATTTCAGATTTACATATAAGTTACACAAATCATGTGCATTTGCAGGCCATATTCTTACCCTACCCATTGGCTTTACTTATTCAAGGTATTTCATCTTCTTTTTTTGTTTGTTTTTTTGTTTTTTTGAGACAGAGTCTTGCTCTGTTGCCCAGGTTGGAGTGCAATGGCGTGACTTCAGCTCACTGCAAACTCCACCTCCTGGGTTCAAGCCATTCTCTTGCCTCAGTCTCCCAAGTAGCTGGGATTATAGGCATACACCACTATGCCCCGCTAATTTTTGTATTTTAGTAGAGACAGGTTTTCTCCATGTTGGCCAGGCTGGTCTCGAACTCCTGACCTCAAGTGATCTGCCTGCCTCAGCCTCCCAAAGTGCCGGCCAGATAAAAGCTCACCTTCTTATAACAAAATCCCTAGGCTGTCCCCCAAGCCCTGAGCCTATCACTCTTCTCTTTAAAAATTGCACTGCACTGGCCTGGCTTGGTGACTCACGCCTGTAATCCCAGCACTTTGGGAGGCCGAGGCGGGTGGATGACTTGAGGTCAGGAGTTCAAGACCAGCCTGACCAACATGGTGAAACCCCATCTCTACTAAAAAGTACAAAATTAGCTGGGCATGGTGGCATAAGTGCTTGTAATCCCAGCTACTTAGAAGGCTGGGGCAGCAAAATCCTTGAACCCAGGAGGCAGAGGTTGCAGTGAGCAGAGATCGCACCATCGCGCTCCAGCCTGGGTGACAGAGAGAGACTCTATATCAGAAAAAAAAAATAGCACTACACATTTACAAAAAGCCACTCTCCTTGGCTGCATTGGAGGCCCTGAATGATCTGGGCTCAGGCCACCCTGATTGATGGCCCTGTTTCCCTCAGCCTCCCTCATCCCGACCGTCCAGTCCCGCTCCTTCCAACTCCAACACATTCCATATGTCTTCATCTCCAGAAGACTCAGAGCCTCCTAAGGAAAAAGGTAGGCCTTAGTGATCTTTTTATCTTCCCTGGTACCTGGCAAGCAACAAACAAATGTCATCAGCAGAAAGCCAGGCTCAGCAGAGATCATGAGAGCCCAGGAAGAGTTCTATCAGGAGTGTCATCCTGGGTCACAGCAGGCCCAGGCCCCTGGAAGCTGAGCTCCCTATATGGGAAAGAAAGAACTAAAGCCAAATGTCCACTGCCCTTCCAGAGCCTGAGCTCCTCACCAAGAACTTCTGTCTATCCCTTCTGCAAAGAGAAGGACCGACCCACTACACAGGTGGGAGAGGAGCGTGGGGTGGGGACAAGGTGAGACATAGGCCTATGGTGGTTTGATCTGTTTCATACCGAGGATGGAGAATGGGGCCCTCTCAGCTTTCACCTTCCTGGACTACCTGAAGCAACCCTGTGGAGAGCTGTAGGCTGTCCCCACGGACTGTGGAGATGTCTTTCTTTCTCTCCATCCCCAGGAAGATGTCAGAGCCCCAACCTTCTCCATGGGAGAGGCATCCCTAGATGGTGGGAGTCCTGGCCTGGGCCACTGTGGGTTTTGCAAAGCTGAAGGCCCTGGTTGTGCGATGGCACAGTGGCACACAAAATAACTTCTGGCTTTCAAGGAGCACAGCTCAGCTCCACAGCAGGCCACCTGCGCAGCCAGAAGCTAGAAAGATGCAAGGCTGCCTCCAAGTGGTCACACGTCATAACTGCAGCCCACAAACCAGACCCTCCAGGCAGAGGTTCCTGGGCAGCATTGACTATGAGAGGCCCGGCAGCCACTGTCATCTGGCTCTGAAGACTCCCTGTGCTCAGGTGAAAGAGAGCCACCAGTTCTACATGAGCAAAGGAGCAGCAAAGTGTCACACACACATGCATTCAAACTTTCACCTTTTATCATGGTTTTAGAAATAAGGATGCAAAGGCCAGGCATAGTGGCTCATGCCTGTAATCCCAACACCTTGGGAGGCCAAAGTGGGCAGACCACCTGAGGTCAGGAGTTCTAGACCAGCCTGGCCAACATGGCAAAAGCCTGTCTCTATTAAAAATGTAAAAATTAGGCCAGGCATGGTGGCTCATGCCTGTAATCCCAGCACTTTGGGAGGCTGAGGTGGGCAGATCACGTGGTCCAGAGTTCAAGACCAGCCTGACCAACATGGTGAAACCCCATCTCTACTAAAAATACAAAAATTACCCAGCAATGGTGGCACATGCCTGTAGTTCCAGCTACTCAGGAGGCTGAGGCAGAAGAATCACTTGAACCCGGGAGACAGAGTCTGCAGTAAGCCAAGATCCCACCACTGCATTCCAGCCTGTACAGCAGAGCAAGACTCTGTCTCAAAAAAGAAAAAAAATACAAAAGTTAGCCGAGCATGTTGGCACATGCCTATAATCCCAGCTACTTGGTAGAACCCAGGAGGTGGAAGCTGTAGTGAGCCGAGATAGCACCATTGCACTTCAGCCTGGGTGACAAGAGTGAAACTTCATCTCAAAAACAAAAAACAAACAGAAAAAGAAAGAATGTTCAGTGAGGTCAAATAACCTATTCAAGGCCATTTAGTTTGTAAGCATCAGTCTTGGACCAAAAGTCATGTCCACCTGATGCTGGGATTCCACCTCAATCAAATGAGACAGTTGAACTCTACTGCAGTAACTGCTACTACACATTAGAGTCACCCAAGGAGCTTTAAACATATTATTTCTCTTTAACATATTTATCTATCTCCCTGACTCAGGCTGGCTGAATCAGCATCCCTGGCTGTGGGGTAGGAATGTGTCTTTTCAGCACACTTCCCCAGCAAGATAAAGTGCATCTGTAAACTGAGAGCTGGAAACCGGTGGACACGATTGTCAACTCGTGGAGTCAGGGACATTTTTAATTTATGTGTAAATCCCCTAGTACTGGCCCGTAGAAAGTGTCCCATATTATTTGCGAAATGAATGAATGAATAAATGGGCAGGTAGGTGAATGAATGATTCTGAGGTCTCCTACAGCTTTGATGGCCTATGACCATGTGACTCCTGCATATGCATGAACACACAGATACAGACACTACACACATGCACAGACACACAGACACACTCGGGGCAAAGAGGGATGAAGCTTGCCACACTGTGGGTGGTCCCAGCTGCCTGACCTCCCTTCCTTGCACACTGACACACCTCCGTCTTTGTTGACCTGTATTTATTGTGCACCCATTGGGTGCATGGCCCAGCCCCAGACACGTCCTCCAAGGGCCAGCCTTAACTGTGGAGGTCCAGGCCCCAGAGCTGGTTACAAGCATGGGAAGGGAGGAGGGTGGCCCAGCAGGAAGGCTGGGGAGGCAGTGCGTCAGCCGCAGGCAGCAGCGGGTAGCAGAGGCCCCCTCTTGGCGGACAGCCTACTTGCACACTTGGCTGAACAGAGACAATGGTGGCTGCTCCCTCTGGCCTAGCCTCCTTCCTACAGGCAGAGCCCAAGTCCATGAATCTCCGGAACCTTCCTCAGAGAACAGGCCAAGCTGGGAGGCAGCCAGAGGGCAGGACAAGGGGATTTCCCAGGGGACAGCAGCAGAGCCCCTCTGAGCTGCCAGAGATGAGGAGGGGGTCCAGGCACCCCACAGGAAAGAAACTTTAAGGCATGTGTAGGAAGGAGCACAGAAGAATCTCTAGTGCCTGGCCTAGGCCTTACCTGGTCTCCAGCCTCTGTCCCATCCCTCACAACTCTCCTAAGCTATGGCCCCTGCCAGGCAGACCCCAAGGGAAACTGTCACCACCCTTTCCAGTGGTCTGAACCTAGAGAACCTCCTTCTCTGCTCTGTTGGAACAAAGGCTCCTTGTTTCCAGGGTTCTCTGGAGAGCTCTGGAGGCCCCACCCCTCCCAGCCCTCACTCATGCCATCAGCTTGCTCTGTTGATTAGCTGTTGGGTGTGTGAGACTCTTTCATCTGCCTCGAAGGAAAGGAAGACATAGGAAAAAGGAGACACAAGGAGACAAAGACATGGGGCCTCACGGCCACCTGGTGACCTTGAAGCCTGCCGAGGTCCCTGCCCAGAAGGGCATCCCCTCAATGGGCAGGACCTTAGTGACCCTGCTCCCTGGGTCGCAGGAGGCAAGTTAGGAATCTCTCAAGAGTCCCTGATTCACTTTCCTGAGGCCTCCCCAGGAAGGTCACCTAATTCCCAGAGCAAGACCATCCTCAGGGCTGTGGCTCCCCTGGCTGGGCTGCCCAGAAGCCTCTGCTGCCCCAAGCTCTCCCCCAGAAGCCAGGGCCACACCATATATGCACTGGTTCTCAAACTAGTGCTGAGGACCCAGCAGGTCTAGGAAATGAGGCCACTCTGGATTCTGGGGCCTGGAAGGTGATGTGGGATGAACTCTGGGAGTAAAGTCAAGTCCTCAACCTGCCTTTCCCTTGGGAGTAGTCAGGGACTGGGGCTGCAGAGGGACTGCCATAGGGTTGGGAGGAGCACAGCACTCTTAGGGAAGCTTCAGTGAGCATGGGAATGAGGGCCACAGGGAAACGAGGTTTGTCCTTCAGCAGGGAAAGGAGGTGCCTCATCCATCATGGTGAACTTATTGAAATAAGTCTCCTCCAGGGAGGTTTATCCCAGGTCTACCCTGGAGCAGGGGCCAGTGTCTCTGAGGTGGCGCTGTCTTCACAGCTGATTGCGGTTCCGCTTGGGGATGATCTTCCGGTAGGTTCTGCGCTCTGAGATGTTGCGCTTCACCTTGGCGGTGGTGGGAGCCTCATCCTGGTGCAGGGACGGGCTCGAGTGGGACTTCTTCAGGCTGAACTTGGGCTCCCGAGTGCCTCCAGCTTCCCTCCCCAGCTGCTCCTCCCACAGGTCCAGGGCATCGGAGGGGCAGTGCAGACGGGCCACCAGCAGCTGCACATAGGTCTCATAGCGGGTTTTCTGCAACACACAAGCCCCACCACCTTAGCACCATCCTGGCTCTAGGTCAGGAGGAAGCTAGAATCATGAGGGACAGCTCACAGGAATATGAAGCTATGGCGATCCAGACCTCTGCAGAAAGGGGGCTGGCCAACAGTGTGTGTTAGTATAATGCTTGGGGAAGCTGACTTTGCAGACCACACCTCTGGATAGTATTATAATGACACATATCAGCCCAGCCCTGTTCTAATAATAGCCAACCCCTTGGAGTGCTGTAACTAACATCTCTATGCCACTTTACATCTTTGAGGCACTGAGAGATGTCTCACCCATGAGATCTTGGCAGCCCTACACACAAACAGCTCACATCTGTACAGCCCTAATTGGGTTTGAATAGCATTATAACAACTGGCATCTGTGGAGCATGATGCTAACTACCCTCATCTGCTTAACACAGTACTCCTAAGGCCCCCGTAGCTAGCATCCTTGGGATATGGTTTGCAGTTTACAAAGTGCTTCCCCACCCTCCATCCCATTGGATCCTCATGCCAGCCCTGGGAGAGGGCACAAATCATTGTGGAAGGGAGGGTTGGTGGCTTGCTAAAGGTAGAGGTTGGGTCCTCACAGCCACACCCTGAGGCCTCTGAGAAGTGGGGAGTTCACAGCCATAGAGACAACCAACAAGCCAAGGGACAGGCTGGGACCTTGCAAGATAGGCAGAGGGCTGCATGAGGGCACAGCGGGGATAGGCAGGAGTCAATGTTGATTCCCACTTCCTGGTCTCTGCCTCTGGGTGGCCTCTGATTCCCTCTATTTTCACATTGCATTCACCTACCCTTTCTGCCCAGTGGGCCCTCACCCTAAGCAGGCACCTGGGACCTCTGAAGCAGGCACCCAGTGTTAAGAGTCCCAGATGCACTGACATGACACCAAAGCAGAATTGGGGAGTGTGGGTGGATAGGTGAGGGTTGGGGGAAACAAAGGGATAAAACATTTCAACATGGGCTGTAGAGCCAATAAAAGTCATTACTGAGGCTGGCCAACATGGCTCATGCCTGTAATCCCAGCACTTTGGGAGGCCGAGGCAGGTGGATCATGAGGTCAGGAGTTCAAGACCAGCATTGCCAAGATGGTGATCTACTAAAAATACAAAAATTAGCCAGGCATGGTGGCAGGCGCCTGTAATCCCAGCTACTTGGGAGGCCAAGGCATGATAATCACTTGAACCCTGGAGGCAGAGGTTGCAGTGAGTCAAGATTGCGCCACTGCACTCTAGCCTGGGTGACAGAGCAGATCTCCATTTAAAAAAAAAAAGTCATTACTGGCCGGGGCAGTGGTTCACACCTGTATATAATCCCAGCACTTTGGGAGGCTGAGGCAGGCAGACCACTCAAGGCCAGGAGTTCAAGAGTAGCCTGGCCAACATGGTAAAACCCTGTCTCTACTAAAAATACAAAAATTGGCAGGTGTGGTGGCTCACACCTGTAATCCCAGCTACTTGAAAGTCCAAGGCAGGAGAATCACTTGAACCTGGGAGACGGAAGTTGCAGTAAGCTGAGATCAAGCCACTGCATTCCAGGCTGGGCAACAGAGTGAGACTTTGTCTCAGGCAAAAAAAAAAAAAAAAAAAGTTCTTAGTTAAGACCATAAATGAGACATTCGGAGCAGCATGTAAATTTACTAGTTTTGGACAAGTAGTTTAATTTCTCTGTGCCTCAGTTCTCTCATCTGTAAAATGGGGAGAACAGTACCTACCCAGAGTTGTTAGATAGATAATTAAATGAGATAATCCATTCAAGGAAGACAAGCTCCCTAAATACTACCTATTAATATTTGGTGGGTATTAGAAGGAACAATTTCAGCTAAAATATAGTTTTTCCTTCAACTTAGGAAAAGCCAAATATACTCTTTAGAGAAAGAAAACTCTAAAATAACGTCTGCTATGAGTGTTAAGCAACTACTATGTGCCCCCCAGACAAGAGGTCAAGGGGCCTAAGCGCACAGGGACACACACTCTCTGCGCACGCCCGTGCAAGCGGGTGCCCACATGGAAACTCATGCCCGTTTGCAGACAGTGCACACGGGCCCCGCCCTTACACAGGCGCCTCTCCCGCCCCCGCGCGGTCAGGTCAGTGACGCCTGCAGGGACCGAGGCAACCACGAGAGGGCGGAGAGGGTCCTGCGCAGCGGCCTTGAGGTGGGCTCGGCCCCTCACCTCGTACTCCAGGTACTCCTTCCGCAGGCGGTACTCCTCCAGCTCGCGGCTGCGGCCCCGCCGCTCCGGTAAGTTCCTCTGCAGATCCAGCAGGTCGTCCGAAGCAGCGTCCAGGCAGTTCTCATGGGATCGATGCTGCTCCTCCTGCGAGCGGCAGGCGGTGAGGGACGCTGTCCCGGGTGTCCCCTCTACAGCTTTCCGGGCCCGGGCGTGCCGTCCTCCTGGTCACCTTAGTTCCCAAGCCAGGTGCGCAGCCCGCCTCCGGCCTCCCCCAGCTAGTCCTGGGGCTCCAGGTGCACACTCCCAATTAGACCGCACCCACCCCTTCCCGGGGGCCGTACCAGGGAGCTCTGGGCGGGGCCCACTGGCAGGATGGGCCGCACGAATCTGCGCTGTGAGCCCACGGCGGCGGGGAAGGGCGGTGCGGAGTGCGTGGCCGCAGCCAGGTTGATACGCGCGATCCAGGAGCTCATCTCCTTGGCAGTGCTGGGGCAAAGGAGATAGTTGATGCCCGGGACACAGAGTTGGTCCTGTTACCGTCCTCCCGCTCCTCCTGTGGGTGCACAGCTGGCCAGCTGCCCAGGACTCAGCCTCCCACAGGCAGAGTCTTGCCACTAGCAGGGTACTTGACCCCTGACCACCGCATTTCTTATCAATAAAGGAAAATCTGGAGGCCGGACACGGTGGCTATGCCTTGGCAGGTGGATAACCTGAGGTCAGGAGATCGAGACCAGCCTGGCCAACATGGTGAAACCCCGTCTCTACTAACAATACACAAATTAGCATGGTGGCATGCGCCTGTAATCAAATGAGAATCACTTGAACCCAGGAGGCAGGGTTGCTGTGAGCCAAGATCACGCCACTGCACTCCAGTCAGGGTGACAGAGAAAGACTCCATCTCAAATAAATAAATAAATAATAAAAATAAAGAGGAAAATCTGGGAAGGCAATAGATTTTATAACAAATGCCAAATATAGTCAATTGTTAGCAACTTCCTGGAATCCTCTGTTCTGAACTGGGAGGCTTGATCCCACTGGCAAGGAAAAGGCATATTGCGCTGGCAAAGTTGGCCAAGGATGGGGAGGAAGCAGACAATGCCCGGGCTTCATCCCTGCTCCCCAGCTCCTCTCCCTGCTGCCACATTCTAAGGATTTCTGATCAGTATGGCCATTCCCACCCGGGCCTCCAGGGGCCCACAGGCCTCAGGTGTCTTCAGGGTCAGGGGAGAGAAGAACTAGGGCAGGGCGAGGCCTTGCCATGGTCTCCCACCCCAGGGACTTACGGTGCCTGGAAGAGGTAGAGGCGCCAGTCAGCAGTGCGCAGCTGGAAGACGTGCGGCTTTTTGGTATAGTGGGTGGCAGGGGTGGCCAGCGAGTGGTGCACCCCCACGGGCTCGTCCACCATCTGCCCCATCAAGCTCTCCCCCTCCAGGCAGTGGTCTTCTCCCTGCCACCAGGCACAGGGGCTCAGAGAAGAGGTTATCATCAGCTGCCCACCCTCCCGACAGTTCTGGGCCTCTCTCAGTCTCTGATTCTGACAGGGGTGTTGGCTCCCTTCCTACCTTCAGGAAGTAGAGAACCATCCCCCGCAGTAAGGTGTGGAACATCTTCCAGCCACGCTTGCCCCATGGCGCTATTCCAGGAACAGAACACAAATGTACATGGGGGTACCCGCATCCAGACACACTCACATATGCACAAGTGTGCATCTGCCCCCCTGCCCTTCACACCAACTCCAGTCTCTCACCAGGATGCACACAAATGCAGAACATACCTACACAAGAAAACACAACCGCCAGTCGCGGTGGCTCTTGCCTGTAATCCCAGCACTTTGGGAGGCTGAGGCAGGTGGATCATGAGGTCAGGAGATCGAGATCATCCTGGCCAACATGGTGAAACCCGTCTCTACTAAGATACAAAGAAATAGCCATGCATGGTGGTGCATGCCTGTACTCCAAGCTACTTGGGAGACTGAGGCAGAGGAATCACTAGAACCGGGAGGGGGAGGTTGCATGAACTGGGATCTCACCACTGCACTCCAGCCTAGTGAAAGAGCAAGACTTCTTCTCAAAAAAAAAAAAAAAAATATCGTAAACAAACATATAGACTCTCTCCACACACGGGCAATCCCGCCTGGAAACAAAACCATAGAACCACTCACATCCAAATGGGGATGTTCATACAGACCATCCTCTCTCCAACTCCAAACACACAGCCACTACCCCAAGTGCAAACACCCAGGCACAAACACAGCTCCACACAGACAGCTTTCTTGTCCCTACAGGATGATCTTGAACTTGCATACCCATCTAGAGGGGCTTGGGGGCTCAGGGCCCAGCCTTGGGGTGTCTTTCCCTGTTAACCCATTCTGAGCACCATCTGTCCCCTTTTCCCCCTACCTCCCCCAACCCTGGTCTTGTGTGGTGAGATCCATTCTAAGCTTAGGCAAAAGGCAGCCCTGGAGCCCCAGCGGCTTCTCACAGCCAATGCTATTTCCCTTCCTGGTCTGCCCACCCTATTCAATCTGTGCTTGCACATTAGTCTGCTGAGATCACCACTCTGTTCATGTTGCTTCCCTAATCAAAAGCCTTCAGCTGCCTGGGGAATGAGGCCCAAACACAGCCCTGGCAATTCTGCCCCAAGTGTACCTCCCTTCCACATACCCCATGTTCTGAGCAAACTCGGCTTGTGTTTTCTCTGTGGGGGATGCTCTCTGCCCAGCTTCCAAATCCAGACCCTCTTCTCCAAAGTTCAGTACAGATACTATCATTTCCCAGAAGGCTTACCTCTCCCTGTCCCCACATCCCACCTCCAAAACAAAACCAAAAACCTTTCTCTCCTCACTTGATTCAGCCCCTAGACACTTAGCTCTTGCTACATTTTTTTCCCAGACATTGACATACTTGTCTAGTCTCTTACCTTACCACTCAGGGGCCAGGAATAACTAGGCCTGTTTTGTCTGGATTCCCCTACCTACCATCTAGTGCCTCATGCAGCAGCCAGCACATAGTCACTGTTCAGCACACACTGAGGAAGGAAGATGGGCTGGCTGCCTGTCCTGGACGAGGGCCATCTCTCTGCACACCTGTGCATGCATCGGCACAAGTCCTTGAGAAGGGCCACTCCTAGCACACCACCCTGTTTGTGGGCAGCAGACACTCACTCTTCTTGCCATCTGCATCGTGATGCATCTTCCGAGCCAGGATGCCCTGTTTGTAGGTGGGCACTGTGGGATCCTGAGCCAGCTGAAGGAAGGGGTTGGTCATCTTGCCAGTAGGCAGGGACAGCCGGGCCTTCTCAGGTTTGGCTGCATCTTCTTCATCCCTGGACATCAGAGAATTGGGCTGGGAGGGCTGACTGTGGAAAGACCACTGGGAGGTATCTGTTGCCTCCCAGAGCCTCAACAAGCTCTCTTTTGCTGGGTAGCCACACCCCAGGAACCCCCAGAAGGAGTTCTCCTTCAGAGCTAACCAATTCCTGGGAACTCTGCCATACCCCACGCCCCACTACTTCTGGCCCTCCAGTATTACTTGGGCTTCTCTATGCTCTCTGCCCAGAGCCCTGCCTCTGGCTTTGCCCCGCTCAGAGGGGAGCACTATCTGAGATTCCCCTAACTCTTGGGTGGGTGACAGAGGGAGAACAGCCCAAAGATAAGGGAGAGGGGTGAGGAGGAGAGGGGAAAGGGGCTCTCACTCACACAGCCCACTCGAGCTTCTCGCTGCGGATAGACCAGTAGAGGGCCTGGAACAGAAGCACACAGGTGGGCAGGGGAGCCTCAGAGCCATGGAGCCTAAACTCTCTGTCTGGCAGAGGTAGGATAGGGACATGTGTACAGCCTGCCTCCTCCACCCCCAATATACCTTCTTCTTTGAATAGGCAAGCATCAGTCCATCCATCCATCCATCCATCCATCTGTCCATCACCCACGCATCCATCCATCACCCACGCATCCATCCATCACCCACGCATCCATCCATCCATCCATCTCTCCATCCATCTGTGCAACAAGTTCTTCTGGAGCATTTCCCAGTGACGGGCACCCTCAGACACCTATGTTGGGTGCTAGAAACATAAAGATGACCAAGGAAGACAAGTCTCTGTCCTGCCCATGCTTTGAGAGGGTTTAACTAGTTCTCTTGGAGGACAAATGAATTACCTACATGCTGTCCTGCTGGGAGGGATCTGATGGAGAAGAAACTGGCTGACCAATCCCCACAATAAATGTGCAGTAAATGAATGAATGAGTGAATGATGCACTAAAAGTTTGAAATAATAACAAATAGTGTTAACGTAGATGTATCTCACTTGCTTTGATAGCCCTTGCAGTGCCTAGCAAGATGTCTGGCACATAGTAGGTGTTCAGTAAATGTTCACAAAATATAGTCATGTACCATATAACAGCATCACAATGGTTCAGTCAAGGATGAATCGCATATATGATGGTGGTCCCATAAGACAGTGGAAGAGCTGTCCTATACAGGTATATCATTTTTAATCTTTTGTATCATATTTTTATTGTACCTTTTCTACGTTCAGATACACAAATACAGCACTGTGTTAGAACTGCCTGCAGTATTAAATACAGCAGCATGCCATACAGGTTTGTAGCCTGGGAGCAATAGGCTATCCCATATAGCCTTGGTGTGCAGTGGGCTATCCATCTAGATTTGTGTAAGTTCACTCTATAATGTTCACACAGTAGTGAAATTGCCCAGCAACGCATTTCTCAGAACATACCTTCATCATTAAGTGATACATGACTGTGATGAAACAGCACATCATTTTAATTGCTTATGACACACATGCTGTGTGCCAAGCACCATGCTGAGCACTTGATGGATTTTATTTCATCTTGATAATGGCATTATAAAGTGGTTAATGCCCTCAGGAGGAACTTGAGTTGGCCAAGAGGGGTAAATTGCCCAAGACTAGAATTCAAACCCAGGAACACAAGGCTCCCAAGTCTAAGCTCCAGAATTTCACCATGTGAATGAAGCTTTGCCCTTCTCAGACTATGACGGGGTAAGAATGACTTGATAACTTAAGAAAATATTATAGGGGTCCCAGTCCCAGAGAGTCTGATTCAGTAGGTCCAGCAGATTTGCATGGCTAACAGATTCCAAGATGCTGCTGATGCTGCCAGCCAGGGACCACTCTTTTACTAGCCCTGCAATAAATAAGCCTTGTCCTCTTGAGGATATTTTGGCAAAGCCAGTCCCAAGCTCAGTGTCTCCCTTGGAACAGAGAATCGAGGCTCCAGGTCCAGGTCCTAAATGGGGCTCCCCAGGTCCTGAGCCCATAAGAAGACCCCATGGTGCATACCTTCAGCAGCTGCTTGGGGAAGTTCCCACCATCCCTCAGGCCATTCAGGTTGGTTATGAATTCCTGGCAGCTCATGCTCTTCCCAATGTTCTGTGGCCATGGAGAGAAGTGGGATGATGACTCGAGCACACATCCCATCCCAATAGAATAACCCCCAAGCCACCCACCATGGAACCCTTTCCAGCTCCCCAGGCCCACGTCCCTTAGGGGTGTTCCCTGCCCAGTCTCAGACCTCTGGTCTCCTCCTCCCCGCACCCCAAGCCACAGCCCCAGCCTCAGTTCCCACAGGGACTCTCTACTGTCTTACCTGTCCGTGCAGGTCCGTGTTAAGGAGCATGATTGCACATGTCAAGGTGTGTACAGAATCTGCCCCAGAGATAGGTGAGTGGAGAGAAAGCTCACTGGAACCAGGGCTCCTGTTTCCTCTGCCCACACTGGGTGGGGTAACCTCAGAACCCCGGGAATGCTTCCATTATCCATAGCCCCCAACACACTCCCACCAGTTCACTGCCACCTACTAAACTCCCAAGCAGACATGGGCACCCCAAATCTCCCTGCCCTGCTGTCAGGGCCAGCCCCTCCCTACCTACTGAGGGGAAGATCCCCGGATTGCAGTGGTGGAAGCGTCTGGAGAACTGGTAGAGGATTCGCTCCCGTTCCTGAGTCTCCCCACTGAGCACCAAGGCCTGGAGGAAGCCCCTGCCAAGGAAGGCCAGGGTCAAGGAAAGAGCCCAGAAGCTTGGGGCCAATCAGATCCCAGCCTCAGGCCAGCACCACTGCCCCATGCCATCCTCCACAGCCTCCCCAGAGAGGGCCCAAAGGCATTACCGGAGGGCTCGGTCCAGGCTCTGGCCTCCAAACTGGAAGAAGGACAGGTACTCCTCAGCCACAGCCCTGCTAAAGTCATTGCTGCAGAAGGAAAAGGGGGATGGAGTCTGCACCAGGGGCCTGGGCTGGGGCCGCAGATGCACACGGGCCTCCAGGACCTGCACACATTATGGGGCCTGATGCTGTGGGGGGCGAGCAAGGGAAGGGCGCAGGCACGCCGGGCCTTGGGTCCCAACAGGACAAGGGGGCAGCCAGGGTTGGTATGCCTTGGTACCCTATTCATCGTAGACAGGGAGAGACCTGTGGAGTCTGGTTGGCAAGGCAGTGAGGCCCAAGGACCAAGGGTGTGAAGAAGAGGTGACATGGTGTGACCATGACTGGCAGGAAGTAGCAGGGACAGTGAGGGTATGGGGGGAAAGTTAGGAGGGAAGATGGGGAGGGAACAGGGCAGGGACGAGAAGGGGAGGGTGGCCAGTGGAGGGAGCCCTTCAGCAGCTCCTCCCTGGCTGCCTCAGCCTCCAGCTTTCCACAGGCTCAAAGCCCCTTACTTCTTCTGCAGGTAGGCAGCCACTTCAGACTTCCGGAAGCCCTCCAGGCGATAGAGGCGGGAGGCCAAGTTCCAGGCTACCTCCTTGTTCCTGATGCCATTAGACAGCCTGTCTCCAGCTGGTGGCCTCTGGCCTTCTTCTGGGTACCATGCTTGGGGCATAGGGCTCACAGGAAGCCTAGAAGAGATCATAGGTGTCATCAGACTCTCACTTGAGGTAGACATGCAGGGGCTCTGGGTAAAGTGTTCTTGCAGGTCAAAACTCAGGGCCTTGAATGGTGGGGCCTGGAGGAGCTGGACCCAGGCCCTCACCCAAGGAAGAGACAGAGTCACAGCCAGACTGACTTAGCCTGGCCTGGGACCAGGAGAGGCCCAAGAGGAAGCTATTCACACGTTTCCAGGTCTGGGGCCCTGCACTTCCTCAGGCATGTTCCAAGCTTATCTCACCTCAGGTGGGGCAGCTGTATCCCTGTAAGGCCCCCAGGGTTGTTTTTTCCAATGCAGCCATCTGGGATCGTCTCCCTCACCCGCGGTCTTGCTATATACCTCCTTGTCCCTTCCCCACCTCCCAACTCTGGCTCTAGCCTCCACTCCTAGATCTGGAGCCAAGAAAGCTGTAAGAATGGGCTGAGAACAGGAAGCTAGGTGGGCCCTAGTAATGGCAGCAGCTGGGGGAGTCCTGGAGGTGGTCCCCACCTAGCAGCCTGGATGACAACAAGACTGGGTGGTGACCTGTGATCCAGCGTGAACAGGCCCAGGCGCCCCCAGCAGACTCAGAACCTCTGAGTCCAGCACTAAGACTCTCAGATGTCCCTCAGTCCAATCGTTACCTGACTCTTCTGTTTCCCCCATAATAGTCAATCAGATGTGGGATATTCTAGTGATTTAAACATTCATTATCCAAGTGACCACAGTTAGGAAGTTGAACCGGTAAGCAGAAGACATCATAATATAAAAACATTCAAGGGGGCTGGGCGCAGTAGTCACACCTGTAATCCCAGCACTTTGGGAGACCAGGAGTTTGAAACCAGCCTGGCCATCATGGCTAAACCCCATATCTACTAAAAATAAAAAAATTAGGCCAGGCATGGTGGCTCACGCCTATAATCCCAGCACTTTGGGAGGCCGAGGCGGGTGGATCATGAGGTCAAGAGATTGAGACCATCCTGGTCTACATGGTGAAACCCTGTCTCTACTGAAAATACAAAATAATTAGCTGGGCATGGTGGTGCGCACCTGTAGTCCCAGCTACTCGAGAGGCTGAGGCAGGAGAATTGCTTGAACCCAGGAGGCAAAGGTTGCAATGAGCCAAGATCACGCCATTGCACTCCAGCCTGGGTAACAAGAGCGAAACTCCATCTAAAAAAATAAAAATAAAATAAACAAAATAAATAAAAAAAAATTAGCCAGGCGTGGTGGCACATGCCTGTAGTCCCAGCTACTTGGGAGGCTAAAACAGAAGAATCGCCAGAACCCGGGAGGCAAAAATTATAGTGAGCTGAGATCGCACCACTGCACTCCAGCCCAGGTGACAGAGCAAGATGTCGTCTCAAAGAAAAAAAAAAAAAGAAAGGAAAATCCCTGATAAACAGACACATAACATTAGGCTTCGCTTAAGCACCCTCTCCACCTAACACAATTGGGTCAGGGTTAACTGGAGGGTGAACCCTATTCCCAGCTCAAGGTCCTTGGGTGATGGTGACAGAATGTCAATCAGTGCCAGAAACCAAAGAACCATCTTCCTTATGCATCTGGAAACTAGGCTGCCCTGTGGAGAAGTTCAGAGGCTTGGTAGCCAGAGTAGTTTCAGCCTCTGAAAACAGAGGGTTCTTCATGCCAAAAATTAAAGTTCACCCAACCCAAAATAGAAGTAAGTAAATCTAACTAAAATGAGAACATATTTTCATAGTAAATAATGAAAAGGTTTAATTGGGGCTTTATCTCGGTAAATTACACTAGACATTATACAAATAAGTTTATTTTAATCTTATATTAAACACAATGCCTAAAATCTAATTTTCCCTGCACAGTTTTCTGGCCGGATAAGACATCTTCCATTCCTGCTTTGATTTTCACAGTAAGATCTTAAAGGCCATTAAAAACAATAGCAGGCTGGGTGCAATGGTTCATGCCTATAATCCCAGCACTTTGGAAGGCTGAGGTGGGAGGACTGCTTGAGCTCAGGAGTTGAAGACCAGCCTTGTGGCCTGGCTGGACAACATAGTGAGACCCCATCTCTAGAAAAAATAAAAATAAGTAAAAATTAGCTGGGTATAGTGGTGCATGCCTGTGGTCCCAGCTACTTGGGAGGCTGAAGTGGGAAAATGATTTGAGCTGGGAGGTTGAGGCTTCAGTGATTCATGATTGTACCTCACACTCCAGCCTGGGCAATAGTGTGAGACCCTGTCTCAAATAATAATAATAATAATAACAACAGCTATTTTGAAATATAATGCACATACCATCCAATTCACTCACCTAAAGTATACAACTTACAGCCAACTGATCTTCAACAAAGCAAACAAAAACATAAAGTGGGGAAAGGACATATTTTTCAACAAATGGTGCTGGGATAATTGGCTAGCCACAGGAAGGAGCATGAAACTGGATCCTCATCTCTCACCTTAAACCAAAATCAACTCAAGATATATTAAGAACTTAAATCTAAGACTTGAAACTAGAAGATAATATTGGGAAAACCCTTTTAGGCATTGGCTTAGGTAAGGATTTCATGACCAAGAACCCAAAAGCAAATGCAATAAAAATGAAGATAAATTGCAAGGACATAATTAAACTGAAGAGCTTTTACATGGCAAAAGGAACAGTCAGCAGAGCAAACAGAAAACCCACAAAGTGAGAGAAAATCTTCACAATCTATACATCTGACAAAGAACTAATATCCAGAATCTACAATGAACCCAAACTAATTAACAAGAAAAAAACAAACAATCCCATCAAAAAGTGGGCTAAGGACATGAATAGACCATTCTTAAAAGAAGATATACAAATGGTCAATGAATATATGAAGAAATGCTCCACACCACTAATGATCAGGAAACTGCAAATCAAAACCACAGTGCTGGCCGGACGCGGTGGCTCATGCCTATAATACCAGCACTTTGGGAGGCCGAGGAGGGTGGATCACGAGGTCAAGAGATCGAGACCATCCTGGTCAACAAGGTGAAACCCCGTATCTACTAAAAATACAAAAATTAGCTGGGCATGGTGGCACTCGCCTGTAGTCCCAGTTACTCGGGAGGCTGAGGCAGGAGAATTGCTTGAACCCAGGAGGCGGAGGTTGCGGTGAGCCGAGATCGCACCATTGCACTCCAGTCTGGGTAACAAGAGCGAAACTCCGTCTCAAAAAAAAAAAAAAAAACCACAGTGCAATACCACCTTACTCCTGTTGGAATGTTTATAATTAAAAAATCAAAAAATAGATGTTGGCATGGATGAGGTCAACAGGGAACACTTCTACACTGCTGGTGGGAATGTAAACTAGTAAAGCCACTATGGAAAACAGTGTAGAGATTTCTTAAAGAGCTAAAAGTAGAACTACTATTTGATCCAGCGATCCCATTACTGGGTATCTACCCAGAGGAAAACAAGTCATTATAAGAAAAAGATACTTGTGCACATGTTTATAGTAGCACAATTCACAACTGCAAAAATGTGGAACCACCCCATATGCCCATTGATCAACCAGTGGATAAAGAAACTGTGGTATATATATACAATTGAATACTACTCAGCCATAAAAAGGAATGAATTAATGGCATTCACAGCAACCTGGATGAGATTGGAGACTACAATTCTAAGTGAAGTCACTCAGGAATGGAAACCCAGACATTATATATTCTCATTCATAAAGGGGAGCTAAGTTATAAGGATGCAAAGACATAAGAATGACACAATGGACTTTGGGGACTCAGGGGAAAGGATGGGAAGGGGGTAAGGGATAAAAAGACTACAAATAGGGTGCAATGTATACTGCTCAGGTGATGGGTGCACCAAAACCTCACAAACTATCATTGAAGAACTTATTCATGTAACCAAACACTACCTGTTCCCCAATAAGCTATGGAAATAAAAATTATAAAAAAGAAAGAAAAGAAAATTCAAGTTAATAAAATAAAATAATAAAGTGGGGTCTGGCGCAGCGGCTCACGCCTGTAATCCCAGCACTTTGAGAGGCCGAGGCAGGTGGATCACCTGAGGTCAGGAGTTCGAGACCAGCCTGACCAACACGGTGAAAGAAAAACTCTCCAAGCATGGTGGCATGTGCTTGTAATCCCAGCTACTCCAGAGGCTGAGGCAGGAGAATCGTTTGAAGCTGGGAGGGGGAGGTTGCAGTGAGCCAAGATCGTGCCATTGCACTCCAGCCTGGGTGACAAGAACCAAACTCCATTTCAAAAAAAAACAAAACAAAAAATAAAATGTACAATTTATGATAATTTATATTTGCTTACTTTTTTTTTCAAAGTACTCCCTCATCTAAGTATTATTTCAGTAACAATGCTAATTGACTAGGTCATTTTTAAAAGCATATTTTAGGGCTTTGTCAGTTGATTATTCAAGTAATTCTCTTTAGATGTGCAATTAGTTCATTATTTTTATTTCCTTCTCTTCCATTGTTCACTGGACAAACTCTTTTGGTTCCTGATTTGTCAGTGGCTTTCCATGTGATTTGTGAAGTTTTTCAGCATCACTTCAACAGAGCTTATGAAATCACATGTTTTTTGACAAGATTTGTAATTAAACTTTTCTGTTAGTTTCTGTTGTGTTTCTCCTGCACTGTGGAGTGTGTATGAGCCTCAAAAGGCAGTGAGAAATCACCAGCAATGCCCTTGACCCATCTGTTAGGTGGAGAGGGTGCTTAAGTGAAGCCAAATGTTATACATCTGTTTATTACGGAACATTTTCATATTATGATTGACTCCTGCTTACCAGGTAAACTTCCTAACTGTGGTGACTTGGATAATGAATGTTTAAATCACTAGAATATCCCACACCTGACTGTAACATAGTCGGGGAAACAGAAGAGTCAGGTAACGATTGGACTGAGGGACATCTGAGAGTCTTAGTGCTGAACTCAGAGGTTCTGAGTCCACTGGGGGCTCCTGGGCCTGTTCACGCTGGATCACAGGTCACCACCCAGTCTTCTTGTCATCCAGGCTGCTAGGTGGGGGAAGGGAGAGGCTGAGGACCACCTCCAGGACTCCCCCAGCTGCTGCCATTACTAGGGCCCACCTAGCTTCCTGTTCTCAGCCCATTCTTACAGCTTTCTTGGCTCCAGATCTAGGAGTGGAGGCTAGAGCCAGAGCTGGGAGGTGGGAAAGGGACAAGGAGGTATAGCAGGACCGCAGGACAGGAAAGGGCGACAATCCCACTTGCCTTGCATTGGTAAAAACAACCCTGGGGGCCACAGAGGGATGCGCCTGCTGCCTGAGGTGAGATAAGCTTGGAACGTGCCTGTGGTTTACCTGAGGAAGCGCAGGGCCCCAGGTCTGGAAACGTTGCATGAATAGCTTCTTCTCGGGCTTCTCCTGGTCCCAGGCCAGGCTGAGTCAGTCTGGCTGCGACTCTGTCTCTTCCCTAGGTGAGGGCCTGGGTCTAGGTCCTCCAGGCCCCACCGTTCAAGGCCCTGAGCTCCGAGCACCCTTGCCACAACTGACCTGCATGGACTGCACCCTTAAGTCCATGACGTGAATCACTGCTGGTTCCTGCTAGTCCCATTAATATGACTCACATTCAGCCAACCAGAGAACAAAACCTCTCTTTCAGTATAGAGATCCCAGGGGCTGATAGTCTTAAGGCTGCATTCTGGGACACGTAGACATCTAGGTTGGTTTCTCAGTTTGCCTATTCCTACTTCTGGTCACAGTTCTGGGGTTACACAATCCTATGTCGGGCCCCAAGATCCATTCCCTTGGTCTCCATCAAACCTCCACTTGATGAGATCCGGGCCACTGCCCCAGGCCTAGGTTCTTTGGTGAATGCCTCCCAGATACATCCTCAAATTCAAAGCAGTCTGTAATCCCCACATCCCAAGCTCTGACCTTGCACTTCCCTAGCCTGCCAAGCGTGGCTCCCGTTTTTATGGGCAGGCACATGCCCCTGCTCAGTTTCCCTGGACATCTCCTCCCCTTCCTCCTCTCCTGGTCTCCAGCTATGGATGCTTCTTTTAAAAGCCCTGCCCCAGCACACTCAGATCTCGCCTCCACGTGCATGACTATCTGCTCTTTCGTTTCTGATGCTTCTGAATCTTATAGTCTTTCTCAAAACTCTTTCCTGGTGCCCACTCATATAATCATTGCTGAATAAATATGGGTATGTTTAATTCCAAGGTGCATTTCTCACACTCCATCCAGACTAGGATATTCTTTTTTTTTTTTTTTTTTTTTGAGACAGAGTCTTACTTTGTCGCCAGGCGCCAGGCTGGAGTACAGTGATGCGATCTCAGCTCACTGCAACCTCCACCTCCCGGGTTCAAGCAATTCTCCTGCCTCAGCCTCCCAGGTAGCTGGGACTACAGGCATGTGCCACTACAACCAGCTAATTTTTTTTTTTTGTATTTTTAGTAGAGACGGGGGTTTCACCATGTTGGCCAGGATGGTCTTGATCTCTTGACCTCGTGATCCACCCGCCTCGGCCTCTCAAAGTGCTGGGATTACAGGCTTGAGCCACCGTGCCCGGCCCCAGGATATTCTTAAATGCATCCATAATTAGGAGCACAAGAGCCTGTCAGTCCAAGACTTACTGTTCTGCAGAAGTCAGGTGAATGTCAGGCTGGACGTTTTCAGTCTCTGCAAGCTGGACTGTTTCTTCACTCTTTACTTCCTCGCCTGGGTTTGGGGCCTCCCTTGCCTCCTCTTTCTTCAAAGAACTTGGCTCTTCCCCATCCGTCTCCAAGAGTGAAGAGTGTGAAGCGTCTAGTGTCCACTTGGGCAAAATCCCTGGGCTGTGGTGCTGAAGCTGCGGACTGCCCTCCTGGGATGATGCAGGGCTGGGCCTGGGGCCAGGGCCTCTGCTCTCAGATTCTGGGCTGCTAGGCTCTGGAGAAGAAGCTGGGCTCCTTGAAGGGCTGGGGGCCAAGGCGCAGGGACCAGATTCCTGGAAGTGCCCAGCCTCCCCGTCACCTGAGGAAGAGCAGGAAGTGAGGCGGGCACAGGGCAGGAGGCAGGAGAACAGCTTGGGCACCACCTCCAGAGGCTCCCTCCCTGGGGCTCCTCCCCTGGAGCCTGGCAGCATGCCCTGTCCCTCCCTCAGGCAGTGACCTCTCCCAGTTGCAGAGGCAACAGACAGCCGGCTCCTGCAACTCCAGCCTCCAGGCAACTAAGGGCTCAGGACCTTTGCTAAACCACAAAGACACAGGGGTAAAAAATAGGTCTTTTGTAGATTTCCTTCATTTACTCTATAAAGAGGCAGGATTTAACCCCAAGTCTGTTTGGCTTAAACATAATACAATGGGACCCATTAATGACAACCATGGATCCAAGAATGATCTTTGTCCCCACTCCAAATTCTAAATCCTCCCAGGACCCAATTTCCCAAACCCCCTTATTAGGGCTTACCTCTGTCCTGGGAGTTAAGAGGCACCTGGGGCCAAAAAGGACCTGCTCTCTGCCAGCCCTCAGGGCTGGGCAGGGCCTGTTGAGAGAGGCAAAGGTGTTCCCATGAGCCCTGGAGATACAGAGAAGCAAATGAGGGGAGAGGCCAGGCAGGGAGAGGGGGAAAAGAGGAGAGGGGAAGGATGCCAAGAGTAGACAGAAGCCCCTCCTTCTTCCTCCCACCCAGGCTGGAGCCTCAGTTCAGGAGAGTCCTGGATGTGAGAAGCCCCACATCCTAGGATTGTTGGTGCTAGGCCCTAGAAATAAATGGGTTCATGTTCCTCCTCCAAAGATGAAGAAAGTGAGGCCCAGAAAGGGGAAGTGACTTGCCCAAGGTTGCACAGGACATGCAGCAGGGCCAAGATCAGATCCGATGCATCCTGATTCCCAGGTCAATGCTTCGTCCACACACGGTGCTGCAGATGGAGCAGGGCCAAGCTGATCTCCCTGAGAAGTCGAGAGAGAGAGAGGAGAGGAGAGATGACCAGAGGAAAATTGCTCCCAGGGCCTTTCTCAAATCCCATGAGGCCTTCTCCCTTCAGTCTGCCCAGATGGCCCTGCCTCAGGTGGTGCCAGCCCAAGGAGGGGCTGTGTTTTAGGGAGGGTGAGAGCCCTAGATACTGGGTTGGGTGGGCTCTGCTTTCCCAGACAGGAGCCAGTGTGCAATTTATAGCACGCCTAGGCTTTCCTCTGAGAAATTAGTGCTTAGAGCAAGGAAGTCCATATCCAGGCGTGGTGGCTCATGCCTGTAATCCCAGCACTCTGGCAGGCCAAGGTGGGTGGTTCACCTGAGGTCAGGAATTTGAGACCAGCCTAGCCAATATGGTGAAATCCCACCTCTACTAAAAATACAAAAATTACCTGGGTGTGGTGGCACGCCTATAATCCTAGCTACTTGGGAACCTGAGGCAGGAGAATAGCTTGAACCCAGGAGGCAGAGGGTGAGCTGAGATTGCACCACTGCGCTCCAGCCTGGGCAACTTAGCAAGACTTCATCTCAAAAATAAAAAAAAAAGGACGTCCTGAGAACATGCACCTCCACAGGCACAGCCCTAACTGTGGTGGAGGGGACTCCCATCAGTGCCCAGGAGCTCCTCTGTTCTTGGGGCTCGGGTGACAGAGCTGCTCTGGGTAACAGCTCTTCATTGTTCTTAGGGAATTGAGAGATTAGAAAATTACAGCCACGCTCTGCCATCTTGAGTCTCCTTATCTCTTAAGGCGAGGCCTCCCTGGGAAAACTGTGCTCCCTATTGTCTTACAGAGCTTGTCCCCATCCTTAGTTGATATTAAGACTCTCTGCCATTGTCATATCGGCCTGATCTATTGACATTGGATGGGGGAAGAATGAAAGATGATGAGCTAAAAGTAACAACATGCTGAAATCTGTCAAGAAGAGAGAGGACAGGACTTTTGAAATAGGCACCACTCTGTTAGGGGCAGAGGTCACCCTTGCAGGCCGAGCTCTGCCCTGTTACAGTTGGGAGTGTCTTGGAGGTGGGAGGGGAAGAATCTGAGATGACCTGGAACATGCTGCAATTGGAGGAGCTGTTTGTTCTCCAAACGTATCTAGACATAGCCCCTTGGAGCTGGTGAGATGGAGACATTTGTGGACTTAATTACCAGCTGACATCATGGCATTGATAAAATGTCCTATCTCATTCTGAAGCCCATACTGGTTATGATTTTCTGCTCTATTACCTTGCTACATACTGATGCAGGTTATTCCAAAAGCTCTTAGCATCAGAAAAGATGTCCTGGGCCTGGTGACCCCGAGGCAGACCCTCCCTTCTGTGTTCCCAGCACAGCCCTAGTTTGTTCCCAAGACTGGGCTTACCTCACTCTCCCCCTGAGCAGGAGGTGCTGCAGGAGCCCCCTCAGCAGCAGCCACTGAGGCCCAGCAGATGGAGTGTGGTTTATAGATGGGCACAGGGAACGGAGGGGTACAATGCCCACTGGTAACAGCGCTGTCCTCCAAATCCGGCTCACTTCCCATCTCCCACAGCACCGTGTCTCCTGGGACAGGAGGCTCCAGGGTGGCTGGACTCTCAGGTCCTGTCCTTACACCTGCATGGCAGTCTGAAGCCCCCCAGGAAAAGCGCTCTCCAGAAGTGCTGTTCTCTGAGCAAGGACTCTCCAGGAAGAGGGGGTTGCTGAAGAACATGCTGTCCTCCTCAGCTCCCCACTGTGGGGAAGAGTCTGGGATTCCCTCTCTCAGCCATGCCTGGCCTTCCCCTTCAGGCTCACTGCTGTCTTCCCCGGAGTCCTCCTCTTCAGGTGGGCTGGAGTGCAAGCCCATGTCCCCGGGGAGGTCCACAGCGGATGAGGGTAGACAGCATCTCAGCCCTGCCTTGAGCCCTTCAGTCTTTTCCAGCTCCTCCTCCAGGTCTAGGACACACATCTGGGCCTGTAGGATGCCTGCCCAGAACACCACCTGCGTGGACGTGCTCCGGTTCTGCTGTGGGCTCCCCAGTAGATGGCTGTTCCCAGGTAAGCCTGGTGAGCCTGGTGATGCTGTGTTCTGCCTGTGCTCCCCCTGGGCAGAGCAGCTCCCCAGGTGCGTGAGCTCCACATCGGAGCCCCAGGGAGGAGCATCTTGTCTGGTAGATTCAGGAGGCTCAGTGGCCCAGGTTTGCTCCCCGCAAGGCTCTGGCAGGTCCTGATGGCCACACGTTTCCCTTGGGCACTCTCCTGGGTGGGGCTGGAGGTTGTCTCCCAGGTAAAGGTCGAGAATTTCCATGGGCTGGGGGTGGTCAGAGAGTCCGTAGTCACCCATTATCCACAGAGCAAACGCTACGCAGGAGTCCCCAGGAGTATCTGCTTTCACAGTCTCACTGTGTGGACTAGGGGGAGCACTGGCCGCTGGGGTAACTGGGAATCCATGTCTACCCTGGAAATGTCCAGAGCAAGAGCAGGTTAGGGAAGGGCGGTCAGCCTTTGGAGGCATGTACCTAGTGTGTTAGATGTGTTTGGAGTCTCTGCCCCATCTATGCCCACTGCTAAGGGACACTGCCCTCCACTCCCCTTCTGGGAGTAAGGGGTGTACCACATACTCCATCTGCCCCCACAATCTCTAAACTTGCACCAGGGCAGCATCTGCCCCAAAGACACCCATCTGTTGGCTGAAGGTAGCCCATGTGGCTTAGCTGAGAATAACCAACTGGCCAAATCAAATCCTTCTCTTGGTATTTGTATTGGAGAGCGTGGAGACCGAGGTGGTTGGCAGCAGGAACAGAAGGCAGAAATGCCTCTAGGTATCAAGGAAGCAGCTGCAAGCCACAAAGGACATGTAAACCAAAGCATGTGGGAGCCACACAGACACAGACTGAGGTGAGGAGCATGAAACAGACTCACGGGAGAAGCAGGCACCCATGACAGTGAGGCCACAGCCTGCCTTATTTCCACTTTCCAAGATTCCTATCCTTGGGCCTACCCTGTTCACGAAGCTGGCTCACAGGATGCTTGGTCCTTGTAAGCTGTTGACAGCTTGGAATTTGGCCCAGGTGGAAGCAGTAAGGGGCTCTCTGCTCAACTCAGCCTAAGCCCTCATAAGGGAGGATGCTTCAGATTCTGCAAATCTGCCCAGAGCTGCCCTGTGCACAGGCCGCACTAACACTCTGGGTGGGCCCTTATCAGATGAGCCCAGGAAGCTCACAGGGTGTTTTCTAGAAGCGTGCGTCTCTATCCCCTGCATGCAGCTCACAGCTTACAAGGCTCTCAGAGCAGCCCCGCTTCCTCAGTGTAGCTGGCTTGTTTAGATCCAGAGCACACTGTGAAGCTTGTAACTGGTTTGTCTCATGGTTCTGGCTCTCCACAAAGTGGAAGTGCAGGGTCAACTACATAGGCCCTTATGGCATGTTGTAAGCACTCCCCTGGCTTCAGCTGTGTTTTTGTTTGTTTGTTTGTTTGTTTGTTTTCCTGAGACAGAGTCTTGCTCTGTCACCCAGGCTGGAGTGCAGCAGCAAGATCTAGGCTTACTACAACCTCTGCCTCCTGGGTTCAAGCAGTTCTCCTGCCTCAGCTTCCTGAGTAGCTGGGATTACAGGCGTCCACCACCACGCCTGGCTAATTTTTTTTTTTTTTTTTTTTTTTTTTTTGTATTTTTAGTAGAGACAGGTTTCACCATGTTGACCAGGCTGGTCTTGAACTCCTGTTCTGAAGTGATCTGCCTGCCTCGGCCTCCCAAAGTGGTGGGATTACAGCCGTGAGCCACTGCACCTGGCAGCTGTCTTTTCTTATTTTCCCTTTGCCTTACTTTCTTTACTCACAGATTTCTTTTTATTTCTCTTTTTTTCATTTTTTTTTTTTTAAGATGGGGTTTCACCATGATGGCCAGGCTGGTCATGAACTCCTGACCTCAGGTGATCCACCCACCTCGGCCTCCCAAAGTGCTAGGATTACAGGCGTGAGCCACCGTGCCCGGCCACTCACAGATTTCTATCTTGAATTCTGTGTGTGTGCTTGTGAGCTGTATTAGAATATTTTGGGGAGCAAGACTATGAACACACATTCTCTCAACTTATAACCATGTGTGACTTCCAGATACCCAAGAACAACAGCCCCTTCCACATGCAGTAAACACCAAACCTGTCCCCCCGACCACTGCCCCAACCTCGCACCTGAAAGATTAGCAGGCCCCTGTGTGTTCCTGTTTCACAATGAGGAAGCCTTAGCCTGAGTCTGGCATAATGACTCACAGCTGGTGACGGTGGTCAGACTCTGACCCCAGACCACCCACATTCCAGTCTGTGGCTCTCTCTGCCATGTCCCAGCTCCAGCACAGAGGGAGTGAGCCCAGACGGCCTCGTCCAGGGCTCCAGACCTCACACTGAGGTCCTGCACAGGCAGGCTGTCGGACAGGAGCTTGACTGGCATGCAGGACCCCAACCAGCACACATAACAAACCCATGGGGATCGACTCCTCCCTGCCCAGCGCTAGAAGACATGGGCTGACTCAATAACCACATGGACCGCAGCTCAAACCCTTGTCCTGCCACACACAGTTGAATGGATAAGCCTGGAAAGTTCCTTAGCGTCTGGGAACCCCACTGCAGAAGGAAGCTGGGGCTAACGGAGGTGATTCGCCCGGCCTTCAGCCCAGGCTTGGCCCACTATTAGACACTCAGTAAGTGATAACCTTCAACGCTCTCTCACCAAGGTCAGGGGGTCCAGCTGTTATTCAAGGTCACCTAGAAAACATCGCTTTGCCCCATGCCTCCTTTCTGGAGGGCACCTGAGAGAAGGAAGGATGACCAGTATGCATTTCAGTTTCTTAACTCACCTTGAAAGTATCCTTTTTCTAAAAATCCCTCCAAAAGAGAATCTCTTTCTGAGTTTTTACCCCTCCCTCTGACCCAACCCCTGCATTCCTGTTTTAGATAACAAGAATCTAGACTTGCTGGACAATGGTCTCAGGATTCTGATGTTTCAGCCCACCCAGAATGGTCCCTGACTGGCCTTCAGGGCACTTCCACCTGTTAGTTATGGCAGCCTCCCCAACAAGCTGACTTCCCAAAAGGAGGGGCACTTTCTTGTGTTTAATCTTGTACTTGGTGCTCTGAATCAAATATACTGGATTTGGTCTTGTCAGAGGCGTTTGAACCAGAGTGACTCCATCTTGAATAGGGGCCTGGTAGAATAAGACTGAGACCTCCTGGGCTGCATTCCCAGGAGGCTGGGCATGCTACGTCACAGGATGACATAAGAGGTCAGCACAAGATACAGGTATCCATTTTTCTTTTTTTTTTTTGACACAGTCACTGTCTCCCAGACTAGAGTGCAATGGCATGATCTCAGTTCACTGCAACCTCTATCTCTCGGGTTCAAGCGATTCTCCTGCCTCAGCCTCCCGAGTAGCTGGGATTACAGGCGCATGCCACCACACATGGCTAACTTTTTTTTGTATTTTTAGTAGAGACGAGGTTTCACCACGTTGGCCAGGGTGGTCTCAAACTCCTGACCTCAGGTGATCTGCCCGCCTCAGCCTCCCAAAGTGCTAGGATTATAGATGTGAGCCACCGCACCCAGCAAGGTACAGGTATCCTTAATCCAGCAGCCCAAGCTCTGGAGTAGCCATTCTTTTATTCCTTTACTTTCCTGATAAACTTGCCCCCATTTTATGGATTCACCTTGAATTCTTTCTTGCACAAGATCCAAGAACCCTCTCTTGGGTCTGGATCAGGACCCCTTTCTGATAACAGTCTCGCCTTTCATTCTTCTCCTATGGATCCAGTCTTCACTCATCATTCTAGGTTCTGTCTCTCCACCCCACACCACTACCTCCAGGTGACAGCCGGAGGGTTTCTATGGTTTACTCCTTAAGTCCCTACCACTATCTGTTCCCCATGCAGCTGCCCGTTGTCCACTCTCAGTGCTCTCTGGGCAAGAGGCCTGAGACGGTTCTACTTCCAAGGCAAAAGGCATGAGGAGCCTCAGGATCTATTGTCTATACTAGGAAAAAACCCTGGACCCCAAATCTCCCTCCCCAGGCCTGCCTGGTGGAGAGCACCTGAGTGTGAGCAAAAACATGACTCATCCCACCACATCCCACGGCAGCCTCCTCAAGAAACCAGACCATGGGGTATAGGAAATGACTAGGAAGACATACTTATTTAGAGATAGAGGGGAAAGCTGGAGAGAAGCACCTGGTTTACACATACCAGAACATGAGACATCCCTAGCTCTATTCAACTGCCTCTCTTCCCAGACCCCAAAGCTCCCCTCCAGGTCTCTGCTAGGGCCTGGTTTTTGGGCCCAGATAGCTCTCCTGCCATGCACAACCCTGATCCCTTCTCCTGTTCTCATTCACCCAACCCCACACGTTGAACCTGAATGAGCGCCAGCCTCATGGCCCTGTGGGCATCAGAGCATTTTGCCAGGATAACGCCAACTCACCTTCTCTCACCATTAGTCAACTCACTTGGTAGGAGAAGTTCCAATGCCAATATGGGAATGGGAGTGGGAATGTGGGGCCGGGCCTGCTGGAAAGGGCATCCTGAATTTTTCATAAGATAAGAGGGAAGCCTGCTTGTCTCTCTTTGCATATATGCACTTGCAAATAGATACATATATGTACATAAAGAAGCTGATGCTAGATATAAATGAGGATTGGACTTGCCTTTCCAGAAGAAACCCAATGTTCCTTGCAGAGTTTTTTCAGAGGAAAAAATAAATAAATACCAGAGGCTGCAGCAGCTTTCCAGAGAGCAAAGAGAAGAGAGCTGATCTCTGGGGCGTGCAGCACCTGAGGAGCCTGGGAGGGATGGGGTGTAAGGAACTGGGCAGTGGAGGGGAGCCCAAGGCAATGGAGACAGGATGGGTGGAGACAGATCAGGTATTCAATGGGGACAAGGCATGTGGTTTTACTGGCTTTGACTTTTTTTTATTTTTTTTGAGACAGCATCTCACTCTGTCACCCAGACTGGAGTGTAGTGGCGCGATCTCAGCTCACTATAACCTCTCTCTCCTGGGTTCAAGTGATTCTCCTGTCTCAGCCTCCAGAGTAGCTGGGATTACAGGCACTCGCCACCATGCCCAGCTAAGTTTTGTATTTTTAGTAAAGACGGGGTTTCACCATATTGGTCAGGCTGGTCTCAAACTTGTGATCTCAGGTGATCCACCCGCCTTGGCCTCCCAAAGTGCTCGGATTGCAGGTGTGAGCCACTGTGCCCCATGGCTATGACTTTTTAAACCAGTTAAATTCAATTTGACTGCACTCCACCCCTCACTTTTACTTTCTGAGCGCAGGTATCCCAGTGTGTAGTTCCCAATGTGTTTACCCATGTGGTTCTACTTTGCCCAGAAGGTGAGCACCAAGACGCCAGGTTCTTTGTGTTTCCTGTTTGTCACTGTGTCTCAGTATGGAGACGTTGAATGGCTCAGTCACTTTATTGACTGATTTGTTAAACCACTCCCACCCGCAAAGCTCTGGGAAGCATACTTTAGTTCGAGTGGATTAGAAACTTAAAGATGCTGGGCGCGGTGGCTCACGCCTATAATCCCAGCTCTTTGGGAGGCCCAGGAGGGTGGATCATGAGGTCAGGAGATCGAGACCATCCTGGTTAACAAGATGAAACCCCGTCTCTACTAAAAATACAAAAATTAGTTGGGCATGGTGGCGCACGCCTGTAGTCCCAGCTACTCGGGAGGCTGAGGCAGGAGAATTGCTTGAACCCAGGAGGTGGAGGTTGCAGTGAGCTGAGACTGTGCCATTGCACTACAGCCTGGGTAACAAGAGCGAAACTCCGTCTCAAAAAACAAAAAACTTAAAGATTAGCATTGACTTGAGAGGTTCAGGCCTGCCTGTGACTTGAGCTGGGGTGTGAACCCAGCTTACAGCCCTCTTAAGCATCACTCTGTCTTCCTGCCCAGTGATCGATTTCCTTGGACATTCCTGAATTCACTCGTGAATTCAGAAGAGTCACTTGAACTCCAGTGCAAGGGCTGAGAGTTGGCGATGTGGAACGTTTATGAAAATAAGAGAGGGGATGGCTAGATGAACGGATAGATGGATGGAGAGATACACTGATGGGATGGATCCTCAGAACTCTCCCTCCACAACAACCAGGCCAGAGGACTGGGGAGACCGAGGCTTGGAGAAGGAGAATTAGCATCATTATAATATGAAGACTTCTTCCTGGGGGCCAGTCTGCCCGTGACCAATCACCTCTTCTTACCATCACCAGGAAGATAGGTCCCTAAAGATCAGCAGCCAAAAATGTCCCTAGGGGTCTTGGCTCCCAGGCAGCAGTCTGAACAGAAAGGAGGACCCATCCAATCATCTTGTTGGTGCTTTCCACTTGTGGAAGGGGCACTGTGTAATTGTATATTTAAAAGATGTCTTCCTTTCTTTAAAATCGTTCTTGCCTGAATATAAAGGTGGGATGACCTAAAAGGTGTGGTCACTTCCTAAGGCCATGAAGGCAGTCCTACTGGTACCCAGGTGAGGTCGGTCTGACTTAGGAAGGATGGAGGATGGAGCTAGCCTTTGATCCCCAAGGTAGAGTGGCATCCCTTAGGCAGAGGCAGGCCAGGAACTGGGGAGCAGGTCTTTTTTTTTTTTCTTTTTTAGGTGGAGTTTCGCTCTTGTTGCCCAGGCTGGAGTGCAACGGCACGATCTCGGCTCAATCTCCGCCTCCCAGGTTTAAGCAATTCTGCCTCGGCCTCCTGAGTAGCTGGGATTACAGGCATGTGCCACCACGCCCAGCTAATTTTGTATTTTTAGTAGAGACAGGGTTCCTCCATGTTGGTCAAGCTAGTCTTAGACTCCTGCTTTGGCCTCCCAAACTGCTAGGATTACAGGCGTGAGCCACCGCACCTGGCTAGAGCCCAGGTCTTACACATCTAAAATATTCTTGGTTTACTTGTGTTTTTCCATCCCTGGTGTTTAGTAAAATCTCTTTTGAAATCTGCTGTCTGTATCATCCCAACCAGCACAAAAGCAGGAGGAAAGGAATCCACTGCAAAAGAATTGCCATGTGCCCCGTCAGGTGAGTTCTGTTACCTCTACATTAAAGTGGCCCTTCGTTTCTTCTGAGCACCGAGGTGGCTCTGACAGTATAAGGACAGTTCAGAGAGTAGGGGACAGGGAGGGAGCGGAGGTGGGGAAGGGAGAGCACCACTCCACTCTGCCACCCCCCAGGCACTCTTCTTGAGCACAACTGACTACAATCCAGGGCATCTTCATCAAGGTAGGGAGGGGGTGTATGTTTCTCATGGAGAATCCTGCAGGGAAGCCTTGTGTCCCTCTTGTGGGAGGTGAAGGACACAGAAAGGGTGGCTGAGGGACTAAAAGATAGAACCTGCCTCACTCCCTGGCTTCAAGGCAATTTCTTTTTGACCCTAGAGGGCAGGAAGGAGCCCACCTGACACCTGCTGCCCAGATTGTACTTTCTAACTGAGTTCGTGTTTCGCCCTCAGCCTGCCATTGCAGCCTTGTGCTCTGGCTGAAGAACTGGGAGATTGGGCACAGAGGCTGGGGTGTGAGCCTGCCCTGAGTAGGAAGGTGACGGCTCTCAGTGTCTACCCCCACTCTGAGGGGAAGACTAGAGCTGAGGAAAAAAGAAAAAAAGAAAAAAGGAAGGTGATAGCCTTGGGTGCCCTGACCGCGCTCCTTGGCCCACTTCAGGGTCATAGTGACAAACACGGAGCCTCACAGACCAGACTCCCATCCTAACTCTACAGCTGAGAAGCCATGTGGCTCTGGGTGAAAAACTCCACCTGCTTCCTTATCTGTAAAATAAGGAACTAAGACCCAGTAAAAGCTACGCTTCACAGGTTTGTTGTAAAGTTGGAATGGGTCTGAGTGCTGGGCCTGGCCCTTGGTGGGTGCTCAGGAAATACCGTGTCCTGCTCAGTTTAACTTTGTTGTTTTGCTGTCCATTTAGAGAAGCCAAAATTAACAAAAACAAACAAATAGCCCTCCCGGGCAGGCTCCACTCTCAACCTCCTCGAGGAGTCAGCCCTGAGCCTTCATCCAGAGGGTGCCTATTTCTGTTTCCCTTTTTGAGCTTCCAGACTCAGCAAGCAAACCCTCCCTCCTTTTACCCTGGAAATGTTTTCCTTCCTATGGAAAAATTGTGATGGCTTCTGGCCTTTCCAGGGACTTAGGAGGTGACCAGTCCTGTCCCTGTGCAGCCCAGGAGGCTGCCAAATTACAGATGTATCGCAGGCAGGAACCATGAGTGGCGCTTTCTGGCCTGAAGCTGCAGGACAGATGCTTCTGTCTGAACCTGGGGCCTGAAGCACCGTGAGAGAAATGACTCGAGAAGGCCCCACATCCTGCCCTCACAGAAAGAGCCATCATGCAAATTAGCATGCGTGAACATACACACACACACACACACACACACACAGAGAGAGAGAGAGAGAGAGAGAGAGGGAGAGAGAGAAGCCAGTGCTACTGAAAGCCTGTGGTGAGGCCAGCTGGGGCTCAGGAAGGGAGCAGAGGATGGGGGTCTGAGATGGGCAGAGAGTATCCAGGGGAGAATGCATGGGGATAGAGGTAGAGACACCCCGGACAGACACTGCCTGGAGAGGACAAAGACCCCCAGAGGGCTAGGGCCAGACTGGGCCTCTCCTCCCTGGGTCGTCTCACCCCACATCCCTCACCCCTTCCTTGGGTCTCTCCTCCTTCCTCAACAAAGAGCTCAGCAGCCCGGGTTCTGACCCTCATGCTAGGTGGTTCCTTGTCCATAGGTGGACAGGGCTGTGTGATGCTCTGGAGTCCCATGAAGCTGGGAGACAGGCCCTCTTGGGGCCCACTTTTTAAAGCTGGGCCAAGGTCTGACGAACAGAGGGGTATTTATTACTAGCTGATGACAGGCCACCCTTCTCTGCATTCTAGCAAAGGATTAACTTCAACTGTGGGACTCTAGGCCCTGGAATAAGGGGAATGGCATTGAGGTGGGTGGGAACTTTGTTCCATGCAGCTCCCTTTACTATGACAATAAGGACTACAGTGGGTCTTAGAGTGTCCCAAACAGGCGCACTTTGAAAGTGCAGTGGTTCCTGTTGCCCACCAGGACAACAGGCCTAAGCCAGAGCTAAACCAGCAAGGAGGGTCCCCTTATGTCTCTTCGAGCCTCTCCGGGATGGTCCCGGAAGGCAAGATGAAGCTGGGAGTCCCCTGATGGCCAAGCTGACTCTGAGCTTCCACGGCAGCCACACCCAGAGCTGCCCCCTCCCCACACCCAGGCCTTCCAGACTCCCTCCCTCCAGAGTCTAGGGTCAGGGATCACTTGGAGCCTTTGGCCACAAAAGCCCCCACTGGGTACTCAGCCAGAGCAGTTACTGGGGACCCAGCGACACACACAAGAGGTTTAGCAAGGAGCTTCCTTCTCCCTTCACTATTCCAGACCTCCAGGGGCTCTGCGCGGAGCCAGGGCAGGGAAACAATGGGTTAGTGGGGCCAGGGCAGGGAATCAGAGAAGGATCAGATGAGAAGGGGTAGGCTGAGGGAGGAGGGGGACAGGATGGAGAGAAGGGAGGGGAAGGAGGGGCCTAGCCTCCTCCAGGCTCGTGGCAGGTGCACCCGGCACTGCAGGAGCCCTCAACTCCCCCTGCCTGCCTGCCCTGGCCCCTGCCACAAGGACCCATAAGTGAGTCTCCGCATTCCCTTCTCCCGCAGGTCCCTCCAGCCCCACCCTAGGCAGACCCACTTAGCTCACCTCCAAAGGACCCAAGAAAGGATGACTTGGCCTGAGCTCCCACGAGCACTTCCTGGCTGCACAGTCGGCCTGCCCAGTGAGTGTGGCTGTGGCAGCTGGAGCTTCCGACTTCCGCTCCTCCTCACCACAACACACACCCCCTCCTGCTCCCCGCCGCCTCCCTGGGGTTCCTGAGCTGCTTGGTACTTCACACTTCCTGCCCACAAGACAAGAGACTCTCCTCCTAGGCCCAGTGCCTCCAGCTCCCTTCCCCATGCCCCTGCTCCCTGGAGGCCCCCACCCTGCACACCAGCCTAGAAAGAACCTGCCATGTTGGAACAGGCCTCTCCCTGCCATGCAAAGGCCTGGGAGAGAGAAAGGGGAAGGGGCCGAGGCCTGGTCAGTAAGCAGGCCCCACCTCCTTCCTCCCCGTGGTTCTGCCCCAGGTTCTCAGCCTTGCCCTGGGTCTAGGTCCCCTGCAGGGCACACAGTGGGAGACAGAAGGGCCCTAAATCAGGCAAATTGTGGTTTCTAACAAACGACATTTCAACTTTTGTATGGCTATGTCTCATGTCACTGGTAGTTATGCAAGTAATACAGTTGCCTTTTTTGTTACAAAGTGTCCCCCAATGGCACCTCAACCCCTTCTCACACCTACTTTATGAAGCATTAATAAACCCATCATACAGATCTGGACCCGGAAGCAAGCTCAGAGACGCGAAGCCACTGCCCAGGGTTGCACAGCTGGAAAGTCACTAAGCGGAAGTTAGAATACAGAGCCTCTGACTATATGAACCAACTGACCTCCATTCCCCTCTGCTGAATTCCCAGCACGTGTCCTCTGGACATAGGCTGCAGTGTCCTCAAGTGTGAGTGAGGCTGGTGGGGAGCTCACTCACCATACCATTCTCCTCCCTCCACACAGTCTACTTCCTCAGCTTCAGTGACCACTGTCTTCTCTGCTGAGGCTCCACCACCCCCACCCTCCCTGAACTCTCATCTTCACGATTCCAGCTGCCCAGGAGACTCCCTTATTTGCATGTCCGCACAGCAGTATGGACCAGCCACCCCAACCCAGAGTTGAGAGGGTCAAGCTCTAGCTCTCCTCCAGCTGCACCCCTCCCCGCAGGATGCAGAGTCCACAGGAACATACCAAGATGCTTTTCCACCACACTCTGGGTTCCCAGATCCTGAGATTCTCTGCTTCCAGGGCCCACGTGGCCCCCTCCCATCGTGGGCACACTGCACCGCTGCCCTGTGCAGCCCGAAACTGGGTGGGGTGCTGGCAAGATTCCTGATAGTGGAGACGGGAGTGGAGAGAGAGCCTGCAGGCAGGTCACCCACCCATGTGCATGTGTGATACAGAGCAGGGTGAGGAAGAGAAGGGGAGCTGGAGCTGCATCATGGGCCAAAGGCTGGGGCGGGCTGTGCTGCGGCAGCAACATTCAGAGGCAGAGAATCCTCCTTCAGACTTGATCATCCAGGCGCTGATCAAAGTGGGAGGTAGGATAATTAGACGCTTTTTTTTTTTGAGACGGAGTCTTGTTGTCACCCAGGCTGGAGTGCAATGGTGAGATCTTGGCTCACTGCCACCTCCGCCTCCCGGGTTCAAGCCATTCTCCTGCCTCAACTTTCGAGTAGCTGGGATTACAGGCATGCATGCGCCACCATGTGCGGCTAATTTTGTATTTTTAGTAGAGACGGGGTTTCTCTATGTTGGTCAGGCTGGTCTCCAACTCCCAACCTCACGTGATCTGCCTGCCTCGTCCTCCCAAAGTGCTGGAATTACAGGCGTGAGCCGCCACGCCTGGCAGGACACATTTTATATGACAGTTTGTGAGCTTCAGTGTTAACTTTCACATACTTGGACTTATCAGATGGGGTCCCCCACTCTCCACTTCCTGGGGCTGGCAAATGTTGGGAGCACACTTATCTCACCAGCACCTCAAACTCAATGTTTATAAGGCAAACCTGGTTCCTTCCTCCTCCAAGCTGGTCTTCCTCCTATATTTCGGCTTTCACAACTCTCTCTCCACCAAGTTGGGTAAGTCAGAAACCTGAAGTCCCCCAGACCTAAATGCAAACCCTCCACTTCGGCCCCCAGCCTCTAGGGGTGCCTCCAGAACATGGCCATGGCTCAAAGCCAGCACCTGCTCTGCGCAGGCTCTATGCTGCAAGCTGCTGACCTATCAGGAATAAAACACTTCACCGCTGCGGAAGCTGAGGCAACTCCATCTTGAAAGCTAACCTGCCACATTGACTTAACTGATTGACCCCAGTTTCAGGGCAGGGCCTCTACGATTTCCAGTTTATCTATTGTTCCCTGTGTAAGAGCGGGTACTTACTGTAAGCCTATAAGTGCTACCCTTAGGTCAAACAACTTGATGGCATCACACTTCAGTTGTCTCACAAATCCCATCTGAACCACCCCTACCCTATGGTATATGAGCCCTGGGTTTGGGTGCTAATGCCAGGATCCACCATCTCATCTCGTCACCGCCTGAGACACCTACATAGCTTCTGTTGGAAGTCCCCTAGCTTTGTCCTCCTCTTTCTTCAACTTCTCAGTTGCCTCAGACTTTGGGACAGCTTTGCATAGGCCTGCCTACTGCGGAACAACTCCTCAGGGAGCTTCCAGTCTAGTGACAGAGAAAGAAAATAAACAAACGGACTCATGAATCAAACGTTATCATAAATTGTGAGGAATGCCTGGGAAGAAGCAGAGAGAAACAAGCGAGGGTGAGTGCAAGGCTATGAGAATTCAGGGAGGCCTCTGAAGTTGCACCATGTCCTGGTGAGGAGGGTCCAGCATGGAAGGGCATTTTCGGCTTCTAATTCCTTCCCTGAGGCAGGAAAGGTCTCCACCTGTCCAGGGAATAGAAAGCAGGCCAATGTGATGCAGCACCAGACCCAGGCGCCCAGGAGGAGTGGGAAAAGATGGGGCCAGAGGGACAGGGCCAGATCCCACAGGCGCCCCAGTGGCAAGACAGGGTGCATTTTTTTTTTTTTTTTTTTTTTTGAGACAGTCTCGCTCTGTCAGCCAGGCTGGAGTGAAGTGGCATGATCTCAGCTCACCGCAACCTCGGCCTCCTGGGTTCAAGCAATTCTGCTGCCTCTGCCTCCTGAGGAGCTGGGATTATAGGCTCCCACCAACATATCCAGCTAATTGTATTTTTAGTAGAGACAAGGTTTCACCACGTTGGCCAGGCTGGTCTCAAACTCCTAACCTCAAGTGATCTTCTCACCTTGGCCTCCCAAAGTGCTGGGATTACCGGCAGGAGCCACCACACCCAGCCCAGGGTGCACTTTCGTTTGTTTGTTTTTGAGATGGAATCTTGCTCTGTCACCCAGACTGGAGTGCAATGGTGAGATCTCGGCTCACTGCAACCTCCGCCTCCTGGGTTTGGTTTAAGCCATTCTCCTGCCTCAGGATCCATAGTAGCTGGGATTACTGAGTATGCCACCACACTCGGCTAGTTTTTGTATTTTTAGTAGAGACTGGTCTCTACTCCTCCAGGCTGGTCTGTAACACCTGACCTCAGGTGATCCTCCCACCCTGGCCTCCCAAAGTGCTGGGATTACAGGAGTGAGCCACCACGCCCAACCCCTAGGGTGCATTTTTAAAGCAGAGAAATGACAGGTTAAGGAGTATTTGTGTATTTTAAGATCACCCATCTGCTATATGGAGAACAGATGGATCTGTCTGCTGTATGGAGAAGAGATGGTAGAGGCTACGTAAGTTCAAGGAGACCAGTCAGGAGGCTCTGTGAGAGTCCAGGCAATGGGGGACAGTGGCTTGGCTGGGGCAGTTATGGCACAGAAGGGAGACACAGGACTGGGAATGCATATGGGGAGATGAGTGTAGAAGCTGCCGCTTCATTATATGCGAGGGGTCAACATGGGAGGGGAAGTCAAAGGCAACTTCCAGATTTTTGGCTCAAGCAGCCGGGTGGGTAGTGATAATGGCATTTGCTGAAATAGGGAAGAAGTGGGAGATAAGGTTTAGGGGAGAAGCTCAGAGTTTAATTTTTAATATTGGATTTTAACTACCTGTAAGATATTTCAAGTAGACAACTGAAAAACGCACCCAGAACCCATCTGAGCTGGGAGAGGGGAGGTGGCGCCACCCAGGATGGGAGAGGACAAGTCTGCAAAGAGGCAGAAAAGGGACTGTCGTGAAGGCGAGAGAAACAAAGGGAGAGCCATGCTGTCACAGAAGACAAGAGGGGGTTACTTCAGACGGAGGAAGTGGTTGGCTTGCTTGATTGCTGCTGAAAAGTCGAGGAAGATAAGAAGCGAAAGTGATCTATATTGAACATGGCCAGAGGTTATGGACAGGTGGGGTTGGCAGCAAATGCTGAGGCAGAAGCCAGGAGACCAAGAGGTGAGGTGTCAACCTCCTCAAGTTGGAGCTCTGCCCCCCGAGTCCAGGCTTCTGGGTGATCCATGGCTTCCTGAGGCTGAAAGGGGAGGCACCAATGATCTTCCCCTTCCCCAAGTCCAGGCCCTGCCCCTCAGCTGAGTTATGAGTTCCTATCATTCCCTTGACCGTGAACTTCTCCAGGGCAAGGACTGGCTCATGTGCTTTACAGCAGAGTGCCTGACTCACAATTGCTCCACAGCCATTTGGTGAATGACTAAAGGCTGCTCAGCCTCTCTTCAAGACCATACTAAGGGGTATGGGACCTGCCTCTCCCTGCTCCTTCTATGCAGTGGGTCTTGCATATGTATGGTGTGTGTGTGTTGGGAGTTCCCTCCCCAGCCTGTCCTCCTCCCTACAGCACAGAGGACACACAACACAGCAGACACACAGCACAGCCAGGCAGCTCTCCTGCCTCCCTCGAGGTAAGCTACTTCCTGTTTGCCTGCACAAGAAGCTGCTCAGCACAAGCAACTTCTCCCAAACTGAGCACAGACTAGGGAGTAGAGCCCACTTTCCAGGAGAGGGGCCCTGGAGATTTCAGCACACAGTCAGCCCCTCCCGGGAGGCAGAAGGGAGAGAGGAGAGAGGCCACCAGTGAAGGAAATGGCACCTAACATAAAGCCCAGGACCCTTTCCTGAGGACCACAATGTGCTGACACTTAACAGACCCTCTCTATACATCATCTCTAGTCCCTAGGGGTCTGGGGTCAGGGTGAGGGGCATTATTATCCCCAGGCCACAGAACAGATGAGGAGACAGAGGGTCAGCCATCACTCGGGCATGCACAGGCAGGAAATGGTAAGGCTAGGATTGGACCTGGGCCTGTAGAACCCTCCAAATGTACTTTCTGCTGGACTCTGTTACCACTGCATGCTGTGGAAATGAAAACCCAGGTGGGGAGCAAGCCTTCTTCCCAACGAGCAGAGCTAGACGGGGTAAGCCTGACTCACATCTCCCAACTGGAAGTTCATGAAAACCCTTGTGCTAACGGAGTTGAAATATTGGCCTGGGCAGGGTAAGAGAGGAAGACTGAAGCATCCAGATTAGTCTCCATAAAAGTCCTATACTTTATTTTTATTTATTTATTTATTTATTTTCAGACGGAGTCTCACTCTGTCTCCCAGGCTAGAGTGCAGTGGCATGATCTCAGCTGCCTGCAACCTCTGCCTCCTGGGCTCAAGCAATTCTCTTGCCTCAGCCTCCTAAGTAGCTGGGATTACAGATTCGTACCACCATGCCCGGCTAATTTTTGTATTTTCAGTAGAGACAAGGCTTCACCATGTTGGTCAGGCTGGTCTCAAACTCCTGAACTCAAGGACCTGCCTTGGCCTCCCATAGTGCTGGGATTATAGGCATAAGCCACCATGCCCAGCCAAAAGTTCTAAACTTTAGAGAAGGCTGAGAGTGTGGTGGCCACGCTCCTTTCTCCAGAAAAGGCCCTGTTCCATCCCAGCTTTCTGACCTCCACATGCCTCAGTCATGGAGAAGGGCAGACAGGACACCTGCCTCCCCATCCATTCCTCTGCCCGGTTAGATGTTTACAGTCCCACTAGCCAGCTCAGCTGTGGTTTCCCAGGATGAGAGCAGGGAGGTAGGGCTGGGCCAGGGCCTCCTGTGACCTTAGAGTGGGAGGGAGAACTCTCCTAGAGTCAGGGAAAAGAGGAAAGGGAGAGCAGCCCAGCCCAGCGCTGACAGCACCAGCCTCTGACCACGTGTGTGTGCCGGTGCTGCCCTGGGCATTCATTCTGGAGAAGGGCAGGGAGTGATTACAAAAGTGAATGACAAGTCTCCAACTCTGCACTTGCTCACCCAATCCCGTATGGGTGCAGTGACCTTGAGAGGCTGTCCTTACCCTGCCTGTGGCCAGTCAAACGGAGCACACCCAGTGTCTGTGGACAGATGGCCAGGGACGGGGCTACCCGAGTCACAGCTCCCTGATTCTCCTCTGCCCCAGCACAAAAGCTTGACCCAGACTTTCAAGGTCCTTATCCTGGGCTCTCTCCCAGTTTTGTGTTTTTTAGATAAGCCCTTTCCCTGCAACCAGCCACTTGTTGTGGGTCTGTCCTTCTCACACGAGCAGTGAGTTGGGGCTGTAGTTATTCATCCTCCATCCCCCAGCCCCCTTGGCACCAGAAGGCACCCACAAAACATCTGCTGAAACACATGTGTGTGCAGTTATGATGGCAAAAATGCTTACGACTTTAATATCCACAATAAGGAATGAGATAAATGAATAGATTACTGGGTAGCCATATAGCTATATGGTGAACCATATACTCTTTAAAGAGTATCTAATGAAATGGAAATACACTCACAGAATTTTGTTAAATAACAAAACTATTTATAATTTCACTATGGTCCCTTTTTTCTTTTTTTTTTTTTTTTTGAGACAAAGTCTTGCTCTGTCGCCCAGGCTGAAGTGCAGTGGCATGATCTCAACTCTCTGCAACCTCCAATTCCTTGGTTCAAGCGATTCTCCTGCCTCAGCCTACTGAGTAGCTGGGATTATAGGGACATGCCACCATGCCTGGCTAATTTTTGTATTTTCAGTAGAGACATGGTTTCACCATGTTAGTCAGGCTGGTTTCCAACTACTGACCTCGTGATCCACCAGCCTCGGCCTCCCAAAGTGCTGGGATTACAGGCAGAAGCCACCATACCCAGCCAGAAACTTCAGTTTTACTTATGTGACTAAAAGCAGCAACTTATGGAAAAATAAGGCTGCCTCAGGACAGATCTACTACCAGAAAGGAGGAGAGGAATAAAACCCATCCCAAATTCCTTCTCCAGGGGAGTTTTAAGGCCCTAAAGGAGACAGAAAGACCACTCCTACCTTGATTAATAAACATTATCACAAACTTTATCTCTCATTTGTTTTCCTAAAAACCCATCTTTCTTAAAGAAACTCATTTTTTCTCCCCATAGAAGCCTGTTTCTGCTCTCTCTCTTTCCCCTACTGAGTTAGGTATATGGCCTTGATCTTTAACCATCTAACAAGCCAGATACTCCCTTTATTGACCTCCTTGTGTATTTCTTCTGTTAATCTAGCTTTTATCAATTTAATTTGCAGGTCCTAGTCCCTAAACCTAAGAAGGAAGAGGAAAAGGGTTCTTTCCTCCCCTACCTAGGGTTAGGATAAACCTAACCTACCCCAAGATTACCTTCTCCATGAACCCACAAATCTGAGGCTGTGTTTGCCTATGTGGATATGTGGTACACGTACTGAACATTAATAGTTAAACATCGCTGGGCACAGTGGCTCATGCCTGTAATCCTAGCACTTTGGGAGGCCGAGGTGGGTGGATCACCTGAGGTCAGGAGTTCAAGACCAGCCTGGCCATCATGGTGAAACCCCATCTTTAAAAAAAAAAAAAAGGAAAAAGTTTTTATTTTTTTATTAAAAATTTATAAATTAAAAAAAATAGTTAAACATCTATTTGAAACTGCATTAGAATAAGATATAGTGCAGCAAAATGTGATTTTATAGATAAGATTGCTTAGGAACACACCAAAATAGAAAACATCTACTTTATGTTGTTTTTTAAGTATGTGTATTCAAAGAAAAATATTAAATATCATTTAATAATATAAATATGAATAAATATTAAAACTCTCATCTCAAAAATTATAGTAGGGATATGTAAATGAGCGGACACCTCGTGCAGCTGGATCTGCCCTGTGCAGCATTTTCTCCTTTGGAGAAAGAACTGAAAGTCTTCCTAATGCTCATTAGTCCTGAGCGACTAATCACTGAATAGAAATTCAGGTGGGTATGATTCGCAGAAAAGCAAAGCTCTGGCATTAAACCTAGAACAAGTATGCTTTGACGAAGTGAAGGAGGAAGATAAACTCAGAGCAGGACATTTCCTGGGCCTCGTAAAGGGTCACATATTCCCCTGGGAAGGCCCACACTTAACCCTGCCTATAGCAACAAAGCCGTGCGTCCCAGTGCCCTCTGCAGCAGTAGGGGCTGACCCACATTCTGTCCATTGTCATCTTCAGAGGAAAAAACGGACCACTGATTTGGCAGCTCCTAGCAGGAAGAGCGCTGGGGCCTCAGAGCTCATGGCCCTGGAGAAGAGCTGGTACACCTAAGTTTCCCGGGGCCATTTCCCTCCTCTCTAACTCAGTACATGTATGCATCCCCCAAGGCCGCACTGGGAGCTCCAGAAAGGCAGAGACTACTCGTTGGGCCTTGTCGTATACACCCAGCTCCCATCCCTTCCCTGCCCAGGCTCCACAGCAGCACAGAGTCCAAACCAAGAGGATAATTTCCTTAGGTTGTCTAGCCAGGAAAGTGCAGAGTTCGAAAGTGCACTTCGTATTCTCGCCTGGCTCATGCTGTCCGTCTACTCCTCCCTGTAAACCTGCCCCAGGCTCTGTTCTGGCTGGGCATCTCTCACCCTCACGTTCTTCTAGGAGGACCTCACCCAGTCCCGCATGTTAACCTCCCACCTACTCACTAAAGGTTCACAATTCCCTCTCTAGCCCAGCCTCTTAATTACCAACAGGAATCTTCTAGCTGGATGTACAGCAGAGCATCAGACTTCGCAGCCTTCTCACAGTTCCAATGTGAAAAAAAAAAATTAGCCGGATGTGCTCACTTGTACCTAGGAGGTGGGGGATGCTTACGGGCATGTGAGAAGGGTGCTTATGGGGGATGCAGTAAGCCAAGATCATTGACAGAGTGAGACTCTGTCTCAAAAACATAGTGCTGATTTTAAAAAGTAAGAAAAATATGATTTATAGCACAAAGCTATTGGGTATTTTTTTTTGTGTGTGTGTGTGTGTGTGTGTGTGTGTGTGTGTGTTTGAGATGGAGTCTCACTCTGTTGCCCAGGCTGGAGTGCAGTGGCGCGATCTGGGCTCACTGTAACCTCTGCCTCCCAGGTTCAAGCGATTCTCCTGCCTCAACCTCCTAAGTAGCTGGGATTACAGGGGCCTGCCACCATGCCCAACTAAGTTTTGTATTTTTTTTTTTTTTTTTTTTTTGAGACGGAGTTTTGCTCTTGTTACCCAGGCTGGAGTGCAATGTCGTGATCTTGGCTCACCGCAACCTCCGCCTCCTGGGTTCAAGCAATTCTCCTGCCTCAGCCTCCCGAGTAGCTGGGACTACAGGCGCGCGCCACCATGCCCAGCTAATTTTTGTACTTTTAGTAGAGACGGGGTTTCACCTTGTTGACCAGGATGGTCTCGATCTCTTGACCTCGTGATCCACCTGCCTGGGCCTCCCAAAGTGCTGGGATTATAGGCGTGAGCCATCGCGCCTGGCCAGTTTTGTATTTTTAGTAGAGACTAGGTTTCACCATATTGGCCAGGTTGGTCTCAAACTCCTGACCTTGTGATCTTCCTGCCTTGGCCTCCCAGAGTCCTAGAATTACAGGTGTGAGCCACCACGCCTGGCCTAAGCGATTGTTTTTAAGTCGGGGTCTCACTCTGTTGCTGAGGCTCTAGTACAGTGATGCTATCATAACTCACTGCAGGCTCAAACTCCTGGGCTCAAGTGATCCTCCTGCCTCAGCCTTGCAAGTAGCTAGGACTATAGGAGTGCACCACCACACCTGGCTCATATTTTTTTATTATTTGCCCTTTTTTTTTGTAGAGAAGAGTCTTGCTATGTTGCCCATGCTGGTCTTGAACTCCTGGTCTCAGTCAGTCCTCCCACCTTAGCCTCCCAAAAGTCTGGAGTTACAGGCATAAGCCACTGTGCCCAGCCCCATAGAGCAATTTATGTAAGGTTAAAATGCATGCATATATCAGTCAACATCATATACCTTTCTTTTTTTCTATATACCGTTCTAAAATACATCCAGATCTAAGGATAAACCTGTCATAAATATGTCAGAGTAGCTGCTGCTCATGAGGGTAGGGTGAGGGGGTAGGTGTGAGGCGAAACCACTGGGACTAGCAATGAGGGATGAAGAGGAAATGATAATTCAATAACAACAACAAAAATCCAATTGAAAACATAGGCCAAGTATATGAACAGCCCTCAGAAATACAAATGGCTTGTAAGTCATGTAACACCACTCACTAGAAAGAAACACCTATTAAAACTATAGCATGATAGCATTTTTTTTTTAATCTGTCAAATTGGCAAGAACAAAAAGTTGATGATACATCAAGTTGGTGGAGCCGAGGGGAAAGCAGCACTCGCCTATGTACAAAGACATGCGTGCCTTCGGAAAGCAGGCTGGCAGCGTTCCGCAAGATCTAAAATATATACGTAACTTTTAAACCACGTTTATGAATTCCTCCTGCTGAAACAGTCACAGAACTGAGAGATTATATAGGTACAGTATGCTTAATGTGTTATCATCTATCACAGCAGACAAACAGAAATGGGGGAAATAACTTATAACCCTCCAGTGTACTGGCTAGATAAATATGGTAACCCATTCAATGAGATACTGTATCATACATGTACTTAAAAAGGATGAAGGCGGGGTGCGGTGGCTCACACCTGCAATCCAAGCACTTTGGGAGGCTGGCCAAGGTGGGAGGATTGCTTGAGGCCAGCAGTTTGAGACCAGCTTGGGCAACATAGTGACACTCCCATCTCTACAAAAAATACAAAATTTAGCCTGGCGTGGTGGCACCTGCCTGTGGTCCCAGCTAATGGCAGGGACGGACAGGTCAGGGCACTGAGGCTGGAGGATCACTTGAGCCCAGGAGGTGGGGCTGTATATGTCTTGAAGTAGAATGATTGTTAAGTATATTGAGTTTTTTAAAAAAGTGCATACCTAAGTATTATTTCCTACTATTTATATTTTAAAAAAGACAAGGAAGGTATACATATATATATATGCTTGTTTACAAATAGAATGTATCTCTCTGAAAGTATTCTCAAGAAATTGCCTCCCATGAGAATTGGAGATCACAGGACAGGAGAGGGAAAGAGATTTTTCACCGTGTACCTTAAGGGTTGCTTGCATTACTTTTTTTTTTTTTTTGAGACAGAGTTTCACTCTTGTTGCCCAGGCTGGAGTGCAGTGGCGCGATCTCAACTCACTGCAACCTCTGCCTCCTGAGTTCAAGCGATTATCCTGCCTCAGCCTCCCGAGTAGCCGGGATTACAGGCGTGCACCACCTCGCCCGGCTAATTTTTTTTTTTTTTTTAAGTAGAAATGGGGTTTCACCATGTTGGCCAGGCTGATCTCAAACTCTTGACGTTGAGTGATCTGCTGACCTTGGCCTCCCAAAGTGCTGCGATTTCTGGCGTGAGCTACCGCGCCCGGCTGGCCATGACTATTTTATAAAGGAACCAATTTCATTTGCCAACTAGAAGCTTCTCCAAAAGTTAGGACAGTCAGAAGTCCATTTTGGTGCACAGAATCTCTTCAAAATTTGGGCCCAAGTTTGGCTCTCTGACATTGTTACAGCATTGCCTGAGCGCACTTGGCTCAAAAATGGCACCACCTGATGGCAAATTCTGATTTTTCTCTTACTACCCATGTAACCTTGGACAACTTTCTTTCTTTTTTTTTCTATTTTTATCCTTTATTCTTTTTTTTTTTTCACTGAAGACTTTGCAATCATTGGACAACTTTCTTACTCTCTCTGGGCCTCAGTTTTCTCATCTGTGAAGATGGATCATAACTGTATAAACTGCATAGACTGGCTGCGAGAATTATTTGTGTTACTGCACACAAAGTACCCAAAGGAGGGCCTGGCCTTTCATGTGTGTTCAATAAATGCTACTGATTATGGTCTCTGGCTGCTTTTTTTTTTTTTTTTTTTTAAGAAAAACCTGCTAATGAGATCATCTAATAGTTTTAAGGATGAAAAAAAAAATAGATTATTGGCATTTTCCCAGAAGGCAAGTTTTTTCTCATCTTCCATTCTGTGGGCATTTATTTTTAATGACAAAAGCCACAATTGCTTTTGCACCAACCTAATACTAAATTTGAAATCCTCAGGGTCTGCTGCCTACTATAATTCTCATTGTGTGAGCCCATCATGTGTTTGTTTTATTATTATTATTATTATTATTATTATTATTATTATTGTTCTTTGAGGCAGGGTCTCACTCTGCCACCCACGCTGGAGTGCAGTGGCACAATCTCTGCTCATCACAACTTCTGCCTCCTGGGTTCAAGCGATTCTCATGCCTCAGCCTCCCTAGTAGCTGATATTATAGGGAAGCACCACTACTCCCAGCTAGTTTTTATATTTTTAGCAGAGATGGGGTTTCACCATGTTGGCCAGGCTGCGCACAATGTTTTGAAGGATGCAGGGTGTGAGTAAGAAAAGCAAATGATACCTCTCGGACCAAAAGACATGCTCTCCATCTCTGTGATCACCTCTTGTCCTGCTTGGCGTAAACCACCAGGCCTGTCCACAAGTTCCTGCCACAGCAGTGAGGGGCACCATCTGCTTTCCTGGATCCCTCTGGTCAAGGCTGAGCCCTACCCCGGTCCTTTAAGGCGAGTCTCTGAGATGCCTACTCCCCACCCCAGAGCCACACTGGCCTCCTTCCTGTTCATCCAGCATGCCCAATATTTTCATGCCACACTCTGGCTTCAGGGCCTTTGTACTTGCTGTTCCCTCTGCCTAGAATGTTCTTCCTCCAGGTAGTCACATGGCCATGTCTCACCTTCATTCAGGTCTCTGCTTAAATTTCATCTTAGCACAGGCTGTCCTAACCACTTTATTGAACACAAGCCCCAATCAACTTCTAACCCCTTAAGCTGCTTTGCTTTTCTTCAGAGCCTTCATCTGACATGACATTAAAATTGTTATGTTGTTTATTGTCTGTTTCTCCTACAAGAAATAAGCTTTGTGAGAGGAAGGGTTGTCTTATTCAGTGGTGTATCCTTCAAACCTGGAATAGTGCCTGGAACATACAGGCCCTCAATAAATGTTTGCTGAATAAATATACAAATGAGTGAGTGAATCAATAGAGCATGTTTTCTGAGAATCTTAATCACTGTCTTAGATTTAAGCCTCCCAATAAGAAACACACTCTTAGAGAGGGGCTACTCACCACTAGTCCATTTCTCACTGATCTCTTATAGGCAGCCTATAATTCTCTGTTGATAGGAACAGAGGGCAGCTCATCCTGTCTCCCTAGATTTTGAGGACCTGAACATGGGACCATTTCCCCACCTAATTTAGAAAGTCTACTTGCTACATTTTCTAGCTAAGGACCAGTTTCTCTTATACATTCACTGTCATGCCCCACATCTGTCTTTTGGGGGATTTTTCAGTTTTGTGTTTTCAGCATTTATTGCTCTCTGAAATAATGTCATTCAACTGCTTACTCGCTTATTTTCTCTCTCCAACTTGTGTGCAAATGAGAGCAGTTGTATTCCCAGTGCCTACATGCCTGATTTGTAGTTGGCACTCAGTAAATACCTGCTAGATGAATGAATGAATGAATGACTCTTTTTCATATGCTTCATACACAGGAAATATCACGTCTGGAAGAAAATAATGAATCATTTGGTGCTGTGCACTGTCTAAACCTGATCTTGATGTGTTGCTTATGTAGAGAGGCTCATGGACATCCAATTCGTTGCTAATTACATTCTATCAGCTCTGGGCCTTGGGAGGGGGCCAAGCCTGAGGCTCAAGGGCAGCTGGGCTGACCTTGCTCAGTCTTCACTTTGACACTGGCCCCCTGACCTAGACATGCAGACCATGCACAGAGGTCTGGTGAGTGCATTGACCAGAACAGCAAGTCCATCCTGCAGCATGGAAAAATCCAGCAAAGAACTCACATTCTTAGCTCCACCATCCTACAGAAAAGATAAGCTAGGCAATTCTAGGACCAAAAGGAAATCTTAGAAGGATATGAGTTTGTCAGCTGAGCAGACACGGTTTACCTTCCCAGAAATCTCTAATACTTTCTTGCTAGACACACCTAGGAGAAGGGCCAACACCCAAGGGGACAGGGAAGAGATGCCTCATCCTCAAGCCCAGTGCCCTCTTGGGGGGAAGCTCCCACCAAGCAGGGGACAACCTGGTCTGGTCATGAGCACCAGAAACCACTGAGCCACAGGGCGATGAGAGATTAGAAGCAAAGCCCTCAGTGTCGCCTGGTTCTGACACTTGGATGACTTTAAGGGCTCCTCCTGCTCGCCAGCGGGGCTTGGAGCCCAGATCCAGCAGCGCAGCTGGAGTAGCCCGCAGCGGGAGAGCACAGGCTGATTCTCTCAGTGATGAGAGCGTCCCCTAGCTGTCCCAGTCTCTGCCACTTGGTTAGGCTGGATTCTCAGGGTCCTCTGCTCGCTCTCAACCCTCTTTCCGGCTCCAGAGACCCTTACCCTCCTCAGCGACAGCCGCTCCGCAGGTGCTCACCGGCTTGGCGAGACCGGTGCGTGGCACACAGTCACTGTTGAGGGCGGCGACGGCGGGAGGTGCCCACGCCCGGCCCAGGCCTCCCCACGATCCCTTACCCATTTCCCGCCTGGCTCCTGCTCCGGCCTCCCGCGGGCCCGAGCCCCCCATGGCCCCGCGCCGAGGGGCCGGCGGTGGGCAGCGAGAGCTGCGGGGCCTCGGCTGCGCGGGGGGCTGGGCCAGTCCAGCTCCGGGCGCTCACAGCAGGGACTCGGTTTCCGGGACTGCAGGCGGGAGGGCGGGTGGCGGCGCAGGGCGGGGAGGGGCGGGCTGAGGCCGGGCCCGGGCTGGGGGGCGAAGCTGTCTGACTGGTCTGACCGCGGCGACGCCGGGCTGGGCCGCCAGGCAGACCGGGTACCTCCAGCACGCCCCGCACGGCTCTGCCTGACCTGTGCGCTAGTGAGCTACGGCCACTCCAAAGCCCTCTGGTTATTTTTCCAGTACCTAAACCGGAAACTGAGGCCTGCCCAGATACGTGTACGCCTTGATAGGGTTTATCTGGAAGCCTTACAAATCCTTTATTCATTTACTATTCATTGGGCACAAGAAAAAGTTTTATTATTTCATCTCCGAATTTCAGTTGTCTGTAACTGTTGACTTACAGTGAACATTCACTAGTTGGTTTAGAGATTGGTGGCACAGAAGCAAATAGCTACGATTTTACACTTAATCTGTTTTAGAGAACTTATGCTTAGAATAGGTTGTCATTGGCGAGAAGCTATTATTTTTCAATATCACCCTTGATGACACTAACTGGTTTCTATTTCTGTAACTATGTAAGGAACCATACAATGAAATTTTGAATTAAATGATTCCATATTTCCTATATATTGTGAACAAAAGTTCTCTAAAAGGAATCTTCCAATGAGCAGTTTGTAAACTGGAGAGACACAACCTTTATTGTAAAACGAAGGTGCCCTTCCAAAGAACAAAGGGAAGGCTCGAGTTTTACAGCAAATGGTCCCGCACAGGTTTCCAATCACGTCCATTTATGCAAATGAAGGCTTGAAATTTGCTTAGTTCTGACTGCTTGACAAGGCTGACTTCTGATTGATCATACATCTGAGCCCCGACTCGTTGATACAGCTGAGCTCTGAATGGCCAAGGCAGGTGAGCTCTGATTGGTTGGTTCAGGTGAGCTCTGAAAGTCCCAAAGACAAAAAGTTGCTGTTTTCCAGAGAGCTCAGAGTAGTGGCCTCTAGTCAGTAAATGACCACTTGGCTCTCTTTTAAATTTAGGCCAATTGGTCCAGTTATTTGACATGTAAAAACGGAAAAATAAAATAAAATAAAACAGATGTAGGCCCAGTTAACCACTCAGGATCCATCTTGAAGAACTGGCTCTTTAAGGTTCACGTTTGTTCACAATATCTAGTGAACATTTTAGCTCCCCTAGGAATTGGGAACCTAGAGAGGTCCATTTCTTGATTTGATGCTGCTAAAATGAAGCTGACCAGGCTCTCTACAAGCAGCAACAACCATGACAACACCTAATATTTATTGAGTGCTAGGCAATAGGCTGTCTTACAACATTCATCCTCACGGCAACCCTACTAGCTAGGAAGTTTTTCACATCATGAGAAAACTGAGGCACGGAGAGCTAAGTAACCTGATCAAGGACACACAGACAGTCAGTCTGGATCCAAAGACCAAGCTCTAAATCAGCACTCCCCAAACTTTTTGGCATCAGGGAGGGACTGGTTTCGTGGAAGACAATTTTTCCATAGATGATGGAGATGGGAGTGGGTGGCATTTCAAGATGATTCAAGCACATTACATTTATTGTGTGCATTTTATTTCTGGAATTGTTACATTGTAATATATAATGAAATGATTATATAACTCACCATAATGTAGAGTTAGTGGAAGCACTGAGCTTGTTTTCCTGAAACTATATAGTCCCATCTGGGGGTGGTAGGAGACAGTGACACATCATCAAGCACTAGATTCACATAAGGATCACACAACCTAGATCCCTCACATGCACAGTACACATTAGTGTTTGCACTCCTATGAGAACCTAATGCTGCAGCTGATCTGACAGGGGGTGGAGCTCAGGTGGAATGCAGGCAATGGGAAGCACCTAGAAATCAGATGAAGCTTTGTTCAAACCACCCCCACTCCCCACAACTGTGCATCCAGTTCCTAACAAGTCACAGACAGGGGACTGGGGACCCTTGCTCTAAATCAATGTGCAACACTGCTTAGACTTCTTCGTTTTTTTGTTTTTTTTTTTTTTGAGACGAAAGTTTGCTCGTTACCCAGACTGGATTGCAATGGAATGGTCTTGGCTCACTGCAACCTCTGCTTCCAAGTTCAAATGATTGTCCCGCCTCAGCCTCCTGAGTAGCTGGCATTACAGGCATGCGCCAACATGCCCAGACGCCCAGTTAATTTTGTATTTTTAGTAGAGACGGAGTTTCTCCATGTTGGTCAGGCTGGTCTCAAACTCCCGACCTCAGGTGATCCGCCTGCGTCTGCCTCCCAAAGTGCTGGGATTACAAGCATGAGCCACTGCGCCCGGCCCCTGCTTAGTCTTTTTAGATATGCCTCTGATGCTAGGCTTAATAATCCTATAATTTATTAATTCATTTGTTCACTCTACAAATATTCACTTCAATATTTACCTACTGTACATATGCTAGGTGCTGGTTAGGCAGTACAGGATAAAACAATGAAACGAACACTCCAAAAGCTTGCGCTAGCAGGGAATATAAGCAGTAGTGTGAAGTACACTGGTAAATTGTAAACTTGGGAGGCAAGAGGGTAACTCAGTGGGATGTCTTTGAGGAGGAAAATCCTGAAAAGGAAGGAGCCACAAAGAACAGAAGCCCAACAACTGCATGCAAACTCCTTAAAATCCTTGGCAGGTTCCTGAATGAACAATGGGTGGAGCAAGAATCTAAATAACCCAGAGGAAAACAGTAACGAGCAGAGATCTCAGCGGTTAGTTGCCTGTCTCTGGGAAAGTTCTACCACCTGAGAGGAACTTGGTTCTATTGGGCTTCCCATTGAAACCCTAGAATGATCACCCCTTAGCAGGAATGACTGCACCCTAGCATTAAGGTATATACCTTAGAATGAGGGACAAAACCAAAAGAAATTCATCCAAACAAAGTGCAAAGTCTCCACAAAACTGATGTGTGTTTTTGATAATTTAACTTACTGTTAGAACAAAACTTGACACTCTTCAAAGGAAAATACAAATAAGAGCATCTATAATATATCAGTCACAGTGTTCATCATATGACAAAAAATATTATTAGACATTCAAAAAAGCAGAAAAATGTGAGCATAGTCAAGAGAAAAAAATCAATTGAAATAGACCCACAGATGACCAAGATATTGGGATCAAAAGATAAGGAATTAAAAACAAAAACTATGATAAATATTGTTTAAAAAACTTACAGGGAAAAATAGTTATGATGGGTAAAGAAATCAGGAATTTCAGGAGAAGTACAATAAACATTTTTTAAATAAAGCACCAAATGGAATATAAATAAATCCACATCAATGAAAATGTTATCTGTATCTTTATTACCCCAGAATGAAGAGACATCCCAACTTTTGCCCTCCAAGGGGAAGCCTAGGCAGGTGTGCCAACAGCTCCTATGTAAGTTCAGGGCCTCCTAATATTAGGGTTCCTTTTTTATAATGTACTTCACCATGTGTTCAGGTAATATATGGAGCTCATCACAACTTCCTGTAGAAAGTGGGCCTCAAGGAGCCTGTGTATTATTTTGTTAGTGCTGTGAGGAATAAATGTCTTCAACCATCTTCTATTAGAATCTATAAAATTGTGATGGAGTATCTAGTTAGATTGCAAGCAGAATAAAAACTCAGACCCTTTCAAGTTACTGACTTAACAGAGATAAAGATAAAACTCTTAAAAGCAACCAAATAAACAAAAACGTTCATTGCATACAGGAATGATGAATAATTTCTCATCAGAAACCATGTAGGCCAGAGGACAAAGTGTTGTTTTGTTTGTTTGTTTGTTTGATTGATATGAAGTCTTGTTCTTTTGCCCAGGCTGGAGTGCAGTGGTGCAGTCTCCACTCACTGCAATCCCTGCCTCCCAGGTTCAAGAGCTTCCCCTGCCTCAGCCTCCCAAGTAGCTGTGATTACAGATGCATACCACCACGCCTGACTAATTTCATTTTTTTAATAGAGATAGGGTTTCACCATGTTGGCAGGCTGCTCTCGAACTCCTGGCCTAAAGTTTATTCAAAGGGATCATAACAAGAATTTCCCAAATCTAGAGAAATAAATCAATATTCAAGTACAACAAGGCTATAGAACAAGCAGAGTCAATCCAAAAAAGACTACCTGAAGGCATTTAATAATCAAACTCTCAAAGGTCAAGGAAAGAATCCTAATGGCGGTAAAAGAAGAGAAACAAGTTACCATACAATGGAGCTCCGATACATCTAGCAGCAGACTTCAGCAGAAACTTTACAGGCCAGGAGAGAGTGGCATGACATATTTAAAGTGCTGAGGGGAAAAAAAACCTTTTAACATGGAATAGTATATCCAGCAAAAATATCTTTCAAACATGAAGGAGAAATAAAGACTTTTTCAGACAAACAAAGTATGAGAGACTTCATCAACACAAGAGTCATCCTACAAGAAATGCTGAAGGGAGTTCTTCAATCTGAAGAAAAGGACATTCATGAGCAATAAGAAATCATCTGAAGGTACAAAATTCAGATAATTACTGGTAATAGTAAGTACACAAAAAAAGTTATAACACTGTAATCAGGTGTGTAAAGTATACATAACCTAGGTAGAAAGATGAAAAGAACTATCCAAAAATAACTACACCAACTTTGAGACAAGATCTCACTCTGTCACCCAGGCTAGGGTGCAGTAGGGCAATCATGGCTCACTGCAGCCTCAGCCTCCCTGGCTCAGGTGATCCTCCCACCTCAGCTTCCTGAGTAACTGGGACCACAGGTGTGTGCCACCATGCCTGGCTAATTTTTGTATTTCCTGTAGAGATGGGGTTTCATCGTGTTACCCAGGCTGGTCAAAAACTCCTGGAACCAAGTGATCTGCGGTCCTTATCCCTGCAAAATGCTGGGATTACAGGCATGAGCCACGGTGCCTGATCTGTAACTTTTCAAGACATAAACAGTACAACAACATATAAATAGAAACACCAAAACGTTAAAAAGTGAGGGGATAAAGTTATAGTGTAGATTTTTTATTAATTTTCTTTTTTCTTGTTTGTTCACCCAATCAGTGTTAAGTTGTCATCAGTTTAAAATAATGAGTTATTGCAGTGAGCCAAGATTGTGCCACTGCACTCCAGCCTGGCTGATAGAGTGAGACTCTGTCTTAGTAAATAAATAAATAAATAAAGACTTGTACAGTATTATTTGCAAGCCTCATGGTAACCTCAAATCAAAAAACCTACAAACGATACATGAAAAATAAAAAGCAAGAAACTAAAACATACACCAGAGAAAATCACCTTCAGTAAAAGGAAGACAGAAATGAAGGAAATAAGGAAGAGACTACCACTAAACAACCATAAAACAAATAACAAAATGGTAGGAGTAAGTCCTTCCTTACCAAAAATAACATTGACTGTAAATAGACTAATTTCTTCAATCAAAAGACATAGATTGGCTGAATGGATTAAAAAAAAAATAAGACCCAATGATCTGTTCCCTATAAGAAACACATTTCAACCTAAAAAGACAAACACAAACTGAAAATAAAGAGGTGATTTTTTTTTGTCTCCATGCCAATGGAAACAAAGAGGAAACAGTTGTAGCTCTACTTACATAAGATAAAATAGATCTCAAGACGAAAGCTATAAGAAGAGACAAAAAAAGGTCATTATACAAGGATAAAAGGTCTACTTTAATAAAAGGATATGACAAGATTAAATATATATTTCCCCAATACTGGAGCACCCAGATATATAAAGCAAATATTAGAGGTAAAGAGGAAGATAGACCCCAGTACAATACAAGCTGGAAACTTCAACACCCCACTTTCAGCATTGGACAGATCATTCAGACAGAAAATCAACAAAGAAACATCAGACTTAATCTGCACTATAGACCAAATGGACCTAATAGATATTTACAGAACATTTCATCCAATAGCTGCAGAATACACATTCTTTTCCTCAGCACATGAATCATTCTCAAGGATGGACCATGTTAGACCACAAAATAAGTCTTAAAACATTTTTAAAAATTAAAATAATATCAAGTATTTTCTCTGACCACAATGGAATAAACTAGGGATCAATAACAAGAGAAACTTTGGAAACTATACAAGCACATGTAAAGATATTCTATGTTCATGGACTGGAAGAATCAATATTGTTAAACTGTTCATAGACTGAAAGAATCAGTATTGTTAAAATGTCCATACTACCCAAAGCCACCTTCAGATTCAATACAATCCCTATCAAAATACCAATGACATTCTTCACAGAAACAAAAAAAGTAATCCTAAAATTTGTATGGAATCACAAAAGACCCAGAATAGCCAAAGCTATCCTATGCAAAAAAGAGGAGGAATCACATTACCTGACTTCAAATTATACTACAGTGCTACAGTAACCAAAGCAGCATGGTACTTGCATAAAAACAGACACATAGACCAATGGGACAGTGCAGAAAACTTACATACACCTATAGTGAACTCATTTTTGACAAAGATGCCAAAAACATATATTGGAGAAAGGACAGTCTCGTCAATAACAGTGCTGGGAAAACTGGGTATCCTTATGCAGAAGAATGAAACTACACCCCATCTCTCACCATATACAAAAATGAAATCAAAGTGGATTAAAGACAAACCTAAGACCTCAAACTATGAAACTACAAGAAAACATTGGGGGAACTCTTCAAGACATTGGACCAGGCAAAGATGTCTTGAGAAACACCCCACAAGCATAGGCAACCAAAGTGAAATGGACAAATAGGATCACATTAGGTTAAAAAGCTTCTGCACAGCAAAGGAAAAAATCCACAAAGTGAAGAGACAATCCAGACAATCCACAGAATGGAAGAAAATATTTATACTCTATCCATCTGACAAGGGATTAATAGCCAGAATACATAAGGGACTTAAACAACTTTACAGGAAAAACTATAATAATTCAATTAAAAATGGGCAAAAGACCTGAACAGACATTTCTCAAAAGACAACATACAAATGGAAAACAGATATATGAAAAGGTGCTCAATATCACCAGATAAATGCAAATCCAAACTACAATAAGCCATCATCTCACCCCAGTTAAAATGACTTTTATCCAAAAGACAAATAATTGTTATTATTTGTAATAACAAATGCTGGTGACAATGTAGAGAAAAGGGAATCCTTGTATACAATTGGTGGGGATGTAAATTAGTACAGCCTCTATGGAGAACATTTGGAGGTTCCTCAAAAAAACTAAAAGTAGAGCTACATATGATCCAGCAATCCCACTGCTGGGTACATACCCAAAAGAAAGGAAATCAGTATAATGAAAAGATATCTGCACTCCCATGTTTATTGTAGCACTCTTCACAATCACCGAGATTTGGAACCAACTTAAGTGTCAATCACCAGATGATTGGATAAAGAAAATGAGGTATATATACCCAATGGAGTACTATTCAGTCAAAAAAAGAATGAGATCCTGCCATTTGCATTAATATGGATGAAACTGGAGGTCATTATGTTAAGTGAAATAATTCAGGCATAGAAAGACAAACTTTGCATGTTTTCATTTACTTGTGGGAGCTAAAAATGAAAACAATTGAACTCACAAAGATGGTAGAATGATGGTTACCAGAGGCTGCAAAACGTAGTGAGGGAGTGAGGAAAAGTGGAGATGGTTAATGGATGCAAAAAATAGTTAGAAGAATAAATAAGACCAAGTATTTGATAACACAACAGGTGACTATAGTCAATAATAATTTAATTGTACATTTTTAAATAAAAGAGTATAATTGGATTATTGTAACACAAAGAATAAATGCTTGAGGGGATGGATATCCCATTTACCCTGATATGATTATTATGTATTGCATGCCCAAATTAAAATATCTCATGTACCCCATAAATACTCACAAAAATTGAAAATAATTTTTAAAAAACTATAAATCAATAAGAAAATGACAAACTCCTCAAAATAATGGCCAAAAGAGTTAAACAGACACTTTGCAATTAAAAAAAAATCACAAATGACCAATAAACACATGAAAAGCTGTTCAATATTTTTAGTACAAATTCAAACCTCAAAGAGATACTACCTCATCTCCAGAAGAATGACTAAAATTTAAAACACTGACAATACCACCAAATATTGATGAGTTGACAAGGACCTGGAGCCACTGGTATTCCTTTTTTTTTGAGACCAAGTCTCACTCTGTAGCCCAGGCTGAAGTGCAATGGAGTGATCTCAGCTCACTGCAACCTCCTCCTCCTGAGTTTCTGCAAATGTCCTGCTTCAGCCTTCCAAATAGCTGGAACTACAGGCACCCACCACCATGTCCAGCTAATTCTTGTATTTAGTAGAGAGGGTTTTTCCATGTTGGCCAGGCTGGTCTTGAACTCTGGACATCAGGTGATCTGCTCGCCTTGGCCTCCCACAGTGCTGGAATTACAGGTGTGTGCCACTGTGCCTGGCCACCACTGGTACCCGTTTTTTGTTTGTTTGCTTGTTTGTTTGTTTGTTTTTTGAGGTGGAGTCTCACTCTGTCACCTAGGCTGGAGTGCAGTGGCGCAATCTCGGCTCACTGCAGCCTCCGCCTCCCAAGTTCAAGCCATTCTCCTGGCCCTACCTTCCAAGTACCTGGGACTACAGGCGCCCATCATCATGCCCAGCTAATTTTTGTATTTTTAGTAGAGACAGGATTTCACCATTTTGGCCAGTCTGGTCTCAAACTCCTGACCATGTGATCCACCCACCTCAGCCTCTGAAGTGCTGGGATTACAGGCGTGAGCCACCACGCCTGGCCTGCCACTGGTACTCTTATACCTTGCTGATGGGAGTGTAAAACCATGCAACAACTTTGGAAAACAAATTAGCAATTTCTTGTAAATTGACCTACCTTTTGACCTAGACCTTTCACTCATAGGCATTTACTCAAATCAAGAGAGTTGAAAACAAATGTCCACAAAAAGAATGGCATAAAAGAAGAGCTGCTTTATCCGTCATAGACAAAAACTGGAAACATCACAGAAGTCCATGGATAATATGTTATGATTTATTCATAAGTTGGAATAGTATTCAACAATAGAAAGGAACAATCTGTTGATTTCTCACAACATGGTTTAATTTCAAAAACATTATGTTGAGAGGAAGAAGTCAAGTAAAAGAATATATACTGTATGATTCCATTTATATGAAGTTCAAAACAGGACACAACCAACCTACGGGATAAAAGTCAGTCTGGTTTTTGGAATTTTCAGCGTTTTTGTAAAATAAAAAATTAAAAAAGAACAGTGGATACCTCTTGAGTGGAAGGAATTGATTAGAAAGGGACATAAATGAATTTTCAGGAGTTATGGAAATGTTTTAGATTTTCATTGGGTTGGTGGTTAAATGAATGCATATACATGTCAAAATTCACGCAACTGAGTATTTAAAATCTGTACACGGGGAATGTCAGGGTGTAGTGAGGGGTTTACGGGTGAGCTAAGTCAGGACCAGGACATTCAGATGACCCATGGACTGGAGACATCTGGTGATACTTGGGTTATAACTTTATTCAAGCAGTTTTATGAGCTTTACCCAGAGCACTTTTGCATGTTATTTAATAGTGACAATAACCCTGAGAAGTATTATGATCTTGGTTTTCTTTCTTTTTTGTTTGTTTTAGAGACAGGGTCTCGCTCTGTCACCCAGGCTGGAGTGCAGTGGCATAATCATGGCTCACGGCAGCCAGGCCTCCAGGGTTCAAGTGATCCTCCTGCCTCAGCCTCCCACACCTGGCTAATTTTGTAAAATTTTCTTGTAGAGATGGGAGGTTTTGCTCCATTGACCAGGCTGATTTTGAACTCCTGGCATAAATCAATCCTTCTGCCTCAGCCTCCCAAACTGCTGGGATTGTAGGCATGAGCCACTGCACCCAGCCTTGATTTTCTAAATGAATGAAATGAGCTTCACAAAGCTTCAGGAGCTTGTTCATAATCACCTGACTATTAAATGATGTAGCTGGACCTCATCCCTGAGAATTATGATTTCAAACTGGAGACTCTTGTCCCTTTCCACTTTCAAATGGCCTGTCTGAACATCAGCTCTGTCTGGAGCTGGCCTCCTTCCCCTCTGCTCCCTGCAGCGCAGTCTTCCTAATTGAGTTTCTCAGAAGGGGTGTGGGGGAGGCATACTTTCAGCAGGAGGTTTGCCCTGGTCTGAAAGGGGTACATGTTCTGTTGAAGAGTTTGATATTAAAGGTAACTGTAATTTTAGATTCCTGCCTTTCCGAAGTGGATGGGCTCTGTGTTTAGCAGAGAACTTTGGTCTGTGTTTGGAGAGGCAAAGGTAAGTCCTGGATGCACTTGGAGGGGCAGGAGGTCAGGATAAGTGAGATCCTCCACAGAAGACAGCAGCAGAACTGCGGGCTTAGGCCAGGCGCGGTGGCTCTGTAATCCTAGCACTTTGGGAGGCTGAGGCAGGCGGATCACCTGAGGTCAGGAGTTCAAGACCAGCCTGATCAACATGGAGAAACCTCGTCTCTACTAAAAAAACAAAAATTAGCCGGGTATGTTGGCACATGCCTGTAATCCAGCTACTGGGGAGGCTGAGGCAGGAGAATCTCTTCAACCTGGAAGGCAGAGGTTGCACACCATTGCACTCCAGCGTGGACAGCAAGAGTGAAACTCCATCTCAAAAAAAAAAAAAAAAAAATCAGAACTGCAGGCACATCCTGCCCTATGGGGTGGTGAGGCTGGGGAGTGTTGACAGTGCCATCTCATGGCTCTGCTATGAGCCTTTATTCACTATTTCGAACGTTATTCATTCTTCCCAGTTAATTCCACCCCACCTGCCTCTATGAGGTTTTGTGGCTCTCACAGTGAGAAGGAGCATGGGGACTTGCAGGCTTTCTTCACACAGCATGGGTGAACATAGAGACACCAGTTTGTACCCTGGAGTCCTGTTATTCTACCTCAAGGGAAGGAATTATTATTTTCCCAATTTACCCCACAATACACACAAAAAAGACACAACTGGGAATATAAATTAACTATGTAAAACTGCTAATGACACGTGTATATTTGAGTTGGTTTCCATTCACGGCTGAGCACTGTAGGGAGTGCTCTGTGGGTGGTCTCCTGCACCTGGAGATGAACGATAGTAGGGGCTCGATGAAGAAGATTGTTGAATTAATAAGCAGGAACTAGTGTGGATGGAAGTGTCCTTATCTTAATGGAGCTTAAACGGTAGTAGGAAAAAATCTTAAATAAGCACACAAACACATAACATGGTAGCAAGTAATCATTCTTAGGAAGAAAAAGAAAGCAAAGTACAGAAGCAGTAAGCAAAGGAGGTCCAGGTGGCTTTCAGGAGTCACATGCTCTTTTAGATAAGGTGGTCAAAAAAGACCCCTCTGATAAGGTACCATGGGTGCAGAGGCCTCAATGCAGAAGAAGAAACAGCCAGGTGGATCTCTAGGGTAGAGAATTCTAAGACAGAAGAATAAATGGGAAGTGCATATTAAACTAATCTACTTCATAAAGAACTAAAAGGAGAGCTACCATTAGATCCAGCAATCCCACTACTGGGAAAATAAGTCATACGAAAAAGATACTTGCACACACATGTTTATAGCAGCACAATTCACAATTGCAAAATTGTAGAACCAACCCAAATGCCATCAGTCAATGAGTGGATAAAGAAACTGTGACATATATATATCATTATATGTATACACACACATAAAGAAAGAATATAGATACATATATGATGGAATACTACTCAGCCATAAAAAGGAATTAATTAACAGCGTTCGCAGTGACCTGAATGAGATTGGAGACTATTATTCTAAGTGAAGTAACTCAGGAATGGAAAACCAAGCATCACATGTTCTCACTGACATGTGGGAACTAAGCTATGAGGACGCAAAGGCATAAGAATGTTACAGTGGACTTTGGGGACCTGGGGAGAAGGGTGGGAGAGGGGCAAGGGATAAAAGACCACAAATAGGGTGCAGTGTATCTGATTGGGTGATGGGTGCACCAGGATCTCACAAATCTCCACTAAATAACTTACTTATGTAACCAAATACCACCTCCAAAATCTATGGAAAAATAAATAAATAAATAAAATAAATAAATGAATATACTTCAGAATATGTTGGCAATGAGTTTTCACCTGTTTCAGATAAGGGCCCAGGTGCTCTAGGGAGTGCAAACAGCAAAACACTGAGTCTTTACCTTAAGATGCTGAGGGGATGGTTAAAACATGCACATCTGGAAAGACCCCATAGGTGCCATGCAGGTCAGGGGTCTGGGCCACAGGTCCTCATGGAGTTTAGAAGAGAGGGTTATTGAGGGCCGATATGGACAGTCCTCAACGTCTTCATGGAACAAATTGTCCAAGAGCCTCACTTTGAGGAGATTTTTGTAGGAACTAGGAGGCGCAGATGAGGAGAGAGAGCACTTAGAAGTGGAGCATGGGGGCCAGGCAGGGTGGGGCAAACCTGTAATCCCAGCACTTTGGGAGGCCAAGGTGGGCAGGTCATGAGATCAGGAGTTCAAGACCAGCCTGGCCAACATAGCGAAACCCCATCTCTACTAAAAATACAAAAAATTAGCCAGGCATGGTGGTGAACACCCGTAATCCCTGCTACTTTGGAGGCTGAGGCAGGAGAATCACTTGAACCTGGGAGGTGGAGGTTGCAGTGAGTAGAGATCATGCCACTACACTCCAGCCTGGGTGACAGTGCAAGACTTCATCTCAAAAAAAAAAGAAGTGTCGCATGGGGTGGCGAAAGGACAAACTTCAGAATGTCCAAGGCCTGTTTATAACTTAGGACAGACTAGAATCCTTACCATTGCTGAACAGACAGTCCAGCAAGATCTAGCCCCAGGCTAACTCTCTCTAGCTCCCTTTGCTCCAACCACAGGCCTGCATTCAAAGAAAACTAAACTTCCACGACTTATAAGATATACTGCCAAGGAGGGTAGGAGAAGGTGTCAGTGTGACTCCCTTGTGGCCTAAGGAGGATGTATCTTGACTCTACACACAGACATACTGATCTCTTGGCAGGAAGCCCCTTGGAGTGGAGGTGGAGCACTCAGGTGGGGCAGCTTGAGGTCATTGGTCACTAAGATCTTTCCTCTGCTCTGACGCCAAGCGAGTCAAGTTTTCTGAGTCATCGGACTGTGTCAACTGTCCTGGGGAAGAATGCAGGCATAGCGGGCCCCCAAACAGATTCATTCCCCACTGTAGTGAGTGCCTGGGTATTTTATCTATCTCTTTTGAGAGTTCTGTCCACTACCCACCAACACAAAAAAGTACACATTTATCTTGTAGGCACACTGTTGAGTTTCCTGTGCTGAGTTCTAGCATGTGAGTGTGTGTTCCCAAGGGCAAGGAGGGAAGTGTTAATTCCACATACCAGTCAATCATACAGGTAAAAGGTGCTCAGCAAACAACAGGATGACAGGAAGTAGACTTTAAAGCAGGCACAGAAGACTTAGAATTTCTCAGGTCCCACCCCTTTGGAGATTAGACATTGGCAATAGGGAACATTTATTGGATACTTGTCAGGGGTCAGGCCCCACCTCGGCTTGATTGATAGGTGAATGAAAATAAACTTTTCCTTAGAGTGAAACTCCTAGAGAGTCTTGAAAAACTAGAGCTTCACTAATTTGAGAGCATGAACCAAACTGATTATTTGCCTTGTCAAGGTTCTTTCCAGGCCAAGTGTGGTGGCTCACATGATAATCCTAGCACTTTGGGAGGCTGAGGCAGACTGATCGCTTGAGTCCAGGAGTTCGACACCAGCCTGTGCAAAATGGTGAAACCCCGATTCTATTTTAAAAATATATATATATTCTTTCCAGAGCAGTGAGGTGTGTATAAAATGCTGACCCCTGGTGGACATTTCCTGAACTACTCTTCTACCTCCACGTGAAGGCGACTCAAGAGGCGAGATATCAAAGCTAATCTTCCCTCTTTTTAAGCTTGCTCAGATTTAAGGCTAAGAACCCAATAGATTAGTTTCATTAGCTCCAGAAACTTTTATGAGAGAACTGGGCTTAATATCAAGCATGTTGAGATTTACTGTTGTGGCTTAGGGATTTCATAGTTATGTGAAGAGAAAGCGCAAAATTATTTGGTTTCCCCAAGATTTGCAAGAATTTTACCCCAGTTTGACACTCCCCTCTTGTAGCCCAATTTGTGTCCCCCTAAAAGTGAAGCTTGAAATGTATTTTGGCCAGGCGCGGTGGCTTATGCCTGTAATCCCTGCACTTTGGGAGTCTGAGGTGGGTGGATCACCTGAGGTCAGGAATTCGAGACCAGCCTGGCCAACATGGCGAAACCCATCTCTACTAAAAATACAAAAAATTAGCTGAGCGTGGTGGTGGGCACCTGTAATCCCAGCTACTTGGGAGGCTGAGGTAGGAGAATTGCTCGAACCTGGGAGGCAGAGGTTGCAGTAAGCCAAGATCACACCATTGCACTCTAGCCTGGGCAACAGAGAGAGACTCTGTCTCAAAAACAAAAAAAAAAAAAGGAAGGAAAGAAAGAGAAGGAAGGAAGGAAGGAAGGGAGGGAGGGAGGGAGGGAGGGAGGAAAGAAAGGGAGAGAGAAAGAAAAAGGAAGGAAGGAAAGAAAAAGAAAGAAAGAAAGAAAGAAAGAAAGAAAGAAAGAAAGAAAGAAAGAAAGAAAGAAAGAAAGAAAGAAAGAGAAAGAAAGAAAGAAAGGTGTTTTAGCCAGCCTGTAATTGAGAAAATAGAAATCTGCTACCTTCAACCCAAATTAACGTATAGTCAAAATGTACGGCTGATGCAGTAACGAGCCTTTCTCTGAAATTAAAGACTGTCTCCGTCCTTTGTATTGACAGACACTGCCAAGGTCAGGCAGGAGAGCTGGGAGGACTTGACCTCAGGGTCCCTGATTCAGTAGCCATGTGGTCCAGAGGGCCTCAGCTAATGTCTTTGTCCCACCCCCAGATCAAATCAATCAGAATCTCTGGATGGAGGAGGTCGAGCATTTTTTTTTAAAAAAAAAAGCTCCTAAAATCAGCCTAATGAGGACACATATCTAGTTCAATTCCATCCTTTTATAAAACTTGAGACCTTAGGGAGGGGAGGTCCCTTGACATACAGCTTCCCAGCAACTTTATAGGAAAACTGACTCAACTATGGAAGACTTGAATTCAGCCTTGAATTTTCAAATAGTTGTCCTTGAATCTGTAGTGTTGTAGTTGGTCAGGCCCAGAAGTGACAGAAGAAGCCATATTCCTCTTAAGAATTGCTTGTCTTCCCTCTCTGTGCTTTTCTCTCCCATCTCAGCCCCTCCACCTCCTGGTCACCTGTGCACCGCCTCCTAATTGAACAAAAGCCTCGCTTAAACATGAACCCAGGACTGGCTTTCCTAATCCACGGCCCCTGCCTTGTGCTGTATAAATGAGTAAAGATGGCCTCTGTGTGCTGGCCCCTTGATTCTTAATTTCTTCACTGCAGGCTGAGACTAGACCTGAAATATCCCACCAAGCCAAACTCAAATGTTTGCACATCCATTTGTTTTAAACATAGCCCAAACAAGCCTATTTTAAGCCATTTAGAACCTTCCTGCTCTGCATACTCCATGAAGCTGTACCCAATATCTGCTGGCCAAGGATAAGCCTCAAGCAGAAGGGCCCCAAGCCACTGCAGCCCACAGGAGCTCTCTGATCCACAGATTCCCTGCCGTGCTGCTGGGTAACTTCTGGCCATGTAAGCCACCTTTCCAATTCTCTTCTTTCCTGGGAGTCCTCTTGCCCTCCTTCCCTTCTGGGTAAGGACCTCATCTCCACACTGTAGCCTCCTTGACGGACTCCTGTTGTGAAGGAACTTCTCCAGTGCAAACCTGTTAAATCATCACCCAGAAAGCCTGTGTGTGCCACCGCCACCTCGTGGTCATATCTTTTTCCTTAACTCCCAAATCTCTGGAAAATCCTTCACTCTGGGCCCTTCCCCTCTTCTAGGCTTCCTTCAAAAAATTCCGAGTCCCTAATCTTCTCAAATTTGCTGGCCAGTCTAATAAATTAATCTCTATTGATATATCAGTGGTTAAGTCATTTGTTTACCAAATATTCACTGAGCACCCAGTATATTGCAAGCACTGGCCTTGGCACTTGAGATGCACTATAGAACAAAGCAGACAAAAACACCTGCACAGGCTGAGCTGACATTCTAGCAGCATCATGATGGTTTAAAGTTTTTCTTCTAAGGAATATTTTACAGAATACTTAAAACGAAAGTTTAAAAATGTGGTTTTACTATTTGTTTGAGATAGGGTGTCGCCCTGTCACCCAGGCTGGGGTGCAGTGGCACGATCTTGGCTCACCACAACTGTCACCTCCCAGGTCTGAGTGATTTGTATGCCTCAGCCTCTTGAGTAGCAACAATTACAGGTGTGTACCACCACGCCCAGCTAATTTTTTTGTATTTTCAGTAGAGACAGGGTTTTGCCATGTTGGTCAGGCTGGTCTTGAACTCCTGGCCTCAAGTACTCTGCCCACCTCAGCCTCCCAGAGCTCTGGGATTACAGGTATGAGCCCCCATGGCCGGCTAGGAAGTGTTAAGAAGGGAGTGTTTGGTGTCATCAATGGGCTAGTGGGATGGAGAGTAAGGACATGGGCTAGGTTTACAGTTAGGAGAACCCCTTTAAGCTAGTGCATATGCCGAAGGTTATGCACTGTGTGACTGATGCATTTTGACACAGTGCTTCTCAAATTTAACGTGCCTGGGAGATCTGGTTAAGATGATGACCCTAAATCAGTAAGTCAAGCCTGAGATCTGAGAATTTGCACTTTAACTCTAGAAGCATGCTGATGCTGCTGATGCATGAACCACACTTGGACAAACAAGGCTCTAAAGCAGATCCCTTTGAGCACTGACTCTTTTAGGACTAATGATAATAATATATGCTACTCACCACAGAAAACTATTGCAAAGATTAAGTAACTTTGCAATAACTCAACATTCTCTATTATTTGCATTTTGTGATGAGAAAACTAAAGCTCCCAGGTGTTGACTAGCTTGTTTATGAGCACACATTGCAAACAGGAAAGTCAGAGTGTGACTGCAGAGTCCCAGAGTTCACCCATGTGACTGTTTTGCTGCCTTGCCTGTTTCTAACCTGTAGCTTGCTGCTTGACCTAGTTTGCATAAAGAGTCTTAGTCTCTGGTTTTACCTTCTGTAACATGAAGGGAGGCTGCATATAGAGCCTCACAAATGTTAGCTGCTATTGTTTTCATTAAGCCTTGATGAATTTTCTGCCTTGAACCTCCTCCTTTTACCAGGATTAAAAATATACCAACCACACACGCCCTTTTATCATTCACACAGCACTTCACATATGTCATTACATTCCATCCCTGTATTTATTGTCCATGTGAGGCAAGTGTGGCTATACTCTTTTTTTTTTTTTTTTTTTTTTTTGAGACGGAGTCTTGCTCTGTCACCCAGGCTGGAGTGCAGTGGCGCCATCTCAGCTCACTGCAACCTCCGCCTCCTGGGTTCAAGTGATTCTCCAGCCTCAGCCTCCCGAGTAGCTGGGACTACAGGTGCAGGCCACCATGCCCAGCTAATTTTTGTATTTTTAGTAGAGACAGGATTTTGCAATATTGGCCAGGCTGGTCTCAAACTCCTAACCTCAGGTGATCTACCTAACTCAGCCTCCCAAAGTACTGAGATTACAGGTGTGAGCCACCATGCCCAGCTGGCTACTCCCATTTTATACACAAGGAAGAGAAAGCTCAGAGATGTTGCATGACCTCATCAGCTGATCTGGAGAAGACCTTAAACATTTTCTCCAATTCGTTTCCTTTTAGCCTGCTTAGCTTAGTTTGCTTTTAGCAATGAAGTCTCCTTTTCAGCCAAAGTCCCATAGGAAGTCCAGGTTGCAAAGCAGAGAAAAGCAGAGGGCTCTGTTGGGAACAGGGCTCAAGGGATGAATCCTGGTCCATCTAGCCTCTGTAGGGCTTCCCATTTCCAGAGCCCTCAGAGAGAAGGGTCCAAGGAGCTCTGTTTGGAAAGTCCGCATCCAAGTCAACACTCCCCTTGGACAAGTGAGGAACAGCCCCCAAAAAATGAGGTGACTTAGCCAAAATCAGACAGTAGGTACATGGTCCCGCTTAGGCCTGCCTCTTGGACTCCAGAGACCAAGCCCAGAATCCAAAATAAATAACGTGGGCAGGAAAAAGGACCACAATTCTCACTTGCCTGACTGTTCACTGAGGTATGTTTGATAAGTGGTCACTCACGGTCTTGCACTCCCACCTATGGGGCCAAATTCAATACTCCACTCACTAATCTCATAATCTTCCAGATGCTCCTTTCCTTACACCCTGATTGAGGGGGGGAGGGCAAGTCTTTTTATTTCCTAGATATTGTGAAATAAATATACATACAAAAAACTGCCTAACTACATCTATGCCAAGAAATAGAATGTTGTCTGGACCCTAAAAGCCTCCAGGTGCTCCTGCCTGCCACTCTGTCTCCAAGGGGCCAAGCTTCACCAGACCTTCAGAGAGAGCATGACCTTACTTCTCTCTGCATCGCCTGTTTCCACATCCCTCCACACGACAGCTCCACATTGCCTGTTTTGAACCTTATAGAAATGGAATCATACTCTATGCATGCTTTTGTGATTCTCATACCCACATTATGTTTGTAAGATTCATCTGTTTTGTGAGGTGCAGCTGGCTGTAATTCATTCATTTTTTTCTGCAAGGAGCATTGTGTTGTGTGCAGATATGTGATGTACAAATTCATTCTTCTGTGATGGGTGCTTGGGTTGTTTCCAGTAGAGGCTATTGTGAACAATGCTGCTCCACATCTTTTTTGCAGGGAGATTTGCTCTCATGTTATCCAGGGAGAGTGAGAGTAAAGGAAGGAAAGAGCTCTCAGAGAAGAGGCAGCCAGGCCCCCGCCTCTGGGGTGAGAAAGACAGGTTGGTCTTTCAATTTCCCCAGCACTCTACACCCCAAGCCTGTCAAGGCCAAGGACATAGTCAACAATATAGGCATTTCCAAGGTTTTATTGTAAAACAGAGCTGAAGTCACAGGGAGTAGGAAAGTTTGCACCTAACGTATACAGCACTCATTCGCATATACAGCACTAATTCGCTGAGTACCTGCCAAGAGCGAGGCTAGGTACTCGGCCCTGAAGGGAACTGAGACACATACGAGTCATGCTCCCTGCTCTGCAGAGCTCCCACCCTAGTGAGGAAGACAGGCAGAGCCACGGCCATCTTTCATACAAGTCTCCGCGTGCCAGAAGCTCTACAATGTCAAGGAGCAATGCATTCTTTCCAGCAGAGGAAGGAACTCCTCGGAGCCGCATTTGCTCAGAGCCTTTGGAGTTGATAGGAGGTAAAGTACTGCGGGCAGCCGTAAAAAATCTGGAGTGGAGACGGAGCTCGGAGCCTGGGCAGCAGTGCCTGGACAGAGGAGTCCAGATTCTGGAAGTGTTTTAAAAGGCAAAAAAATACACATATATATGGGACCAACATGGTACCGTAACTTATAATTTTTACAAGTTTGGACATTACAAAAAGATGAATAAAAGGGAAAAGCTACCATCTACTTTTACCATCATTTCACATATGCAGGAACATTTTAAGCTCTCAGCCTCTCCCAGAAAGAACATCGTCTCCAAATGAAGGGCTCTCCTTCACGTGGACTAAAAAAAATCATGAAATCCTTAATTTTCATTTTCCACAAACCCTTAAAAAACCTTCCTCATGGACTGGCATTTGTTTGTAAAATAGGGTGTTGGAGCCATTTGATGGGGGGTCAGCAAGTGGCCTGATTGATCTGGGGCATGGGTATGTAGAGTGAGGGAGGAGGAGGCTGTGGGGAGAGGAGAGCAGAGGGAGTCCAGGCTGGGCGTGTGGTTGGGGTTTGATCCTGGACGCAGAGGTGACATGAAAGGGCTTTGTGCAGGGGCTGCTGTGCTCTGATTCACACTTTGGAAAGACTATTCTGGAAGCAGCATGGAGGCTGGTCAGTTGAAGAGGCTGGAGGCAGAGTCCTGTGACTGAACTCTGGTGCCTCCTTCTCAGGGTCCACCCTGCAATGGCCGCTCCTCAGTGCCCCCTCAGCCGGGAACCCTGGGGCAGGGGGACTGGCAGTTCCTGCAGTCCTTGCCATGCTAGGATGGGAACAGGCAGGTCTGGGCAGTACTATTCATCCTCCTGGAAGTAGAATTTGGTGACCATGATGCCCTTGTCAGGCGTATTGGTAAGGCTGACGGGCTGGTCGGCATCCATCGCCGTGCAGAGGAACCAGCCCCGGCAGGCAGCAGACTCGAAACTGGTGGTAGGGCCGCTGTCTGAGCGGATGAAGGTGAAACGCTCATCCTGCTTTTTGTTCTTGCTTAGGTCAGTGATGTCAACTGCCTAGAAATCAAAAGATGGGCAGGTGAGACCTAGGAAGTCCTGTGCTGCCTCCCTCTCCACCCACACCATGACATGGCCCTCTGCACAGCCCAGAGTTAGTACTGGGGAAAGGCTGTACCCTAAAAGCCCCCAGGTGCTCCTGCCTGCCACTTTGTGGGACCCTGAGGCCTAGGTTTCTCAGGACAGCAAAGACACAAAGAGGCTGTCCCACTGTCGCACTTTGACTTGGGAAATCTAGCCACTCCGGCCTCGGAGCAGTAAGTCTGGTAAATATACGGCACCGTCAGCAGAAGCCAAGGCCTGGAGAGTTGGTGTTCTGCCAGGGTTTGAGCCTCTGAGGCGATGGGATGGTGGTGCGTAACCTGCAATGTCCTAGCCATCCCCGCTCCTCACAGAACAGGCAGTCACCCTCCACAATAGTGTTCCTGTCTACTGGCGAGGAATGTGACAGTGCCACAGTATGGCCACTCATGTTGAGGTTAAAGTTGCATCCAGCGAGCCCCTGAGACAAAGCCATCTTTTCCCAGGGCTTGATGTTATGTTGTATTTAAACCCATTAACATAACATGAGATCAAGGAGCACAGGGCCCTGGGTGGGGCACCAACTAATCAATGTGATTGGAAGAGAAAGGTCCTGAGGATGGGCTTTGCTAGAAGAGGGCAGGTCCAAGTGGGTTAGGGGCCCTTGAGCAAGGGAGTAGCACAGAGATTCAGGTCCTGTGGTAGACCGTTACAGTGGTGGCTCCCAGTGACCGTGCCACCTGGTGTTCACATGCTTATGTAGTCCCTCTCACAAGAGGCTAGACTTAGCCACATGACTGGCTTTGGCCAATAGGATGATGCAAGCAGAAGTTTAACAAGCGCCTGCACATTGAGGCTTGTCTTTTTGGAATAATCCCTTTTGGAAGTCAGCCGCCATGCTATAAGGAAGCCCAAGTTGACTCTTGAACACTGAGAGATCACATGGAAAGAGATCCTGGAGAAGGAGATACCGTTTTCAATGTCCATTGCAAGCCAAGCTCTCTGCTGAATGCAGCTGCCAAAGTGACCCCAGCATGTTCCACCACACAGAACAGAATCACCCAGCTAATCCTGGTCAACCCATAGAATCATAAGAACAAACTGGTTGTTTTAAGCCATTGTATTTTGGGATGATTTGATATCCAAAACAGGTTTTTACCTCCAGCTGGAGTCTGGTCTCATCACCAGTCTTGACACAGGACAGGCACATCTTCCCTCCATGGATTCCCAAGAACAGAGCATGAGGCTCAATGGGTACCACATCTATCTTTTCTGAGGAAGAACAGAGGGAGGGTCAGGTTAATAGAAGAGGAGGCAGCAACAGTGAAGAGACCCTGGGTGTTTTTCTGTCTCCCCTGTTCCCCCAAAACTAAAATCCCAAGGTTAGAAGGGTAGAGAGCCCTCATCTTCCTGGTCTGCATCTAAACAGAAGATTAAACCAAGCACACTATCCAGTTACTTCTAGAGGCCTGAGTCTCCTAGATTTTGTTCCATGTCATTTCCATCCTTCCCTCACTTTCCCCAGGATACCTGTGCTCCAGGTCAATAGGTGTGCTGCCAAGGGGCAGGGTAAATGGCACAAGGCCATGAGTGGGGCTCCACAAGAGCCTGGGGGTCTCTGAACCTCTTCTTTCCCTAAGAGGCCTCCATGCTCTCATGTAGCATTAAAAATCTCAGCTTTGCCGGGCACGGTTGCTCACGTCTGTAATCCCAGCACTTTGGGAGCCCGAGGCGGGTGGATCACGAGGTCAAGAGATCGAGACCATCCTGGTCAACATGGTGAAACCCCGTCTCTACTAAAAATACAAAAAAATTAGCTGGGCATGGTGGCGCGTGCCTGTAATCCCAGCTACTCAGGAGGCTGAGGCAGGAGAATTGCCTGAACCCAGGAGGCGGAGGTTGCAGTGAGCCGAGATCGTGCCATTGCACTCTAGCCTGGGTAACAAGAGCGAAATTCCATCTCAAAAAAAAAAAAAAAAAAAAAAAACTCAGCCTCCCCATGCTTCAGTGTGTTCATTAGGAGAACTACCAAGACAGGTACCACTTTCAGAGTGAGGCAGGGGAGGCAGAACAAGGGAAGAGGGAAGGTGGGCAGTGGAGGTAATGCCATCCTACAACACCAAACAGGAGTGAAAACATCCTAGAAGGCTGGAGCTAAAAAAATCGCACATCCTGTTGTCCCACTGGCATCATTCCACTAAAGGGAAAACTGAGGAACAGAGTGGGTGAAGCTTCTCAAAGTTCATCCAGCTTGTTTAAAGCATGAACCAGAATATGGCAGAGTATGGTATCCAGGAATAGGAGACATAGTCCAGCCTTATACGTGGTGGATTAATTTGGGATTGGGTTAGTGTTTGAACAACATAGGAACATGGAAGCTTTCATAGGCACCGGAGGAAGGGAAGGGTCAACCTTGCCTTCTGGTATTTGCCCTTCCCAGCTGTGGCCCTAGGACCACTGTGCCTATATGCATTGACCCCTGACCTAGACTCTACCTCTCCACGTCCTCTTCAGGCTGCCCTCATGTATGCCCATTAGTGGCCAGGCCCTCCTAGCTTCAAACTTGAGTACAAAGACCCAGCAAGGATTAGGACGTTGCACCTAGGGTCTGTGGAGGCAGGCCGTACTGCTGCAGACCGAGGGGCAAGGCGACCCGATGACCACACACATTGGCTTTCCTGGCAACCACTCACCTTCTAAATAGACATTCGGTCCTTGCAAGTATCCAGCAACTAGTTGGTTGTTCCTCAGGTAGAAGGTCTTCTGGTTAATATCCCAGATTCTGAAAAGGCACAGGACTCCACTGCAGTGCACAGCCGCCATGTGCCCAGTCTTGAACTTAGCACCTTCCTGTGTCCCCCAGAACTTGCCAAATTTGCATCTAACTCTTCCAGGGGTATGGTATTTTAGTATACCCATGGCATGCACAGATGAGAAGACTAAGGCTGGCATTGGTTAAGAGGCAGACCCAACCCTCTCAGCTGGTGAGCAGTGAGAACGTATTCGACTCCCCTCCTCACTTGCTTCCCATCTTCGATTCCCAGGGCAGGCACTTCCGTTTCAACAAAGCATGCTGTAGAGCAGCAACTTCCAAAAGAACTTTCTGGGATGCAAAATGTTCTATAGCTGCACTGCCCAATAGGGTGGCGACTAGCCACGTGTGGCTATTGAGCTCTTGATATGGATAGTGTGAACAAGGGTCTGGATTTTAAATTTTCTTCTATTTTCACTCATTTAAGTGTAAATTTAAATAGCCACCTGAGACTAGTGGCTACCACAGCACCTAGTTAGAAGTTTCCAGAGACAGAGCACCTTGCAGCTAACTCGCTCTGAGTCTTAGAGCAGGAGAGTCTGTCCCTAGAGCCTTTCCTCCATTAGGTGGTAAACTGCTCGGGGTCCTGCAGGGGCAGCTGCCCTTGGGAACAAGCCGGCTTCCTCTCTAGCTCAGTCGGTGACCTGTTTCTGGGTCCCAATCCTTTCTTCTTGGTAAAGGGCCTCTCTGGTTGAGAGCAGGGCTCAAACCTGTGAGATACAGTAAACAGAGCCCCAGCCAGCATGACCTGGGACCTGCGCCTCATCTCCTCACCTGTGAAGTGTGGCTAACTGCACCCACATCATCAAGTGGCTCTGAGGAGCCCGTGTGCTGGTTGAGAGGTGGCTGCGCAAACCAAAGTGCTTTGCATATGTGAGCATTGGCCTGTTTATGATTATCCTAATTTCTAGATTTAGCCTCAGTCTGGAAGGATTAAACACTGCCTCCTGGGGCCTCCAAGGGGATCTCCTGGAGTTTCTAGCTGATCAGAGCTGGCAGAGGCAACCCGGGGAAGCAGACAGTACCCATGTGTGGAAGGGAGAGGACTGTCACTCATACACCCGTAGAGCCCAACCTGCAGCCTCAGCCCAGACAAACATAAAAATCAAAAGGGGAGAAAAAGTCACCCCAACATGATTTCACTGCTGGAATGTCACATGGCAGAGGACACGCATAGCAGCCCTGTCGTTTCTATCAGCATCACCTCTTTTCAATAGTGATGATCTCACAAAGCCCCAATTCCATTTTCAAATCACAGTGGTTTTTAGGCTCTTTACAATGCGCAGAATACTGTAATGCTATTATCTGTGCATCTAATTTTCACGACAACCCTGTAAGGCACACAGGGAGTCATTGTGAATCTCATGTCACAGATGGAGAAACCAAGGCCCCCAGAGAGTGGGACCTTCCAACATGTCAGTGCAGACAGGCATTGCTCACATCAGTCTGAGCCTTTGGGCTGTGCCCTGCCCCTGATGCCCCTCTCTGCTTCTCTGGCAGCACATTCAGCCAGGCCTAAATCCCAGCCTCACTCCTTGGCATGCATTTATTACTAATTGAGTTGCTGAGTCTCTGGGAAAGTAAGCCAGCCCTCCGGTCTGGGATATTTTGAAATACAAGTCCTGAAGCCCATGCATGCAACAGCCTTTTTCTTGAATAACTGACATCCTCTCCAGCCCAAATTCTGTTCTCAGGCCCTACAGGGCCTGGCAGCCCAAGACAGCTGTGATGTGTTTCCAGTCTCGAGCTGATCCACCCTCACTTCCTCCTCCTCCGGGTAGCCTTACCTGAAGGCTTGCATCTTGCAGGGTCTTTTCCCACAGGGGCGGCTGACTGTTTCTGAATGGAACAGGAAGAGGAGGAGAGAGATTAGGTGACTGCGGAGGCCCCTGCAGATTTCCATTCTGTGACAGCAGCAAGGCAGTGGACTGCCATTGTGGGCCCGGAGTTGCGGTTTATAAAGAAATAGTCACTCACCCAAGCTAGGCGACTGCCACCCTGTCGCACTCTGAGAAGCGGAAATACCCTCCTCAAATTTCCAAAAAGAGAAACCCTGCTGTTGTCACTTTCAACCCCGCTAAGTGTCGCAATGGAGTGTTGTAACTGATTCCCTCCCCTTTTTCCCCTGTGCAATTTCCCCAAAATTGAGATTTCTATTTCCCCTTCATTGAGCTCCTGGGAAGAAGAGCACAGTGAAAACCAGACCCCCTACTGTGCCTGACAGGTACCCAGAGTCTGTTTGTTGACTTTTTAAAAAACAGATTTGCGCAGAAAGGTCCCTTTTTCATAATAAAGTGGTAGGGATCCCCACACATGGGGCAGTCTTTTGCTACTTTGTGTTCTTTGAAGGGTGGACAGCCTTGGACCTTGGACCATAGATTGGCAAACATTAAAGGATGAGATAGTAAATATTTTGGGTTTTGTGGGTCACAATCACTCAGCTCAGCTTCCTGTTTCACAAAAAGACATTGGCAATGCATAAATCAATAAGCCTAGCTGTGTTCCAATACAACTTTATTTGCAAAAGCAGGGGATGGACCAAATTTGGCCTGAGTCTGCTGACCCCTGCTGTAAAGTGAGTCCTTCCCGAGAGGTGCTTTGAAACAAACTCTTTTCCCATTATCTTACATCTTTAAAGTTATGGTCGGGACGATGGCATAACCTCAGCACTTGGACAGGAATGGGTCTAAATTCAACTTCTGCCACTTGCCATGTGCCACCCATGTGACCTCGAACAAGTGATTTCATTAGTTGGGGCTCTCTCTCTTTGCTCTCAGAATGAGGGTGATCGTATCTTCTTCACAGATGGAAGGAAGGAAGGAATAGAGGGAGGGAGAGAGAGAGGAAATAGGTATAGGGAGGAAGAGGAGCACTTCTTGTCCATAGTGGGCTCTGATACACATTAACTTCCTTCCTTACGATTTTTTTTTTTTTTTGAGACGGAGTTCTGCTCTATCACCCAGGCTGGAGTGCAGTGGTGTGATCTTGGCTTACTGCAACCTCCGCCTCCCAGGTTCAAGCAATTCTCCTGCCTCAGCCTCCCGAGTAGCTGGGACTACAGGCACATGCCACCACGCCCGGCTAATCTTTTGTATTTTTACAAGAGACAGGGTTTCACCATATTGGCCAGGCTGGTCTTGAACTCTCCTGACCTCATGATCCATCCTCCTTGGCCTCCCAAAGTTCTGGGATTACAGGCGTGAGCCACCGTGACCAGCTCCTTCCTTACCATATTCTAGACAGTTAGGAAAAAGGTAAGCATGCTCCCATTTTACGTGCAGGAAAAGGTTGAAGAGAGTTTCTGCATGATCTACAGGATCAACAGTGCCAGTGCAGAAACACAGGTTGTAGTGTTTTAGAGCTAGACGGGAACTTGGCAATCATCCCGTCCAAACCTGGCATTGTTTTCAAGAAGACTCAGAAATATTTAGACAAAAAAGTGATCTGTCCAAGGTCACACAGCTTGCTGATGGCAAAGGTATGCAGAGAAATTCAGGCCTTCTAACCTCTAGCCCTCGCACTTGATTATTAACAAATGCTTCAGAAATGTTAAACCCTGATATTCAACACACTCTGGAAGTGGCAAATAAGTAGACAGGTTCATATATATCACCTCCTGCAGCTAGTCCTCACAAAAACAAACGAACGAACCAATGAAATGCTTCCTTGGCCTGAAAGGAAGACACTATTTCTCTAACATGTTTCAGAAAGGATAGGTGAGCTAAGCGCGGTGGCTTATGCTGGTAATCCCAGCACTTTGGGAGGCCACAGTGGGTGGATCATCTGAGGTCAGGAGTTCAAGACCAGCCTGGCCAACATGGTGAAACCCTGTCTCTACTAAAAATATAAAAATTAGCCAGGTATGATAGTGTGCACCTGTACTCCCAGCTACTTGGGAGCTACTTGGGAGACTGAGGCAGGAGACTCACTTGAAACCAGGAGGTGGAGGTTACAGTGAGCCAAGATCATGCCACTGCACTCCAGTCTGGGTGACAGAGTAAGACTCCGTCTCCAAAAAAAGAAAAAAAAGTATGAGTTACTCACTCAAGGTCACAGCTTGGGAGGACGGTACAGGAACACAGACAAAATGTCAAAATATTTACTGCTACAGCAGTTGATTTTGATGAGTCTGACTTTATTTTCAACCAACAAATCAGAATCTCTCTTTCAACCAAGAAATCTTTCAATCAACTAATCAGAATCAGACAGCTTGTGTCCAAAGTGTTAATCCTTCAAAGGAGGAAAGCTATGAATGAATTTCCCAAAAGTTTAAAGAGTTTATCCTTCAGAGGAAATAGAACATTTCTGCAAAAAAGTGTGTCACCTCCCTGGATGATGGGTTTGACAGGCAAAATGGCATGTTTGTATTCCTGTACTGTCCTCACAAGCTGTGTGACCTTGGGTGAGTCACCCATCCTTTTTGAAACACATTCAAGAAATACTGTCTTCCTTTGAGAGCCAAGGAAGCATTTCATTGGTTCGTTCGTTTGTTTTTGTGAGGACTAGCTGAAGCAGGTGATGCATATGAACCTGTCTACTTATTGCCACTTCCAGAGTGTGTTGAATATCAGGGTTTAACATTTCTGAAGCATTTGTTAATAATCGAGTGTACCACTTTATCATCACACCCTCTGAAAGAGAAGACAGCTAGCACCCAGCTCGCGTAGGTTCTCTCCTATTTGTCTTTCTTCAGCCCTCCTGAAGTGGAAAACCATATTTCTGTCAAAAGTGCCCTTACAGATTGCAGAAGAGAAGGGTGAAGAGTTCCATCCTGGCCGCTGCCCTCAGTCGAGGTTTCAAGTAAAAAGTCCCACCCACACCTTGGTTCCTGGGTAAATGTTTCTCTGACCCCAGTCTGAATTCGGAGACAGAGTATTCTCCTGGAGAAAAGCTGCTCTGGGATCCTGGAACCTCCCTGCTCTGTGTCATTTCCCCACTGTGTCCTGAGAAGTGTCCCAGCATGTCCTTTCTCGATATGTAGGCGGTGAGGGTCGGGGTGGTCCCTGGTGCAGGAGTTATGGAGTCTAGGTCTGAATCCTCCTGTGTCATTTCCAAGCTGGGCCACCCCCAACAATGTGCAGAGCGTGTCTTGGTCTCAGTTTCATTATCTGATAGAGCTAATAATAGAAGCCACATCAGCGGCTGCTATAAGGATTGAATGAAATGCTGCACGTGATGAATCATGCCCCGATCTGGCACTCGGGAATACTCACACAGTGGCTTTTGCGTATGCTTCTTTACGCAGGTAAAGTGGGAGAGATCAGGCACAATGCCCCAGTCCGTTGCCCCTGCCCTGCACTCCCAGACTTCCTGCTCTGTATCCTGACTCACCCTCCTTTCCCAGTCCAGTCTCAAGCCTGCTCTGACTCCAAAGGAGGGGGCTGTTAATCACTGTGGCTTAGGGAGAGGAAGAAAGGGAACAGGGGAAGCTCTCTCTTTCTCTCTCCTCACGCTTCTGGCCACAAGTCCACTCTTGGTTCCGTCTTATCTCACCCAAACAGTTGGCGTCCTTATGATTTCTGCCCACAGGAAATTTCTGACTAAGCTTATTCTCAGTTCTGGGTCCTCAGCCCCGCATTGCCCCAATTCTGCTTCCTGGATGAAGCTTTAAGACCACAGCACATAAAGGACTCTGTTTTCCTGATCAGCACCCACAGCTTTCCTGGGAGCTCCTGGTCATCACAATCACATCTAGTGCCTTCTACGTGCTGAGCACTGTGCTACCAGACACTACTGTGTGAGGTAGTGTCTAACAGGAGTGTCTAAGCCCCATGTAAAGGGGTTTTGGTGAAGTAGAGAGATAGAGAAACCAGGCTGCCCATGTCTTAGGAAGGACACTGCTCTGCTATAAGGAGACATATCTTGTGTTGATGCCTATAAAGGTTTAGCACAGCCGTCCACATGGGAAGTGTTCAATAGATGTTGGCTATTTCTCAATGTTGGTTAATTGCATCTTTCAGTTCTAGGATTTCAATTTGGTTCCTTTTTTGTATAGTTTTTAGTTCTCTGCCAAAAATTCCAATCTTGTGTTTTAAATTTTTAAGCATATTTCCATAGCTCTTTTAAAGGCTGCCCCTGATTCAAATCCATGATTTGAATCCCTGCTGGCTCTCCTTCTATTGCCTATTTCTCCCTAATACATGGGCCATCTTGCATGTGCCTGATTCTGTTTTATGGACTGCTAAATACTATATATTAAACACTGTAGAAGTCATTCAAAGCCCTGGGTGATTGTTATCTGTATCCTGAAATGGTTCACTTTTGCTCCCGCTGGACAGGTAGGCCAGGAGCCTTTCAACAGCAGGTAACCTCTACCCTACCAGGACTTGAGATCATTCAGAGGCGGGTTTCGGTACCTGCGAAGGCTGACCCAGATCTCCAAACTGACTGGGGATTATCAGGGACCCTCACTGTATGTAGGATATAAGGTACAAATTTTATCTCCCCCACCAAATTCCATGAATGCTGAAAAGCTCAGCTGCCGTTTCTGAAACCAATAAATGCCCCCTGGAGTAAAGGGTCCCAGTGCTGGGCTCCATCTCACTGGGTTTAGGCAGTTCCTCACAGCTTTGGCCATTCTCTGATGCCTCCAAAGGGATCTTTTGGAAATATGTTTTGTCTAGCTTTTCTAGTTAATCACAGCAGGAGAGTTGGTTGTAAATAACCTAGGTCAGAGGTATCTGACATAATCTACTTTTTGAAAGTCTTATTGGCCAGGCGAGATGGCTCACACCTTTAATCCTAGCACTTGGGGAGGCTGAGGTAGGCGGATCACCTGAGGTAAGGAGTTCGAGACCAGCCTGGCCAAAGTGATGAAACCTCATCTCTACTAAAAATACAAAAATTAGTCAGGCATGGTGGCGCGCCCCTATAATCTCAGCTACTCGGGAGGCTGAGGCAGGAGGATCACTTGAACCCAGGTGACAGACGTTGCAGTGAGCTGAGAGTGTACCATTGCACTCCAGCTTGGATGAAAGAGCGAAACTCTGTCTCAAAAAAAAAGTCTTATTATTCAGGATGGCTGGAGTTTGAGTGCCATTTAGAGGTAGGGGTAGGAAAAATTATTTGAAAAGTTGGGTGAGATCCAGAGAAGGAATGGCCTTTAATGCCACCCCAGTGAGCTGGAAACTTATTTTTTAAAAGATTGAAGAAGAGGGTAATGTTGTCAGCCGTGTTTTATTAAGATCGTGTTGGAGACAGTGGAAAGATGGAGTAAACTTGGATGGGGTCATTGAGCCTGAAGGCGGGGCAGTGGTGTGCTGGTAAATGTTTAACAATTGGATCTACAAACAAAGTTTCCATTTGCCAATTTCCATGACTTAATACCCTCACCATCGATAATTTCAAGCTATTGACATGATATCACCGAACGGGGAGTTGGGGAGACATATACACAACTGGATCCTCCTGGCTGCAGCACCCTATATAGGCAGGGAGATTCAGTCCTTCTAAGGGGAAATTGCCTCCACATTTCTCAGCTCCAACCTCCCTCCTTCTCAGCCTAAATGGTTCCCCCCACAAGTTCCATCCCCCTTGCAGAAAACAATCCTTACTGACAAATCCAGTTTGTCGGGAAGCTTTAACAAATCTCAATACAAACATTTTCATCTGGGCCTTCTGGAGCTGCATTTGTGTCACCCAAGCTCTATTTGTAAAATGTTGGCATCCAGCTTTGGGTGGACAGATGTGCACCCTGCCTTGTAAGAGCTTCATCTCATATTTAATGGCTTCAGCCAACATTTGAATCCTGAGTGTCACAGCACACACCATACAATATGGGCAATATTGCTGTCCAAACTTTGTAAACTTTTGCTAAGATAAGCTACAAAGACTCCAGTTGCTCTTTCCGAGTCATGGGTAAATATTTTCATACAAAGAAGAGAAAGAAGCTCAAGAAATACAAACCCCCAGGGTATAATCTGATGTCTTCTTTTTGTCAGTCCCCACTGACCCAGCCCTGTCAAGTAGCTGAGTTAATTTTAACCAAATCCGGCAACTTATTAGAAGCTCCCTATGGCAGCAGGTCTAGTTTGGAGATATCTGTCCCCCTGAGCACCTCTACCCACCAAGCTGCAGTCCCCAGGCTTGCTGCTATCAGTGACCACCTCTGCTCTCCTGGTTGATGAAGGGCATCAGGATATGCTGTATAATCCAACTGTTATCCACACGAAGCTACTCTTCTCTCAGATCTAGGTGGTTAACTTACTGTGAATCCTTTCTGAGGTTCAGAGCCTTCCAAGACGATTTTTGCCCCAGCAGTTTATGGGTTAGCTATGGATCTGCACTGAAACTCATTACTTATGCAGTTATCTTGTGTTTTCAGAGTTACATGTTTTCTCTTGCCTTCTTGGTCTCGATGATTAATTTTATAATCCCCCTGCAGGTGGGAGGAAAGGGAGAAGAACAGATGCCTTGGGGAAGGGGACAACTGCGCTGCTCACCTGTTGTGTTGTAGGCTGTGTGTTACACTTTCACACAGATCCCCTTGTGTCCACATAACAGCTGTGCAAAGTGGACAGACATATTGACACCCACTTTCAAAATAGGTATAAATTCATAGTCACTTTATAGAAGAACTCAAGTTTCAGGCTACTCTGTCTATGGAGTGGTCACTCTCTTTTTTTTTTTTTTTTTTTTTTTGAGACAGAGTCTCACTCCGTCACCAGGTGCCAGGCTGGAGTGCAATGGTGTGAACTCAGCTCACTGCAACCTCTGCCTCCCAGGTTCAAGCAATTCTCCTGCCTCAGCCTCCAGAGTAGCTGGGACTACAGGTGTGCACCACCACGCCCAGCTAATTTTTTTGTATTTTCAGTAGAGACGGGGTTTCACCATGTTGGCCAGGATGGTCTTGATCTCTTGACCTCATGATCCACCCACCGCAACCTCCCAAAGTGCTGGGATTACAGGCATGAGCCACTGCACCTGGCCTGGTCACTCTCTTATTCCTTTATTTTCTCAATAAACTTACTTTCACTTTGCAAAAAAAAAAAAGAAGAAGAAGAAGAAGAACTCAAGGCTCAGAAAGATTAACTCACTTGCCCCAGATCCTGGCCAGGCCCAGTTTTGTTATTTCTTGCCACACTGCAATCCTGCTAAAGAGGCCACTGACTTTTTTTCTGTATGCTTCACTGCATGGTTAACAGAAGCAAGAATTATATTTGTTCCTGTGGTGTTTCTTTTAGGCTGAACTCACATCTCATAGAGTAACTATTTAGTTCATAATTGCTTGAAAATTGGGGAAGGATTTTTGGTAATAAGGAAAGAAATGATTTTAAACCCTCACATAGGTTACAGGGCAAGCTCTTTACCTGGTTATCGACTACAGTGACCAATTACCTTGATTTGTCCAGGATTTTCTTGACTTTATTACTGAAAGTTCTACACCTTGGCAAACCCCTCAGTCTCTGAAAAACTGAGATAATTGGAATATTCTAAACTATGAACCCTTAAAGGGCACTGGCACCTCTGGTGGCTGCTGCTTTAAATTGCAGGCACAGTTAATTATAATTGCACCCTGCCCGTGTAGTCTGTTTTCATTTATTTATTTATTTATTTATTTATTGAGATGGAGTTTCACTCTTGCTGCCCAAGCTAGAGTGCAGTGGCACAAACTCATCTCACCACAACCTCCACCTCCAGTTCAAGCAATTCTCCTGCCTCAGCCTCCTGAGTAGCTGAGATCACAGGTGTGCACCACCACACCCAGCTAATTTTGCATTTTTAGTAGAGATGGGGTTTCTCAATGTTGATCAGGCTGGTCTCGAACTCCCAACCTCATGTGATCTGCCCGCCTTGACCTCCCAAAGTGATAGAATTACATGCGTGAGCCACCGCACCCAGCCTGTAGTCTGTTTTTATTGGCAGAGATGTGATCCATTTTATTAGACAACAGATACATACATACATACATACATACATACATAGAGCAATCACACAGGGGTATTCAAAAACCTTAGTGAGCCTGCCACTCAGGAAAATAGACCATAGCAGATATAATAGTAATCAATCATTTTCATTCTGATCAAGTTAATTTTTAATTAAACCATTCATCTTTAATTTCCTTCAACTACATGATCAAGATATTGTTCATATCTAGTAGCCTAAAATTGCTTTCAAACTTGGATCCTAAAAAGGATTTACCCTTTTAATCAGCACTGTCTTCACCTTCCCCTTCTCCTCCACCTCCTTCTTCATACGAGTCAGCTGTAAGCTAAGTGGTGGGACCCCATTGTGTAGAGAGAAAGCAGAGGTCAAGAGAAATGAATGGCTAGTTCAAGGTAACACAAAGTGTATGCTCATGGTTCCATCTCTATCCTTTACCCTCTGTTCTCACCCTTCCAGGTTCTAGTCAGTGTATACATCCCCCTAACTTTTCTCTTCTTGGTACCCTGTTCTGTGCTTGGCAAACATTCATACCTCCCATACTCCTAGCCTTAGATGGAGAACATGGCTCCTCTGTCCAGGGAACATGGTGTCTTCACTAAGCTCACTTGTACTTGTTTCCCAAATTCAATCTAATTCAAGTTCACACACACTTATTTAGCACCTATTGTATGTCAGTTCAAAATGTTTTGGGATGAATCTTTTTTTTTTAGAGAACAGGGTCTTGCTATATTGCACAGGCAGGTCTCAAACTCCTGGGCTCAAGCTATCCTCCCACTTCTGCCTCCCTAAGAGCTGGGATTACAGGCTTGAGCCACAGCACCCGGCCGGAATGAACGATATTTAAGCATAGGGATTTATTTCTTCACAATATATCACTATCTGGTTCTAAGAGTGGTTCCAGCATCCCACTTTATACATTTGAAAAACATGTAAGACCATGGGCTAACATTGTAGCACAACCCACCATGGACCATTGTACCCACTGGGGGACAGGGGAGGATCTGCTGCCCCCGGAATAACTGCTTGTGGTTGACAAAGCAGTTCCTCACTCCATGATTTCATTCAGTCTCTGTGCCTCCATATCATAGTGTAGTGGTTTGAAGACAGACTGTCTGCAGTCAACCCACCTCCTCTTCTTATACTAGCTGTCCGGCCTTGGGGAAATTACCTAATCTCTCTATATCCATTTCCTCTTCTGAAAATGTGAGCAATAATAGTCCTTCCTCACAGGGTTATTGAGAGTGTTCCATGGGATAAACCATGTAAAGAGTTCAGCGTGACGCCTAGCTTGTAGTAAGCACAATGGAATGTCTGTGAAGACACATTAAGAGCTAACATTTCCATTGTGCTTACTACAAGCTAAGAGTTTTCCAGCTTCCTTTAGACCTCCTCTTAACACCCAGAAAGGAGAATAAGGAGAGTAAGATCCAGAAGGAAAATGGTCGGCTCATTAGGGAAATTTTTTTTTTTTTTTTTGAGACAGAGTCTCACTTTGTTGCCCAGACTGGAGTGTAGTGGCATGATCTTGGTTCACTGCAACCTCCACCTCCCAGATTCCAGCAAATCTCCTGTCTCAGTCACCCAAGTAGCTGGGATTACAGGTGTACACCACCACGTGTAGCCAATTTTTATATTTTTAATAGAGACAAGGTTTCACCATGTTGGCCAGGCTGGTCTTGAACTCCTGACCTCAAGTGATCCACTCACCTCAGCCTCCCAAAGTGTTGGGATTACAGGCGTGAGCCACCATGGCTGGCCTCAGGGGCCAATTTTAAATTAGAAACTTAAAATTAGAGTCTACAGACCAATGATCCTGAGAATTTATTTCTTTGCCCCACACAAATCCTAACCAGAGGTTGCAAACTGGAAGCTTATAAATTAAATATTTTATCTGCTTGTTTTATTGTTTTATTTAGTCAGAATACTATACATAATGAAATCAGAATATCTGACTCTTCTGGAAAAGTGAGAAGTTCTGGCCACCTGGGCCTGCATTCTCTGGTGACAACCATCTGGTGGAACTGACGAGTGCCAAGCCCTTAATTCTCCACATTCCCCACCCTTCCCTATCAATCAACCCTCAGACGTTGTGGCTCACTGCCATATTCTATTAGTATTTCTCATTGAGCTCATGCTGTTCTTTCTCTAATTCAACAGAGCTGTTTCACCAATGTCCCTATTCTATCAACAGTGGAAAATGACTCACAGACTCCGAGGACTCCATGACTTTTGTCACAGCAGTTAGACCTCTCTGTTCACTTCTGTTTACCTGCTGGCCCAGCAGGCACTAGGATTGCAGCCCCTGTCTCAGGCATGATTCCCATGGATGCCTCCCTGTGCCCTGGTGCCCCAGACAGGCCTGGAGCTCCATACACCTAACATTTTCCTGGACGTTTGCTCATCAGAGCCTGAAAGCATTTGGTAGACACCAGTGGTAGACATTTTCCTCTCTCATTTCTCAGTTGGAAACATAAGAGTGGAAGGAGCTTACCTAAAGCCATGGGGAGGGCCTGATAGGACACGAGGTCTTCCGAGGTCTTCCAGACTCTGGCTCTAGACAGAGCTGCTGCTCATAAAGTAGCATCCAGGCAGCACCTGGGCCACAGCCCCTCCCAGGGTGGAGCTGCTCCTCCTTCCAGAGCACCTCAGGAGGAACCCAGCCTCCCCTCCCACACCCTCACAAAGGGCTGGCCAGCCCGAGGAGATGGGCTGGCTGATGGCTGACCTGATGCCAAGCAGGCCCAGTTTCCAGAAGGGTGACTCAGGCTAGCAGAAACCAAACTGGTTCTTATCTGCGCAAGATGAGAGGTCACATGTAGAGAACTGAGCTGGGTCTTCGTGCTTACCCCAACCCTGACTACTGCCAGCTCATGCTTGTGTACACACATTCATTCAAAATGTATGTATTGGCTTAATCCTGTGTGCTAAGCACTCTTTCAGGCATTGGGAACAAGCCAGACAAGGTCCCCAGTGCTCTAACAGAGGAAAACAGACAAGAAACAAGTTACCAAATAAAATAACCTCAAGGGTGTATGTGCTATACGGATAATCAAAACAATATATGCTTTTGAGGGACCTAGAAGTGGGTGGCTATTTTAGGGAAAGTGGCCAGGGAAGCCCTCTCTGAGAGGGTGACATTGGAATGTCAAGGCAGGGGAAGTTTATTCCAGGTGGAGGGAACAGCAAGGGCAAACGTCCTTGGGTGGAGACCCTTGTGGTTTGTTTAAGCACCATGTGGAAGCCATAGCTTAGGGAATAACAGGGTCCATTCCTGCTTCCAGTTACCCACATGCCCTATACCTGGCCTCTGCCGTGACATTGTCCACAAGGCCAGATACTCTCTCCCTGCTTTCTCTAGAAGCACCTGATGTTCTGAACACTCCTCCTCCTTTTTGCCATTGAGAACTACCCTGCTGTAGCTTCATGTCTCTGTATTCTTCAATCAAGGAGCAGACAACTCACAAATGCTTAAAGCCATCCAGGTTGACGGGGAGCAGTGGCAAGAGACCTCTGGGCAGGTTGAAGACCTGGATCTAGTCCCAGGTCTGCAGCCAACCAGTTATGTGCGTCTGAGCACACCACTTCTGCCCTCCAGGCCTCATTTTGACAGCTGCAAAATGGACCTGACACTCCCTGTCCTGTCTTAAACTTGGGGCTCACCAGAAGGGTGAAAAATACGCGGACTATAAAATGCTCTATAAATCACATGCATTTACACAGGGCCTTGCTGCAGGTAATGCCTTCATACACAGAAGAAAGACAGAGGAAGGAGCAGGCCAGTCTACTGGCCGCCACCAATCCCGCCACCTTCACACTGCCCCTCCTGACAGGGAAGAAGACTCTCACTTGGAGAAGTGCTCATAACTCATGAACTTCTCAGCAGGGATCTGGTGAGGTCCTTCAATTTCCTTTAACCCTGCAGAGACCTGGACTTATTCCCAGGGTCTCTTCATTCAACTCACAGGGCCTGAATGGGACTGGGAGGTCCAGGGAGCTGGTGACAGGAAAGCCCCCCCACCCACCCCGCCTGGGTGCTCCTGACCACAGGGACTTCCCATGGGGCCTTCACTTCCTGCTCTCTTCCGCCTTGGCTCACCAAGATGTAATGCCAAGGTCGCTAAGGCTTGGCTGGAAATTTTCGAAGCAACTTTTGTAGAGAAATGCCTGCTAGCTAAAGAATCAGAAACTAGATTTGTAAACCTGGAAACTTTGTCAACATCAACTTTGTAAACCTAGAAAGTTGGGCATTGGGGCAGACTGGGAACCTGCCAGGATAGTCTGTTGTGTCATCATGGTGTTATACTTTTCTGTTACGACAACAGGAGGAGGACACAGTAAGGTGGGCTCTGGTGGCCAGAGGTTCAAATCCCAGCCTCATGAACTATAGCTGTGGGATCCTGGGTCACATCTATAAAATGAGGGTAAGACTCTTGCCCACTTCACAAGGTGGTTGTTCACAACAACTGTAAAGTGCTTGGTATGTGGTGAGAATTATTTAAGTATTAGCCATTGCTATCAGAGGAAATAGGTTGGATTTCTTCCCTGGGGAGCTAGGGGCCTGGCTACTGCAGGGTGAGTCACAATAGAAAAAACTAGGCTTCCAGTCAGGGCCAGGGATTACAAGCTGATCAGCACGTAAGACTGGGGGCTCCCTTGTGGTCCCAACACTGGGCACATCCAGGGTAAAGGGACAGTTTAAGGGCTTCTATAGCCCCCCAGTGCCTAGCCCACTCCAGAATGCTTCTTTGCAGGCCTGCCTACCTCTCCTCTAAGGCTATGAAGCTCTGAGGGATCAGGGCCTTAGCCTAGGGTACTCAGTGCATCTGAGAAGCCTGGAGCCCAACATCCCAGATATGGAGAACACTGGGAGAGCTGGCATTTGGGAACCTTAGAATTCTGAGTGACTGGGGACCCTTGATCATGGTGAGGGGGCTTCTGAAGAACCCTGAGGACCCACATCCCCAGTGATGGTGACTGGCCACTTGCTCTAGCACTAGCCAGCCAGCCTGAGGCATAGGGAAGGAAGAGGGTAGGGGGAGGGTAGAAAAAAGGGAGGCTTCAGGAATGGAGGAGCAAGATACTGAGGTTTAATGTTATTAGAACCCCTCTCTTGGATTAAGACAGTCCAAGGAGAAGCCCTCCGGCAGGAGAAACCCCAAGGCTCCCAAAGGAAGTCCTACTATGGGAATATAAATCTAGACCACAAACCAGGCTCAGCAGCAGGGGGGCCCTGGGTGCTGTGGGAAGACTGAGAGTTTGGGTGAATCCCTTCATTGCAGCCAGGGGAGAGGTGCATCCTGCATCCTGCATCCTGCTAGCTTATACACATGAAGTCAGAGCAACGGATTTGAGGTGTGAAAAGACATGGAATAAGCTTTACAATTCTGATGACTGTAAACACTTGAGTTGTTTGCCAGGGTTGTAAATAAATCCTTAGGTTTCTGTAGAGTTCATAAGAATCTGCTCAGTCTGGCTCTAGGGTCAGCTTGTGAAACAACCCCCCTTGTTCTCTGAACTCCAGCCACACCATCCTTTTGGTTCCTAAAATTCACTTCTTTCTCTCACCTCAGGACCCTGACACAGGCTCATCCTCTGCATGGAACACCCTCCCTCCCCTGCTCCATTGACTAGTTACCTATCCTCACCCTTAAGACCTCAGCTTAGACTCTGCATTTATGTGATCCTTTGTGTAATATCTGTCTCCCAGGGCAGATCACAGCAAGCACCATGTCTATTTTGTCTACTATTATATCTCCAGCACATAGCCCAGGATTTGGCCCATAGAGAAATAAATAGGAAACTACCACTCATATTCTCATTCTCTCTGTCTCTCTCTCTCTCTCTGACACTCTCTCTCTCTCTTACACACACACACACAGACTCATATGTCACCATAGATAAATGAGACTCCTGATCATAACTTTGTAAGAGTCACACATTGAATCTTGCAAGTTCACATCAATTGTGGTCAAGATACGTAGACTCTTCTTAACCTGTAATCCACTCTTCTGGGAATTACCTTCATCACCACCACCACAACTCACAGAGCCAGTTGAGTATACATGTACCTGACCTTGTCCCCAGGCCATGACTCACTGGACTTACGGTGGACAGCTGCTTCAAACTAATCCAGTACAAGGAATAAGAAACTGGAACTGGAGCTCACAGGGGCCAGGCAGCGGGTAACTGCTCTCCAACTGAGGACTCCTAAATGCATAAGCCTCAGGGTGGTCGCCTTCCGCAGGTACACAGAGAAGCAGAGAAGACCATTCGGCAGAGAGAGAAGAGCAAAGCAAACAGATAGAGACAGGAATGATAACATAGTGTCCTTGGGTAGAGAGACAATTACTACTGCCTTAACTTCTCATAACTTTCCTGTTCCCAGTTACTGCCTCTCAGAAGGTCTGGCTGCACTTCCTGTCATGAATCACGAACTCCCCATTACAGCCAAAGCCAGCTCAAGCACGTCTGCCTCCTGCAACCAAAGCCTTACTTAAATAATTCCGCAAGAGCCAACAAGCAACCCATAAGGGAACTGAGGAGTCAATAAAAATGAAAACAGACGGAATGAATCCAGTAAGGAACACATTGAAAAATGCTTGGCTATATCAGCATAGTGCATCCACAGCCACAAAGCTCACGGTCGTGAGTCCATTGGTTCAGTAATGCATGTGCAAGGTTTTGTCTGCCCAGCACCTGGCCTCATGTTGCTGAGCAGCACCTTCTTTTCTCACTCCAACCATTTTTAAACCACTTTATTGAGGTACAATTGACATATAAAAAGCTGAATGTGTTTAATGTTTACATCGCAATTACTTTGGGGATAAGTATACTCCCACGAAACCATCACCACCATCAAGGCCATAAACATATCCATCACCTTCCAGAATGTCCTCCTGCCCCTTCATTATTACCATTGTTATTATTGGTAAGAGCACGTAACATAAGATACACCTTCTTAGCAATTTTAAGTATACAATACAGTATTGTTACTTATAGGTACTATGTGAAATATTAGTAGTAAACCTCCAGAACTTATTTATCTTGTATAACTGAAACTTTGCACCCTTTAACTATCACCTCTTCATTTCCGCTTTTCTCTTGCCCCTGACAATCAGTATTCTACTCTCTTCTTTAAGTTTGACTGTTTTAGATTCCACATACAAGTGAGCTCCTGCAGAAAACATCTTTTTGTGTCTGTCTTATTTCATTCAGTGTAATTGCCTCCAGGTCCATCCATGTTGTCACAAACGTCAGGATTTCTTTCCTTTTTAAGGCTGCATAATATTCCAGTGTATGTATATACCACAACTTCTTTCTCCTTTCATCCACCAGTTGACATTTAGGTTCTTTCCATGTCTTGGCTATGTGAACAAAGTTGCAAACTCCAACCATCTTACCCCACCCTCAGCTACCGTACATCATGTACATGACCCAATTCAGACCAGTACGAATCTTCCTGATATTATTCAAGCTGAAACTGAAGGAAGAGATGCAGTTCCTCTTCCTCTTATGCTGCAAAACACAAGGTGCTAGGGCCATCAGCTAGATCAAGGTGGGGTTTTGTCGCTTGCAACAACAACCAACAACCATAACAAACGAGTCCTTCCTAATGTGTGTTTGCCTCTTGAATATTTACTCCCAACCACTGTGTGCCAGGTGCAATATTAGATTGTGAGGATCCCAAGGTCAACAAGGTAGGTGCGTATTTGTCTTCATAGAATTCATAGTCTTCACACTTCCAGAAAGCCACATCACAGCATAATATATGCAACGATGAAGGAGGTACGGGGTTTTGTGGGAGCACAGAGGAGGAACACTCCACTTAAGCTTGGGTCTGGGGTCAGAGGAGGAAGAAGGAGGAAGAGGCAGGATGAGAAGCCCCAAAATAAGAGAAAGTATGGATGGGGAATTCAGGCAATTATAAGTGAGTCACAGAGCTAAACTGTAACATTCAAGGGGAAAAGCAAGGGGAGCAGCTTACAGGGCGAGGGGACCTCCGGCCTCCACACTCACATCCCTTCACCGTATCAAGGGCCTCAGACTTGGGGCAAAGTTGGGGGCTCCAGAACTCCTAGCAGGGGAAGCTTGGCATGGCAATCTGGTTGGAAGTGGGGGACAAGCTACCAACTCTTTAATTTGCATTTTCCTCCTTATATTTTATGCTGGTTTGGAGGAAGGGGGGTTGGAGAGCTGATGATAATTATACGGTCCTACATCCAGAAAAACAACTCTAGCCAAAGAATATCTCTGTTGATTGTTGTATGTAACACTGTGGCTAGGCCCTCGGAAGCTCTGCCTCAAATGTTGGTCACTAAAACTAGCTTCCTTTTCTGAGGCCAGGGGCTTTCACAGGGAAGGTAGAAGCATTCAAACCATGGGATTTTCCTGGAGAGACTGGCCTACAAACCTCTGTGCTCAGTAACGGGAATGAGCTATCAACCTGCGGTCTCTTACAAAGGATTGCAACATTGGCAAAAGGAGGCTGTGCCTAGTCACACAACAACCCAAAGTCTGGAGCTGCCTCATACCTAAAGCTGTCTCATATGGCTGAGTTTCAGAGCTGGGGGATAAGACCATGAACTTATACTTCAGGAGGGCCTGTTTGTCTTATTCTGTTGTAAAAACAGGATGCACATCTAACCCAGACTTATTTGCCTCTGCAAATAAGGGGTCTGACTGATACAGGATGGTTTTTGTGTATGCATATGAAACCTAGCATGCGACAGAGGTTAGCATGTGAGGCATTTAATGGCTGGGTCCTCACCTGTGTGAGTGTAAAGGAAGGACTGAATGGAAAGAAGCATTGAGCTGCAATGAAGTCATAATGCAGGCCTCAGTCCATTCAGACCTCAGGAGGTGAGGTGGCCCTGGCAAGGGAGCCAGGCCTTTATATACCCACGTTGAGCAGTCATTAGATGCAGGCTTCACCTGGGGAAACAATGTGACCTCTTGAGCTATGGGCCATTCTCATGGGTAGGGGTGGGGATGGGAATCTAGGCAGTGCACTACAGCACCCACTACAGTAACAATGACAGCTGTCATGCCATCATGTGATCTATCTCACTGCATTTTTACAACAGTATTCAGAATATGTTATTATTATCTTCATTTTACAGATGAACAAACTGAGGCACAGAGCTGTGTGACTCTGAGCCATTTGGCCACCGTAGTGCTTTCTCCATGAATAAACACTAGTTACATAGTCAGGAAACGCCAGTTCAGCAAATCTTAACTTCTCATATACCCATCACTGTCCCCTAAACAAATCTTTCAACCTTTTTGAGATTCAGTTTTCCCAGCTTTAAAATGAGGATTATAATGCTTGACCTACCTTTTACTTCTCTAACAGAATTGCTGCCAAGATCAATTCAAAACAAGCCCTTATATATGAGTGTGTGCTTGGTGAACTGCTAATTCCTAGACAAACGTAAGAAAGAATGCTTATTACACATAAAGAGGCAGTATGTGGTCAAACAGAGGGCAGTGTAGGACCTCTCCAAAACCTCTATGGATAATCAGGATGCTAAGCCTTTTGGTTACTCTAAGTAGCAGAGACCAAACGTAAACATTTCCATTTGATGAATGGAGACAGAAGTAAGTATCAGGGAAGTTGGTAGGCATAACTCAGTCCAGAAATTAGTTCTTGGGATCCATGTACAAACACATGGACTTAGTATGGCTCTGATGACACCATGAAAACCAGAGGCAGCCCACCCAAGAGGATATGGACTCCCACAGTGGGATAGGAAGGAGGTAATATTTGTTAAACACCCACATGTGCCAGGCATCATGCCAGGTGCTTTATATAGGTTGTGTTTTTATCCCTTTAAGAATCACAGGCACTTTCCCATTGGCAAAGGTTCAAAGAGAAGGAGTAGTAGTAACTTGCTAAGGAGCAGCATCTGGCTTTCTTCAGCACACCTGATTATCTCCTTGCCAGGTGAGGGCCCTGCTCCAATGAGTCAGGAGTCATAATTGAGGGAGCACTGGGAGCTATAGGGGCTGGCCAGCATTGGAACCTGCTTCTACCCAATAGTTCAAACTGTGTGAGAGGTGAATGTCTTTGTCTCTTGCAGCAAAACCTACCTCTTTAATTTTGGGATGGTCCAAGAACCTGATGTGGTTGATCAGAGAAAGTTGCAATCTTGGAAAGCCCACAGCACAGAAAAAAAGCTTCTGTGAGAAAAAAGGGGCACCGAGAAGGAACATTCTCATAAACCCCAGAATGACAGTGGTTTCCTCAAAGGCTACAGAGCAAGACCTGGGATTTGTGTGTTGGCACTACTGCCAGACCAAAACAGGACTGTGTGTGCATGTGTACGTGTGCATGTGTGTGACTGTTGCACATGTGTGTGAGTGTGATTGACGTGGAGTCAGATATACGATGGGGCCTCTTGTTTCATCTGCAACCAGAGAAGCCTCCATCTATATCCATCCAAACACATTTTGAAGGTGACTGTGATCCTTTGGTAAAGGCACACCACTTCTCATCCTGATTGATAATGTGAAATAGGTCTCCAGGTGAGGTGTGAGGATCAATGAGCAGGAAGCAGAGTCCAGAAGAAACCAAGGCATGGCCCAAACCTTTTTCTCTATGGGGAAATTTCCCCATCTGTAAAATGGGGATGAAGACAGCACCTTGGTAATATGGGCAGAGTTTGTAGTAGGACAATGTAAATATGGTAAGTGCATGTCAGCTGATAGCCATGGCTCTTCCAAAATTTTATTTATGCTGAGGTTTTCTTTGTTTGTTTGTTCGTTTTGTTTTGTTTTTTTTAGTCATACAAGTTTAGAAGTGTCATACATTTGTTGAGAATTAAATGCTTCACCACTATGTTGGAACTTTCCCCCTTCCTGTGTTTTCTCAGTGAAATTCTGCTCTGACACAAAAGGGTGACCCCAGCTCTCTTCTAGTTAGTGTGTCTGTGTTCTTCCATACCTTTACTTTCAACTTGTCTGTGTTTAATATTTTGGAAATATGTCTTGGAAATAGCATTGTCAGATTTTAAAATCTAATCTGATTATACGTCTTTCAACTAGTAAGTTTAGTTCATTTTCACTTGTTATAATCTTTAGTGTATTCAGACTCGTTTTGCTATCTTAATTTTTAATTTTATTTTAGCCCCTTTTCAATGCTTCCTTTTTCTTCTTCTTCTTTTTTTCCTCTCACATTATTCTTTGTTTTGGGTGGGGATGTTTGTGGTTGCTATTGTTCTCTTATTCCATCCCCCTTCCCATACTGATTTAGAAGTTACATACTCTGCTTCTCTTCTGTTAGTGGTTACTATTAAACTTTTTTTCATGACTATTTGACTCTTCAGGGTCTCAAATTAATAAATATCTAACACCCCTACCCAGAAACATATGATTTATGAGTATTTTTAACTTTCATCATCTCCCTCTCAACTTATATGCTTAACATTTTAATTTGTCTTGACATTTCAGTTCTGCCTCTTTTCTAACCTCACATTTAGACTTATTTTTCAGATGAGATTTGTTTAGATTATTCTACGTGTTTACTGATTTCTTCCTCACCAATTTTACTGATATGCAAGGTCCACTGTGGTAAGTAGAATAAATGCCCCTACCCCACCACCCATGATACCCACATCCTATTATTCCCTTGGGCCTGTGACTATGTTAGGTTACATGGTGAAAAAGAAATTAAGGTTACAGATGGAATTGAGGTTGCTAATCATCTGACCTTAAAATAAGGAGATTACCTTGGATTATTTAGGTGGACCCAATTTAATCACAAGGATACTTAAAAGTACAGGAAAGAGGCAGAAGAGGTCAGAGTGATAACATGAGAAAAGGACTCAACTGCCACTGTTAGCTTTGAAGATGTAAGAAGAAGCCCACCAGCTAAGGAATGCAAATGCCTCTAGAAGTTAGAAAAACGTGATCTCCAGAGCCTACAGTGGACCTGTCAATACCTTGATTTTAGCCCAGTAAGACTTTTTTTTTTTTAAGACAGGTTTTCACCATGTTGGTCAGGCTAGTCTTGAACTCCCAACCTCAGGTGATCCACCTACCTTGGCCTCCAAAGTGCTTGGATTACAGGCGTAAGCCACCACGCCTGGCCTAGCCCAGTAAGAATTCTAACTAGAAATCAGGAGATCAAATTTCTGACCTACAGAACTGGAAGATAATTTTGTGTTGTTTAAATGTTTAAAGCTACTGGTTTGTTGTAATTTGTTATAGCAACTAATAGCAAGCTAATATACCTCCCTTTAGGGATCATTTTTCTTCCTTTTGAAACATGCTTAGATATTCTTATTGGTTATAACAAAACTAAAGAATAAATGCTTGAGGTGATTACCCCCCTCCAATTTATTTTTTTAAAAAGAAACATCCTTACATATTCATTTAGGAAGTAATCTCATTCATTGTTTATCTGAAATTGCCTTTATAGTGTATTTCTTGAAAGATTTGTTTTGGTTTGTTTGTAAGACAGAGTCTTGCTCAGTTGCCCAGGCTGGAGCACAGTGGTGCGATCTCAGCTCACTGCAACCTCCACCTTTTGGGTTCAAGTGATTCTCCTCCCTCAGCCTCCCAAGTAGCTGGGATTACAGGCACATGCCATCACACATGGCTATTTTGGGGTTTTTTTTTGTATTTTTAGTAGAGATGGAGTGGTTTCATCATGTTGGCCAGGTTGGTCTTCAACTCCTGACCTCAAGTGATCCACCATCCTAAGCCTCCCAAAGTGCTAGGATTACAGGCATGAGTCATCACACCTGGCTGAAAGATATTTTTGATAGGTACACAATTTTATGTTAATGGTTTTTCTCTCATCATTTTTAAGATGACATTCAACTGTCTCCTTGCTTACATTGTTGCTGAGAAGTCAGCTGTCATTCTACTTGTGAAATAATATCTTTAGCTTTGGTGATTTACAGATTCATTACAATGTATCTATGGAGAATTTTTCTTCATTTATCCTTTGTAAAAGCTGTGTTTCTGAGATCTCTGGATTCATTTATTTATTTATCAGTTCTGGAATAGTCTCAGACATTAACTCTTCAATATTGTCGCTCTCTCTCTACTTTCACCTTAAGGGGCTGTGATTAGATGTGTATCAGGTCTTCTCATACTATCCTCACAGGGTCTTAACATATCTGTCATATACTGAATTGCCCTATTTCATCATTTCGCATTCTATGCAATATTTTTTGAACTCCTTCAGCACAATAGTTTTCTTTAATTATATTCATTTTCCTGTTTAAACCTATTGACTTGAGTTTTTACTTCAACAACTATATATATTATTTCTAAAAGCTCAATTTAATTATTTCTCATATATCCCAGTTCATTTGTTATTATTCTTGCTTCTTGCTCACTTTTTTTTTTTTTTTTTTTTTTTTTTTTTTGAGAAGGAGTCCTGCTCTGTCACTCAGGCTGGAGTTCAGTGGCACGATCTTAGCTCACTGCAACCTCTGCCTCCCAGGTTCAAGCAATTCTCTTGCCTCAGCCTCCTGATAGCTGGGATTACAGGCACACGCCATCATGCTAAGATAATTTTTGTATTTTTATTAGAGGCTGGTCTCGAACTCCTGACCTCATGATCCACCCACCTCGGACTCCCAAAGTGCTAGGATTACAGGCATGAGCTACTACACCTGTCTCTTGCCCACTTTTTAATTTGACTTTTTTTCTTTATATCTTTCAAACATAATTATATTAAATTCTGAATCTGGTAAGTCTGGTTTCTGAGGGCCTCAGTCTGCTATTTTTGTTTTAGACTCTGAGGTTTCCATATCACTGGGACCATTTCATGCCTGTAGTTGGAGGTTTGAGCAGTGAGATCAAATTCCTACCTAGTACTCTAAAGCCCACTTAGTGATAACCTCAAAACTCTCAAAAAAAAAAAAAAAAAAGGAAAAAGAGGCCACATTAAATTATTTATAATATTGACATTCTAACACAAAATTCAACAATTTAACTCTGTGCTAAGACAGGTAATCATAAGCAATAGTTAAACATTTTGGTTAAAGCAGTTATAGATTATTAGTTATTATAGATTATTTCAACATGTTTCTTAACCTGAGAATGTTTTGTGGATATACTCCAAGGAGTCTATCAACTCACCTAAATTTTATGTACTAAGTCAGGTTCATTTTGGGGATAAGAATGCATAACTCAATGTAATTTATAATCTCAAAGGTCAAGAATTACTGCCTGGGAAAAGCTTCAAAAATAAAAGTAAGTTATTATTTTGTATCTTTATTCACTATCCCTTTGCTGTTCTTGTTCCTTATTCATGTTTAGCCTCTAAGAAAGAACCTTTGCTTATTTTATCACATGTAATTTTGAAGTGATACAAATTGGAAAGAAAAATATTAAAATTCCGGTAAAGAAGTGAGCAAAAGAAATTGTGCAAAACAGTAGAATTTAGACAGAAAATACTTAACTTTCACCAATAACAAAGGAATAATAGTTAAAATAAGGCATTAACAACTAATGAATTTTTTTTTATTGCATTTTAGGTTTTGGGGTACATGTGAAAATCATGCAAGGTTGTTGCATAGGTGCATACGTGGCAGTGTGATTTGCTGCCTTCCTCCCCTTCACCTATATCTGGCATTTCTCCCCATGCTATCCCTTCCCAACTCCCCACCCCCCTCTGTCCCCCCACTCCCCCCCCAACAGACCCCAGTATATAGTGCTCCCCTCCCTGTGTCCATGTGTTCTCATTGTTCAACACCCACCTATGAGTGAGAACATGTGGTGTTTGATTTTGTGTTCTTGTGTCAGTTTGCTGAGAATGATGTTTTCCAGGTTCATCCACGTCCCTACAAAGGACGCGAACTCATCGTTTTTGATGGCTGCATAATATTCCATGGTGTATATGTGCCACATTTTTCCTGTCCAGTCTATCATCGATGGGCATTTGGGTTGGTTCCATGTCTTTGCTACTGTAAACTGTGCTGCAATGAACATTCGTGTGCATGTGTCCTTATAGTAGAACGATTTATAATCCTTTGGATATATACCCAGTAATGGGATTGCTGGGTCAAATGGAATTTCTATTTCTAGGTCCTTGAGGAATCGCCACACTGTTTTCCACAATGGTTGAACTAATTTACACTCCCACCAACAGTGTAAAAGTGTTCCTATTTCTCCACATCCTCTCCAGCATCTGTTGTCTCCAGATTTTTTAATGATCGTCATTCTAACTGGCGTGAGATGGTATCTCAATGTAGTTTTGATTTGCATTTCTCTGATGACCAGTGATGATGAGCATTTTTTCATATGCTTGTTGGCCTCATGCATGTCTTCTTTTGTAAAGTACCTGTTCATATCTTTCGCCCATTTTTGAATGGGCTTGTTTGTTTTTTTCTTGTAAATCTGTTTTAGCTCGTTGTAAATTCTGGATATCAGCCCTTTGTCAGACGGGTGGGCTGCAAAAATTTTTTCCCATTCTGTTGGTTACCGATTCACTCTATTGACTGTTTCTTTCACCATGCAGAAGCTGTGGAGTTTGATCAGGTCCCATTTGTCTATTTTGGCTTTTGTTGCCAATGTTTTTGGTGTTTTGGTCATAAAGTCCTTGCCTACGCCTATGTCCTGAATGGTTTTGCCTAGGTTTTCTTCTAGGGTTTTTATGGTGTTAGGTCTTATGTTTAAGTCTTTAATCCATCTGGAGTCAATTTTAGTGCAAGGTGTCAGGAAGGGGTCCAGTTTCTGCTTTCTGCATATGGCTAGCCAGTTTTCCCAATACCACTTATTGAACAGGGATTCCTTTCCCCATTGCTTGTTTTTGTTGGGTTTGTCAAAGATCGGGTGGTTGTAGATATGTTGTGTCGCCTCCGACGCCTCTGTTCTGTTCCATTGGTCTGTATCTCTGTTTTGGTACCAGTACCATGTTGTTTTGATTACTGTAGCCTTGTAGTAGAGTTTGATGTCTGGTAGTGTGATGCCTCCCGCTTTGTTCTTTTTGCTTAGAATTGACTTGGCTATGTGGGCTCTCTTTTGGTTCCATATGAAGTTTAAGGTGGTTTTTTCCAGTTCTGTGAAGAAGGTCATTGGTAGCTTGATGGGGATAGCGTTGAATCTGTAAATTACTTTGGGCAGTATGGCCATTTTCACGATATTGATTCTTCCTAACCATGAACATGGAATGTTTCTCCATCTGTTTGTGTCCTCTCTTATTTCGTTGAGCAGTGGTTTGTAGTTCTCCTTGAAGAGGTCCTTTATGTTCCTTGTTAGTTGTATTCCTAGATATTTTATTCTCTTTGTAGCAATTGTGAGTGGCAGTTCGTTCTTGATTTGGCTCTTTAAGTCTGTTATTGGTGTATAGAAATGCTTGTGATTTTTACACATTGATTTTGTATCCTGAGACTTTGCTGAAGTTGCTTATCAGTTTCAGGAGATTTTGGGCTGAGATGATGGGGTCTTCTAGATATACAATCATGTCGTCTGCAAATAGAGACAATTTGACTTCCTCCTTTCCTAATTGAATACCCTTTATTTCCTTTTCTTGCCTGATTGCTCTGGCTAGAATTTCCAGTACTATATTGAATAGGAGTGGTGAGAGAGGGCATCCTTGTCTAGTGCCAGATTTCAAAGGGAATGCTTCCAGTTTTTGCCCATTCAGTATGATATTGGCTGTCAGTTTGTCATAAATAGCTTTTATTATTTTGAGATACATTCCGTCGATACCTAGTTTATTGAGAGTTTTTAGCATAAAGGGCTGTTGAATTTTGTCGAAGGCCTTCTCTGCATCAATTGAGATAATCGTGGTTTTTGTCTTTGGTTCTGTTTATGTGGTGAATTACATTTATAGACTTGCGTATATTGAACCATCCTTGCATCCCCGGGATGAATCCTACTTGATCATGGTGGATAAGCTTTTTGATGTGCTGTTGCAATCGGCTTGCCAGTATTTTATTGAAGATTTTTGCATCTATGTTCATCATGGATATTGGCCTGTAATTTTCTTTTCTTGTTGAGTCTCTGCCGGGTTTTGGTATTAGGATGATGTTGGTCTACAACTAATGAATTAGCAGAAAATAGGAAAAGCCCATTTTCCAACATTGGTGAGATTGCCATGAAATGGGATGCCAGCAATAGGCTCTCATTCTAACTCTTCCAGAAGGTGATTGAGTGACATGTATCAAAAGTCATGAAAATGTTACTAATCTTTGATCAATTAGTCTCATTTCCAGGAACATTACAGTATAAAATAATTCAAAGAATAAAAACCTCAAGATTATTTCAACATCATTAAAAATAGCAAAACATTAGTGGTAACCTCAATGTGCAAAGAAGGAAAATCAACTAATAATGCTACATTTGTAGACAATTATCAGCTGTTTGGAAAGCTTAATTTTGAATATGGGTAGTAAACATGAAAAGTGCCTGTAACACACTGTTAATGTCATCTCACCCACCTGGGGGATCAAAAAGGGGAAGGAGATTCCTGAGCTGCACAGTTCTCAGAAGAGATGGAAGTAGGATGTAAATTTCTCCCAGTTTAAAAAAGTTCTGAGCAGATGGTTGTGCCTCATGATTGGATGACCATATCGTTTGGGTGGCAAACTGTGAGGCCTGTAACTACATATATAGAGTTTCAAGTCTCACCAAAAATTTATCTTGATACATCTATAATGTGAGTGACATAATGACTACTGAGCAGGATGACAAGTAAGCTCAAACATTTGTGTTGTCATGAGAGATGATATATATGCAGCATGGTCCTAGTATTCAGCTGGAAATGTTAGGGTTCACAGAAACTTCAGTCATCAACTGTGCCACCAGCAGCCCCTGACGTCATAAACTCCTGACTCATCGTGTTCATCAGCCTAGTACTCATTCTTTCCAAACATGTTTACCATCTTCATGCCTTTCTGTATGTTCTCCCTCTACCCACAATGCACTTCTAGCCAGGAACTCACCCACCCCTGAGCCCAGCTGCCAGGCCACCTCCTCTGAAAAGTCTCCTCCATGCATTCTCAATTGGTGTTACAACTTCCTTGCAGGGTTCCCACTTCTTTGTTTTTATTTTTACATTTCTACACTGTGTTTTGGTAATTTGTGATTCCATCTGTTTTCCCACTAGGACTGGGAGTTTCTCAAAATCAGAACTATGTTTAATTCACGGCAAAACAAATCAGATGTGGATTTGGAGTTGTATAAACCTGGTTTTAAATTTCAGCCGGACCACTTACTAGCTACATGACCTTGGCCAAGTAACTGGGCCTTTCTGACCTTCTGTTTCTTCATCAGTATAGTGGGAATCAAAAAGAACCTGTTTCATAAAGCTCTTTGGCACATGCTAAGTGCCCAGTAAATGTTAGCCATGTACCCAGGCTTGTGGGCCACTGGGGTAGACCAAGACCAAAGCCTCTTGACTCCTCGCTCAGCACCATACATGCAAACTAAAAGGAGGTGTCAAAATCCCAAACACCCCAGCTACTTGAATCAACAAGACTCCAACTCCAAGTCATCAGTTACTTTTCTGTCTCCTGGGAGCACCCAGACACTGCGGAAATCCCTTTGCATACCTTTTGCCCCCACTGTGAGAAGGGCCAGGAATAGACACTGTGGGGGCAGGAGGAGTCAGATATTCTACCCTCTACATGGCCTTTCATCCCTCCCTCCACTGGGCCAACAGACAGTGAGTCACTGCTAACATCCCCCAGAACACCCACTGGTCTTAGAGCTGGTGACTTCATGCTGTGAAGAAATTTTCCTCTGAGAAGCATCTCCTCCAGGTTATCAAAGATTCACTCCTCTCCAAGTACCATTGCCCTGAACTTTATTTACCTCTAACCTGCTGACCCTGACAGTACCTCTGCCTCACTTTGTGTGTTACTGAGAAGACTCCAGATTTTTCCCAGGAACTCTCTAGACTTCCTTCCTCAGTGCTTCAGTAGAACCATAGTACCATGTAATGATGAAAATCATTCCGTCTAGTCTTAGTCACATCTCTTAACCCCTGGTCACTTACATGGGACACTTAACTGAGAAAATTTGGTTTAAGAAAAAAGAAAAAACACCCCTGGATGCCGCAAAAATTGAATAACTTGGTGAAAGAACCAAAAATCTTTTAGGTATACTCAACACACATTGAATATTACCTACTTCTCTCCCTTTCAAAATATTGTTGTTCCTTCTTTTTTTCTCTTTAAAGCTCCAGCTTTTGATGGACAGTTCCCCAATAATATGCATATGATACCCAGAATGTCCCAAACAGAATCCATCACCTTGCCACTGCACCCTCTGCTTTCCCCAACCATCTTTCTTCTGACGGCTGTATTTCTGTTGATGGTACAACCCTTCTTGTATTTGTTTCCCATTGCTGCTATAACAAATTATCACAAATTTAGTGCCTTAAAACACGAATTTATCCTCTTACAGTTCTGTAGGTCAGAAGTCTGAAAGAGGGGATACTAGGCTCAAATCAATGTGTCAGCACTGCTGTGGTCTTTCTGGACTCTAGGGGAGAATCCATTTCCTCATTGTTGTCAGCTGCTAGAGGCAACACATTTCTCATGGCCACATCACTCCACTAGAACCTCTCCTCTTTTTTTTTGAGATGGAGTCTTGCTCTGTTGCCCACAGCTGGAATGCAGTGGTGCAATCTGGGCTCACTGCAACCTCTGCCTCCCAGGTTCAAGTGGTTCTCCTGCGTCAGCCTCCCAAGTAGCGGGGATTACAGGCACCTGTCACCAGGCCTGGCTAATTTTTGTATTTTTAGTAGAGACAGGGTTTCACCATGTTAGCCAGGCTTGTCTCGAACTCCCAACCCCGTGATCAGCTCACCTCAGCTTCCCAAAGTGCTGGGATTACAGCATAAACCACTGTGCCAGACCCAACCTCTCCTTTTATCAGCACATCTTTGCAATATAATTTCCTGTGTCCCTGTTTGGAGAACCCTTGCCATCACATTGGACACACCTGGATAATCCAGGAGAGTCTTTCTATCTTGAGATCCTTAGTTAATCCCATCCGCAAAATCCTTTTTTCTATGTTAGGTAACACTTGGATTGATTATAGACATTAGGACATGGATGTCTTTGGGGGCCATAATATTACCTACCTCACTTCTCCCGGACTCCCAGCCCTATGACATCAGGACCACCTGTGACTCCTCCACCTCCATTCCGATCCCATCTCTACTCACAGGATGTAGTGATAGCACCAGGTCATGTGCCCACTCTGATCTACTGATACAGGCTGCCTGAACTATGATGCTGAGGACTGTGAGGTTGTGTCTTTGATTCCAAGAAAGTATTGTCTGATCAAGTAGTATGTCTGCTGTAGGTGTGGGATGTCAGGTCAGCAGGAATACTTTGCACCTCCATCCCAGCTCCTCCTGGGCCTGACTTCTCCTTCCCATGCCCACAGGCTTCCCCCTCCCCCAATTAGAACTGCTTGTCCAAACCATTGCAATAGGTCTGTGTGGACTGGATCCCTCCACAATCGAAGTCCTAAACCCCAATGTGGCTATATTGAAGATAGAGCCTATAGGAAAGTAATTAAGGTTAAATAAGGGTGAGACCCTGACACAAAAGAATTGGTGTCCTTATAAGAGGAGGTAGAGACACCAGAGAGCTCTCGCTGTTTCTGTGCCTGCACAGACACCAAAGAAACACCACACTGAGAAGGTAGCTGTCTACCAGCTGGCAAGTGGGTGACCTGAGACTTGATCACAGCCTCCAGAACTGGGAGCAAATACATTTCTGTTGGTAAAGCCACCCAGCCTGTGGTATTTTGTTATGACAGTCTGAGGTGACTAAGACAAGCTCCTTAAGACTAAAAATCTCTCAGCAAACTGACACAAGAACAGAAAACCAAGCACTGAATGTTCTCACTCATAGCAGGTGTTGAACAATGAGAACGCATAGGCACAGGGAGGGGAGCATCACACACTGGGGTCTGTTGGGGGTGAGGGCTAGGAGAGGGACAGCGGCGGGTGCGGGGGGAGGTTGGGGAGGGATAACACCGGGAGAAATGCCTGATGAGGTGACAGGGGGATGGAGACAGCAAACCACCATGGCATGTGTGTACCTATGCAGCAATCCTGCAAGATCTGCACATGTACCCCAGAACTTAAAGTAAAATTAAAAAAAAAAAAAGAGTTAAAATCTCTCTTCCCAGCTCTAATCTGCCTTCTATACTATTTCCAGATCTTTCAGAGCAGTGGTTTCTACATGTTGGTCCTTAGACCAGTGCCAGTTTTAATAATGAGCCAAATGAAATGAGAAAATCATATGTTAGGGTGCTATTGTTAACTCTTTCCTCTCGAGAAGGGCAGTCCTTTCTTCTGAGATCATGCTCATTGAGTGGAGAGGAAATGTAAATGGCCTTTCTTTTATGAAATAGGGGTTATAGTAGGTGCAACTTGTTATTTTTACTAATGTTCTTGTAAAAATTAAAAGTTATTTTCCCAAATTTTTAGAAAGATTACTGGTATGAGATATTAAAATATCTGTGAATGCCAGTTTTACATCACAGCTCTAATCACATCAGGCCTCCTGCTCCCAATCTTGAAATGTGAATATCTCTTCCCATAAGTGGAAGGAAACCCCCTGGCTACCTCAACCCCTACTCCCCACCCCAACCTCGTCCACCAGGGAGGACAAAGGTTGACCAGCGAAGACAACTTTAAGACTCTTATCAGTCTGGAGATGGCACCAGAAGCATTTACATTAACAAGCTTTACAAACTTTACCTGACATTTCGCCTTTCCACAAGTCACTACTATTAGAGACTCAGAGTCCTTTTTAATTCTCTTGTCATGTCTCTAAAATGATACTGTTCTTTGCTGAAGATGCTATATAAGCTGGAATTCAAAGCCACCTCTTTAAGAGCTACTTATTCTCTGGGTTTCTCCCATGTATATATGCAATACACATGTTATTCTGCTTGTTTTTCTCTTATTAATCTGCCCATTCCAACTAAGAACTTATGAGAACAGAGAAAAAATATTTTTCCTCTCCTACAAAGTTTTCCTGATCACCCAGCCACTGACAGTCTTCTCCTCCTCACAGGTCATTTGGATCTTCTTTGTGGCATTTAAATCTTGGCGTGTTTGAGCTTGTTAGATACCTTCTGCTAAGAAGGAGCATGAATATGTGGTGATTACAAACATGGCTTTGTGAGAACAGTCTAAATTTGATTCTTGTCGGCACTGCTTACTAACTGGGATAAACTCCTTAACCTCCGTGAGCCTCAGTTTCTTCATCTGTGTGATGGGGTGATTGAAGTGCCTCTAGGTGGAGCGCCATAGGAAGCACAGTGGCACAGTGCCTGCAAAGGAAACCATTAGGCCAACCTTATCGCTGTGAGGACCACAGCTCATCCTTCTGTGTCTCCTTCAGGGGCCAGTGCTTGGCCTGACAGACTCCTGTCCTCATCTCGTCATTTGCTGCTTCTCTTGTGACTAGCGCAAGGCTCAACTGGTACCTGTTGGCCTGAACATGAATGTGCCCGACTTCAAAATAATCTCCAGTTTTTCAGCTTTTAAGAAGGAAGAGGAAGCTGAGGAAAAATGGCAGATAGGAGGCAGGAATGATTTGCAGCTCCCACTCAGATGAACAGAGTAGTGTGTAGAGAGCAAGTGCTACCTCCACTAGAGGTACCTCCACTAGAGCAAGTGCTCATATCCATGTCTGAGACTTGAAGATGGATCATATCATGTGACCCATACCAGCCCAGAGCCCAGTAGCTCTACTGGGTGGCCAGGTGCAATAGAGAAATAACAATCACTGCATTTCAGCTCTCAAGAAGCCTCATCCCTAGGGGAAGGGAGAGCACCACATCAAGGGAGCACCCCGAGGGACAAAAGAATCTGAACAGCAGCCCTTGAGTCCCAGATCTTCCCTCTGACATAGTCTACCCAAATGAGAATAAAGCAGAAAAACTATTCTGGTAATATGACAAGATCAGAGCAGAACTAAATGAAATTGAAACAAAAAAATGCAAAAGAAAAGTGAAACAAAAGATGATTCTTTAAAAAGGCAAACAAAATTGATAGACCATTGGTGAGATTAACCAAGAAAAGAAATGAGAAGATCCAAATAAGCTCAATTATAAATTAAATGAAAGACAGTCTGATACCATAGAAATACAAAAGGTCATTCAAGGCTACTATGAACACATTTGTATGCATAAACTAGAATACATAGAGGAGATGGATAAATTCCTGGAGATATACAACTCTCCTAGATTAAACCAGAAAGAAATAGAAACTCTGAACAGACCAATAGCAATCAGGGAGATTGAAATGGTAATTAAAAGTAATTGCAATTGAAATGGTAACAAAAAAAAAGTGCAGGACCAGATGGATTCACAGCTGAATTCTATCAGACATTCAAAGAATTGATATCAACACTATTGACACTATTCCAAAAGATAGAGAAAGAGGGAATCCTCACTAAATCATTCTATGAAGGCAGTATCACCCTAATACCAAACCAGGAAAGGACACAACAAAAATAGAAAACTACAGATCAATATCCCTCATGAACATAGATGCAAAAATCGTCAAGAAAACACTAGCTAATCAGTATATCAAAAAGACAATCCACCATGATCGAGTGGGTTTCATACCAGGAATGCAGGGATAGTTTAACATTCACAAGTCAATAAATGTGATACATCACATAAAGATAATTAAAAACAAAAATCACATGATCATCTCAACAGGTGCAGAAAAAGCATATGACAAAATCCAGTATCTTTTTATGATTAAAACTTTCAGCAAAGTCGGCATAGAAGGGACATATCTTAAGATGATAAAAGCCATCTATGACAAACCTACAACCAACATTGTACTGAACAGGAAAAAGTTGAAAGCATTCCCCCTGAGAACAGGACAAGACAAAAATGTCCACTTTCACCACTTCTATTTAACATGGTACTGGAAGTCCTAGCCAAAGAAATCAGAGAAGAAAAAGAAATAAACAGCATCCAGACCAGTAAAGAGGAAGTCAAACTGTTGTTTGCTGATGACATGATTGTATACCTGGAAAACCCAGAAGACTCATCCAGAAGTTCCCAGAACTGGTAAATGAATTCAGCAAAGTTTCAGGATACAAAATTAAGGTACATTCATCAGCAGCCCTGCTATACACTAACAGCAATGAAGCTTGGAATCAAATCAAGAACTCAACCCCTTTTATGACAGCTGCAAAAAATAATAAAATACTTAGGAATATACTTAACCAAGGAGGTGAAAGACCTCTACAAGGAAAGCTACAAAACACAGCTGAAAGAAATTCTAGATGACACAAACAAATGGACACACATCCCATGCTCATGGATGAGTAGAATCAATATTGTGAAAATGACCATACTGCCAAAAGCAATCCACAAATTCAGTGAAATTCCCATAAAAATACCACCATCATTTTTCACAGAACTAGAAAAAAAAATCCCCAAAAAAGAGCCCACATAGTCAAAGAAAGATTAAGCAAAAAGAACAAATCTGGAGGCATTACATTACTTGACTTCAAACTATACTATAAAGCCATAGTTACCAAAATAGCATAGTACTGATATAAAAACCAGCATATAGACCAATGGAACAAAATAGAGAACCCAGCAAAAAAGGCAGATACTTACAGTCAACTGATCTTTGACAAAGTAAACAAAAACATAAAGTGGGGAAAGGACACCCTTTTCAACAAATGGTGCTGACATAATTGGGAAGCCACACATAGAAGAATGAAACTGGATCCTCATGTCTCACCTTACACAAAAATCCACTCAAGATGGATCAAGAACTTAAATTTAAGACCTGAAGCCATAAAAATTCTGGAAGATAACATTGGAAAACCCCTTCTAGACGTTGGCTTAGGCAAAGGCTTTATGACCAAGAACCCAAAAGCAAACATGACAAAAATAAGGACAAATAAGTGGGACTTAATTAAACTAAAAAGCTGCTGCCTAACAAAAGAAATAATCATCAGAGTAAACCGAAAACCCACAGAGTGGAAGAAAATGTTCACAGTCTATACATCCAACAAAGAACTAATATCCAGAATCTACAAGGAACTCAAACAAATCAGCAAGAAAAAAACAAACAATCCTATCAAAAAGTCTGCTAAGGACATGAATAGACAGTTCTGAAAAGAAGATATGCAAATGGCCAACAAACCTACAGAAAAATGCTCAATATCACTATCAGGAAAATGCAAATCAAAACTTCAATGCAATGCCAAGTTAATCCTGCAGGAATGGCCATAATCAAAAAAATCAAAAAATAATAGATGTTGGCATGGATGTGGTAAAAAGAGAACACTTTTACACTGTTGGTGGGAATATAAACTAGTACAACCACTATGGGAAACAGTGTGGAGATTTCTTAAAGATCTAAAAATAGATCTACCATTTGATCTAGCAATCCCACTCCTGGGTATCTACCCAGAGAAAAAGAAGTCATTATATGAAAAAGATACTTGCACACACATGTTTCTAGCAGCACAATTCAGAATTGCAAAAATATTAAACCATTCCGTTAAAATATTGGTTAAAATATTGGTTAAAATTTGGTTAAAATATTAAACCAAACCATTAAAAATGCCCATCAATCAACAAGTGGATAAAGAAAATGTGATAAATATATATATACCATGGAATACTACTTGGCCATAAAAAGGAATGAAATCGTGGCATTTGCAGCAACCTGGATGGAATTGGATACCATTATTTTAAGTGAAATAACTCAGGAATGGAAAACCAAACATTGTATGTTTTCACTAGTAAGTGGGAGCTAGACTAGTAGATCTCAAAGGCATAAGAATAATACAATGGACTTTGGGGACTCAGGGGAAAGGGTGCAGGGGGGTGAGGAATAAGACTGCACAGTGTACACTGGGTGATGAGTGCACTAAAATCTCAAAAATCCCTACTAAAGAACTTACTCATGTAACCAAACACACCTGTTTTCTAGAAACCTATCAAAAAAAAAAATGTAATCACACACAAAAAAGAAGTAATGCTTAAAATAAAATGATTTTCAATCCAGCGGCGCCCCCCCGCCCACAACACACACACACCAGCAGAAAAAAAAAGTAAGAAGAGAATGTTACAGCAGAATGCTCCTTTCTCTGTGAATAGCTCTTCTCTCTCTATCCTTCATTGGAACTTTTCGCACCCCCTAAAAAATCTTCCTTGATCTTTGTCCATTTTCTGAGCCAGTTCTCCAGCCTTCCTATTAATTCTGGGAACTAACCTGATTTTATTTTAAGTACTGTTTTTTCTAAAACTTTTCAATAAATTTCTGTTTAAATTAGTCTGAGACTATTTCCACTGCTTGTTCCACAGAAACCTGACTGATGCACATGGATCTACCCACAGTGATTAATTTGCCACAGTAATTGTTGTCAACACTTCACATTTGTGTTCCTAAAGTATGTGATATATATCATTGATGGTGCATAAAATAATTTCAGATCTCAGGATATATTTCTGTGTTTTAACATGTTTATTTTAAGATGTAAAAGAAATACACAGTTAAACTATTAAGCTTATGACTTCATGGACATCAGTGCCGTGCCCAGGAGGAAGCAAAAGTGGGCAATCTCTATTTAAAATATGTACAATTATACAGGCATTTGCAGTGTAGTGGCTGTTACATTTTCTGCCCATTAACTAAACATGTTTTCTATTTGGGGATAAATTCCACACTGGTCTCATTTTGGTAGGAGACAGGGCTCTGCCTTCCATTTCATAACCGGGAGGAACTAACTAGTCCCTTCTCCTCCCTGATAGTGAGGAGGGTGTGGGCACATGAGCAAAGATAGGCCCCATGGATGCTCTCACTGAAGACTTTGAATCTGAGGGACTGAAGTAAGACACAGAAAGCACTGAGTTACCTGTGGCAGTGGCTGCCATCCTGACCACTCACTTTATAAGTGAGCATTTTGATGTCACAAAGAACCAAACAAGATCCAGAACATTGCAGGAGTCTGTCCAGGGTCACACAGCTACTGAAGAGCAAGGCTCATGGTGGGACAAGACCTCTCCTTCCAGCCCCAAACTCTGTACTACATTCCCTTGTAGAACATTAGGTTTGTCTCTGTGAGTCAGCCAACCCACGAGCACTGTCCCCAGACATGCTGATGCCAAGCTGGGCTCTAAGCTGCAAGGTGGAAAGCCAGAAAAGGGGCACAGGCTTCAACTGAGAAGAATGTGAGAGTGTTGACTCAACTTTCCACCATGGGCATAAAGGTACACAAATCGCACAGTCTCCCAGTTTGGACAAGGAGGAGGAGGGGAAACCACCCCACAAAGAGCTCTGACTTATTCCTACTGACATATGCAGGGCAGTTCTGGTTTCTACATCTCAGAAGATGTGGAAAAGGTAGTACAGATGGTAGCTTGGCTACTCAATGTCTCTCTTAGCATCCATTCAACTCATTCCTGCAGTGCTTGGAAACCAAAAAAAAAAACCACATTTCTCAGACTCCCTTACAGCTAGAGTTCCAGATGTGACTTCAATTCTGCCAAGCAGATACATTCATGGCAAACTTAAATCTGGAATACATTATTTAAAAAGAGGCTTCTGTTTCCTTACCGCGTATTTTAGCAAGCACAGCATGCTTCAAGAGGTAGCTTTCTGATCTCCAGATTATGGGTAAAGTCATGGTTTTCTGGAGCGAACAGCTGTGTGACTCCTGCACTGGGCTCCAATGCTGTGCTGCTGGGAGCCAGCAATGCAACAACAGCATCTTCCTGATTGTGGCAGAGATGATGGCTCTTCAGCAAGCCAGTTTTAAAGTATTCCTCTGGGAATTATTCCTGGATGTCCAGTCGAAAGCCCATTCCCATGGTCCTCCAGCTGATTCTGTAAGAACCGAATTCTTTACACGGAAACATTTTCCCATTAAACCAGCTAGGGTACTTTCTATAGTCTTTCACTGAATCCCGACAGAATAACCAACATGTCACCCTTTTACGTATCTCTCTGTTTGTGTGCGTTCTTAGTTGTGTCTAAAAATTCCCTTGCCTTTACTCTGCCTGGATAACTCCTTCCTTTACCTCAACACTTGGCCCAAACATCTCTACTTTGAAGACTGCACTGCCTATTTAGTGTAGGATTTAAAATTAGTTACTGCTCCTCTTCATTTCCATACACTCTACATTTCTCTCCCTTTCCCTTTTCCTGTTTCCCTTCCTTCTTGCCTTTCTCCCTTTCTTTTCTTTTCCTTTCTTCTTTCTTCCCTTTCTTCCTTTCATACTTTCTCCCTTGTTTTCATTTATTCATTTAACACATGTTTATTGAGTATCCACAACAACACAGTCATGGAGATGCAAACACACAGGGAACAGCCTTGCCCTTGAACTACCAACAGATTCGTGGAAGGGGTTCACAATTAACATGTCATTTGGCAAGTGCTATGCTGGGGGCGATACTGGGTCTCGTGGATGCACAGAAAAAGCTGCAGAGCTACACATGGTTTCCAAGAAGGGTTGAGTTTTCAGCTGAGCTATGAAATATGAGTAAACTTAGCCAGGGAAGTAGAAGAGAAAGGATTTTCTAAACAGAAGTTCAGATACGAGTTCTGTGTTTACATGAGAGATGACAGCATCCTGGAGAATCTTTAAAAACCTCATAATCATAATGGGTGTAATTAAATATGCTGCATGGCATGTGCAAAGATCTGGAAGGGCAATGCACAGATGACTTGGAGACTGGCAGGACGAAGAATCTGAGTGGTCTTGTCTGTGCTACAAGCATGTGGGGCCATTGAAGAAAAGGTAGGGTGCCATCCAGATATAGCAGTGTGAACCTGCTTTAGAACAAAGCAAGACTGGGAATCCCCATTCGGGAGCCCCTCTCTCTTTCGCAAGATAGAGCTATTCTCCTTTCTCTTTCTTCTGCCTATCAAACCTCTGCTCCTAAACTCAAAAAAAAAAAAAAAAAAAAAAGGAGGCAAGACTTTGTGGTAAGGAGACTGGCTGGGAGGTTGCTCAGTGACCTATAGATAAGGAGACAAGGGTCTAAGCCACAGTGCTGACATGAGGATGGAGAGAAAGCTCTAGAAATATCTAGGAGGTAGATTCGGTAGGACCTAGTGACTACTGAATATGGGAAGTGACTATTGAATGTAGAAGGGCAGTAGGGATCAAGGATATTATTATTTAAAGGCTTAGATCACCGGCGGGTGGCAATAGCATCATTCATTGAGAAAGATGATACAAGAAGAGGGGAAACAAATTGATTCTGAGGACAGCTGCAGAGATGGTTAATTCCATCTTAAGTTGTGTTGTGTTTGAGATGCAGATGGGATGCTAGATGAAGTGCCCAGTTGGAAGCTGGATGTACAAACCTGGAGGTTAGAAGAGAAAAATGCATTAAACATAAAGATCTGTCGGTTATGGTTGAAGCTTGGAGATGCCTGAAGGAGAGAGTGTGGAGTAAAGGGAAACCCAACATTTATATTATTTTGTAGTATCTTTCAAAAATTACCTCTTCTCTCTGATGGCTGAGTTATAACATTTTTTATCTTTAAATCTTTATTTTTTACAATAATGTCTTGAATATAATGAAAGCTCAAAAGGTGGGAATAAATGAGGCATTAATGAATTAACTTGGTCATTTTAAAAAGGAAAGACTAACTGTAGTTAGAAAATAATATCTTCCTCACGATCTCAAGAAAAGTCACAGGTTAAGAAAGAATCAGGAAAGAGGACTGTAGGATATGTAATAAAGAATAACCACACAAAGTGGGTACCAGTCTGAGCCCGAGTGGCATTTCCAATGCCATGGCCAATCAAAGCATCAGACAGAATCACAGGATTCCAGACGCTGACCTTGAGGCCATCTGGAATGAGGACTCTTTCCCAAATGTCACCACCAGTTCTCACCCCAGTCAGTTATAGCTCTATCCCCTTAGTATTGCTCCTGGTCTTCCTCTAACATTATTTAGAGATCTATTAAGAATGTACATTTCTTATGTTTGCTGACCATCAGTGAAGTAAAACTTCCCTTTCTTTGTGATAAAAAAAAGTCTCCAAGCCTCAATGAGTGTCATGTCTGAAGTGCTAGCCACTTCCCTCTGCTGAGTCTGAGAATGCCATTGCTCTCTGAGCTGCATGCAAAGTGCCTCAGAGGCTTCCTCCAACCCCCACAGAGCAAGTGTCTGCTTTGTTTTCCAGTGGTTCCCTGACTTATGGAGTCCGTGGGCAGGGGCTGCAATTGTCTGTTGCTGGTAGGAGAGATTTTGCACAGGCCACAGCTTTCCCTAGGAGACCACACTGGGAATGAGTTGCTGTAAGAGACCTTGGCAGTTCTGCAAAATTACATGCATCACAGTGATGATTTGCAAAGCCCAGTGTGCTTTTTTTCTGCCAGCTAGTCAGTAGAGCTATTTATTCTAGCAAGCATTAATCCAATAAAATCTATCTAGGCTTACGGTCAACACAATTCCCATGGCACCCTCCATTTCCTTTGGAGAACACAATTTGTAACAAATCTCCACTTTCTCTGCATACTTTCACTCTCCATCTAATAGCACTTTTTTTTCTGCACAGCTTGTATCATTATCCAAAATTATACTGAGTATGTATTTGCTCAGGCATATTGTCTGTCTCCTACCACTGGAATGTAAATTCCTCACTATGTCTTATTCACACATGCATCTCAATGCCCAAAACAGTATCATGCAGGTGCTTAATAGTTATTTTTAAATGAATGAACCTACCTATCTTTTTCCGTTCTCTTTTCTAACTGTTTTCTCAATTCTTGCCTTGGCTGAAACATGGCTCTCCTCTGGGACCATGCTTCCCCTGCATCTTTCTCAAGGAAAAGGAGCTCATGCCCTACCATCTGGACATCAGAGGGCCAGCACAGGGTCATCTCTCCACTAACGTTTTCAGATTGTGATTTCTTCAGCCTTTGTTAAACAAAAAGACAACCCAAACAAACAAAAGCCTCAGTCCTATATCTCTCTTTGTAGCTTTCGGCTACTGACTGCCTGGTCATTCTTCCTTATTTATTAAATATTTGAGACTAGAACCAAGCCCTCCTCTTTGTCCTAATCCCCAAGGGGTTTTAATGTCCATTTGGATGACTAACGCCATGATCTCTCTGTAAAAAGTACTATGCTACTCTCTGACCACAACCAATAGCAATCTTGTGCATTCTCTCTCTCTCTCTGTCTTTCTCTCTCCATTATTCCCACTGCTTAGGAATTTTAACCACACAGAAACCTTCAGTCCTTTAACCTGCTCAATTTTGCTCTATCTCCTCCTTCTTGGAGGTCTTCACTTCTTTCGGTTGCTCACTTATGCTTCTTTCATCAACATTCTCCACTGCTTGGCTCCTTTGCCCTCCCATTGCACTGTGAGGCAAAGCTCTGGATCTGTCCAAGGTCCCCCCTCCCAGGCCCTAACCCAAAGCCGCTGAGACCTTCAGGAGAACGTGAGAGATCCTTACTCTGTACATTGATGATATCCAAAACTGACTGACCTCATGGTTGCTTAGCAAACCTTTCATGTTTTCATAATGAGCTGGCTGACCCATTTCCACAGAAAATATCTCCAGTCTTCTCCACCGGCTTCAATCTCCCTGTTCAGCTCCCCTTTCCTCACTTATAGCAAAATAACAGAGCTGGTATAAGGACACTTTCTCAGTTCCCCATCAGCCCACATTAAAACCTGTTGAAACTCTCTTTATGCTTTCCCTCTTCTCTCTCATTCAGTAGAAGCAGGAGCCCACTCCTAACCAAGGCCATTCCCTCTGCATTTGCTCTGTGTCCCATTCAGCATTCTCAAGGCTCTCACATCATCCATCATCCTCAGTCCCTTAGTCAGTACCTCTGTGTGCCTGGCCCCATGCTAAGGGCTTGGAGTGCATGGGCGAACTCAATTGCCCCCACCCCCACAAGAAGCCTGTGAAGCAGTGTTGTTATTACGGTACACCCACTTTACTTAACCAAGTTTACACAAAGGAGAAAAAAAAATGTTCTATGTTCTTTATTCCACTATTATTAAATAAAACTGCATTGAGTTCTTATTTCATTTCGGCTGAGGAATATCTTAAGAGCCCAAGGCCTGAGTTGTTGCTTAGTGTACAAATAATAGTACTTATAGTGCTTCTAGTCTTCGTAATGAACGAACAAACGAAAAGATCTCTGATATAGGTGCCCCCACTCCCTCATAGCTTCAGTTGTTCTGCAACATAAATTTTTTCAAAGAATTAATCTGAGAGGCATTAAACTGAGAACAGCCCCAAGACTAGCACTTTGTTTTCTGTGCATTTAAAGATCTGTATAAATATCCATTGCTATCGCCAACTTTTTGGTTTGTTTGTTTGTTTGTTTGTTTTTGAAAGGGGAGCTGAACAGGGAGATTGAAGCCGGTGGAGAAGACTGGAGATATTTTCTGTGGAAATGGGTCAGCCAGCTCATTATGAAAACATGAAAGGTTTGCTAAGCAACCATGAGGTCAGTCAGTTTTGGATATCATCAATGTACAGAGTAAGGATCTCTCACGTTCTCCTGAAGGTCTCAGCGGCTTTGGGTTAGGGCCTGGGAGGGGGGACCTTGGACAGATCCAGAGCTTTGCCTCACAGTGCAATGGGAGGGCAAAGGAGCCAAGCAGTGGGAATCTCACCCTATCACCCAGCTAGAGTGCAGTGGTGTGGTCTCGACTCACTGCAAACTTCACCTCCCAGGTTCAAGTGATTCTCATGCCTCAGCCTCTCGAGTATCTGGGATTACAAGAAGGCGACACCAAGCCCGGCTAATTTTTGTATATTTAGTAGAGACAGACTTTTGCCATGTTGGCCAGGCTACTGTCAAACTCCTGACCTCAGGTGATCCACCTGCCTTGCCTCCCAAGTGTGGGGACTACAGGTGTGAGCCACGGTACCCAGCCACCATCTCCAACTTTTCTGTTCCTTGTTAAAATAAATATGTCATTGCAAAGATTTGAACAAAAGAACATCCAGTTAAGAACGAAAATTTTTTGTGTTTACTAATCAGTGTAAGACACCAAAGATTTCAGAAAATATTTCAATGTACTATAGAAAAAACTCTGAAAATGAAACCTGTAATTTGTTGTTTTAATTGGCAACTTGTTGCTGTTCTGATTTTAAAACATGTCCATGAATTCTTTGAGACTTTTCTCATTAAGAGGTGGAGTATTATTTTCCTCCCATTGAATGCAGACTGGCATTAGTGAATAGAATGAAGCAAAAGTTACATGGAATGACTTCTGAAGCTAGGTCGTCAAAAGTTATACAGTTTCTGCCTGACTCTCTCTCCCATCCCTCATTCCCAAATCTCAGTCGCCATATTTTGGGGAAGCACAGGTGTCATGAAGAGGCCAAGCAAAGGTGATTTGGCTAACAATCCCGCTGAGGTTCCAGCAGAGAGCCAGCATCGGTCTCCAGATCTGCGAGTAAGGCAGCCATCTGATCACTCCAGTTCTCACCCTTTGACTCCCATCAGCTGACACTGAGTGGAATGAAGACAAGATGTCCCTACTGAGTCCTGCCCAATTACAGATTCACAAAGCAGAATAAGTATTTTCTTAAAAAAAAAATTCTTATGGAATACTTCATGAATTTCCATGTCATCCTTGTGCAGGGGCCATGCTAAACTTCTCGGTATTGTTCCAATTTTAGTAAATGTGCTTCCGAAGCTAGCACAAAATAAATGTTTTCTATTTTTAAGCCACTAAGTTTAAGGGTGGTTTATTCCACAGCAATAGATACATGAAACATAGATAAATAGATAAATGGAAATAATACTGAAAAAGCATTTTCATATTTTTAATGGTATAAATTTTTAATTATATAAATACTGAAAAGATTTATTACTAAGTATAAAGAAGGTCACCTACATTTTTCTATTTTTTTCTTTTTATTTTTTGAAATGGAGTCTTGCTCTGTTGCCCAGGCTGGAGTACAGTGGCGTGATCTTGGCACACTGCAACCTTCACCTCCCAGGTTCAAGAGATTCTACTGCCTCTGCCTCCCTAGTACCTGAGACTATAGGCGCGTGCCACCACAGCCAGCTAATTTTTCATTTTTAATAGAGATGGGTTTCACTGACATGGCCAGGCTGGTCTTGAACCCCTGACCTAAGGTGGTCCACCCACCTTAGCCTCCCAAAGTATTGGGATTACAGGCCTAAGCCACCACACCTGGCCAACCACTGACATGTTTCTTTGCTCCCAGATTCATCAGAAAGTAACAAAAGCATGACTCTACTACCCTTACAACCTTAAAAGTAATTTGAGTACACCAATTTCATTCAATGTTCTCTGCTGAGAAATAACAGAGCGGAAATTTAAATCCAGGCAGGTTTGCTCGAGAGCTCATGCATGTACCCATACTGTAACCTCGCCCTGTTTTTTCCAACCTGTCTGTCTCCATTGGCTCCTTCCTATCAGCTTTCACACTTGTTTAAACCTGCCACAAATTGACAGTTTCTTCCCTTAGCCCCGTGACTCCCGCTAGCTACACCCTTCTCTCTCTCCTCCCCTTCACAGCCAAAGTTATTAAAAGAATTCTCTCTACTCACCATCGCTGTGTTCTCACTTTCTACTCACTCCTGAAGACCCTTCATCTTCCCTTCTGCTCAATCACTCTCCTGACAGCACTCTGGAGTTTTTAGCTCCTAGATCCAATGAATACTTTTCAAACTTTTCTGGACTTGATCTACTGATAGTGTTCGACACTGCCAGCTCTTGCCCTAAAGCCCTCTTACACAGACTTCCATGATTCCACTTCTGATTTTCCTTCTGCCTCTGCAGGCCTCTCCTTCTAAACCTCCATCGAAGGTTTTTCATATTCTGCCTGCCTCTCAAATATCTCTCTCTCCTGGGCCATCTCCTCTCTTAAACTAAGCTCTCTCTTCGTTTCATTCACCTTGTAAGTCCAATTATCTTTGTGCTGAAAAATCCAAAATTTATATCTCCATTCCAAATTTCTCTCCTGCACTCCAGGTCTGCATATGTAATTGCCCACTGAAAAACTCTACCTGGATGTTCGCATACACCTCAAAATTCAACATAGGCAAAAGCAGAGCTTGTCATTTCCACACTCCCTGCCCCCAAACTACCACTTTCTATTCCAGCATTCCTTATATCAGTGAATAGAATCACCATCCATCATCAGAATCACCACTCATTAGTAGAGACATCTACCAATAGACACCAAAACTAGAAACCTTCACAATGACTCTCTCATTCTGCCTATAATAAATCACCGAAATCTATCAACTCTACCTCCCAAAGATGCCTTAAATCAATTAACTTCTCTCAAATCTCCTGCAAGAATTGTTAGACACCTATCATCCCTCACCTGGACTGGATGGATGTGGGCCCCACTGGGGCAGGGAAACCCCTTTAGTGGCTGTGCCAACAATTCATGCTCCAGTCGGCAGCCAGAGCAACTATTTTAGGAGGTCAAGCTGATCATGTCACTCCCCTGCTTGAAATTATCAATGGTGACCCCATATTGCCCTCCTGATAAAGATCAGGCTTGTATGGATTTCCTGATCTAGCTGTGCTGTTCACTTTAACAACTTGTGGCTCCTTGGAGTGAATTAGCAAAAGGCTGCCTGTTCTGATTTTATTCCCATCAGCTAGAAAGTTATGAGTTATGAGAAAGTTTTGTCTTTTTTTTTTAGTACAAGGCACTTTTAGCCAATTGTCACAATATTGTTTTAGTAAATATTCAATTCTGTGATAGCAACATGTGAGTGGTGCCCTCTAGAGTTATGCAGTGGAAACCCTGCACATCTGTGTAAGGTGGCCCAATCATTTTGTGTTCATTTATGAGAGCAATCTTGCTGCATACTGAAGTTTCAGTCAACGATGAACTGTCTACACAACAGTGGTCCCACTGATTATAGTATCGTATTTTTACTGCACCTTTTCTATGCTTGCATATGTACAGTATTCAGTATAGTCACATGTTGTGTGGGTTTGTAGCCTAGGAGCAAAAGGCTATACCATATAGTCTAGGTGTGTAGTAGGCTGTACCATCTAGTTTTGTGTAAGTACATTCTGTGATATTCACACAACAAAATTGCCTAATGACACAGTTCTCAGACTATATCTCTGTCATTTTGTGAGCAAGACTCTCTATCTAGAAATAAAAATGCCAAGACCCCTACCCCTTAGGAGCTCACAATATGGTGCCATATAAAAACACTGATAAAGGGATAAGTGTCTCCTACTGCCATCAGGGTGTGCGGGGAGTAGCAATGAGCTCTGCCACACATATTCTCTGGTCAGGATCTCTTCAGAGCAAGAGCTCCCACCCCTTTGGTCAAGTGATTGGCCAGGCCCAGAGGGTACCAGCTATATGGTACAACAAAGCTGTACCAAAGGACAACACCATATGGAAGAGAGACTCAACCTCCAGAACAGGGAAGGAGACATCATCTATCTTGAACACGCACCTTCAAAAAACATATTCCTAACTCCATACTACACAGCTCTGGGCAAAGCACCTCCCACCCCTACTGGAGTCCAAACCCTCTGTCTCTTGTGTTAGGAGCGATGTGAGCTCTCCAAACCAAACTTCCCTGAACTTGCATACTGGGTCACCTGCTGTGGCTCTCCCCCAGGGTGTGGGGTAATGACTGATGAGCAGCCTCTCATAATGAGGATGATTTTCCATAACCTCCTATGACTAACGCACATGAGTAGAGAGCGACAGGGTCAGGATTTGGTGCATGGTTCCACATAGAAAACTTAAAGTTTTATTTTCAACTTCCTGTTTTAGGGTTTTTTTTTTTTCTTTTTTTTTGTCATGGGAACATAAACATACTGAGCGTCATGTTCCCTGAATGGGATCTAACTTCTGTGGGCTGACTTGTGACTTACAACAGGTGGCTTTGTTTTTAAATCATGAGACAAGCACACGTTACAGCTGGTGGTAGTAAGGAGGGATTCTGTCTATTCAGCATCAATGGCAGAAATGGTCATGGAAGAAGTGACGTTCTCTAGAGGCTGGAGATCCTCAGACTCTTGGTAAGAATAACCCACAGTCTGCCTAGAAATTCGGCTTCCTGGGCTCACTCCCACAATTTTGTATCAGCCAGTAAAGGGTAGAGGCCCAGAAATCTTCATTTTTAACTAGCATTTCAGCTGATCTTTATATAACTGGTCAAGAGAATTTGAGAGCCTCTGGTTCCCTGACAGTAAATTATTATTTAACATAGTAAGCATGCAAATATATTATGTCGACAGCATCCTGTGAGTTGATGTAAAAAGGGAGGCCATGGAGATAACCTTGGATTTGGGTCAGGCTACTCTTGGGAATGTCTGAGAAAACATACGTTGATATTCCTCTCAGCTTGCATAGGAATCATTAAAAGCCATTGATTAAGCTCTGAGTGTGGGCTGAACATTGAATTCTGGGCTTGGTAGAGCATGAGGAACAAGGAGTAGTGTGAGTAGTGTATGAACTTGAGAAGGCTGGGAAATCAAACCATATACATAGCCCCTGGCACAGAAGCTAAGCCTTAAGCTTGTCCTTGCTTCCCCTAGTTTACTTCCCACAGACTGGGACTCCAGCGGGGCTTCACTTTCCTCTGGAAGTCCTTCCAAGGGCTGACCCTCTCACTTGGGTTCCTAGTTAGCATTAAAACCAGTGAGCAAGATGAAGAACATTTGAGAGAGCTTGGGTAAGGCTGGCTCTCTCATCTTCCTTAGGAGCATCAAGTACTAGACCCCATTCAATTCTGTATGCCCCACTTCCAGCTCTGCATTTGAACCTTGGAGGTGGGCGGGGGCGGTCGGTAACATTTGATGAAAGAATCAATGAAGAGTTTGCTGGCTACACAGCCATGTCAGAGTTTCTCATGGAGGCAGCATAGGATGATGGTCAGGAGTGCACATTCGGGAATCTGTCAGTCTGTGCTTTACCTCCCCCCTTCCATTTGTTCACAGTGACTTTGGGCACAAATTCTTTGTAGGTTTCCCTTCAAGAGGAAGAGTCCATTTCTCTATCCACATCTCCATAAATCAGGGCTGGCCTTGGGACTTACTTAGACCAACGGGCTGTGGCAGGAGTGAACAACATGAGGCAGGATATGACAAAGTGCTTCAGACATTGGCTGGGAGCCCCAGGACCCCATCCACCCTCACCAGCCCCCCTGCTGCAGACTAGACCCTTTCTCCACTACTCCCACCCACTGCCACAGTCTTTGCTGACAAATGTGAGCTTTGGACCCAAGGCCTCAAGGGCATTTGCCGCTTCTACCCTTCCCTTTTTGAGAAGCAGCACTACGATCACCATGTAGAAGTCATTCCAGTTTACTGGAGGATGGGAGGACACTTGAAGAGCCAAGGCCCCCAACCAATAGCCAGCACCAACAGCCAGACATGGGTGAGACTATCTTGGACTTTCCAGCTGAGCCGAGGCTCCAGCTGAATGCAACAAAGCCCTGGCAACACCAGCAGAGGAACCACCTAGCCAACTCACAGAATCAGGAGGAATAATAAATCATTGATGTTTTAAGTCACTACATTTTGGGTTGGTTCATTACTCAGCAATCGATAACTAAGACACCATGCAAAGTGCTTCAGACATTGACTGGGAACCCTGAGATCCTGTCCACCCCTCACCAGCCCTCCTTCTAGGGACTAAACCCTTTTCCCACTACTCCCACCTTCTGCCACAGTCCTTCCTGACAAATCTGAACAGGGGTCCTGGTTCTATTCTTCACACAGCGTGACCTCTAAGTAGGACAATTTTAGGAATCCTGTTTGGGCATCCTAAGACTGATGCCCGTAGAGACTTGACTAACCAAGTATTCTCCCAACTTACTTGTACATTTATTCTTCTCTTCATTCAGCAAATGCTGCTGAGTGCCTGACACATCATAAATGCTTGTGCTTGATGGTAGTACATAAACAAAGCAAAAAGAAAATCCTCTGCCCTGTGGATCTTGCATTCCAGTGGAGGAAAAAGGAAAAAAGTACAATGAATAAAAAATAAATTCTAGAGGGATTAGAATGTGATCGTACCATAGGTAATCTAAGTGTGCTGAGATTTGAGGGGTGCATATTGCAGTTTTAATTGGGGTAATCAGGATAAGCTTTACTGAGGAAACAACTCAGGCAGGCAATTGGGGAACAAGTGTTCCAAACACAAGGCGGCTGCTGCTGAAGACCTGCAGTGGCATCGTGCCTGGTGTGTCTGTCTTTGAGAAATCGTGAGGAGACCACTGTCTGAAGCAGAGGGTATGAACAGGGAGAGGCATGTGGAAAAGGATACCGAAAATAACCCATTTTTTACATAAACCTATGAGCACTCATTGGAATGTGTGCACTGGAACCAGTCTAAAAACATATATAATAAGCTGATACCTAATTCTGCTGTCCTTTATATAGACAAACTTACACAACCAGTACTATTTTTTGTATCGTGGGGCCTATGACTTCGGACCTTCAGAAAATGTCTATGAGAAATACTCCAGTGTATAAGAACCTCTGCTAGATCTCAAGCCTCCCAGCATCCTTTGTCACCCAGTTCTGTGACCAGAGCCTGGGCAAGGACATCCAAGGGAGTTGGAGGGGATGAGCGTACAGGAGACAGATTCATAGCAGTGTCTCTCTCACGGGGAGAAGGGATCAAGCATTCTTGTGGTACTCCTTGACATAGGTGGGGAAAATGGCAAAGTGAGTATGCGTCTAATATCTATCTTTCCTCCTAAGCTCTAAACTCCTAGAGGGCAGGGGCTGTGTCCCTCGTGACAAGGGAGAGCTAAGAAAATTGTTACCCAACAGAATGGACACCCAGACTTCCTGAAGTCTTCACAGGACCAGTTCTACGCTCATGCATTGTGTGAGAAGAACACATCTACTGTGAGGTGGAGATGTGAGGAGCAAAGGCTGACACACACCGTTGCTGCTAAGTACTTGAAAAATTAAATGCTATGGCTCATTCAGATCCTAGCCCCAAAAGGCAGTGCCAACATTGATCTCTGGCGCCATCTTTAGCCCGAAGGCCGCACTGCAGGATCACAGCCTCAGAAATGGGCATGGGGATCACATCTCTAGATTGCGTGGAGTCTGTGCCTTAGAGGGCAGAGATTGGAATTTGCTCTGGGGATAGATAGACTCTGTTTTGGCAGAATTCTGGTGAACTCTTTGAGTTATGCAAACGTAAAATCCAACCAGAAATAAAGTCAGGTAAGCCGAATGCCAGTGCTTCAGTCCAAGTTGTTAACTTTTCTGTTTATGTTCATTACAGCAGTTTCTGTCAAATTCATTTATGAAATAGTTGTATATATAGAGAATGATATCAAGGAAAAGTTAGTATCCATTAAAGTTGTCTTCATTTTTCTTCACTTTTACTGTTTCCTCTCTAAATCAGAGTTTAGATTTCTCTAGAACTAACGTGTGTTGTGTACACTGTGGAGTTTTCTGTACAATGTTTGAGCAGGTGTTCGTAGGGGCTGTTGTGATGCATGGGCTTAGGATTGCAAGACAAAAATTTTGGTCAAAGGGAAGAGTGACTAGATTTTGAACCTGGTGGAGTGACTTAGGACATACATGGTGTAGAAGGCCCCGGATTCATCACTCTCTTGTGTGAAGTTGTTCATAGCTTCTTGGAACAAAGACTGGGCCCTCTGTGAATCAACTGCTGCCTACGTCTGGAGCCTGTTGTAAGCACACACAAACAGCACACACACGCACATACAGGCACACACATTCACCCTCCCCACTCACTCTGCTCCCTGGTGCTGCCCGGCCATACTGTGTTCTAACTGCCTGTTTACTCTCTCTCTGTATCTACCAGTTCATTCTGAGATGTTAATACTGGATAAGACCTAAAGTGTACCTCTCCTTAGAATTTACATAGTAATAACCCTGATAGTCTGGTTAGGTTGTGGAGCGAAGACTTTGGTGTGGTTTCTAGGGAGGAGAAGGAGTTTAAGGGATGAGCCTTGAGGTGTGAGAGAAGAATACTCTTAGCATCCCTGAACTGCACCTGTCAGAAGTTGGCTCCATTCCTTACTTTTAAATTTCCAGTGCCAGAAAGGCCCATCAGTATTTCTACCAGAGTCCTGCAGAATTTGATTCGAAGTGCTATTTGGAGTGTCTTGCAGTCAATAAATATGAGCTTTTATTCACAAGGCCTGGTCTTCCCACCTGCACTATGTGTCCTTCAGTCATAGAGACGTGTCTTCTAAGTCTTTATGTCCTCTTCCTCTTCTGTGCACTGATACAGAATTGGCATATTTTGCATGCTGAAATTTTTTTTACTTATATAAAGAACACGATTCAACTTGAGACGGGACCACTAGTAGGAGGAGGCCTGGGTTTGCCTGGGTGGCCCGTGGGCACAATTCACAAGGGAAGGGCAGGGAGAAATGAGTTATCATGTGTTAAAATAATTAACTGGCAAGGTATTAGGCTGAGATGACTCCAGCATGTTGGGTTCCTGCCTAAGCAAACTAAACCCAACCCAGAGTGAATGGTCATCAACTAAGAAAACGAAACTTAAATTTAGCCAATCAGGATTCACCAGCTTGTGTGCAACTAGAGACTTTCCACTTAACCAATGAATTTTTTTCTTCCTCTTGCTTCCTGAACACCTTATAAAAGTTTTTCCGGTGCCCCCTGGGTGGAGCCCTGAATCACTTGCAATTTGGCACCTCATGAATCATTGTCTGATCAAATAAACTCCTTAAAATGTTAATATGCCCCAGTTTATCTTTCAACACATGCATGAAGACGATGAACTGGTCAGGGAAGATGAAGCAGGTGTCAGGCTGACTGTGAAACCACAGCACGGAAGCTGACCCCGGGGGCGGTGCTGAGCAGAATTCAGGAAGGGAGAGCGGGAGTGAAGGGGTCGCTGAGAAGAGCTGTAGCATCTGTGTTGGCCCAATGTTGATTTGAGGGCCCCAAGATTTAAATCTGGGTCCTGCCTGATATACTTGGATGATTCCTTGGGTCCTCCCTGAAAAAAACTCCTTCACAAGGCATTTGCAATCAGGAGCCACCCATCTTTTCATCTAAATTTTCAGCAACTCCTCAGTCTAAGCTCTGGGTCCCGGCCACATTGATGACTCACCATGCCTCAGATGTGCTGGGAGTTCTTCTCCGTCATCACATCTTCCTGAGCTGCTTTTTCTGCCTGGGATGCCCACCCCTGCATTCTCTGCCTGGAAAACATCTGCTTTTTCTTTGAGGCCCAGATTAAATGCTCTTTCTTCTGGAAAGCCCTGACCAGCCCTCCCTGCCAGCTCCACCTATAGGCTACAATGGTGTCGGTCTACCTGGTACCATAGCTTTCCTCGTATGGTATCATGAATGTCCAACTAGAACCAAGTAATTGGCCAGATGTGGCAGCTCACATCTGCAATCCCAACACATTGGGAGGCTGAGGTGGAAGGATCACCTGAGCCCAGGAGTTCAAGACCAGCCTGGGCAACATGATGAGAGCCTGTCTCTACAAAAAATTTAAAAAACTTAGCCAGACATGATGGTGCATGTCTGGTCCCAGCTACTCAAGAGGCTGACCAGAGTATGGCTTGAGACCAAAAGGTCAAGGTTGCAGTAAGCCATGGTTGCACCACTGTACTCCAGCCTGGGTGACAGAGGAAGATGCTGTCTCTAAAAAGAAAAGAGGAAGGAGAAGGAGAAGGAGAAGGAGAATCAAGTGTGGTTATCCATTAACTTGTTTAAGATTTTGCATTTACTCAGCCTTTTCTGCATACCAGCAGCTGTTCTGGCCACAGCTGACACAAAATTGAACAGAACATGCACTGAAAAAGCACAGAGTCTTACCACGTAAACACACAGTTACAATGGGCTAGCCAGGCAATGAAGTTCCTGGAGCACACACAGATTGTGGAGAGGCAGCTCAGGGAAAGAACCTAAACGTACCAGAGTCTGCTGTGTGGCTCCCTTCACACTTAATACTTGGAGGCCTGTACTTTGCATTCAAGGCCCCACATGACCCAATCCTGCTGGTCTTGCTCACCTCCTACTCCTCCCTTGTTCAGGCTCCAGCCCGCACCCCAGCCTTCTACTATTATTTGAACACACCAGCTCCTTTCTGTCTCAGGGCCAACACATTTGCTACTCCTCGGCTTTGATTATTTCTAGTCACAGTTTCTGCCTGTCTGTAGCCTCAGCTCAAATGTTACCTCTTCAAGAAAGTAAAAAGAAAAAAAAAAAAAGCATCTCCCCTAACTCCCCTATCTAACAATCTAATATGTCCATTGGATACCTGCTGCCCTCACTTTCTAATCATGAAAAGTGCCCTTTTTGTTTTCTTGTTTGTTTATTTGCTTATTTAGTATCTCTCCCATTCAATTGTCAGCTCCAAGGAAGTTTGGTTTTATTCACCATTCTATCCCCAGCTCCTTAAATGGGATAAAAATTTGCAAAATGGCATTGAGGTCAGCTGCACCAAGTTTAATCTTGAGCTCCAACACAGAGAGCCCATATGACCTTCATTAAGTTATTTTACTTCTCTTAGTCCAGTTTCCTCATCTGTCAAATGGAGGTGAGAGCACTTGCCTTGAAGAGTCATTCTGAGGATGGTGACAGAGTGTTCTTAAAAGTGCTGCCCCATGGTTGGAACTCAGAACATGCTAGGTGAATGCTGAGTAGTTATACACCAGAGGGAGAGCACCAGTAGCCCATGCCTTCTCTTAGTCCTGATACTACTGGTTCTCTGCTCTAGCTTAGGCCCAACCAAATATTCTCCATGAAACAGCGAAGTGTGGGCTCTGAGGGTGAGTATGAATTCCAATTGCAAACTCTCAGCTGAAATCCAGCTCTGTAGTCCCAGCTATACCAAGTCACCTCAACTTAGAGGCTCCACTGCGACCTTAAACTCAATACATCCAGGACATATACATTGCCTGTCCCTTGCTAATCCTTGCTTTGCACACTCAAAGCAACTAGCAGATAGCCCAACAGTCAACCACAGAATTGTTGATTCACTGTGAAGTATCTGGTAGAAAATCACAAGACTTGAATTAGAACTTACATCGTAAGCAGCCCAAGGCTTTGTCCCTGCACAGAGGACACTGAGTTCTGCCCAGGGCTTCTTGGTTGTTTCTAGAGTCTCCATAGCAGATGGACTGGAGGAGAAGCTGTGGGTAGCTTTCTAAGAACTCAACAGGCCTCTTGCATCAAACACTGCACATGGGGTCAAATGAGGCTCTGTAGTAGTTTTCTATGGCTGCTACAACAAATTACCACAAACTTAGTGGTTTACATAACAGAAGTTTATTATTTTACAGTTGTGGAGATCAGAAGTCTGAAATGGTTGTCACTGGGCTGAAATCCAGGTGTCAGCAGAGCTGTGCTCCTTCTGGAGCCCCTAGAGGAGAGTCCGTTCCCTTGGCTTTTCCAGTTTCTAAAAACCCCTGCATTTGTTGGCTCAAGGCCCCTGACTCCATCTTCAAAATTAAAAGCATGGTTTCTTCCAGTTTCTGAATCTCCCTTCCTGCTTCCTTCTCACAAGGACCCTTGTGATTATACTAAGCCCACCTGGATAACCCAGGATGGTCTCCTCATCTCAGGATCCTTAACATAATCACATTTGCAAAGCCCCTTTGGCCATGTGTGGTATTAACATACACACAGATCTTAAGATTACAGTGTGGACGTCTTCAGGGGGACATTACTCTGCCTACCATAGACCCTGAGCAGGATGAGCTTGGTTTGGGTGCACCAGGCTGAAACGCAGCCTCCTGTCTTCCTACCGGCTCTGTTCAAAGTAGAACTCAGTACGGGCCGAGGGCTCACTCTCCTTGGTGAGCTGTACTGGCTGCTGGGTCTCTGCTGGGCCACAGAGGAACCAGCCAGGCCAGGCAGCAGCCTCAAGCCTGAAGGCAGAGCCTGAGCTGCTCTGGAAGAAAGTGAAGCGTGTGGCCTCTTCACCACCTTTGTACAGTTCCTCAATGTTCACATCCTGTGGGGAGAAGGTGGATGACTGCAGAATGAGGGTGCCTATGGAGGTGTTAGCTCTGGAGGCCTCTGGGGCTTGGCCAAAAAAGGACCTGACAGGGTCAGTTTTTACAAAAGGGACTGCCTTCTGCAGATTCTAGAGGGCAAGGGTGTTGGCGCTAGGTGCAGAGGAAGATGGTGGAAAACTGAGGGAGGAGGACACGTGGATCTGGCTGGGAATCCACAGATAGGCACAAAGATGCCAGAGCATCCCAGCAGCCAGGCCAGGTCTGCAGTATCCTCTAGAATGGGGAGGGGCCTCTCACCTCCAGCTGTAGGGAAGGCTCCTCTCCTGTCTCCACACATGCCAGGCAGCGGCTCCCTCCCTGGATCCCCAGGAAGATGGGGACCTTGGTGCGGTCCAGGCCTTTGTTAGGAAGTATGCAGATCTTCTCTGGGAGGGAGGAGAGAGAAGAGTCAAGGGGTGAGGGAACCCCATGCAGGTTCTTGGCAGGTAAAGGCTCAGGCAGGAAGGAAGTGGGCATGGGCACACCTGGCCTGGCCCTGCCTGCAGACTGCAAGGTGAACCAGGACCTCTGCAGGGATCCTGCCCCTCACTAGGAAAGACCACAGCTGCTCTCTGCCCCTTCTCACTGTCACTGCGGGCAGCTGCTGACCTTCTGCTGGGGAGGAAAGGGAAGAAAAGGGAGGGCCTATGGCAGATGGAATATGGGGTGGAGGCCCCAGAAGCTCACCTGCACAGCAGTTGTCTGCAACAGGATCTCCCACCAGGAGCTGGCTGTCTCTTGTATATAGAACCTTCTGGTCTGCATATTTAATTCTGAAACAGTATGACAGTGCTGATGGCCCACTCCCTTTATGCACCACTGGCCCCCAAGCCCTTCCACGTCCATGCTCGGAATCACCACCTTGAGCATTTGGGAGATTTTCTCTCCTTCACAGGTGGGCAGAGGGGAACAATCACTCCCAAGAGCAGGTAAAGACCAGCTGAGCCTTAAAGCAGGGAAGGTCTCCCGTGTTTGTGCTTTTCAAAGGCTGTGCTTCCTGCCTTCTCGTGGCGTGGGAGGCCTTCAGAGGAGAATGGAGAGCCAATGTCCTTCGATAGAGGGATAAAGAAAAAGTTCCTGGCTTCCTGAGAAATTTATTCGTGAGGCTCAGATGACTTTGGGATACAGTGAACCTTACCTTAGATTTTTTGGGCCTGACCTAATTGTTTATAAATGTTTATTCTCTTTAGTACAGAGATTAATTGAGTGTATATTGAAGTGTGATTTGCTTTCCAGATATTTTAAAGATGTTAAAGTCACACAGGTTATAGGCTCAGTCACCTGGCTGGTTTCAAAGATGCCTGTCAGCCGCTGTTGGGACCTGGAGAGCTGTCACTAACCTTATAGGGCAGAACCTCTGGACCAATGCCACCACCTCCGGGAGATTTTTCTATCTCAGTAACAGCTAAAGATAATACCCTTAGCTAATGACTATACGTGCTTACAGCAGGTTCACTTGTACAATAAAAATAAAGTTCCAAAAAGATCCTGGGCTTGCTAACTGGCATTTTCCCCCTGACCTTGACAACCCAGATGTGACAACTCACCTGCTAGCAGAAGCATCCTATGGAGACCAGAACCCAGGTTAGACGCCCTGAAGTGCCGACATCTGTTTTGTCATTTATGTGCCTCCTGTGTATGTGTCTTGCTTCCTAGCCAGGCTGTCACCTCCTTGAGACCAGGACTGCCCCTGACCCTCCTTGCCCAGGACATTACAGGGCCCAAGAGAGAAGCAGAGGAAATGTATCCCAGCGGTCAGTCTTATTTTATTTTTCTAATGCCTCACCCACTTCCTGAAAGGAGCTTGTGACAAAGCATAGACAACAAAGTAGCAAAATATAAGGAAGGATGCAAATCTCAAATGAGATGAAATGCAAGTACGTGCTAGAAGCCCAAACTGGGAGTAAAGGCCACAGGGACTCAGATCGAGATTCTTTTGAATCTCAATGCTGCCACTGAGATTCCAAACTGTTTCTGAGATTTCAGAGAAGTGGATGGAGTGGCACAGAGGATATGAAGTCTGATTCCTGGCTCTGCCTTTTGGAAGTTGTGTGACATGGGGGAAGTTATTTAACCTCTTTGAGCCTCAGTTTCCAGATCTACAAAATGGGGTTAATAACACTCCCCTTACAGACTTTTTGGGAAAGAGATGAGGCAGTAGATTGGCTGGCATCTTGCAGACATTCAGGAAAGAGCTGTTGCTACTGTGGTGGTGATGAAGCTTTATTATGGGGCACTTGCAATTTCTAAGGTGAGAATAAGCTTCATCCTCTGGCTCAGCATTCCTTTCCTCTTCCCATGTGATCCCCAGAACCCCTGGTTGGGAAAGCAGGGACATGTCAGGACAACTTACGTGTAGTATCTTGCCATGGGGAGGGAACACATTCCTGCAATCAGTGGTGTCTGGTCCTCACTGATGGGGAGGAGAGAAGGGCAGTTAGAGAAGGAGGCTGGGTGGAGCCAGGGGCAGACATGCTGGGGCTCAGAACCACTCAGCCACAGGCTGCACGGGTCCCCTAGACCATTCATTTATAATTGGCCTGGAGAATCCACCAAGGCATCCACCAGCCCAGCAGGCTCTAGGCTGACTGGGGCCAACCAGGAGCAAGTCCAGCCAGCAGGGATGTAAGCCTCGGATGTGTGTATTTGTGCTAGTTCTGAGAAACTGGAAAACAGATTCCCCCAAATAGCTGAGCCACAACACTTCCCAGCCCTGAGAGTGGGGTGGAGTGTGCGTAGCCTCCCTCACAGTGGGAGGATAAGCCCAGTTCAAATCCAGTCTCACTGCCCCGTTGGCCAATAGGGCACCACACTCCCGCCCCCATAACTAGCCATGGGTTAGATAGCTAGAGCCCAGAGTGAAGGAAGAGAGCACAACTAGAAGGAGTTGACAACAGCAGTGAGGCTGGCAGGGTCCCCCCAGAGAGTTGGAAAGCATCATTCCTAGAGACTAGAAGTGCTTGTCCAAGACTGCTGAAGACAGCTCATTCTGTTCCAGATGGAAAATGGTGCTTGTGTTTTTGAGGGTGAACAATCTAAAGGGAAGATAGTCGCCTTGTATAAATGTCAGGCCACACAGTTTCACATGACTCTGCTCCCTCCCTGTGTGCTATTCTGTCCTAGAGCTCTTCCCTAAAGTGATCACCCTTAGGAAAGGTCAGTCCAGAATTTAGCATGGAAATAAACCCAGAGCCAATCGGGAGCTGGAAATTAGCTCAGGAAAGTAACGCAAGTATGACTAGGGCTAAGGTTTACCAAGTAGGTCTGATTGTCACCAAGTAAGAAGGGAAAAGAGAAGAAAAAATATAAGAAAGCGGAAAGTGAGAGGAGAAGAGAAAGGAAGAAGGCAGGTGGAAGAAAGCAATAGGGCTCAGAGAGGAATAGAGTGATGCTGGGGGACCCTGGGGAGGCAGGTGAGGAGAAACAGGTGGGTGCTGAGGGCACAGCTTCCAACCACCTCAGCACTCAAGTTCCAGAAACAGGGCTGTAGCCAGGGGGGCTTTTAGTACTGGGTCTGCCACTGTCACTTTGGACAAGTCATTTTCTGTCCCTGGGCCTTGGGGTGTGACTTTGAGTCTTAGAGTGAAGGATAATAGGGATTGACAAGTGCAAATTCTAGAGGGATGTTGGTGCTGTGAATCCAAGTCTCAAAGCATTCTGTATACTTTGTGATTGCATGTATTGCCCTTACGCTTAGGAAAAATAATGGATTGCCCAAATGTTCCATTAAAAAATGTTCACTCCATAAATTTTTACAATAGTGAGAAGTTAAAGAAATCTACATTTTCAATAATAATAGGTAATTGGCTAAGAAATTATGGCAAAATTCAATAAATAAGGACATAGGTGTTTCTTAAAGATGATATTGTAGAAGTCTGTTTTATGACATAAAAATTTTTTGAAATGTATTAAGTGAAAAATGCAGATTATAAATCAAGTGTACATTATAATTCCACTTAAATCCACACATATAGAAAGACACACACAGGAACATTCCCCGTGTTGTTGCACCATTTACCTATGGCTTTATGAGTAATTTTTTAAACAATCTCAACATTTTTCCTATAATGAACATAAATTTCCTTTGTAGTATCAAATAAGTTTCAACATTTTAAAAATCAGGTTTCAGTGAAACTCATTGGCTCCTAAATGTGCCTGCCCATCCGCATCACCTGGGGGACTCTGTATAATTTCTATTTCCTGGGCTGAAGTTTCTAATTCAGTAGGACTTGGAGTGATTCCAGCAATCAACCAGACTGCTTGGGAACTGGTGACTTTCAGTCTTTGCACTCATTAATAAATATGTAAACCCTCTGCAGATCTTGTTAAAATATAGATTCTCATTTTCCAGGCCTGAGACTACATTTCAAATATGCAACCAGGTGATGTCAATCCTGCTGGTTCCTCCTGGCCAGCACTTTGAGTCCCAAAGGACTAGACAATCCCCCGGCACAGATAATTCAACAGCGTCATGGCGTCAGTGCAAGCCTACTTGATGATAGGCTCCCCTTGGTCAGACCACTGGGGCTCTTTTGGTTGTGGCAGCAGGACAGTGGGCAGTGTGGTAGTTGTACCCTGATCTAGGTGGGGCACAGACCTTGTGCCCAGACCAAGTGGAGGGCCCTGGGTGAAGCTGGACAGCAAGCTGATGACTCCCACTCTTGGTCAGTGTCAGCTCAAAGAGCTGGAAGAAATTCAGTGCTGGTCCAGTCCAGCTGGACCCATGGGCCCTAGAAATCTCCCATTCTGGCACACCCAAAATTTGCAGTGCCTCTCCTAAAGGCTCCCCTACTAGGTTCCCTCTGCCTGGCCTCTGCTGGATTGTGACGGAGTGAGTAGGAATAGGCAGCTAGCATCTGCTCCATCAGAGAGCCTGGGGTCTTGGTGCTAAGCCTCTGCTATGTGCTGAGCCCCTCCCAATGTGCCAAATGCCTCATCCCCAAAGCTTCCCCTCGCTATTGTCCTAAAATGACTTTTCACTGGACTTCGGTCTATATCCCTCTTTTCCTCTCATTTCTCCCTGGACACGGCATCTGGCTCTCAGACCTCCTCAATTCACCTAACCTGGCTCAAATACCCGCACCAACTAAACCTGGGCTTTCCTCATGTTTTTTTGCACAGCACCCTGTCCTATCCTCTCCTCATTCTCCTGCATAGGATCTATGTGGGATGTTCTCTCCAAGACCAATATTTACTTCTGTGGAGCCAGATCCAAAGATTCTTTTGATTGCTTTGATATTTGGTCACTGCCTCCTTGGAACCCTTGACATTGACTGACTCCCTTCATACCTCTTTCAACCCTTATAGATTTTACCTCCTTCTGGGGCGTCCCTCAGGCTAACAAGGTGCTAAGCACTTCTATTTCATATCAAACGAAGCTTCAATTCATTGACTTCTACGGCTGCAATGATCATCTTGGGCTACTGCCTCCCAAATGCAGACTGCACATCCCACTTAACTTCTGCAGCCTACAGTACAACCCACTTTGGACATCCTACTGATATCCAACCAAATATATTTAAGGTTAAGCTAATTATCTTCTCCCCCTCCCAGCCCACTCATTCATCCTAATTTCATTTCTCTTGTTGCCATAATATTCCTCTCACCAGTGATATTCAAAACCTAAGACTCATTGACAATATCCCCCAGTTCTCCTGACTCAATGTCTAACTTGTCAAGTCCCTATAGATTATGTCTTTAAATTATAACTTTGTGTTCTTAATCTCCATTACTACTGCACTTGTGCTCCCAGTTTTTCTACCTTTCATTCAACCCAACGTATGTGAGGAATCTGGACCCACATTCTAAAGACTTCTTTCACCACATCCCTGCCCAGTTCTGGAATCTACAGTGACTGGCTGTTTTGCCACCATCTGGAGCTGATTATCTTGTGTGATAGCGTCTCACTTCTCCATGGACACTAAACCACGCTGTCTGGCAACGTGATTCCTTTCTTACCTTCTCAATGGACATACTCACAAGTGTTCCATTGTTCTCTCTGCCTCAAAAGTCATCCCTCCTCACTGCCATTGATTCAGATCTTTTGATATTAAGATCACTGGAGATGGTATCAGTATAGATGGGTTCAATATCTAGTTCTATCAAATTAATTATCAGTGCAGAATTACAGCTGAGACATACAGGGTTATGTCTTTTAACCTCCAACCCTCAGTTTCAGCATCTATAAATTTATTGGATTAGATGATGTGGTTATGAAGGTTCTTTCTAGGCCAAACTAGCTATAATTCCATGACTCAGAGTTTAATGAATCTTTCCCTTACTATTGTAACTCTACTCTGAACTCCTATTAAATTTTACTGTATTATTTATTGTTGTACATAAAGATATTTGTTTCCCTTATAAAAGTTAATAAGATCCTGAGGTCATGAAGATGGCTGACAGTTCGCTTGAAGCTCTCTCCAACCACTCTAATAGAAATGCCCTGGTCCTTATGGCCAGGACATAGAAACACGCAGCAGACTTTGAATGGAAAGGCTGAGTCCTAGATGTAGCTCTGCTACCGGTTTATGTTGCCACCTTTTATCCCTGGGCCTTCAATTATCATCATTGGAAGGAAAAGTTGAACAAGGTATCTTTCAAAACTGCTTTAAGTTTCACAATAAAATTTTATGCAGAATTCTAATGATTGTAAAATGGATAAAGGGCACCTGCTTTGCGGACACAGGAAGTGATGGTGACTTTGGAACCCTGCTAGTATTTCTCTTGCCTTCAAAGAAGACACTGAGGAGCTCCTAAGGAGCTAAAAAACCTCTTAAGCTTCCACCAAACACAGTTTGAATATCATTGGCCCAGATGATTTTTTTTTTAATTACTTTCTAAAGTCTGTGGTGCTAAGTATTTAAAAATCTTGATTTGACTTAACCTATTCCTTCTCCTCAAATCTCTTTATGTGCTCCTAAATGTTTTTGATGTCCCACCATGTTCTATGAGGGGAATACCTTTTTACCCAAACAGCTTGCCAGGAGGGGTGAAGGGATAGGGGGCATGTCAGAGAAACTGACAGGAGAGAGCAGAAAAGAGAGAGAGAGACAGAATACTGCCTGTCCATCACTGACCTGCAGATCCTGGGTGCCTGGAACCCTGATCCCTGGAGACTCCAACTGATTTCTTCAGGGCATTGCCCTGTGTTTATACTGTCTGGTCAGGGTGGGAAGCCTGCAGCAATCTCTATAATTGGTTGCAGGACATGAAGGAAGAAGAGCCTGGAGATTTCACAATGTCTTTGATACAGTAATAATAATAAGGTGGGAACATTAATGAGCATTTGTTGAAGGGGGAGAGTGTCATCCATAAAGCCTTTGCAGAAACAAGGTTCGGGGCCCCTGCTCTGTACCTACTGTCATTTACTATGTTATTAGTGGTTTTGAAGCCAGATAAACAGTGCTAGGGTCAGACATCTTTGGTGCCCCATGGGCTCCATCCTAGGCTTAAAGAGGTCATGAATGCAAGAGAGAGTATGTCTGGCAAGCCCAAGGACAGAACAAACTCTGATGCCTGAATCCAGCCGGGGGCCAGACAGCCAGAGTAAGAGAAGGGGCTAATAGCACTGTGAGTGTGGCTCTGTTTGGAAAGATGAGAAAGGAGTCTCTGCTTTTCAGTGGGTTTAATTAGTTGGCACCAGTTTGATGAGACAGAACATCTAAGGAAATCCAGCTGCAAAGATACTGACCTCAGATTCACCCTGGGACTGAGCAGACATCATGTGCCATGGACTACTAGGAAATATGACAGTGTGAGCAGAGCAGAGGAAAGAACACTCAGGTCTCTAAATGACATTACTTTACTCAGTCTATCCATCCATCCACCCACCCATCCACCCGTCTGCCCATCTGTCTGCCTATCTGTCCATTCTTCCATCCATTCACCATCCATCCATCCATGCATCCACCCATCTGCCCATCCATTCATCCATCCATCCACCCTTCTGTCCCCCCTTCTATCTGTCCATTCATCCATCCATCTATCACAAGGGTGGAGAAGCTTAGGTGTAATGTTCTCTGGAAACTAACAACCTTGCTGTAATTTTCCCTCTTGAGTCACTTGCAAAGTTCCACCAAGGGCTTCTTGAGGAAGTGGGATGGGTGAGTCTAAGACTCAGATGCCTACAGGATGAGAAATGAGAAAAGATGGGCAGAAATGGGACCAGATTTCTGCTTTCTAAGGCCAGTGATCATTCTTCTTCCACTCTCCCAATCTCTCACCCTTCTGTGGGAAGGGTTAAAGCATGAGTTACTATGTCAGGCAACCAATGAGTGTTTACCCAGCATTTACACTGCTGTGTGACGAAGACATTCAATACACAGTCCCTGTTGTTAAGTAGTTTTACAGTATAGCTGAGGAACTAAGTCATAAACACTTGAAAAGATAATTAAGAAGAACAGACTCTCTAAGCTATGGGTCAATGGCATGTTGGAGATAATAGTGGCAGAGAAACTCCTTAGGCAAAAAAATTCGTAGAATTGAAAGGACTTTAGGCTGGGTGTGGTGGCTCATGCTTATAGCCCAACACTTTGGGAGGCCAAGGCAGGCAGATCACTTGAGGTCAGGAGTTCAAGACCAGCCTGGCCAACATGGTGAGACCTCATGTCTATTAAAAATACAAAAATTAGCCAGGCATGGTGGCACGTGCCTATAGGCCCAGCTACTAGGGAGGCTGAGAAAGGAGAATCACTTGAACCCGGGAGGTGGAGGTCGCAGTGAGCCAAGATTGCACCACTACACTCCAGCCTGGCTACAGAGCAAGACTCCACCTCATAGACATGGAATCATAGTCTCCCTCCAATTGGAGAAATCTGTGCTATGGAATCCCTAAGAAATTGGTTAATTAGGCTCTGCCTCAACACCTCCAGGGTCAGAGACCACACAACCTCTTAAAGAAGCACTATCAATGTTTGTGGTCCTTGTGATTAAAATTTGGGGGTCATATAGGAAAAACAGCCTCCACATAATTTGCACCCATAGGTCCTACTTGTGTGTTCCGAAATTACACAGAACAAGCATATTCTTCTACTTGGCAAGCCTTTAGGTGCTTGAAGGGAGCTCCCTGTGCTTTGCTTTTTTCGGGATAATACCTCCCACATCTTAGCCTCTTCCCCTACGACCTGACCTTGGAACATTCTCTGTTCCTCGATGTCTGCAATTTGTACAAACCCTGAATGATGTATTGCATCTCTGTAAATATAGGCCCAGGCCAGTAGTTTATACCAAAATTGCAGAAATCTAAAGCCACTGTCTTTTTCACTTGAATAGTCATAATGTCAATGTCCCCCAGCCTGTACATTCTTAAAGGAAGCATTTTATATTCCTCCTTTTACTACTGACTTGTGTTGGCTCAACCTGGCTAAAAGTCCTCTGAGTTCTGTCATCCTACAAATGAGGAAGCAACAACTTCAGGCTGGAGAAACCTTCAAGAATGAGATGGAATTTAAGCTGCTCCCTTAAGGGTGGGCCTGTTTAGATGGGTGGAGGAGAGGGATATAATATTCCAGGGTGGAGAAATAGTTTCCACATTCTATACTCACTGGGTTTCTATTATGTGCCAAACATTACGCAATGTTCTGAGAGACAAACTTATATGGCCCTAACCTTAAGGTCATCCCAGGGGCCACAGACTCCAAGTTAAGGTACTACAATTCAGGGGCACATTGTGCAGGACCTGGTATAAAACTGCCAGATCAGATAGCTGGGGGATCTCAACTCAGTAAAGGCTTCCCAGAGGAGGTGACATCTTAGCAGGGTATTGAAAAATGAGAGAGTTATCTACGCAGAGAGGGTGGATGGAGGACCTAAAAGCAGAGGGAGCAACACGAGACTGTGTCTGGACCGATGGACAAAGAGTGTGAACAGGGTCTGAAATGCAGCCTGGCGCCCGGAGCTCATGTTCTTGGCAGCCCTAAGAGGCCTGGGGTAGGAGCTGTGCTGCCTGTTGCTTGAGGACTTCAGCTGAATCTGGGCTGGAGCTGCTGATGCCCATAGAGGCAGCCCTGTATGTCCTGTCCAATTCCTTGCTAGTACTTCAGTGGACTATGAACCTACCATGCTGGCCCAACAGGTGAGGTGCAGGTGGAATACTTGGGGCTCAGATACTGGCTCCTCCTATGGCTTCTGCTCCCATTCCCCAGGGTTTGGGTGGGGACACTGGAGTCCATTTCTGGCACATAAGACTAGAGAATCTCAACTTTGCAGAACCAGATGATTCAACAAATGTTGTATTATTAGCTTTTAAATAGAATACTTGGGTAAATGTAGGATAGTCGTTCATTGTGAGAAGAAAAATTTAAAAATTGGAGAAAACTGCAGTAATAAAACGAAGGCATTTGTTTCTCTTTCTCTGCATATTAGTTATCTATTGCTGCTTAATAAGTTACACCAAAACTGAGCAACTTAAAACAACAAACATTTATTGTCTCACAGAGTCTCTAAGGGGCAGGAATCTGGAGCAGCTCAGCTGGGCAGCCTGCTCCAGCATCTCATGAGGCTGTAGCCAAGCTGTCACCTGAGCTGCAGTCACTGGAAGGCCTGACAGGGCTGGAGGATCTGCTTCTAGGTTCATTCATGTGGCTATGGGCAGGAGACTTCATTGTTTACCACATAAGTCTAATTATAAGGCTGTTCATAGCATGGCAGCCAGCATCCCCCAGAGCGAGTGAGCCAAGAGAGATTGGGGGTTGTGGGGGGCAGAGAGAGAGAGAGACCTCAAGTAGAAGCTGCAACATCTTTTATAACCTAATCTTGGAAGTGGCATGCCATAACTTCTGCCATATTCTATTGGTCACAAAGACAACTCTGGTACATTGTGGGAGGGGACACACACAGGATGTGAATGAAAGGAGACAGGGATCATTTTAGCAGCTGTATTAGTTGTCTAGAGCTGTCATAACCAATTATCCTTGGTGGCTTAAAACAGCTGAAATTTATTCTTTCTTCATTCAGGAGGCTAGAAGTCAGGAGGCTAAAGACTCTAGGGAGGAATCTTTCTTTGCCTCTTCCAAGCCTCTGGTGGTTGCCACAGTCTTTGACGTTTCTTGGCTTGTGGCAGCATAACTCCAATCTCTGCCTTTGTCTTTACATAGTCTTCTTCCCCATGTCTCCTCTGTGTGTTTGTGTCCTCTCCTTTTTATATAAGGACACTAGTTATATTGTATTTAAGTCTACCTTCAACCAGCATGACTTCGTGTTAACTAACTGCGCCTGTAAAGACCTTCTCTCCAAATAAGGTCACAGACTGAGATTCCAAGAAGGATGTGAATTCAGCTAGTACAGCAGCCCTCTTAGAGGCTGGACCCCACGCCTTGGAATCCAAGGGGCTGTGATCCTTCTAGGAAAGAATTACCAGATGATTTGGTTCTTTGTTACTAACCCAGGAGATTCCAGCCACACAAACTCATCACAGCTTTGTCCTCAGTGGCTTTGCTGAGATCTGTTTCCTGGTCTCTACTAAAACCAACCAGAACAGCAGAGATTGATTCAATTTGAATTTAACTCTGGGGAAGTGGAGGCTGAGGACAATCAGAGATGATGTCTGCTCTGCTTACCTCAAGATTAATTTCTTTTCTTATTATTATACAAGCAACTGAGCTTCATTGTAGAAACATTAGGAAATACAGATAAATTGAAAGAATAAAAAGAAAAATCACCTATGCTGCCACCACCCTGACATTGCCACAATTGAAGTAAACTCTTCCAAACATTTTTCTATGAAGAAATATCTAAACAGGTATTTTAAAAAATTAAAATAGAGGGGCACAGTGGCTCACACCAGTAATCTCAGCACTTTGGGAGGCTGAGGTGGGTGGATCACGAGGTTAGGAGTTTGAGACCAGGCTAACCAACATGGTGAAACCCCATCTCTACTAACCTGCCTGTAATCCCAGTTACTCAGGAGGTTGAGGCAAGAGAATCGCTTGAACCTGGGAGACAGAGGTTGCAGGGAGCCAAGATCACACCACTGCACTTCAACCTGGGCGACAGAGTGAAACTCCATCTCAAAAAAAATTAAAATTAATTGCAATATATGCCACTTTGTAAGTTGCTCTTCTCATATGTCATGAGCACTTTTTCATGGGAATAGAGACCAGCATCTGGGATTTTTCTTGCACTTTAGGTTTTTTAAAAAGGATCGACATGCCCTGTTCATCTTCTATCTTCTGAGCTGAAGCTATTTCCTCTGACGTCACCACCTCTTCATGTCCACAGCGAGAAGATGAGGGTAGAGATAGAAAAGGTAACGTATGACAGTGGCAGGATTATACAGAAGGGGGCGGGGCTGGGCTGAGGGCTGTGGGTCCCTAACTCTATGACCACCTCCCTCTCCTGCACAGGACTTCATGTGGAGAGCTAGTGACTCTATAAGGCTCAACTGGGAATGGTTTGGCCTGCAGGGCTCAGGGTAACACTGGTCAGTTACCATTAAGCAGGAATGATTCCCATCACTCTCCCACCCCACTCCCATAGAAATCTTTTCGTGTTATTCCTAGTTTATCCCATGTGGTTTTTACAAAGTTCCACACCATTAGTACCATCCAGCAAGGGAGGACTGTGGACTGAGTTCCAAATCTCAGATTTTACCCAAACAGGGAATCAGAAGAGGAGGTGGCTGGGTGCCCAGTGAGTCAAAGGTGGGGGTCTTCAGAGCAGAGAGAGTGGTCGTCTGCCATGAGTCTCCTCCACTCACCCCTCGCCTGAGCTGGCTCTGCCCAGGGAGTTTTGGGGGGCACGTTGCCCTAGTCACACTGCTGGAAGTAGAAGTCTGTAATGGGGGCATCCCAGCCAGCATTCTCGAGAAGCTGGGTGAGTCTGACGGGCTGGTCAGCTTCAGGCACCGTGCACAGGAACCAGCCCGGGTAGGCGGCTGACTCGAAGCTGGAGGTGAGCCCCAGGTCCCGCCGGTAGAAGGTGAAGCTCTTGAATTCCTTGGCACCGGCGTAGAGCTCCATGATGTTCACTGGCTACCGGCAGAGGAGGGCAGGGCAGGTGAGGGCAGAGGAGGAGGCAGAGGGAGGGCTGGGCAGGGTCCTTAGGGAGGAGGCAGAGCTGCCATCAACAGAATTTCCCCAGGGTGTCCCACAGCACCAGGGCTGTGGGCTGACCAGCTTCAGTGGGCTCAGCATCTGTGGCTCAGTCCCCAGTGAGGATGCCCCAAGTCTCACCTCGAGTGTTAGCGTCGGCTCCTGCCCCGCTCCACAGGACAGGCACTGGCTCCCACCCTGGACGCCCAGGATAACAGGGGACAGGCTGGCATCCAGCCACCGATTGGGGACCACGCTGATCTCTTCACCTGTGGGAAGGAGGTCAGATGCAGGGCCCTGGATTCCCTTCCCTCCTTCCCTCTTTCTTCCCCTGTCCTGGGCTCTAAGGCACAGCACTGCTGTGAGACAGCCTGCCTCCAGGCTGGGCAGGAGGGAGGCCTCTCAGCAGCTGTCATGACATGTCCTCTCCTTTCCACTGGCCCAGAGTGGACATCAAGGAACAGAAGCACATCGTACCACCTCTACCCCACCCTCTAATTCAGGGTCAAATCTTCAAGCCTCTATACCCCAAGGTAGATTCAACCCCCTCTTTTAATGCCCCTTGGCTCTCAGGCCACTTTTCTGAATCCTGTCTTGGTGAGCCCCCCTTTGGGGTTGTTTGGACAACTTTCTATACCCTGTGAGGTCGCTGAGAGCAAAAGAGGATCTCATTTCTCTCTGTACATCCCCTCACCACCCACGTACATCATACACCTACATGCACACCCAAATACACACACAGATACCTGCATGCACACAGATACATGTACACACACATGCTCACACATGCATACCCATACACACACATGCATGGTTACACAGAGGTACACACAAGCACACACATGCTCACACATATATGCCTGCATGCACACCTACATACACCATACATTTATGTCCCAGCTGAAGGATCTACCTGGCATCTGTGCTCAGCAAGGGTGCCCTGGGTGAGCAAGTGTGAACTATTGTAGAGAGGGACCTGTTGCAAAGCACGGGGCAGAGTGAGCAAGCAGAAGGTCCAACAATGCCACCTGTTCTCTGGGTCCCTCCACTCTGAGTGACTGAGAATCCTCAGACAGCAGAGGGGACCCAGGATGGGGAGGCAGAAACCCACTCCCATATGGGAAAAAAAGGCACAGAGATCCTGCTTTATTTCTCTCCTTGGCACTGGCTACTAGGGAATGCGATGCTTGACGTAAGCCTACCTGTAAGGGAATGACAAGACACGCCTCTTGGAAAATATTCCCACTTCTGCATAGAAGCTTCAGGTGGCCCCAGAGCCTGTGTCTTCACTTTGCTGAGAGGTGTGGTATTTTATTTGCCTTTGCTTAGAGCCTGGTTTGTGCTGCCCTACTGCCTGGGCTGTATAGGCCTGTGCTAAGCTGTATGACTATTCTAAGCCCTCTTCAGGCCCCCACCCCTCAGAGTGTATAAAGACCAAGGAAAGTGGGTCATGTTTTGTCACCAACCTTTAATGACCTTCCCTGTATGCAGCCCTCCAGCTAGAAGCTGGTTATTATGCAGATAAAGCACCTTCAATGCCGAGTCCTTCATTCTGAAACATCAGGAAGGGGTGAGGACTGTATTAGGGGGAGGGTGGACACTCCAGCATGCCCTGGCTCCAGAGAACCCCCTGATCTCAGGCATTTTGTCTCTCTTTCTTCCTACTGTGCCAGAAGTAACAGCACAGCCTTCTTCTCTCCCAGCCCTGCTGGCCTCATGCCTTACCAGGGGGATGACCCCACAGCCTCCCACTGGAGTCTGTGGTTTGCTCCTTCACCCTATTCAACCTACATTTCAAACCATCTCCTATTGGAAGAGAAGCTGCATGGTGAGTCAGAGCTCTAGGTTCTTGTCCCAAGCTCTGCCTCAAATGCTGCTGAGTCACAGCAGACAACTCTCTTGCCCTCTCTGGGCCTGAGCCTCCCCATTGCTACACTAAGATGATGGGTTGGATGACACCCAGGCCTGTTCCAGATTAAAGTCTGATTCTTCAGTTCTTCAAGAAACATGTATTTCTATTTGGCCATATATTCCTTACTAAATGAGGGGTTTCTTTAAATTTAAATTTCTTTTATTTTACTTTACAAACTTGTTTCTCATCTATGAACTTAGTTGATTTCCTGACATCCTATGAGGTAAAAGGTGTATCCTAAAGTGGGTTTCTCCAAATGTTACATGGAGGAAAAGGATGCAGTGTAAAAATTGGGTCGATGCATGGCCAAACACAATTCAACAAGTTGCCTTATTTCAGAAAGCCTCAGAGTCACTCATATGCCGAGCTGTGCTGTGGTTCTCTTATGAGAGGTTGTAGAAAGCAGCATTCCCTGCATTTACTTGATCAGAGAGCTCCTCTGTATAAAGCATCTCCTGGACACTTCTATGGAACTTCTCTGATCGAGTCCCATAGAACACATTGTGGGAAGTGCTGTATTAGACTGACGGAAAGGAACATTCTCATCCCCTGTTGTAAAGTCCAGAGCATGGCAGAGTATCTGGCTTAGTACATGCCAGTAAGTGAACAGATGACTGATGGTCATGGTTTTTGTTTTATTATTATCCCCCAAAAGCATCAGGAAGGTAGGGTCACAGAGTGGGTGAGATGACATCAATTCACTGTGCTGAGTGGCAATGACAGAACTCTGAGAGGGATCCTGGCTCTCATTCTCACCTTGGCTAGACTTGGCTGCAGCTCTAGACTGGGTGGTTCACTTGCCCCCTCAGCATCAGGGAACCCTTGTGAGATGGCCTATCCCAGTCCTGTCCCTATTTGAAAAAGGCTGGGAAAACTTCTCTAAGAGCAGTGAGGTGCTGGTGACAACTTCCCAGCTACAATGGCAGCCCCTCCCTTCTTCCCTCCTGCCCAAAGCTGGACAATGCTTCTACCCAGAACTCACTTCCCCTGGAGGACACCACCAAACCAGGGTCTCATACACTCACCGGAAGCACAGCGCCCCACTCAGGACCATCTTGAGCTCCACAGGGTGTAGACTCCCCTATTTTAGAATAAACAAGAGAAAATCATGGAAAGAGAGGCTAAGCTGGCCACAGCCTGGGTAGCAAGTAGCTGCACTGAGCCCCTCAGCATGTGAACAGCCTCCACAGAGCAAATTCTGGGTCTGGATTCAGGAGAGAGCTCCAGTCCCAACCGGTGCCCCAAAGCATACCTCAGAATGGTCCTTTCTCCTGGTGAAAGCTGTGGAGTCTGCCTGCTCCTCCAAGGATGCCTCAGCCTTTTAAGTAAGGCCTAGGGAGGGGCCCTGAAACTACCAGGACCTGAGGAGGAGCAGGATTCCCAGAGTGATTTCACACCACCCTAAGCCGCCAGAAACACTTGCTGCTCATTATCTGTCATGGGCAGAGAAGCTTCTGGAGAGAGTTTCCTTTCAGCAATTTTGAAGAACTTCCTTGAGGCTTTCCAGCTCTTTGTGAGCACTCAGCTTTTGCATCTCAGGGGCTTCCAGACCCTAAGAGTCAGTGTCCATGGTCAAGGAAAGCACAACCTTCTTTCCTCCCTGCCTTCCTCCCTTTCTTACTTCTCTGCATCTTGCATTCATTCACTCACTCACTCCCTCTTCCCTTCCTTTCTTTCCTCCCTCTTTTCTTCCTTTCCTTCTTTCCCCCCATTTCCTCCTTCCCTCCCTCCTTTCCTTTCTTTCCTACCTTTGTCACTCCTTCCTTCACTCCTTCCCTTCTCTCTCCTTCCTTCCTCTGTCTTTCCTGCCTGCCATTGCCAGGCCTACGGGAGACGCTAGAAGTGGGACTCTCCTGCTTTGGGAATATTCAGCCTACATGTTCATTGTAGAAAAACCTGAAAATCCAGATCAGCCACAGTGAAAAATATGAATACTCGTCGTTTCTGAGTGCATCATCAGAAAACCAATGACAATACTTTTTTCTCCACACACGACACATGTAACTATAGACAGCTTTCATATAACAGATTCACAGAACCTATACTTTTTCCAATTTCCTTTTTTCATGTAGCAAAATAGCTGAATATCTTTCCACACTAAAGATGAATAATGGCATGCCTGAATAGCAGTGTAGTATTTAATTGTATCACTGTGACATTATTTATTGAAACCTATCCACTGTTATTGGTCTTTTACATATTTTTATCTCTTTTTTGCTATTGAAACCCATGTTGTGACAAATGTCTTTGTGTTAACATTTTTGCTCATGTATCTGATTATTTCCTTAGAAAATAAAATCTAGCTCATGCCATCTATAATTCTGTAAGTAATCTTTCTTGAATACATAACTGGTAAGATAATATGTGATTGTGAAACAGTTAACACAGTTTAAATACTTCCATGCACTCTCTGTGATGGATCTGAAATAAAGGTAAGGGTGCACAAAAACAATTTAATTATATCCTCAATAACATGGATAACTATTAATAACTTATTATTAAAGTAGAATTTTAAAGAAATGGTATTCAGACATATGAACCAAAACGTCCTACAAGTGTTGAAGAATAAATAAAATATCAAGTTGTTATTTTCTGATAATACACGATTCTCATAATGCCCCTAATATGATAGACACCTTTCAAAAAAATAAAATTAATGTAGAAACTGTCTTGTACCAAATTATTAAATTATAAATTAACCAAATAGAAATGACAGTTGAAATAAGATGAAATAAGGCCAGCCTGGCCAACATGGCAAAACCCCATCTCTACTAAAAATACAAAAATTAGCCAAGCGTGGTGATGCACATTTGTAATCCAGTTACTCAGGAGGCTGAGGCATGAAAATTACGTGAACCTGGGAGGTGGAGGTTGCAGTGAGCCAAAATTGAGCCACTGTATTCCAGCCTGGGTGTCAGAGCAAGACTCTGCCTCAAAAATTAATTAATTAATTAATTAATTAATTAATTAAAAATATATAAAATGAAACGATGACTGTACACACTTTCAATATCATATGAGAACATTATTAAACAGGCCTCACCAACAATAAGTTATCTCCGGACGTATCCGTTTGCTTGACTTACTAATTAGGTCGCAGACTCTGTGAAATTAGCCATGACCTAAGAGAACATTGATAAATTACACATTATTTCTGTCTGATAGAAAAGATAACTCCAAAGGGTGCAGTTTTATTGCCTTGCAAGTCATAAAGCTGTCTTTAAAAACGTAACTTAGCCAACTTATTTCAGCCTTTAGTTCTTGACTGGCTGTATAAACTTCCATTCCTTGAACTATCTTTTGATAATCAGCTTTGTAATCTTGCTGATTCCCTCGCTTATGAAAAATAGTAAATCTTTGACACATGCTCATTATATGTTTGTATGAGAGTCAAGTTTTGAACTTTTGAAAAATAAACTTTGGCACTACCTAAAGACAATGCCCCCAATTCACACACCATGTGTGGCTGTTTTAAACTATGTCCATAAATTCTTGGAAACTTCATCCTTTAAGAGGGTGACATGGCTTGGCTCTGTTCCCACCCAAATCTCATCTTGAATTGTAGCTTCCATAATTCTCATGTGTCATGGAAGGAACCCAGTGGGAGGTAATTGAATCACAGGGGTGGATCTTTCCTGTGCTGGTCTCATGTTAGTGAGTAAGTCTCACAAGATCTGATGGTTTTATAAAGGGGAATTTCCCTGCACAAGCTCTCTTGCCTGCCACCATATAAGGCGTGACTTTGCTCTTCCTTCATCATCTTCCACCATGATTGTGAGGCCTTCCCAGCCATGTGGAAATGTGAGTTAATTCAACCTCTTTCCTTTATAAATAACCCAGTCTCAAGTATGTTTTTATTAGCAGCATGAGAACAGACTAATATAGTAAATTGGTACTGAGAGTGAGGTGCTATGTTACATGATGAACATGGCAGCATCAAAAAAGGCAGTTTTCTCCTTGCTCCTAGATCACTCACCTGGACAAAGCCAGCCACTATGTAATAAGGACACTCAAGCAACCCTATGGAGAGGCCCACGTGGTGAGAAACTGTGGATTCCTGCCAACAGTCTGTGAATGTGCAATCTTAGAAGCAGATCCTTAGCCCCAGTCAAGCCTTCAGATGACTGCAACCCTGGCTGACATCTGTCCTACAACCTAATGAGACACCTTGAGCCAAACCCTCCAGCCAAGCCAGTTTTCTCATTCCTGACTCTCGGTCTTTGTTAAAAAAATAAATTTTTCTTGTTTTAAGCTGCTAAGTTTGCTGATACTTTGTTACACAGCAATTGGTAGCTAATACACTTTGACATCATTATTTGAACTTTGGCACTTTAACACTTTGCCTGTTTCCCAGCAACTTTGGAACTGGGTAACAGGCAGAGGTTGGAACAGTTTGGAGGGCTCAGAAGATAGGAGGATGTGGGAAAGTTTGGCGCTTCCTAGAGACTTGCTGAATGGCTTTGACCAAAATGCTGATAGTGATATTGACAATAAGATCCAGGCTGAGGTGGTCTCAGATGGAGATGAGGAACTTGTTGGGAACTGGAACAAAGGTGACTCTTGTTGTACTTTAGCAAAGAGACTAGCAGCATTTTACCCTGACCTAGAGATCTGTGGAACTTTGAACTTGAGAGAGATCATTTAGAGTATCTGGCAGAAGAAATTTCTAGGTGGCAAAGCACTCAAGAGGTGATTTGGGTGCTGTTAATATCATTCAGTTTTATGTATTCACAAAAATGTGATTTGGAATTTGGACTTATGTCTATAAGGGAAGCAGTGCATAAAAGTTTGAAAAATATGCAGCCTGAAGATGAGATAGAAAAAAAAAAACCATTTTCTAAGGAGAAATTCAAACCAGCTGCAGAAATTTACATAAGTAACGAGGAGCCATATGGTGTTCACCAAGACAATGGGGAAAATGTCTCCAGGGCATATCAGAGGTCTTGAGGGAAGCCCCTCCAAACACAGGCCTGGAGGCCTAGGAGGAAAAATGGTTTCATGGGCCAGACCCAGGGCCTTGCTGCTTTGTGCAGTCTCAGGACTTGGGGTGACCTGCATCCCAGGCTGACATCTTTCCTGCAACCTAATGAGACACCCTGAGCCAAACCCTCCAGCTAAGCCAGTTTTCTCATTCCTGACTCTCAGTCTCTGTTAAAAAATATTTTTTTCTTATTTTAAAAATAAATTTTAAAATTTTTTTTAATTTGTTTAAAAAATAAATTTTCCTCCTCCACTCCAACCTTTCCTAAAAGGGGCAAAGGTACAGCTTGGGCCATGGCTTTAGAGGGTACAGTCTCAACCCTTGGCAGCATTCACATGGTGTTGAGCCTGTGGGTGCACAAAAGTCAAGAATTGAGGTTTGGGAACCTCTCCCTAGATTTCAGAGGATGTTTGGAAATGCCTAAATGTCCAAGCAGAGGTGTGCTGCATGAGCAGAGCCCTCATGGAGAACCTCTGCTAGGGTAGTGCAGAAAGGAAATGTGGGGTAGGAACCCCCACACAATGTCTCCACTGGGGTGCTGCCTAGTGGAGCTTTGAAAAAAGGGTCACCATCCTCCAGATCCCAGAATGGTAGATCCACTGACACAGCTTACACCAGGTGCCTGAAAAGCCACAGACACTCAATAATGGCCCATGAGAGAGCCAGGAGGAGGGCTGTACCCTGCAAAGTCACAGGGGTGGAGCTGCCCAAGACCATGGGAACCCACCTCTTGCATCATCTTGCACCTGACCTGGACATGAGACATGGACTCAACGGAGATAATTTTGAAGCTTTAAGATTTGACTGCCCGCTGGATTTTGAGCTTGCATGGGGCCTGTAGCCCCTTGGTTTTGGCCAATTTCTTCCATTTGGAATGGCTGTATTTACCCAATGCCTGTACTCTCATTGTATTTAGGAAGTAACTAACTTGCTTTTGATTTTACAGTGCATAGGTGGAAGATGAGACTTTGGACTGTGGACTTTTGAGTTAATGCTGAAATGAGTTAAGACTTTGGGGGACTGTTGGGAAGGCATGATTGGTTTTGAAATGTGAGGGTATGTGATTTGGGAGGAGCCAGGGGTTGGCTGTGTCCCTACCCAAAGCTCATCTTGAATTGTTGCTCTCATAATTCCCATATGTCATAGAAGGAACCTAGTGGGATGTAATTGAATCATGGGGACAAGTCTTTCCTGTGCTGTTCTCATTATAGTGAATAAGTCTCATGAGATCTGACAGCTTTTTAAAGGGGCATTCCCCTGTACAAGCTCTTTTGCCTGCTGCCATGTAAGATGTGACTTTGCTCTTCCTTCATCTTCTGTCATGATTGTGATGCCACCTCAGCCATGTGGAATGGTGTGTCAATTCAGCCTCTTTCCTTTATAAACTACCCAGTCTTGGGTATGTCTTTATTAGCAGTGTGAGAACAGACTGATACAGAGAGGCAGCTTAACTGCCCTTCTCTTGAGTAGTGACTTTTTTCTAATGAGTATGTTACATGGTGAACACAGCAGCATGTCACTTCTGAGACAAGGTCATAAAAGGTATTGCAGTTTCCTCTTTGCTCTTAGAACAATCACCTGGATGAAGCCAGCTGCCATGTGATAAGGATATTCAAGCAGTCCTATGGAGAGGTTCACATGGTGAGAAACTGTGGTTTTCTGCCAACAGTTTGAGTGAGAAATCTTAGAAGTAGATCCTCCAGCCCCAGTCAAGCCTTCAGGTGACTGTAACCCTGGCTGACATCTTTCCTGCAACCTAATGAGGTACCCTGAGCCAAACCCTCCAGCCAAGCCAATTTTCTTATTCCTGACTCTCAGTCTTTGTTAAAGAATAATTTTTTGTTTGTTTTAAGCTGCTAGGTTTGCCAGTACTTTGTTGCACAGCAATTGGTAACTAACACACCACTTGACATCACTACTGGCAAGTTTCTACTCCTGTTGTTTTTTTCATTTTCCATTGTCTTCTCTGGGTATGCTCTCTTCTCAGAAAACATCTCAGTTATTCACGGGCATTATATGCCCCAGAAAGTGTCAGAGCCTGCAGAGGAGCAATGTTCCCCATGGTGACTTATCGTTACCTTTCTGAGAATGGCAATAACCCTGGAGGTAGACGTGGCCTCTGCTCTTGCTGTAGAGATGAGAACTTAAGGTAGGTGTATCCAACTATATGAGTATGTAAGCAGAGTTTATTATGGTAAGATCGTAAATTCCAGTTAGGGAGATAAATTTAATAATAATTAAAATAACTGATATTCACTTGGTGCCCACTATGTCCCTAGAATTCTATAGCACTTCCCACAATGTGTTCTATGAGACACCAATAGAGAGATAATGAGCAGCAGGTATTCCTGGTAGCTTAGGGTGACGTGAAATCACATTGGGAATCCTGCTTCTCCTCAGATCCTGGCAGTTTCAGGGCCCCTTTCTAGGCCTTACTTAAAAGGCCGAGGCATCCTTGAAAGAGCAGGCAGACTCCACGGATCCCACCAGGAGAAAGGAGCATGTTGAGGTATGCTCTAGGGTGCTTGTAGGGCTGGAGCTCTCTCCTCATCCCAGACCCAGAATCTCCTGCTCTGTGAAGGCTGTTCACATGCTGGGGGGCTCAGTGGCTAATGACTGGATGAGACAAAAGATATGAAGAGCTAGGTTGGCGCCTAGCACAAACCCACAGTCACCGGTTCCTCCCTCCTCTGTCTTTCTCACCTCTCCTTCACTTTTCTTAGGTATGTAAAGAAGACATTAAGAACACATCAAAGGCCAAATTTACACTGACCTAAATCTAAGGCTGGTATAAGACCAAAAATGCATGTGCTAGCCTGGCTTTCCCAGCCCAGAGAGAAAAAGGCATGGACTCAGCTCTGACAGCCCAGCCTAATGCGTGCAGAATATGCTGTGAGGTTTTAAATTTGCTGACAAGAAAGGTTAACATTTGTTACACATTCATTGTGTCAGGCACAGTGTTAAAAGCAATATAGCTATTATGTCGTCTCATTGTCACATAAGTCTTCTAAGGTAAGTGCTATTCTTGTTCCCATTTAACTGATAAGACAAAATGAAACTTAGAGAGGTTAAGTCACCTAAGGTCACAAAATTAGTAAGAGATGGACCTGGTATTGGTACTCTTGCAGCTTGCTTTCGTAATAACTCACACCCACCCATTCCCCAGTATGAAAAACGAAGCTGTGTAATGCTTATAAATTCACACATTTGAAATAGAAGGCAGAGCTGGAGACTGGGGGAACTCCCTAGAAGGAATCTGCACAAAGGACTGAGAAGCTTTCTAAGAAGATAACAGAAACCAGCTGGGTGCTGTGGTTCGCACCTGTAATCCCACCATCTTGGGAGGCAGAGGCAAGCAGATCACTTGAGGCCAGGAGTTCAAGACCAGCCTGGCCAACATGAAGAAACTCTATCTCTACTAAAAATACAAAAACTAGTCTAGTGTAGTGGTGTACACCTGTAATCCCAGCTACTTGGTAATCTGAGGCAAGAGAATCACTTGCACCCTAGGAGGTGGAGGTTGCTGTAAGCCAAGATTGTGTCACTGCACTTCAGCTTGGGCAATGGAGCAAGACTCTGTCTCAGAGAGAGAGAAAAAAAAAAGAGAGAGAGAGAGAGGATAATAGAAAGCAGTAGAGTTGATGCAGAGACAAAGGACTGCCCCATGGCAGAGTGTGGCACACTTTGGGGTGGATGGAATTTCCCACTCTCTGGGGTGACTTTTGGTAGCTGAGGACATCCGTGAAGGCCCTGCCTGGAGTGGGAGTGATGATGTGCACGCACAGAGACAGCCTCCAGGGAGCCGTGAGCAGAAGGGGGCCTCCAGCTGCACCCACGGCTCCCTCCTCAACCCAGCCACATCAGAGGGGAAGGTGCCACTCGGCTCATAGCGCATTCCAGAAACCCTGGATGCCAGCGAAGTCAGGGGGAGGCTGTGGGCCAGGGTCCACAGCGCTGCACTGCAGCTGGGTGCTGAGCCAGAGGCCAGCCGCTTTGTTGCCTGTGCTCAGCCCCGTGGCACCCTATGGGTGGGAGGCTGGGGAAGGGCCAGATGCACAGGCCGGGATCTGGGAGAGAGTGTGGGCAGCCCACAAGGCGGGTGAGGCTCCGTGTGTCACACCCTCAGTTTCTGCTACCTGAGTCACCAAGAATAGGGCCAGAGCCACCGGCAGCCTCCTTACCCTGGATCCACGTTCAGACGCTTTCCTCATCTGTGCCCCAGAGGCCTCCAGAGCCTGCAGACTCACCTCCCCCTATTGTGTAGGTTGACCAGTGCTCTTCAGCAGGAAGTTGGAAATAAACCCAATATGCAAGGGAAAAACCAACAGGTCAAAAGGGGCACTGGCCTAGCTCCATTCTCCCTGACGGTGCTCTGGCCCCTCTGACGGGACCAGTAACGCTCAGTGTGCCAGGCTAGGATCTCCCGGCAGGGGGCGCTCTCCACCAGGCTGGATCGGGAGGCGGCCTCCAGTTCAAGCTCTCTTCCTCTTTTTCTGTCTCTTTCCTCAAGGATTTTCAGCAGCTCACCCAAGTAGCGAGCATCCAAAGCAGAACTAGACGGGGCAAGGGAGCTGCACTGGGGCTACCCAAGAGAAAGTCCCAGCTCTCCCTTGGCTTTCTCGGTGATGCGTGGCTTTCATGGGCTCCTCAAAAACAGAAACTATTTTTTTTTAAATTATCTGTCCCTTTTTGCTGTTTCGATAACATTTATTTGATAGATGTCTGCACATTTGTCTCTTTTGATATATTTTTAAATTATTATTATTAAATGTGGTAAAATACACATAATATAAAAATGACCATTTTAACCATTTTTAAGTGTACAGTTCAGTGGCATTAAGGACATTCACATTGTTGTGCCACCATCAATCACCATCATCCATCTCCAGAACGCTTCTTGTTTTGCAAAGCTGAAACTGTGTACCTACAGAATAATAAGTCTTTATTCCCCTCTCCCCGGCGGCCCCTGGCAACCACCATTTTACTTTCCATCTCTAAGAATTTGACTGCTTTAGGCACCTCATATACGTGGAATTACACAGTATTTTTTGTTGTTATTAGTTTATTTCACTTAATACTTTCAAGGTTTGTCCATGTTGTAGCATGTATCAGAATTTCATTCCTTTTAAGGCTGTATCGTGTGTGTACCACATTTTCTTTATTCGTTCATCTGTTGATGGACACTTGGGTTGCCTTCACCTTTTGGCTATTGTGAATAATGCTGCTATGAACATGGGTGTTCAAATAGCTTTTCAAGTCTCTTCTTTCAATCCTTTGTGAATATATCCAGAAGTGGAGCTGGATCATATGGATAATTCTATGTTTAAGTTTTTGAGGAACAAAAACTGGTTGGTTTTTGTTTTGTTTTGTTTTTGAGACAAAGTTTCACTCTTGCTGCCTAAGCTGGAGTGCAGTGGCGCAATCTTGGCTCACTACAACCTCTGCCTCTCAGGTTCAAGCAATTCTCCTGCTTCAGCCTACCAAGTAGCTGGAATTATAGGCACGCACCACCATGCCCAGCTAATTTTTGTATTTTTAGTAGAGATGGGGTTTCACCATGTTGACCAGGCTGGTTTCAAACTCCTGACCTCAGCGGCATGAGCAGCTGGGATCAGAGGCATGAGCCATCACGCCTCACCCAATTTCTCCACATTCTCATCAACACGTGTTATTTAGAATTTTTTCTAATAGTAGCCATCTTAATGGATGTGAAATAGTAGTATATCATTGTGGTTTTCATTTACATTTTCCTAATTACTGGATATGTCGAGCACTCTTTCATGTGCTTATTGGCTATTTGTGTATATTATTTAGAGAAATGTCTATCCAAGTCATTTGACCACCTTTTAACTGGGTTGTTTGCTTTTTTGTTGAGTTACAGGAGTTCTTTATATATTCTAGATGTCAACCCCTTATCAGATATATGATTTACACCTATTTCCTCCCATTCCCTGAGTTACCTTAACATACTACAGATGGTGTTCTTTGATGTACAGAAGTTTTAAATTTTGATGTCGTCTAATGTATCCATTTTTTCTTTTGTTGCCTATTTTTTGCTGTTACATGCAAGAGATCATTGCCAAATCCAATGTCATAAAGCTTTCACCTATGTTTTATTCTAAGGGCTATAATTTACATTTAGATCTTTTATTCTTTTTTTTTTTTTTTTTTTTTTTTGAGATGGAGTTTCGCTCTTGTTACCCAGGCTGGAGTGCAATGGCGCAATCTCGGCTCACCGCAACCTCCGCTTCCTGGGTTCAAGCAATTCTCCTGCCTCAGCCTCCCGAGTAGCTGGGACTACAGGCATGCGCCACTATGCCCAGCTAATTTTTGTATTTTATAGTAGAGACGGGGTTTCACCTTGTTGACCAGGATGGTCTCGATCTCTTGACCTCGTGATCCACCCGCCTCGGCCTCCCAAAGTGCTGGGATTACAGGCTTGAGCCACCGCGCCCGGCCCTTTGATTCATTTTGAGTTGATGTTTGTATGTGGTATAAGAGTCTAATTTCATTCTTTTGCATGTGTGCCACCAGCACTTGCTCCACTATCACCATCATCACCACCACCACCACATCTGCCATCATCACCATCAGTATCGTTATTGTGTGACACTTCCTCTTCATCATCATCATTAAGAACAATATCTAGCATATTGAACATTCTGATATATTAAACATTTTAAAAATAAGCTCCATTGTTTTCATAGAAATGGGATTACTCAGGTTACCTACTTGTTCTGTGGGTTTTGGTAGCTTGGCTTTCCAAATGGTCCCTTTTATCTAAGTTGTCAGATTTATGGGCATAAATGTGTTTGTGGAATCCACTTATTATCCTTCTAAATTATGTGTAATCAGTAGTGATGTCCCTCTTCTACTCTGAAATTGGTAGCCTTCTCTCATTTTTCTTAATTTTTTAATAATTAGATTTGAGCTTCATTAATATTCTCTACTGCTTTCTGCATTCAATTCTATTGATTTTTGCTCTAATCTTTTAAATTTCTTTACCACTCCTTGCTTTGAACTTGTTTTACTCCTCTTTTTCTAGTACCTTCAGGTGGCATCTCAAATTATTAATTTGACACCTTTCTTCTTTTCTAAACACTTAATGTTATTTTTCTAAGCATACTTTAGCCTAAACACTCCAATTAAAAGATTGTCAGAGGGCCAGGCACGGTGGCTCACGCCTGTAATCCCAGCACTTTGGGAGGCCGAGGAGGGTGGATTACGAGGTCAAGAGATCGAGACCATCCTGGTCAACATGGTGAAACCCCATCTCTACTAAAAATACAAAAAATTAGCTGGGCATGGTGGTACGTGCCTGTAATCCCAGCTACTCAGGAGGCTGAGGCAGGAGAATTGCCTGAACCCAGGGGGCGGAGGTTGCGTGAGCCGAGATCGTGCCATTGCACTGCAGCCTGGGTAACAAGAGCGAAACTCCATCTCAAAAAAAAAAAAAAAAAAAAAAAGATTGTCAGATTGAATTAAAAGCAAAACCTTACTACATGTTACCAACAAGAAGTGCACTTTAAAAATAAACACACAATTATGTTAAAAGGAACATGATGGAAAATGATATACCATGTTAACACCAATAAAAAACAAGTTGGAATGGCTATATTAATATTAGACAAAGTAAGCCTGGGCAACATAGCGAGACTTTGTCTCAACAAAAAATAAAATTAAAAAATAGCTGGACATGGTGGCACATGCCTGTAGTCCTAGCTGCTCCAGAGGCTGAGATGGGAGGATCACTTGAGCTCAGGAGTTCAAAGTTATAGTGAACTATGATCATGCCATTGCACTCCAGCCTGGGCAACAGAGAAAGATCTTGTCCCTACACACACGTGTGCGTGTGCCACACACACACACACACAGATATAGATATATCAAAGTAGATTGCAGAATAAAGAATATTGCCAAGGACAAGAAGTTTATTTCACAATGATTAACAGTACACTGATATACTGAAAATTTTAAAACTTTGCTAAAAGGAGGTTTTTTAAAGGCCTAAATAAATAGAAAGGTATGCCTTCCTCAAGGGTCAGAGGTTTCAATATTATTAAAATGCAAACTTTTCCCTTGATCTGTAGATCCAATATATTCTTGATCTGTAGATCAATACAATCCCAGTCAAAATCCTAGCAGGTTTTTAGTAAAGAAATTAACTTACATCATGTGGCATTGGCAAAAAGATAGACAAATGGATCAATGAAAAAGAATAGAGTCCGGAAATGGATCCACACATGTATGAACAACTGATTTTCAACAAACATGCAATCAGTGTGGCTGGGTGTGGTGGTTCACACCTGCAATCCCAGCACTTTGGGAAGCCTAGGTAGGTGGATCACCTGAGGTCAGGAGTCCAAGACCAGCCTAGCCAACATGGTGAAACCCTGTCTCTATTAAAAATACAGAAGTTAGCTGGGTGTGGTGGTGCATGCCTGTAATCCCAGCTACTCAGAAGACTGAGGCAGAAGAATTGCTTGAACCTGGGGGGCAGAGGTTGCAGTGAGCTAAGATCGCACCATTGCACTCCAGCCTGGGCCACAGAGCAAGACAACAACAAATACAATCAGTAGAGAAAAAAATACTAAGTTCAACAAATGGTGACAAATTAATGAGATATTCATGAAATGACTACAAAAAGGTGAGCTATGATCCACTTCTTGCAGCATATAGAAAAATAATTCAAAACGGATCATAAATTAAAATGGAAAACCTAATCTATAATGCTTTATAATTAAATATTGAAGAAAACCTTTTTCATTCTATTAAGCAAAGATTTCTTAGACACAGTGAGAAATTATGGTATATATGATTTTTTAAATTGCTAAATTTGACTTTATTAAAAATAAAAATTTCTTTTTGAAAGATTCTATTCAGAGAAAGAAAAGAGAAGTCACTGACTGGGAAAAATACTTGTAATGCATATCTCTGAGGAAGGACTTGTATCCACAGTATATAAAGAACTCTCAAAACTTAATAATAAGAAAACAAAAAAAGACAGTTTTTAAAACAGACAAAAGCCTAGAACAGATATTTGTATCAAATAGTATATACAGATGACCCAAAAAAAAAAGCCTACAGAAAGATGCTCAATGTAATTAGTCATTGGGAAACTGCAAATAAAATAACAGTGAGCTATTAGTAGTGCTTACCTATTAGTACTGCCAAAATTAAAAAGACTAGCCACGAAGCCTTGGTGAGAATACTAGAGAACCAGAATTCTCACATAATGGTGACGAAAATGTAAAATGAAAAAAATAAAAGGCAGTTTCCATTAAAGTTAAACATATATCAACCCTGTTATCCAACCATTCCACTTCTAGGTATTAACGTGAGAGAAAAGAAGCCATATGTCCATACTAAGACTTGTACATCAATGTTCATAGTAGCTCTATTTGTAATAGCCAAAAAGTGGGAGCAAACCAAATTTCTGTTAAAAACTGAATGGACAACAACTAAAAAGAATGACCATTGGAACAACTTAAATGAATCTCAAGGACAGTACACTGACTGAAAGAAGCCAGGCAAAACTGACTATGTACTGTGTGATCCCATTTATATAAAACTACAAAGTAAAAAATGAAAACAAACCTACAGTGACAGAAAGCAGATCTGTAATTCCTGGTAAGGAAGATGAGGGATGGGAGAGAAAGTCAGATTCCAGGAGGCATGAAGAATCTTTGGGGGATGGTGAATGTGTTCATGATTTTAATTGTGGTGATGGTTTCACAAGCATAGACATATGTCTAAACTTATCAAATTGTATATTTTAAATCTGTGCAGTTTATTGTGTCCTAATTATTCCTCAATAAAGTTGATTTTTTTTTTTTTCAAACCCTGATTGCGGGATTAAGGGATGTAGCTAGCTTAGGCATTCTAGGAATGATCTATTATGTGTCCCTGAGTAGTGAGAAGCCCTGGAAAGTCAAGAAGACTCCCGCCCTAACAGAGGTTCCATTCTGGATGCAACAACATAGGGTGCCCGGTGAATGAATAGGTGCCTCAGACACAGCCTTCGAAATACTTCAGCTGCTGAAACGCATGGCTAGTATCAGATGCACCTCCTAGTGGTTGTTCTTATGCGGTGAAGTCCTGCTCTCTTTCTCCTGATGTTCCATATCAGATGTCCTTTGTCACTTGCTCTCAGCTCCCTGGAAAAAGCCTGCCAGCATCCTTGAGGGCAAAGTCACCCCCTTTCCAGGCACTGAGACCTCTTCACCACCATCCCGGAAAGCCAGCCCATTTTAAACATTAGATTGTTAACTCGGAAGGTTGAGGCAGGAGGATCTCCTGAGCCCAGGAGTTTAAGGCTGCCTTGCACTATGACTGTACCTGTGAATAGCTACTGCACTCCAGCCTACGCAACATAGGTGAGACCCTGTCTCTAAAAAAATTAGATTGTTTGACTTTTTATTTGTCAGTTATACCAGTTCTTTATACATGCTGAATATCAGTTGCTTATCAGATATATGTCTGTGACTTGCTACTTGTTTCCTTAACAGTGTCATTTGATGAGCCTAAGTTTTTATCTCAGCAATGTGTAGTTTAACATTTATTTTCTTTCATGGTTATTTATTTCTAAGATCTGCCTATGAAACCTTTGCTCACCCTCAAGTTTCAAAAATATTAGCCTTTTTTTCTCTAAAAGTGCTAAGGTTTTAGCGTTCATGTTTAGGACTATAATTCATCTTGATTAAATTTTCAGTATTATGTGAGGTAGGGTTTGAGATCCATTTTCTCTCGTGGAGATCTAATTGTTCGGCACTGTTTGTTTAAAAGTATCTCTTTCTCCCACTGGATCACTTTGGCATCTTTGTAGAAAGAATGTGGGTCTATGACTGGGCTTTCTATTCAATTTGATTGTTTTATCACTCTTTATGCTTCTAGTAAGACATTGTCTTCCTTTTTGTCATTTCGTGGTTCAGAGAGTGATTTCTTGGATTGTCTTTTTACAAGCTTGCTTGAAATTTTCTTTCTTTTTTTTTTTTTTTTTTTGAGACAGTCTTGCTCTGTCACCCAGGCTGGAGTGCAGTGACTGCAGCCTCAACCTCTGCAGGCTCAAGTCATCCTTCTGCCTCAGCCGCCCAAGTAGCTGGGACCGCAGCCACAAGCCACCAGGCCTCACAAATTTTTTTTTTTTTTTAGAGACAGGGTGTTGCCAAGTTGCCCAGGCTGGTCTCAAGCTCCTGAGCCCAAGCAATCCTCCCGCCTTGGCCTCTCAAAGTGCTGGGATTACAGGTGTGAGCCACTGTGCCTGGCCAGCTTGGCAATTTCAACAACAAAAAAAGCCTAGTGTTATTATGGTAGAGATTTCATAGAATCTATAGATCAATTTGGGGAAAACTGACATCTTAAAAATACTGAGTCTTTTAATTTATAAACATGGTATATACCTTCAATTATTCAGATATTCTTTAATCTCTCGCAGCAAAGTTTTGTAGTTTCTGGTGCACAGGTATTTTATATACTTTGTTAAACTTATTCCTAAGTATTTTAAGTTTTTGATGCTATGTAAATGATTTGATTTTTGCTTTTATTTTCTAATATCCTGCTGCCAATATACAAAAATACAATTAACTTTTCTTAAAAAACATTGTATCCTGCAGCCTTGCACTTATTAGTTCTAGTAGTTGTTATTTAGATTCATTCAGATTTTCTATATAAACAATCATTATTTAAAAGACAGTTTTCCTTATTTTCTGATTTTTATTTCTTGTATATTTTTAGCAGATTTCTAGAAATAACTAGGACTTCTAGTTACACTGTTGAACAAAAGTGGAGAAAGCAAACATTCTTGACTTATTATAAATCTTAGGAGAAAAACCTATTCTTTCACCATTAAGTATGAGCTGTAGACTTCTTCTTCTTTTTTTTTTTTTTTTGGTGGATACTTTTTTAAATGTTGAAGTTTTCTTCTATTCCTAGTTTGCTGAGAGTTTATATCTTAAGTAGATGTTACCTTTGGCCTAATACTTTTTATCTATTAAAATAGGTGGCATTTCTCCTTTATTCCATTAATCTAGTTCTGCTTTACAATTCTTGTCTAGATAGTTTCAGCATTGGTCTTCATTGATGGTCTTTATTCTTGATGCAGAGTCATATCTGTTCCCTTGTTCTTCAAGAAAGACTATTGGATTTTCTATACTGTGCAACTTCAGTCTGCCTGCCTTATGAAACTTTCAAAAATGGGAAATTGACCCATGCAGATGATTTTCCTCAAGTGACTATGCCCTCCAGGGTCTGCCTTGTGCTTATTCACCACTGTCAGCAGGTTCCCCCCACTTTCCTACCTGACCCAGGTCTTGTAGTTGTTTTTGTAAAAGTCCTGGTCCAATACAAGCAAACTCAGTGACACAAAAAGAAACTCATGCCTTTCTGTTTTAAGAATGTCTCTTTTAATGGAGAATTAAATTCATGTAAGTCAACAATGGTTTCTGAAATATATGGATTTATTTCTACCATGCTTTCATTTTTCTTTGCTTTTCTTTTTCCTGATATCTCTTTTTCTGTTATTTTTTTCTCCTTCCCTTTACACCCTCAACTGGATTGAATGAGGTGGTTTTGTTTGTTTTTCCTTTGTTCATCCTCCCCTCTAGTTTGGAAGTTATATACTGTCTATTAATTTGATACATAATGGCTAGTATATTTATTTCTAGGTGTATTCAGATGAGAAACCAGTGTGACCTGGTTTCATAATATTATAATATTGTGAACTCTATTTTATCAGTTCTCCTTGACTTAACGAAACACAAAGTTAATCAGTACTTTAAGCCGGGGAACTGTGCCAAAGTGAGGGTGGCTGCAGGGGTGGGATAGTAGCCACTTGCTGGTGTATTTGGTTTTTCCCTCTTTGGATGTTCCCTTAGTTTTGTGACTGGGACACACTGGGAATCTTCATTTTGTCTTGTAATGATCTTAGTGAGGGGTCAAGCAAGAGCAGGTTCAAATGCTCTGTGCCTGTCCCATCCCTCATAGCAGACACAGACTATATCCTTGGACTCCCAGATGACCAGAGTGAGTCTCATTTCCAGGGACCAACCTGTGCTGTTCTAATATCCCAATCTAGAGAAAGGAGGCTGGATGCAGAAATTCAAGACTACCCTACTTTTCCTTTCTCCTCATGTCTTAAACTTAAAGCACAGAACCCATGGCGACTTGCCTTCACTCTGGTGAGAAGGGGACATGGGAAAATGTGGTTAATCCAGTCTGCAACTGACAGTCTCCCACTGAGTCACTCTCACTGTAGCATCCATCACCTGAAACAAGCACCAGTAGAGATTAAGCAGTGAGAGGATGGCCTCTCTCCAGGATGTCTCTGAATTAATAGACTCTCTGTAGCTCGATCTTTTATCTTCATCTCTGCCTCTCTGCCTCCCTCTCCTGCCACTAGCCCTTGAAGCCATGAAGTTTACATCTTCTCTCAGCTTTCTGGGATTATACCTTCCAAAAATAACTAACCCCACAGGCTCCCATCTGAGCCCCAGGCTTGAAGTCATCACTGTTCTGTGTCTGCCCCTACATTAACCAACCTCTCCAGTGCGTGGCCAAATTGGACTAAGACTCGACGATGTCACCCAGAACCGCGCATCTCACTCTGCATAAACTACCACAGTGAAACAACTAGAGGTCACAGCTGCGCTTGAGATCTCCCACCAGAAAACTACTTTCTTTTTGGAACTCAACCTTCTAAAGAGGAAGCATGAAGGAGAGATTTGTTGAAAGCGAATGGGAAAACCTAGAACCACTTCAGACTTCCTAGTATGAAGGCTCCTCTACCTTCACAGAAGTAGAAGTGGCACAGGATGAAGTCTGGTGCAGAATGGCCTTAGCAGACACTGGGCAGATATCTGAGCTCAGTCAGCAGTGAGGAGCACTCTAGAGCTGGGATTGAGGATCTGGTCCAGGGGTTCTGTCCTCAGAAAGCCTCTCTTTCAACAACTTGCAGCAAGAAGAAAAGCATCATCCCTGTCTGGAAAGTGAAAAGCCCATATTTCCAAGCTACCTCCTGGCCCAAATTATCAATACAATCTGTTCTCTGGAAATATCTCAGTCCCACTTAAGGTTTTGTAAGTTCCAGGGAAGGACGTTTGAAGCTAAGGAGGACCCAAGGAGGACCAGTACTACCAGACTTCAAATGTCAGGGTCCAAGGCTCACCAAACACTCCTCTTATTCAGCTCTACCCTAATTGTGAAGCATAAACTAAAGAAAGAAACATAAATTATCTATGCAAATTTAGTAGTATCAGCCACCCACTTCTTTAATTAATCTAACCTAATTTCAAATCAACACATAAATTGTATTATATAATTTTGATGAGAATTTATCTCCACAGCATAGAATCTGATGGTTATTAAGGCCAATTGCCTAAAAAGTACTTATATGTGTACAAAATGACACAAAACACAAAAGGACAATCATAAGGATATAGAAAATTTCTATCATTCATATTATGATATGAAGATGGTACAAAAACAGAAAGTATAGACCAACTGGATTTTCTATATGAGCTGGCTCCTCTAAAAAAAAAAAAAAAACACAAGGTTGCACTCTGTGAATCCACAGGGGAATGTCAGGGAACTCCAATCAACTGGAAAGTGGCTGTATGCTGGGAATATCCCTGGGACCTGTGGCAGGGAAGGACATGGACACAGTGGATCCACACAGATACTCACGATCATCATGGGGAGGGGCAGAGGGAGAGGCCACCTGGTTCTCAAGTGCTTCTGAGCACACCTAAGAGTCAAAGGAGGAATTCAGAGTCAAAGGAGGAATTCAGAGCCAAAGCTCCCTCAACTCCACAGTTTCAACTGGATCTTAGCAGTTGTGCTGCCCACAGTTACTGTAACTATTACATTCCCCAGACTGGAGAATCGGAGAAGGGCAAATTCCCTGCAGGTGGGATGCAGGCAGGGGAGGCAGGCTACATAGGGCAGTGCTGACCTAGATTTTTTCTGGCCCAGTGCAGTCCCTTCTGCCTGGCTGAATCACCAAGGCTGGGCCTCTGACATCATCCACCTTCCACCACACCAGTAAAGGAGCATCTCAGCTTAAAGAACCAGGATGAGGCACTCTGGGCAGAATCAAATGCTTACTCATTCTATGGTTCACAGGATTCTGAAAGCCTGAGAGTGGCCTATCCAGGAATTGAGCTATTTTGGCACCCACAGAAATGTGTTCTTCCTGGGTGCAGGAGGAGGAAATTCCTGTTCATTACTGACTTTGTCACCAGGAAGGACAGAGACTGAGGCAGAATCTCCAACCTGGGAATGAAAACTGAGCCTCATATCAAAGGTTGGTGCCCTTGGCTGCATTCATCAGATATTTAATTTTTCTCTCTGAATGAAAAGAGGAAAGATGCCATGGTGTGTGGTTGAATAAGTCCTTCTAAATTTCCTATATTTGTCTCTTTAAAGGAGATTCAGCACCCACTTGGTGGGAAAAAAAAAAAAGCAAGATGATAAATAAAATGAGAGTACAGAATGTGACTAACTAGTTTTAATCTTTTTCATAACAATACATGCATATTGCTTTAAAAATAATATAGAATCAGGCCAGGTACAGTGGGTCATGCCTGAGTTCCAGCACTTTGGGAGCCCAAGGTGGGCGAATCACTTGAGGTCAGGAGTTCAAGACCAGGCTGGCCAACATGGTGAAACTCGTGTCTACAAAAAATACAAAAATTAGCCAGTTGTGGTGGCACATGCCTGTGATCCCAGCTACTTGAGAGGCTGAGGTAGGAAAATTGCTTGAACCTGGGAGAATGAGGTTTCAGTGAGCCAAGATCACACCACTGCATTCCAGCCTGGGCAACAGAGCAAGACTCTCTCAAAAAAAAAGAATCAAAAAGTGCAAAGTCACAAACAACAGAGCCCTGGCATGTCTTCATGTCTTCCCCACCAAATCCCATTCTCCTGAGGCAACCACTTCCCTTCTTTTATCCCAATCCTCGATCCAGTCAGGAAAGACATTCTCTATTCCAGAAACACAGCTTCATCCTGAGAATCTTCAAACCCCCTCCCCGGGTGAAGCCACTATTTTGTGATTCTTGGGATTGTCCTCTTCTTAATCTATTACTCTAGCTAACTCATTTATTTAGCTAACCATCAAGTCATCCAGGCATAAACATCAAAATATTTCTCTCTTTTTTTCCTTTTCTTCTTTAATTTCTACTTTCGATATTGCTATATTCACTTGCTTTTTTCTCACTGGATATGAGGTCCTCTAGCAACATCCCAGTCAAACTTCACAACTTTCTTGGCTTTTTTTGTTTTTGTTTTTGTTTTTGTTTTTTCAGAAGAGCTTCTCAGGATGGTGGGCATAGGTGCATGGATCATGTTCCCCTACCAGTGCTGAGATGTTGGGGGCCAAGTAAAAGCATAGGAAAGGATAGGAAAGGCAGACTTCTTGCAGCACTGTCTTTAGGTTTCCAGAGGGAGGGGTTCCCACACTTCTGGTACATCTGGTTTCCTTTGATTTCAGTACACAGTGTGTGTAGTTTTTTGGACAGTGTGCCCATCGGTGTCACCTTGCCTGTCTCCATCATGAGGTGCTCACAGGACCAAAATAGCTCCCAGGTTCAAATTCTTTTGATGGTTGGACATCCCATCACTTGACACATTGATCCCTTGGAGAAAATCTCATGGTTTCAACCCTTCTGCCAACCACTGGCTTATTTGCATGGAGTCATGAGAGCCTTCAGTCTTCTAAACTTTAAGTGTCTAAAAGTTCTGAGTCGGGGTGGGAGTTTCTGCCAAATTCTTCCAAAGAATGTGACCCCTCAGTTTCTTAAGGCTCTGCTGGTGCTGGGAGTCTCTCCTCTCCTGGACGCATTATAGATTTTTCAGTATCTACAACTGAAAGCAAGACCTGTGTTCCAGCTAGTGCAGCATGCGAGAGACTATGACTCACAGAAGGCCTGTCACATAATGGTTAAGAATAGAGAGACTTGGCTTCTAACTTGGCTACATTTCTTAGTAGCTGTATGACTTTGGGCATGTTCTGTCATCCCTCAGAGCCTCTGTTTTCTTACATGAGAAATAAGATTAATGGCCCCTAAAGAGTTGTGTGTGAAGATTAAAAACTTACTCAGGTAAAACTCTTACAACTTTATCAGAAACAGAATAAACTCTCGATATTTGTACAATATGAATGTGACACAGTGGGTGTGTAAAACTTTTGCAAGGAGTACTGTGATCGGCCTAACATCAGATGCAAATACAGCAATGGCTTCATGCAGTTTAGTGAGTCAAGAGAGTCACACCTCTGCCTCCAAGGAAGACCAGTAAAGGCATTCTCCTCAACTCACCATCTGGTCTAATCTGCATTTCCTCATTGCTGTTTTCTGATGTTGGTTTGCTCTTGTTAGTCTGGAAGCACAGACCAGTTATACTTGTGTTGCTCCACTATCACTCATCCAGAGCCTCACAAGACCTTCAGGCCCTATCAGCTTTCTTGACAAAATGAACACACCCAAGGGCAGGAAAGTATGCTCTTTCCTTGGTCACTAAGGGGCCTGGGAGTCCTGGGACAGTTTTCAGAACACTTTCATGCAGCTAGAGCCTTGACTTTGAACTGGGGATAAGAGCATCTCTTGCTAAAGGTAACTTCTGCTGCTCAGAAGCCAGGTGTGGGGAACTTCTTTCACTTCTGTGTGTCTAGCCTTAGGGTGCCTCTGGGAGTCTTGTCAAAGGGCTGCTTACAAGGGTTCAGGTTGGTGATCTGCTTACCCACCGTGTAGGAACAACTATTGAGTCAGACATCAAGGATCCTGAGGGAAGGAGGGTTGTGAACAACTGGTTCTCATTATGGAGGGTCTGTGATATTCTTGGGGTCTGTTCTGGTGCCCTAACTAGAAAGAGGCAGATGACCCCTAATAGTCAAAGCACCTCATGGGGCCCATCAATGGCCATGTACGGGATCCTTACAGATGCCTCCTTGGTTGAGGAATGGAGGAAGATGGGCTCAGTGAGGCAGGTTAGCTACCAATTACTTAGGAGTGTTCAGCTTGAAGTTAGGAAAAGTAGAGATTAACCTACTGTGTGGAGGGCTAAAATGGAGACACACACACACACTCCCTCCTTCCTCTCAACTCATGAGACTCAGAGCACTAGAAGGTGCTTGTGGTGATGTGTTGGAATCTCCTAACAATGCCAGATGTGATGAATGGAATGTATGCCAAGACCATCACAGCCTGGAGAAACAGGACTATGCCAGCCACAGCAGAGATGAGAGCTTCCATTCAGGGTTTTCTCACCTTGAAATATGCTATACCCATCCTTATTCTCAAATATGCATCTGGGAGAGGCTCTCAGGGCAGTTCTCTCTAAAGAATTTTTACAGTAAAATTTTAGGGGGAGAGGAGAAAAAAAGGATAACATTTTTCTTCTCTCCTTTTCTCACATGGCCAACTGTTGACAAACTCCTTCCCACCATCTGATCTACCTTGCCTCCTTCACAAAAGGCTCTGAAGACATCATAAACCCATGTAAGCAGTGAATTGCAAACAAGCTTGGAAATATCTCCACCCGATCTCATCAAAGACAATAGGATGGAAGGACCTGTATCATTTGCTAAGCTATAAATATATTCACTCTTGCTAAAACACTCAGTTCATGGAAAAAACCACCTTAAACTTCATATGGAACCAAAAAAGAGCCCACATAGCCAAGACAATCCTGAACAATAAAAACAAAGTTGGAGGCATCACACTACCTGACTTCAAACTATATTATAAGGCTATAGTAATCAAAACAGCATGGTACTGATACCAAAACAGAGATATAGACCAATGGAACAGAACAGAGGCCTCAGAAGTAACGCCACACATCTACAACCATCTGATCTTTGACAAACCTGACAAAAACAAGCAATGGGGAAAGGATTCCCTGTTTAATAAATGGTGTTGAGAAAACTAGTTAGCCATGTGCAGAAAGCTGAAACTGACCCCTTCCCTACACATTATACAAAAATTAATTCCAGATGGATTAAAGATTTAAACATAAGAACTAACACCATAAAAACCCTAGAAGAAAACCTAGGCAATACCATTCAGGACATAGGCATAGGCAAGGACTTCATAACTAAAACACCAAAAGCAATGGCAACAAAATCCAAAATAGACAATTGGGATTTAATTAAACTTAAGAACTTCTGCATAGCAAAAGAAACATCATTAGAGTGAACCAGCAACCAACAGAAGGAGAAAAAATTTTTGCAACCTACCCAACCGACAAAGGGCTAATATCTAGAATCTACAAAGAACTTAAACAAATTTACAAGGAAAAAACAACCCCATCAAAAAGTGGGCAAAGGATATGAACAGACACTTTTCAAAAGAAGACATTTATGCAGCCAACAAACATATGAAAAATGCTCATCACCCTTGGTCATTAGAGCAGTGCAAATCAAAACCACATTGAGATATCATCTCATGCCAGTTAGAATGGCAATCATTAAAAAAATCTGGAGAAAACAGATGCTGGAGAGGATGTGGAGAAATAGGAATACTTTTACACTGTTAGTGGGAGGGTAAATTAGTTCAACCATTGTGGAAGACAATGTGGCAATTCCTCAAGGATCTAGAAACAGAGATGCTATTTGACCCTCCAATCCCACTACTGGGTATATACCCAAAAGATTATAAATCATTCTGTTAAAAGACACAAGCATGCATATGTTCATTGTGGCACTGTTTACAATAGCAAAAACTTGGGACCAATCCAAATGCCCATCAATGACAGACTGGATAAAGAAAATGTGGCACATGGAATATTATGCAGCCATAAAAAGGATGAGTTCATGTCCTTTGCAGGGACATGGATGAAGTTAGAAACTATCATTCTCAGCAAACTGACACAAGAACAGAAAACCAAACACCACATACATGTTCTTACTCATAAGCGGGTGTTGAGCAATGAGAACACATGGACACAGGGAGGGGAACATCACACACTGGGGCCTGTTGGGGGGATTGGGGGAGCTAGGGGAGAGGTAGCAGAGGGTAGGGGGATTGGGGAGTGATAACAGTAGGAGAAATACCTAATGTAGGTGATGGGGGTGTGGATGTAGCAAACCACCATGGCATGTGTATACCTATGTAAAAATCCTGCACAATCTGCACATGTACACAAGAACTTAAAGTATAATAATAATAATAATAAACTCAGTTCATAAAACAGCCTTTGAAAATCTCAGGGCATCTAGCTCTTTTGTTATCTGTATTTAGAATTCCTTGTTTATTTTGATAAGAGGATTTTTTAAAAACAACATACTGGTAACTAATTTAAATATTATGGGGTTTTGTTACCACCTAGACATTTTATCATTTAGCAAAGGACAAGTCACTAATAGCCCTAGAAAAAGGTGAATCTTGGGACTATGATTGCACATAGATCCTTTCAGATGCCTTGATTCACAAACTAGGCCCTGCCCTATCTCCCCTCTATTTATCTTTATAGCCACTACTTCTCAGAGCAATGAGACTCTCTCCAGAAACTCAAAAGCCATTAACACCAGGATGCAACTGGAGTCCTGAAGTTGATAACCTCACATGTATTTTGTGCATTTTGTCATCTGGCAGTGGAGGTAGCACCCAAATCCTATGTTATTCATGATTCTCAAAAGATGATGTGGGTCCTGAGTGGAAATTCTTTAATAGCACCTCCTCTTAGCAGAAGTGTTAAGCCTGGTGAGTGACAATCAAACCCACTGTTGCTTCTTGAGGGGATGCCAGCTTCACCAGGAATAAGGCTGAGCTTGCCCAAGGCTGGCCCTGGACCTTGCCCACTTCTAGGCACCAGCCTAACGATCACAGGAAGGTCAAGTGAGAAATGGCACTATGATTCTTTTCGACAAAGGAAATCCCATATCTAGAAATGATGGTGCAAGGAGTTGACAGCTCCTCTTGCCAAAAGAAAATATCTTCAGATTAGAACGGCTTATCCACTCAAGCAACAGCTGACCTTCCCCTTGGAGTTTCTCTCCTTCAGTTTACAAACATGGCTACCTATGTCCTGAGATTCAAACTCCATCGTCTTTCCACCACCAAGCCTACACAGCTTTCTAAGTTGGCATCCTCTTTTCTAATAATGGGGAAATAGTCCTTCCTCCCATCAAAAGGCAGTCCATCTCAGCTTCTTTCCCTTTCTCCAGAACATCAATGATTTAATTCCTCGTTTCCCTGCAAATTCCACCTTTGTTTACTGGACCCTTTCTATCGCCGTCAGACATGCTGTAATCCAATATCACCAGTCTTACTGCTAAAACCTTCTTGATTCCCACATTTTATTCCTATCAACACATTTTCTTATGCCAATCACAGCCAAATTTCATGAGAGCTGGCTGCATAGTTTGCATCTGCTTCACCTCCTAGTCACCCTTACATCCAAACATTCTAATGTCTGGATTACTCTGACTACTCCCCAACCTCCTATCTCACCCATGACCTTCAAATACTCAAACCAAAAGGATGCTTTTTGGTCCCCATGCTATTTGGCCCTCAGCCCATTAGTGTAATGAACCATTTCCTTCTTGAACACTCTACATCCTCTCCTTCTATAAGAACATTCCTTCTCATGAGGTTCACTGGCTCCTCTTTTGCATTTTCCTTTATGACTCTTCTTTATCTCTGAAATCTCCAAATGATGACATTCCTCAGGGCTCAACCAGCCATCATTTATGAGCCCTGTAAATAGGTAATGAGCTGGTCTTTCGGATTGATGAATCACCCCTATGCTCATTCACTCTGCCATTTACACTTGAAACATGTATCTCCTCTCTGAATAGTTTATCCACATCTTTTTGAGGTCCTCTCAGAAACCTCTAACTTCATGTATCCTAAGTGGAACTATGCGTCTGTCTTCTCAAAACTATTAATAGTCTCTTTTAGTGGCACTTCCATCCACTTCATTTCCTTAAGCCAGAAATACAGGAGATATCCTTGATTCCTCCTTTCCCTCACTCTCCATCCAATCTATTAGCAAAGACTGATAGGTCTGTGTGTAAAACATGCCTGATTTCTAAGATAACATCATCTCTTGCCTGGACCACTGCCATTACATTCTCACTGCTCCCTCTCACTTTATCTGTGTAGCCCCCATCCCATCTCATGTTTTGGCCCATGAGATATAAGCTCCCCACATTTATCTCATGGGCTACATCTTAAATGTATGACCACATTTTGCTGCAAGGGTAGTAGGAAATTTTACCTTTATTTTTGGGAAGCAATATGTCCTGGTGACAACTGGGGTTCTGACATTAAGGAATAAAAACAAAATGGGTTTGAGGAGGGTGATGGAGGGTCTCTGCCACATAGCTAATTGAAAGAGCCTGTCTTGGAGGAGTCTGTCACTATTCCCTGCCTGGGAGGAGTAACTAAGTGTCAGACCAGAAAGACTGAAACTTCATGCTACTTGGAGCCTAACATCTTCTCCATTTTCCTTTATGTTTCCAGTCGCTCTTGATTTAATAGCGTGTAGAGACAGAGAATTTGGTGATGAGAAAAAGGGTAATGTAGTTTACCTGGGAATCAAGGGAAAAGAGCTCTGTCTCTTCTGTGCAGAAATTCAGGACAAGCCTACTTTGCAGCTTCAGGTGAGTCATTGTGCAGCTAATGAGAGAAGTACTGTCAAATGAACTTTTGATTTCATTTAATATGTTGCTGAATTAAAGTAATATTCTTGCAATTCTGGATTATTCAAAGTAAGAAAATCATTCTGACTTGGCTTATCCCCAAATGTATAAATGCTGCCTCTGGAATGGAGATAACAATTTTTTTAATGTCAGAGCATAGATCCTCTGAAAGATAGCAAAAACACTTACAGGAATGTTTCAGAAAAGCCAAAGAACAGTAGTTTCTCCATTCTCAGACCTGGTTAACTACCTTCTGGAAATCCTCTAAGATGATGGGATGCTCTCACTAAAGCAAAGGCCACTGCACAGCAGAGGAGACAAAAAGAGATTGTTAATGTGAATTTTGCAGATTGTAGGAATATAGTAGATAGTACATATAACATGCAGAACATGTGTTAATCAACAGGAGGTTATTAGTTCAGTTATTAGGAAGTCAACAGTTATACATGAATTTTTGACTGTACTGCTACCCCCATGTTGTTCAAGGGTCAACTGTACTTTGGTTAAGATCAATTGTTAACCATGGTGAATGTAAATCAATCCATATTTCAAAAAATCATTTATATTGGTTTTATTTCAGACAATTTCTAGAATGAATGTTTTTTGTTTTTACTTTATAAAGTATTTGGAAGGAGATGCATCAGCTATGATATATTGTTATTATTCATGTTTTCTGGAAATTTGGTAGTATACATTCAATCTACAGTTTCTTTGTAGGGATACTTTTAATCCAGTTGTCCATTTTGTGAGGGTTATTTTAATTAAAGTTTGTAATATAATCTGCAAATCCACTAAGACCATGTAGACTGTAATAAATATACTGTAATATCCTGAGCATGAACATGAGCATAACAGGCTGTCTTCTCTCAAGAGACCTTGTCCTTCTTTGCACATGACAAGTAGGTGTATTGGGTCTTGCAATGGATATCTACTGCTAAATTCAAACTTCTCAACCAGGCATAATTTGTCCCAAAACCTATGCTTCTGGTATTATCTCTTATTGCTTCAGTGCCCATGATTCTGTTTGGGATACTCCTTGACCCCCACCTTACATGATGTTAGCAGAACTTTTACTCCAGTCATTGCCATGCAACAAGCTTTGAGGAGGTGTAACCCGGCAGTGTATTGTCTCAGCAACATTGAGCATTTCTCTCTTCCTGCTCCAGGGCTCCCAAGATAACTTGGGGAAGGAAACTTGCTGGAACCTAAGTTGGAATTCACACATGCATAAACCTGGACATGAGAGGGAGCTGCTCCATGGGAACCCTTGACCAATGGGGAATGAGAGTGGGTGAGGGGCAACTTCTCTTATCCATTCCACAGATGGACAATTCTGAAATGCATCCAATCTTCATGGTTCCTCAGGGGATTCCAGCAGTATTGAGACATAATCACCAATGGCAGGGCTAAGTTCAAGAACACCTCCTGAATTGACTTACCTCATTTCCCTGCTTCCATTTCCCTAGCCTCTCCTTATGTTCCCTAGGGTCACTTGTCATCATCTTGCATGCAAATTCTTATCTCATGCTCTGCTTTCTGGTATAAACCTAGGCTAAGACAGATTCTATCAAAACCAACTTCTCTTTTTACTAGCCACCTCCAACACGTTGGATTTCTTCCCCCTCTGTCCCTGCTCATGCCTTTGCTCATATCTCAAACACTTCCATTGCTGTGCATCTCACCTGCCTATGTCTTACTAACATCCTAAATCCCTTCCAGTTGTTTAGGGGACTCTCCTCATCTTCTCAACCAAAGGCAATATCTTATCTTCTGTGAGGTCCATAGCATTTTTGCCTTCTCATGGGACATTTATTTTTTTAGGCTTTGTGCTATAGCTTCTTCCCTTTGTCTTGGCCCATTTGTTCTCTTCTCCTTAACCAAATTCTAGGTCCATAGAGGCAGAAATTTGTCTCTTTCATTTATGCACTCCCTTTGATACCAAATCTTCCCTCCTACATAGCAGTTTCTCAGAATAAGTTGTTGAAGCAAGCTAATTTTCATTTCATGTATTAGCATCTTCCCATTGACACCAAAGTGTGTCAGGGAGAATCTTGCATTATCATGGCCAGGGAAGCCCTCAACTTCAAGAAGGGTCCAAGGAACTACAAAGCTTCTCAAAGAATATGGAGAAGAAAAACATAGAAAGACTGCTTGGAAGCTTCCCTGTCTCAATTCCTTCTCCTCTTCCCCGTATGCCAATATGACCCCAGAGGACTGTGATGATACAAGGGCATCCACTCAGGAGGAGATGGCTACAGAAATCAAACATAGCCAAGAGTGTTCCCAGGAGCTTCTAGCCAGTATCCACTGCCTCCCTCTTGGAGGGCTCAGTGCACAATCTGAGGGTTTGCACTTTGTCCAAGCCTTTCCCCACATGTATTTATGTATATCCACAACTGCAGAGGGGCACAAGAGAAGGAGCCCAGGGAAGTTCACCATTGCAAATGTTTTCTCTGACAAGGTCAGGACTAAGCACAAGATGGCCTCAGGGATGGCCATGAGAGACTTGCAACAATGAACTTGGATACACAGTACACAGTTTTTCTGAGAAGGGCTACAAAGAATGTGAGTTCTGAAAATAGTTAAATGTAGAAAAAGAATCTATAGGAAGATGGTGATAAAAAACACAATGTAATCCTGGGGTGTGCCTATAAATATCAGCTTCCCAGTTATCTTAGCAGCACTGAGCATGAGCAAGAGATAGACAGCCAGCCCACCTTACATCACACCACCTGTGCCCTCTGACAGAGGAGTGAGAACATTGTAGTGGTGAAGGAGGAAGAAGATGAGGAGAAACCACAGAAAGACTCAAGAGATGTCCTCAGGTATTTTACTTGCTCTCCTGGATTGAGGGATATGATGTTCTTTGCTTAAATCTAAGAACCACAGGAGAACACACAAGACAACAGATTTCTGTTCAATCAGTATCAGAAGGCACTTACCAAACAATGTGGGTTTCCCAAACCTCGCAAGGAGGTAGGCTAATTCCTTGTCTATCTGTAGCATGGAAAAAGTAAGGCCAACACACACACACACACACACACACACACACACACGCACACACGGAATAGAATATCGATAAATGGAGAAAGAGCATGAGCAGTGTTACTCCCCCGTTCCAGTCTCTGAAGCGCTAGTTACTATGACTTTTTTTTCCAACCTGTGTGGTACTCTAATATTCAAGGAGATGTTGATGCTTTGTTGCTTTCTTAAGCAAGAGTCATGGTGACTGTCCTCAGACCCAGGACTATTGAATGGTGGGTTTTCAAAGGGTGGTAGAGGGGGAGCTTACCTTTGTGACACTGAAAGACAGTTTATCCCCTGAATCTCTTCCATTGAGAAACCTGAATGCAAGTCTATTTCAGAATGCAAGTTCATTTCCTTCCACCCATCCTTTCTTTTCAATTTCCAACAGCATACATATCTGCCCTACCCTTCCCTCAACTTCAGTTTTCTTTATTCTTCAGAAGAGAAAATGTAAAAGGCTCTGTAAGCTTGCAGCTGAGAATCTTTGTCTCTCACTTAGGTCAAGTTTATTTTAATGTTGTTGATGATCTAATGTGAGTTAGGGGCAAGAAAACAACCCTTGAGTTACCAATAAGAAAGAAGGTAGATAAATATGCAGTAAAAGAACTGATCAGTTAACTACCTTATTAGTTTGAGTCACTTACAAGTAGAAGATTTCTGATTACCTTCCGATATCTAATACCAACCATCAAAAGATCAAAAACCATACACTAATGTCCTCTATTGCTTGCACAATTTAGCAGGTTAAATTTTTGCAGATTAAAGCTCTAGTTCTCTAATATCAGTTTTATCTATGCCTATAATAGCAGTGTGGACATAATAAAAGCCACAGCTAACTGACCAAGGCCAAAGCCACTAGCAATGGCTTCTCCAAACTCACCATGTAGGTTGAGCTCCAACCAACAAAGCTTGTGTTCATCACAAACAAGTGTCAACATCAGTAATTGTACTTATTCAAAAATATGTTTTGAGCGCCTACACTGTTCTAAGTTCTGGGGACATAGTAGTAAACAAAAAGGGGAAAATATGGCTATCCTCATGGAACTGACATTAAATTTTGAAGGTTTGCCTCCTTCCAACCTCCATTCACATTCAAACATTTAGAAACTATGTTGATGGCAAAATCAAAATCATAGCAGTGCCTTATTATTGTTACAGCTGGGTTAGGGAAGTGAGAGGTGCCTTCTAGTCTTCACCTCAATCTAGACATTTGGGACCAAAACCATGCCCACTAACTCTAATTTCACATTCTCCAGCCACTGTAATAATCCATCACTCTTCAGCAGAACCAAGTGAGTAAGGCTGAGTGGAAGGCAAACTCCAAGCCGCTCCAGACAGCCTCAGTGTAGAATCTGCCCTCTTAGCCCCTACCCAATTGGTAGTTTAGCAAATATCCACATCTTGCTAAGCCAAGGAGCTACTTCTCCTCTCCTGGAGGTAGAAAGAAGTGGAAGAGTTTCCTTCAACATCACCATCTCAGGAAGAAGTACGAAGATTTCCCATCCATGTGGACCAACATAGGAATGCCAGGAAGGATGTAGAAATAAGAGGAGGAAGATTCCCATCTCTACAATCTTTGAGTGGGTTTGGTATCAAGGAAATGCTACAAATGGAATAAGTTACAGAACTTTTTCTTATTTCTCGGGTTCTGGAGAGTTTGTAAATCAAGGACACTATCTATTTTTAAAGAGTTGGTAAATCATACCTGTAAAGCTAGAGAAGGTTGGGGTCGTTTTAGGAGTAGATTTGGACTATATAGCCTGTAGATGGGTTTTGTTCAGTCCTTAGACTGTTTTTTAAAAAACTGTAGTCAAGGTTTTCATGAAAAATGGGAAGATCAGACAACATTGCTCCTGAATTCCCACAGTAGGCTTTATCTATGCCTTGTTATTCCAGCCTCATGTTTTTACTTTCTAAATGCAGTGTCTCCAGTTGGGAGCACAGAGCACGATCCCACCAACTCACTGCCCAATAAGAAGCAGCTGTTCCTTTGATTCCAGCTCAAGCAAAGACCGTCATCGATGGCCAGGGCCAGGCCAAAGGGCCAGCAATGAGCTTGGAAGCAGAGGCCAGCAGTTTCCAGCATGAACCAGGCCAAGGAGTCCAGACACAAGTGTGGGTCGGGGTCTCCATATTCCAGTGGACATGTGGTTTCTCTAATACCACCTGTGCTCCTTTAGGCAAAGGAGCATGTGAACTTCTCTCTCTAGAAAGTTGCTTCCTGGTGAGGTTTTGGATGGGGAAATATCAATGGCAGCACAGGCCAGACTGCTTAGAGTTACTCAAGGAAAGAAGGTGAGGGAAATCCCCGGACAGTAAAAATAAAGAAATGGAATGACATCAACATTTTGAGGGACTCTCCCAAATCAGGTTCCCGGATGCTGCTCCAGCTGAACACGGGCACTCCCTGGGGTCAAGAGCATACCTCCTAGAGCTGAACAAAGTTGGCTCTACCTAACAAGCCTCTGTACCTCAGAGTCCAGGGAAGGCCAATTTTCAGATACTGAGGCATATGTTTTACTATATCAAATGGAAAAAATAAGGAGTTCACCTAAATCCAAATTAGTACCCTGTATGTCACCAAAACAATCTTGCACTATAATGACGTGTCGTGTAATATAATTTCCTGGTCCCTAAAGATAAACTCAAAATCTCTCACTTAGAAGTCCAGAAGAGAGAAGCATCTTTTTGAAGCCTGAAGCATTGGTTCCCAGCATTTCCCAGTGCTCTTTTCCCAATTCCCCATGCCTGGAAATTAAGGGGGTTTCAATGGAAGATACTTGTGATTACTATTGCCTACAATGTATAAGGTTTATATTCAGCACCTGTGAGTCCAAACTTTGGAGCTGCCCCCTTCTAGCTATATGGATTCAGTCAAGTCTCTTCACAGCTCTGAGTCCCAGATTTCTCTTCTATCAAGTAGAAACAATTTTCAGGGTGGATATTGTGGTTATGAAGGATAATACACTCAGCACATTATTCACTCAACAGAATAAAATCACATAGACTAGCTACATTAGTGTCACCCTACTTCTGTCTTGAAATACATTTGTATCTCTGTGCTCTCTTGCTGCTTCTCTTGGACACTGAGTGTCACCTTCTGTGACCTAAATCTCTCTGGCTTTTCCCTAACATTTTTTTCCTTTCCAAACTGCAATTTTATTATAGGCTACCTCAATTCTTGATGATCTTGTTCCCTCTTTAGCCTACCAGGCCCCTAAAAGTCACCTTTCTGGTAATTATCAGCATACAGAAGAACAAAAAAGCTGCTCTCAGGGAGCCTCCTAGGCTCAGAAGCTCTGTCCCACAAAGCCCACTTCTGAAAGATCTGTTGAAGGAAGCACTCCAAATGCAGAGGACTAAATACAGGATGATTATTCAAAAGATTCAGTAGGTAAGGTTGAAGACATATTAATAATTTAGTAAAGTTTAATGTTGTTTTTAAAATGACTACAAAGATCCAATTGCTCAAACCATAGGTTTAAAGAAAGATAGATTTGATGACAGCAAACAATGAGAATTTCTCTCTTTATTGAAGACACCACAGGAAAAAGTTAGCAGATGGCAAGTTAAAATAAGATAGTTGCTACTACTAAAACAAATAGTGAATTAAGACTGAAAATATATGATAAATTTCTACAAACAAACAAGAAACAGAAAAGATATTATACCATCAAGAAAATAAAATGGGCAAATGCAATGAACAAGCAATTCACAAAGCAGAAACTCAAGTGGTTAATCTGATCCTGAAACCATGTTGGATAGCAAATTTTCAGATACTGAGGCATATGTTTTACTATATCAAATGGAAAAAATAATGAGTTCACCTAAAATTGAAATTAATACCCCATATATCACCAAAACACTCCTGTACTATAATGACATGACATGTAATATAACATAATTTCTGTATTAAAACACTAATTACTTAACAAGCAAGAACTTACCAGTGGATATGTTTATGTATAGATTACAACAATACTCCAAAGTATATCAGTTTCAACTATCAGAAGAAAATGAAAAGAAAAGCAAAATAAATAAAATAGGACCAACCAAAAAATACAGAAAAGGTGTCATATTTAATTCTGCATACCAATCATCAAAATAAAGGTGAATGGGCCAAATTCAATACAAATACAAAGACTATCAGATGACTTATTAAACCAACACACACACACACACACACACACACACACACATCTAGTAATATGCTATTGATAAGAGATAAGTGTGTAAAGGAAAATAATTCAAAAAGACTGAAAATGTAGGGATTGATGAAGATATATGTTAAGCAAATGTTAACACAAAAAAAGCAGTTGACAATATCACGTTACATTGACTCTAAAATGCCACAGATTGTAAGATGTACAATTATTTTACGTACTACCCAAAAAGAAAAAAAATTGCCCAGTTACAATACAATACTTTCTTAGAATCACATACATAAATGGAGCTGTTTTAAGGACATATGTGTATAATCTAGTATTCTTTTTCATTTATAAAAAGGTAAATATAAATGAGATTAGTCTATTAAGGTATTCATAAAATTTCTTCCTTTTTTTTTTTTTTTTTGGAGATGAAGTCTTACTCTGTTACACAGGCTGGAGTGCAGTGGTGTGATCTCGGTTCACTGCAACCTCCACCTCCCGGGTTCAAGCTATTCTGCCTCAGCCTCCTGAGTAGATGGGATTACAGGCATGCTCAGCTAATTTTTGTAGTTTTAGTAGAGGCAGGATTTCACCATGTTGGCCAGGCTGGTTTCAACCTTCTGGCCTTCTAACCTCAAGTGATCCACTCTCCTCAGCCTCCCAAAGTGCTGGGGTTACAGGCATGAGCCACTGCACCCAGCCCTAAAACTTCTTACATTTCGAGTGTGCTTCTGCTTGATCACTTCTGACTCAGAACCACTAATGTTTGTTTCCAGTAAAACTCTCCTGTGCCAACAAGAGAACTGGTGATACATTTCTTAACAAGTTATCTACCCTTGTCTCCAGACATCATTCCAAGCTGCTGACCTCCATTCAGCAATTTTTGATGCTGTTACTTTTTTTGATTTACCGGATGTGCTATTAGAAGGTTTATCACCAACAATCAGGATCATATTCCTTCAATGAATGGTTTTTCCTGATGATTTACTGAATGAAACATCAGATGGGGAACTTTTGTCCAATAACAGCATCAGAAAACCAACCATATTTGCACATGCATAGGCAATGACCACTATGTCATGACCGCCACTTGGCTGACAATACTGTAAGATGCTATTCATTGCATCTAGGTTTCAGAGATGTTAAAATGCAAAAAAAAAAAAAAAAAAGTATTCTTCAAGTAATGAATTAATGGTATGCACAGCCAACAAAAAAGTTAAGCAAAACATCGGTTATGGTTCAAAGATGAATATTTCACTGGGATAAACGATATGAAGCAACAAGAAGATATGGCATATATGAACCATTAGGTACCAAAAAAACTTAGAATTAAAGTAGTCTAAGCAAATGGTATAAAATAATAACATAATCTGATTAAAAATACAGTCACAGTAAGATAATTTAATACTTCCTATGAGCAATTGATAGATCAAGCAAACAAAATATAAGAATTAAAAGTACAAAGAGTAAATAGTTAACAAAATTCAATTTCTAAATATATAAATACATATATGTTATGTGGTATGTACCTATTAATGTTAACATATTAAAATATATAATATATATATAATTCTATGTAATATTACCTATTCATATTATATATTATATATAAATAAAATTTTATATATATTAATAAAATTATATATATATATATATAAAAATTTATACCTGAAAATCAGTGTTAATTTTTCTTAAGTTTGCATGGAAAATTTATTTTTAATGCACAAAGTCACAAAGGAAATATCAAAAATGCTCAAAGTTGATATCATACAGGCCATTCCATCTAACCATAGGCAATAATAAACATAGACTATTCTAAAAGAGCCCCTAAATAATCCAATCACTTGAGAATTTAAAAATAATATATACAATTCATATTTTAAAGGAAAATAATAACCAAAACAGATAGAAGTTGAAATAAAAACAATGAAAACACTGTATCAACATTGTAGGATGTGTCCTGATATCTCTTTGAGATCCTGATTTTAATTCTTTGGGATGTATAATGACAAGTGAGATTTGTGGGTCATATGGTAGCTCCACTTTAAATTTTTTGAGGAACCTTCAAACTGTTTTATAGTGGCTACACTATTTCAAATTTCTACCCAAAGCATACAAGAGTTCCAATTTCTCCACATCCTCGCCAACACCTTGGTTTTTCTGGTAATAGCCATTCTAACAGGTGTCAGGTAATATCTCACTGTGCTTTCAATTTGCGTTTCCCTCATGATTAGTAAATGCTAAACATCTTTTCATACACCCGTTAGCCATTTGTATGTCTGGAAAAATGTCCATTCAAGTCCTTTGCCCACTTTTAATCAGATGCTTGTTTGTTTGTTTCCCACTGAGTTGTGTGGCTTTCTTACATATTTTGAATACTAACTTCTTATCGGATACATGGTTTGCAAATATTTTCTCTCATTTCATAGGTTGCCTTTTCACTCTGTTGATTTTTTCTTTGGTTGTGCATAAGCTCCTCAGTTTGATAGTCTCACTTGTCTACTTTTGCTTTTGTTCCTTGTGATTTTGGTGTCATATCTAAGAAATTTTGCCTAGATTAATATTATGAAACTTTCCCCCTATGTGTTCTTCTAGGAGTTTGGGCAGTTTCTGGCCTTACGTTAAAATCTTTAATTTATTCTGCACGCTCATGTTTATTGCAGCATTATGTACAATAGCCAGGTTATAAAAACAACCTAAATGCCCATTTATGGAAAAATGGACAAAGAAATTGTGGCATATGCACACAATGGAATATTATTCTGCCTTTTTTTTTCACAAATAAGACTTTTTATTTGCCACTATTATAAGTCTGAACTTTAAACAGATTCTTGGACTGGTGGTTCAAATCCATCAGCTCGTTCAACTTTAGCACCTTTCTGGTCCCCAGTGGCTTTTTCAGAACTACTGCCTTCACCATGAAGCTCCATGAGTTTTCCCAATTCAAATTTGGGCTTCTTCAGCATTTTTACTTTTCTAACGAAGACATCATGGAGAGGATAAATAGATTGGCAAGCCTTTTCTATGTCTTTTCCAGCGCTGTCTGGAATCAATTTATTGACCACTTCTTTCAAGTCATTTGTCTGCACCTCTTGGGTCATGATTTCCATCTTCTTCCGGATTTGGCGGGCCTGTTGGTGCTGAGCATAAGAGGTCTTCCGTATCTGGTTGTTGCGTTTTTTAGTAAAACCAACACAGAACAGACAAAGCAAGTAACCATCGGTAGTCTTGACATCAACATGAGCTTCAATCATTGTCTGACATTTTTTGACCATGGAACACATTTTGTCACAGGTAAGATCCATGCCATGGAAGTTAGTCAGGCAGTTTTTGCCGTGAACATCTTCAGCAATCAGCTTGAATTTCCTAAATGCAACTTCATCATTCTGCAAATCAGCAAGTCCTGGTGACTAGCGTCTTTCCAATATTTCTTATATTGAACATAGCAGGTGCTTTCACATCATATCAATCTTTCTTAGAAAATGGATCAACCACTTTCTTCTTGGCTCCCTTTTTGCTGCCTTTCGTAAGGCACTTGTTCTTGCCAACCGCCATGGTGCTGCTCAGAGAGTCAAAAGTGCTATTCTGCCTTTAAAAAGAAGAAAATACAATCATTTGGGACAATATGGGAGAAACTGAAGGATATCATGCTAAGTGAAATGAGCCAGTCACAAAAGGACAAATACTGCATGATTCCACGTACAGAGAAGATATCTGAAATAGTCAAATTCATAGAAACAAAGAGTAGAACAGTGGTTTCCAAGGAATGGGGGAAGGAGGAATGAAGGGATGCTCTTCAATGCATATAATCTTCATTTAAGCAAGAGAAATAAGTTCTAGAGATCTACTGTACAAGAGTATGCATATAGTATACTGTATTAACAATATTGTACATTTAAAATTTATTAAACAGGTATATCTCATATTAAGCCATAATACAAATAATTATAGGATGTATCCAAGGGACACTAAGAAAAAATGCAATGTTTTATTCATTAATAAGAAAATAGGCCAAGCACAGTGGCTCACGCCTGTAATCCCAGCACTTTGGGCAGCTGAGGCAGGCGGATCACTTGAGGTCAGGAGTTTGAGACCAACCTGGCCAACATAGTGAAACCCTGTCTCTACTAAAAATACAAAATTAGCTGGGCTTGGTGGCACAGGCCTGTAATCCCAGCTACTTGGGAGGCTGAGTCAGGAGAATTGCTTGAACCTGGGAGTTGCAGTGAGCCGAGATCATGCCATTGCACTGCAGCCTGGGCAACAAGAGTGAAACTCTGAGAAAGAAAGAAAAGAAAAAGAAAGAAAGAAAGAGAGAGAGAGGAAGGAAGGAAGGAAGGAAGAAAGGAAGGAAGAGAGAGAGAAAGAAAGAAAGAAAGAAAGAAGAAAGAGAGGGAGGGAGGAAGGAAGGAGAAAGAGAGAAAGAGAAAGAGAGAGAAACGAAGGAAGGGAGGAAGGAAGTAAGGAAGAAAGGAAGGAAGGAAGAGAATAAAAACAAAAAGGCACAAATTTCTAAAGAGGTTGAATTAATTCTTCCAGAAAACATCCAGGCAATGTCAAAGACGGCCAGATTCCTCCCCAGCCCTGAGTTTAGGAAATCAGATACCCCAGTTGGTCTAAGAGCTGGTCCGTTTCTCCCAGTTTAGGTCCGTTAACCCAGTGTAATTATTAATAGTCCCTTTTCACTCTCCTAAGTGTCCTGGTCATCCCACAGGTCTAGAGAAATTAAAGACACAGGAAAAGACAGAGGAGAAACAGTTCTACTCTTTTGTAGGAACCATGAGAAATGAAAAACGTGGGGTGCACTAGGCTGTCACCAGGAAAAAATGAAATCTCTGACAGCAATGCGGTGACTCAAATGCTGAATGGAAGAAAGCACCAGGATGGGATGAGGAGGTTGGGGTAATGCCTGCAAGGCCCTGGAAGTCATCAATGTGCTCAGGTAAACAATATTTCCACATCTTCCTCCAAAGCTTAGGGACAAGTAAAAATATAATGGGAAGTAAACATTACAACAGAACTACACAGACTAACCATTTTGGAAATCATAATATGGCAAGAAATAAAGTTTCAACTAATATTCTGTAAGAAGAAAACTTACTTCAAAATAAGAGAGGATTAAAAACAATATTCTCTAGATGAGTGGGAGACATGACAGTTTATGGTGTGTGAGTTCACAGGAAAAACTCACAGGAGACTCTCAGAAATCCTTGCCAGAAGGGGCAGGGAGAGTTTTTCGGCTAGCTGTGAAGCTGCACTGTGCACTGAAATATGGAGTGAAATTTCTACTAGTGAAGCACTATTTGTCCCATGCACTCCATTAGTGAGGCCTTGAGAAACCCAAGGTTAGGAAGATACCACCCTCCCCAACAATCTTCCTGGTTCCTCTTAGAAATGGGAGACTTTATGTGAGCCTGCTTTACAAACTATAAAACTCCTTAGAAGTGTAAGGAATCAATACTATTACCACGATATTCCATTAAAGCCATTTAATTCATAAAAGAGTGACTGAGATGACAAAATTTTTATTTCACAAGTTTAATGCTTTCTGAGATCCAGTGATAACACTTTAGGTGAAAGCTTCATAAACAACAGCAGTTCTTCACCCAAACCAGCACCAGCATTTATCACTTCACTGAGACATGAGCGAAGCCCAGGAGCTGTGCAGCCTTCTTTTTGGGACTCCTCTTTCTGATGGAACATCCATATCTGCTTCTCCTTGTCAGAATCCAAAGGTCTTGATACTATCACAGGGGAATGTATCTGAAAATCCAGAGACCTGGACTTAAAATTCAAGAGTCACCCTCTCATTTTTACTTGGAGTATTATTACCAAGTATGCTAAGTAGAGCTTTCTTTATTATTCTTGTAATGATGCCATAGTTCAGCCACATGCTCATGGCAACGCCCTCAATTTCCCTGGAATACTTTCCACACAGACCCAGGGAGAGGGCATGTAGCCCAGTCCAGCCCTTAGGTCACTGCATGAATATACTGGGAGGCAGCAGGATACTCTTATGTGGAAAGTGCAATAACAGATCCTCCCTGCCCGTTTCAGGCTAAGATTATACTAAGATTTCTCTGCATGGAGACCAACTTCCAAACACAAACTAACCTTAAGACAGCATAGTTAACCCAAAGTCAGTGGTGTCGGCTTTCCCCAGTTCTTGGGTAAGGATGACAGGACAGCCTCCTTCAGAGCTGACAGCGATGAACCAGCCAGGGAAAGCCACAGACTCAAAGGTGGAGCTTCTGCCACTCTGACTGTGGTAGAAGAGAAACGGCTTCACAGGCTTGGGTTCATCATACAAATCCATTATATCCTGTTCCTGAAGGGTGCAAAGGAGACACCAGCAAGAAACATAACTGTTTGAATGTTTCACATTCTCTACACACTGATATGCCATGTCCAAGATAGCATTCCCTATTCATTGAAGCAGCTTGGAGACCTCTGTTTCATATTACAGGATTGGGGGGCTAGGGGAGGGACAGCGGAGGGTGGGAGGTTTGGGAGAGAAAACACGGGGAGAAATGCCAGATATAGGTGATGGGGGGATGAAGGCAGCAAACCACCTTGCCATATATGTACCTATGCAACAATCCTGCATGATCTGCACATGTACCCCAGAACCTAAAGTACAGTAAAAAAAAAAAATCACACAACTTAAATACTTTTCTAACAAAGCATTGATTGAGCCATTATTTGTTGTTCAGAAACAGAGAAATTTAAAGAATATTTACGTAACAGTTACTGTGAATTCCAAATTAGAACATAGTTACTTTCTGTCAGGTTTCTGCACCCTCAGTACTATTGACATTTTGGGCAAAATAGTTCTTTGTTGTCAGGATCTGTCCTGTACAATAGAGGATGTTTAGCAGCATCCCGGTCATCTACCCACTAAATGCAAGTAACACACCCCCATCCCAGGTTGTCACAACCAAAACATCTCCAGACATTGGCAAATGTCCATGGAGCAAAATCACCCCTGGTTGAAAGCCACTGTTTTATATCCTGTCATCAAATTGAGTGGCTGCCTATGCTTGTTTACTGAAAATGATCAAGAGCATTCCTGCAGTACACAGAGGCCTGCTTTAATTATCTTTTCTTTAATAATGGAAAATTGTAATTATTAAAGTGTTTGTTACAGAGAATTATGTTTGTTCATTTTAAATTGCAGTGTATTTTTTGCCCAAAAGATGTTTTAATAAGTTCATCTACTTTGAGATAATTAACTGCTAAACTGTCCTTGCTGATTTTACCATGTATGTGTGTGTGTGTGTGTGTGTGTGTGTGTGTGTGTGTGTGTTCTATTGAAGTTAGACATCATCCTTGCCAAATTATTAATATTTTTGTAAATTAAAATAAGTCATTTTAGTAGGTTTGTTTGAAAACATTCCTGAAACTTTTTCTTATTCTTTCATAACACATTCAACCCCAAAGAAACCAAAAATAAATATGCATAGCATAATAAGTATATTGTCTTTTAAAAGATCCTAAAATCTGAGTTTCTATCAAATAAATGAGCTCCTTTCCTAGTCAAGCACCGGCAGGACCTGTCTTACACACTCACCTTCAGCTGCAGTGCAGGCTGCTCTCCGACCTTAGCACACATCAGGCAGAGCTTGAGCTCATTCAGTCCCAGGTAGACAGGGTTCCCTCTATCTTTCTCAAGGGTTTCCACATGTTGGCATGAAATTAAGGCAATAGTGACTGGGAACACGATACGAAAAGTGGTATTCAGGTGCCATTTCGAGGGTGATATCTCTGAGTCAGAGTTTTAAGGGCAACAGGGGCTGGAATCTGCTAACTGACACTCACAGTGCACTCATAGAGTGGTCACCCTGCCACTCACCACCTAATCCAAACACCCATCCTATCTTTGGGGAACACTTTCCATTAGAAAAGTCAGTCTTTCATGGATTCAAAAACTGGTCCTCCCACAGATTACACTCTTTTGTTCTAGTCTTACTCCTTGAAGTTTCTCAGAATTTGTCTTCCACTGTTTTTCACAGGCTGACCCTTCAGTCTCCCTTAAGCCTTCTCTCTCTTCTCTGACTTCATGACCATAGGCCCAGAACAACCTTATGCTCACCCTCTATTCATTATTGTCCATGAGATGCTCCTCTCTCTAGATATGCCCAGTTAATAAGCCCACTGTGGAATAAAGGCTGAGCACCAAACACACAACTGCACTGGTCAAAGGGGCTGCCTTTAACAGACCCTGGCTACTCACCTGGAGACATATGGTGCTTCCTTGGGACTGCTATGAGGGTCTGATCCTGAAGAATCCACACCCGATGACTGATATCCTGAATGCTCCTCGGCTGAGGTCTGACACTTTTTAACACTGTTGAGAAAGTCAAAATGTAAATTAGTAAGAATGAGAGCACAGAATATTGTCCCCTTGTCAATTTTTTGCCCTTCCATGAGGATCTTTACCTTTTTCCATTGTGGTGGTGGTGTTTCAGAACTGCCAAGGATAGGAGTGCTTTTATGTGCAGACCGACCCCAAGAGAGGACCTAAGTCAGTCCCAAGCCACAGTTTAACCCTGGGTCAGAAGAAGGACTGATGGCCAGCCCAGCAGTGACCCCCAGTCAGAATCTATACTCCCAGAACTCACTCAGCTCCCTTACTTTCTTGGATGCAGTCTACCTCCAGCAGAAGCAGCTGCACCTATGAATTCTGCTCAGGCCTAGACCCAGGAACCCAAATATGACAGAGAGTGCTAAGACCAAAGATCTGGAAGCAAGAAAAAAATCAGAAGTCACCAGACATTCCAGCATAGGCCACACTGATAACCTGTTACAAAGGACCCTGTATCCCTACCATTATGATCTATGCTTCTACTGCACTCAGGTGTTCTGACAGGCTGTAGAAGGGCCCAGGCCTTTTATCCACATGGGCCAGGAAGGAAGTTATGCCTCATTGGGGATGGAACTGCCCAACACTCAGTATATTTTCTAGTTCCTGGTGCCAGAGGATTTAGTGACTCCTTATGTAAATAGCATGGTTAAGACTTATCCAAGCACCCAGAAAAATGAGGGCGTGCTAAGCTTTTAAGAGCAGGAAATATAGTCACAGATACTGAGTTGAGAACCATTATGGGATTTCTTCAGGGCCAATGACTCAGCTCCAATGCCACAAAATAAAACAATGGAATTATTCCTAAGAGTGAGAGCCCCCAGTAGGTGCAAGGTAGACTGAGGAGGGATGGGTCTCTTAAGACCTCTGTAGCTTCTAACCACTCCTGGTCCACAGACACTATATCCTTGGTCAATTTCAGGCCAGAAACGCACTGATCCCAGTGACCCTCCTCCAGCTTTTCAGAGCCACTGTTCATGCTGCTTCTCCACCAAGGGAGTCTTACCATAGCAAAGCCAGCTCCTGAGCACCATAGCCACTTCGATGGACTCTAGATCACTATCTATAGTATAAGTAGGGTGATGGTTAATTTTAAGTGTCAACTTGACTGGTTTAAGGAATACTTAAAGAACTGGTAATGTATTAGTTTGAGATGTGCCTATGAGGGTGTTTCCAGAGAAGATTGGTGTGTAATTCAGTGTACTAGTGGGAAACATCTGCCCTCAACATAAGTGGGATCCATCCAGTCGACCAGGGGCCTGGAGGGCATGAAAAAGACAAAGAAAAGGTGATTTTGTGTCTCTCCTAGAGCTGGGACATTCTTCTCTCCTGCTCTTGGACATACATTATAACTCCAGACTTTGGACTCCAAAAATATCAGCATCTCCCAGGTTCTTAGGCTCCTATCCCAAACTGAGAATTATGCCATTGGCTTCCTAGTTCTGAGGCTTTAGGATTTGAACTGAGCATGTTACCTGCATCCCAGGGTCTCCAGCTGTCATGGGATTTACCAGCCTCCAAAATTGCATGAGCTTATTCCCCTAATAAATCCCCTTTCATACAAGAGATCATCAAAATTTTCATGGAAAATGTATATTATGAAAAAATTATGCATTGATTTTGAATCATTTTGCACCAAAATAAACTTGTACTACCTTGTTATAAGATGTTTGAACAGAAGCTAGGTTGAGACACTAAGGAAGATGAGACATCAGTTTGAAAAGAGTCCCTATCAGAGCAACATGAATTCTTCTAACATTGAAGCAAGAACAAACATCAAATTTATGGTGAAATTTGGGTGGAAGATGAAATCTTTGATGGCTTATGAAAAGTTTGTGGGGACAATGCCCCAAAGAAATCAGCAGTTTACAATGGATAACTCATTTTAAGAAGAAATGAGACAATATTGAAGATAGCGCCTGAAGCAGCAGACCATCCACATCACTTTGCAAGAAAAAAATAAATCTTTTTATACCCTGTTGGGAGAGGACTGAGATTAACAGCAGAAGCAATAGCTAAGATCATAGACATCTCAATTGGTTCAGCCCACACAATTATGACTAAAAATTAAAGTTGAGGTGTGGCGGCTCATGCCTGTAATCCCAGAAACTTGGGAGGCTGAGGCAGGTGGATCACCTGAGGTTAGGAGTTCAAGACCATCCTGTTCAATAAGGTGAAACCTGTCTCTACTAAAAATACAAAACTTAGCCAGGCGTGGTGCCAGGAGCTTTTAATCTCAGGTACTCTGGAGGCTGGGTAGGAGAATCACTTGAATCCAGGAGGTAGAGGTTGCAGTGAGCCGAGATCTTGCCACTGCACTCCAGTCTGGGTTACAGAGCAAGACTCCATCTCAAAAAAAAAAAAAATTGAAGTTGAGCAAACTTTCACTCAATGGGTACCAAAACCATAGTGCCCAGTTCAGCTGCAGGCAAGAGCAGAGCTTTTAAAAAAAAATCTTAACAAGTGGAATCAAGATCTGGAGAATTGTGACAGGAGATGAAACATGGCTTTACTGGTATTATCCTGAAGACAAAGCACAATCAAAGTAATGGCTACCAAAAGGCAGATGTGGTCCAGACAAAGAAAAAGTGGAGTGGTCAAGAGAAAGGTCATGGCAACAGTTTTTTTAGATGCTCAAGGCATTTTTACTGTTGTCTCCCTGCAAGACCAAAGATTGATGATATCTGCTAATTATGAGAGTGTTTTGAGAAGGTTAGCTAGAGCTTTAACAGAAAACCTCCTGGGAAAGCTTTGCCAGACAGTTCTTCACCACAGCAATGCTCCTGCCCATTTCTCTCATTTAAAAAGGGCAATTCAAGGAGGCTGAGGCAGGAGAATTGCCTGAACCCAGGAGGCGGAGGTTGCGGTGAGCCGAGATCGCGCCATTGCACTCCAGCCTGGGTAACAAGAGCGGAACTCCGTCTCAAAAAAAAAAAAAAAAAAAAAAGGGCAATTCTGTGGCAGTTTCAATGGGAAATCATTAGGCATCCACCTTGCAGTCCTGATTTGGCTTCTTCTGACTTCTTTTGTTTCTTAATATTAAAAAATATTTAAAGAACACCCATTTTCCTTTAGTTAATAATGTAAAAAAAGACATTGACATGTTAAATTCCTGGACTCTCAATTCTTTAGGGATTGATTAAATGACTAGTATCATTGTTTACGAAAATGTGTTAAACTTTATGGAGCTTATGTTGAGAAATAAAGTTTATTTCTTTTATTTTTATCTATTAATTCCATTTCCACAAACTTCTAAAAGTTTCCTTGTATATCTGTTTATCTATATACACAGTCATCCCTCAGGGAATTGATTCTAGGACACCCCCAAAACCAAAATTTTCAGATATACAAGTTTGTCAGTTGACTCTGCAGAACCCACTTATAGAAAAAGTCAGCCTTCATTATCCACAGGTTCAGCATCCCTCAATGCTGGTTGGTTGAACCTGCAGATACAAAGTGCTGAGAGAGAGAGGAGAGAGAGAGAGTGGGAGAGAGAGTACACATAGATACACATCCTACTGATTCTGACGAATCCTAACTAATACAGAGGGGAAGGAAGCTTGGCTGCCAGATGCCCCAGTGCTCTGAACTTGCAATACCTGACATTAGGTCTTCAACAAAAGGAAGCTGAGGTAATACTGTTGATGCTCTGCTCCATACCTTCAACAACCCGAGTTCACAACTGCTGTGGGAAATAGTAGCACCTGTCAGCTTCACACCTCTAGGGCTTCCATCTCAGGGACAACTTCAGGAAGTGAGGAAAGAAACTGCTAGAAACTGTTCAGCCTCCCCATCCTCTGACAGGATAAATCTAAGGTTTCTCAGAATTGCCCCATAGTAGTAACAAGATCACTAGCATTTTCTCTATTGGATTTCCTGGAATCATCTCCTAAATGAGGTCCCTGCATCCAGGGTCTGCCTTGGGGAGAACCCAAACTAACATAACGTTCAGTATTCAAAAGCAAGATACTTGTATTCAAAAGATGTGCATTCAAAATTAGGTTTTGCAACTTTTGGAATTGTGTCCTTGGAGAAATTCTGTCACATCCCTGATCCTCAGATGACTCATATGAAATGCATTGCACCTTGCTGGGCTGTTATGTAGGTTAAAGAAGAGCATCAAAGCTCCCTATAAGTGACAACTTCCTGGAGCAACTGACCTAATGAGTCCCCTATGTCTGTCACCAGGCCCCAGATTGACTGGTTTAGCTCAGTCAGCATTTTTGCTGTGACTACCAATAGATCATCTCAGATCATGACTTTTGTGCCACTTCATCAATGGCCTACCCGGCCAACAGGAGAATTACCTCCTGTTTACACCCTATCTCCTTCCCAGATATTCTTACTGCATGGTATGATAAATAAAAGGTCGTTGAAATCTTGTCCCAGGTAGCCCCACAGTCATCCCCTGAGGAGTGTGAAATCATGAATAGTCAAAACTTAAATGTGTAGCAGGTATCACTGAGTCCAAATTAGAATTTGGAATCAAGTTGAGTTTATATAGAGGAGCTTCCTTAGGTCTCCATTTCCATAAGATGATTTCTATACTCAAAGAAGAAAGTTCAGAGCCTATGACATCAGCCCCACTCTCTCTACATATAACTGGACCACATAAATACCGTGAGGCAAGAGGCCCAAGGACTTTCCATAGACATGAAGATGCAAACAGCCAAAACATATTGGTTTGGATGCCACACATACTAATGTAAACTCATCTGTGACAACAGCTAAGATGTAGGTCCTTTAAAATTCTTATTTCATGTCATAGATAATATGGAGCTCTATATGGTCTGGATACTTAGACCACAGTGCCATCAATGGAAGTGGTGAGGGCTGTGGTGATACCAGATTGTGTTATTATTCACTCGGGGTGGCTGGCAAAACATTAAGGAGCATATTAGGGAAAGTTATAGATTATAGTCTCAAACCTTTTGGAATGCTGAAAGGTTTTATTGGGGCAAGCTGAAGGTGGCTGGCCAGTCCGTTAAGTTAGCGAGAAGACAGGGACGATCAAAGGCCTTCCCAGTTTAAGTCTGTTTACCCCACATCCCTTTGTCTCCACTCTGTTTACTCATGTAAACTTTGTGCTAGGTGGTCCTCTCAGGGGGAGATCAAAGGGGAATTACCTGTTAATAGGGTTTACTCTGGGCCTGAATCCTAAAGCTTTTATTATTTGTATAACCACTCTTTTAATCATGTTAATTATCCACAAGTGTGGTGACTTAGAACTTCTGTTATGAGTAAATATGTGGATAAACAGGCAGTTTCGGTCGACTGGTTGCATTTTATCCTCTCAAAGTAGCCAAGGGCCATCCCTAGCCCACTTGTATCACTGTACTGGTATGAAGTGCCTTCATCCAGCCTTCCTTGAGTCAGAGTCTGCAGGCCAGACTTCTGCAGGTGGTGGTTGACATCTCAAGATTGTCCAAGACCTGTACTTATTTCTCTCTAGCATGGAGGTAATATCCTCTCTAGCCAAAATGGTGAATGCTCCTGAGAAAGGACTCTGAAAGAAATATGATGAAGGAAACTTCTCACTCTGCAAGAAAATAACTCCATAGGAGTAAAGCCTAGAGTTGCAGCCTTCCCTCTCTCTTCAGCTATCCAGAACTAGACCTGTCTTGGGATTTCATTCCTTTGTCCATCCCCTATCTATCCTTCATTACTCAGTCCAAGGTTCAATATAGTCACCTCTACCCTACAAATTTTTCCCAAATCTTATAGCACAATGTATACCATTTATTTTAGCTGCTATTATTCACATATTGCCAAATCATTAGATAAAATTGTCCTTCTTGTGTACATCCTTAATACTCAAGATGTAGTTTACGGATGATGCATTGACATTATCTGGAAGCTTTTCAGAAACGCAGAATCTCAGGCCCTACTTCAGACCTACAGAATCAGGATCTAAAATAAAAAACATTAAAACCACTACATGTTCTCTGACGATATAGTACTGTAGTGACTACAGTGACTAGGGCAAAGCTTGACAATATAGCTGGTGAGACTACAGTACAGTACCTTATGCTCAGTACTGTAGTCACACCAGTACAAGAAGAACAAAGTCAGGGAACAGGGCTGAGGCTGGGAGGGTAACAAGCTCATGAAATCTAGATTGCCTTTCTCCAATCTCTAATAACCATGGAGATGGCTATCTTGCCACTAAACAAAGGAGAAGCAGGAAAGAAAAAGAAAAGAAACCATTTCTGGAGGTCTATGGCCAGGTACAGACTCTCACAAAGATTTTCACCCTGAATACTCATAGCTCCATTGAACTAAAAACACTCAAACTCTATTCAGTTTAATGTAGGCTAAACTCATTTCACAAAAAGCAAAAAGAAAGTCTCTCTAGAGGGGAGAAGAATCACCAAAATACATTTTCAAAGGCACAAGCCATACATAGTTGAAGATTACCAGGCATATGAGTAGACAAGATCACAAGAACAAGAACAACATGAAAAAAGAAACAAAGGAAACAAACAAGACAGCAGAAAAATACCTACACAAACTTCAGACTTTGTAATTTTTTTACACACAGCTCAAATCAACCATCCTAATCATGTTTAAGAAACAAATGATAAACATAAAAATATTTTTCTAGAACAGAAAACTATGGAAGGTGACAGGTTTGAAGGAGTCAAACAGAACCTCTATAACCATATGACAAGTAAATTAAATTAAATAAGCCAATAGATGTATTTAGCAGTAGGCATCACACACACAGAAAAGAGAATTAGCAAATTTGAAGACAAATGAGAAGAAATCCAGATTGCAGCACAGGCACAGGAAAGCAGGAAAATACAAAAAAAGTGGAAAAAATGTGAAGATGAAAGTGAGAACGTCTAAGATATTGATTGGATTCCTAAGAGGAAAAATAAAAGTCAGACAGAGTAATTATTTGAAGAGAGAATGGCTGGGGATATTCTCAAACTGATAAAGATACCAATTAACAGATTTAAAAAACACAATAAATCTCAAATAACATAATTTTGTCATTGTTGTTGTTATTGTTTTGAGATGGAGTTTTGCTCTCGTTGCCCAGGTTGGAGTTCAATGTCACAATCTCAGCTCACCACAACCTTCACCTCCTGGGCTCAAGTGATTCTCCTGCCTCAGCCTCCTGGGTAGCTGGGATTATAGGCATGCACCACGATGCCCAGCTAATTTTGTATTTTTAGTAGAGACAGGGTTTCTCCATGAGTCTTGAACTCCCAACCTCAAGTGATCCATCTGCCTTGGCCTCCCAAAGTTCTGGGGTTACATGCATGAGCCACCATGCCCAGCTAAGTTTTTCAAAGATTCACTTCTAAACAAATCAGAATGAAATTTCATAAAACCAAAGGCAAAAGTAGCAGATAATAAAAACTCATTACCTTCAAGGATGCAAAAGACTGACAACTGACTTCTCAGTTACAACAATGAAAGTCAAAAGACAGTAGAATGATATTTCAAAATGCAGAAAGGAAAATCTTCCAATGGAATTTCATACTCTGAAAAATTTCTTAAGTTTTCCAGATTAAAGACAAATCAAGAATGTTCTGAGATAAAAATTTGTGGTGGCAGGTTAAGTGTATCAGGCACCTTCCCTCTTAGAAGGAAAGCAGTTTGTCCTCACAGGGATAAATACATAGCCTGGGTGTGGGTTTGCTCTCTTACATTCAGCCTCAGCTGTAACTACTATCCAGGGACCTATGGAATCCCATGTGATACAACATCCAACCAGGGACTCCAAATCAACATAGCATCTAACCAAAACACTAACCCTAAGATGAAGGAAGAGCTGAAACAGGTCCATGATCATTAAGTTCATTTAATGGAATGCTAGTACATTTTTAATAACTGGTTCTCCAGGAAAAAAAAAATAACAAAACAAAAACCCTGATTTGTAGCATTTATCAATTTCCTTGATGTAAATACTCCTATAATGGGCAATTTCAAGCTGCCAACTGGCTCAAAAAATCCTGAAAATGTAGTAATTGACCCCTGAAAGTCAATTACTTCTCCACTACTTCCCTGGACTCATTGGTCAACCCAAAAGTAGCAAATCTGATGGAGCATTGAGTGGACTACTGAAGGTATACCTGGAACACCATGTAAGTGATAATACTCTGGAAGGATGGGCTGCTATCCATCAGGATGCAGTACATGTAAGAGAAGATATAGCTGCTTTTACACCTAAAGACAGGGAGGAATATGTGTGTAGTATTTGTGGAACCCAGGTGGTCCATTGGACACCTCTTGGTATTCCCTTGCCCAACGAACTGTGAATAGACATGCAGCAACCTCAGCTCAAGAAGTATATGACTGTCAGAGTGAGGGGTTTGATCACACCCCCAGGAAAGCCACTAAAACCTGCCAAGCTATTAGCTTAGGGTAAAGGTAATTTAGAATAGACAGTGGAGGCAAGAGATGATGAAAACAAATTGTTGGCCCAACTATAGAAATGGGTGCTGTAGTCTATTCACTAACATTCCTCTGCTAAGTTTCTCTTCAGGAAGACACCCATGGGAGGCATGGAGGATCTGCTCCCAAACATAGAGAGAGGATGGGGTCCGTGAAGCATAAGAATGGATTGTGAGCATGGAGGTGTGACTCTCAGACTTTCCTTTAAGAGAAACTGTTACAAGAATAACAGTTGGTAGACAACCTCCTGCTGTAACAATTTTGCATCCCTGGTAGTGCTCCTGTCAAGGACGCTCTCTTCTTGGACTGCTCCCAGCCAAAGATGGCAGCCTTTCCTGCTGATGTGGAATGCCTCTACAGCCAAGTTTTGCTCTAGGGCTTTCCCATCTGCCAAGTTGAGACTTTCTCAGAGCTTCACAGCTGCCCTGCAGTCTAAAGCTCTTTCTAACCACTCCTCTTTCCTTCTCTCATTTTTTTTTTCAAATGGAGTCTTGCTCTGTTGCCCAAGCTGGAGTTCAGTAGCATAATCTCAGCTCACTACAGGCTCTGCCTCCCAGGTTCAAGTGATTCTCCTTCCTCAGACTCCCAAGTAAGTGGAACTACAGGTGCACACTGCCATGCTCAGCTAATTTTTGTATTTTTAGTAGAAGTGGGGTTTCACTATGTTGGCCAGGCTGGTCTCGAACTCCTGATCTCAAGTGATCTGCCTTGGCCTCCCAAAGTGCTGGGATTACAGGCATGAGCCACTGCACCCAGCCTTTCCTTCTCTCTTTTCTATTATTGGTGTCAGTCTTGTTTCACAGTCTAAATGCTGTCCCTGCCTACTCCTGATCCCTCTTTTTTTTTTTTTTTTTTGTCCTTCAGGCATGTCTCCCATTAAATCTCTTGACATCTTCTCATCAAAGCACTCAAACTGACATGACATATCACCATGAATGAATCCCAAGGATGTAAATAAGCAAGATGTAAAAGAATGCATACAGTATTATTTCATTTATATAAAGTTTAAAGCATACAAAACTAAATAATATCTATTTTAGGGGCATATACATAGATGATAAAACTATAACAAAATTTAAGAGAATATTTACCATCAAATTTAGGATGACAGTTACATATGTGGGAAGGAAGAGAAGAGGATAAAATAGAGGATGGGCATACAGTTCTTCCAAAGCTTCTAGTTCTGTTTATTCAGCTGGGTGATGAGTTTATATAGGTCCCTTTTATTCAGACCTTGGATATATTTGTTACAAATATTCCTTCTTACCTACTCAGCATTTATTTTAGACCATAGAAAGAAAATGGGTCCTAAAGCAATTGCCTGGATTTCCTAGAAATAATCAGGATAATACAACAATAAGTGTTTTTGTTTATTGTCTTTTAAATGTTTTTGATATTTACCTCCATATTTATTTATTGGGTTTATTGTTATTTATTGTTTACATAATTTCATTACTTAATTAAATTCTTATAGAATCTTTTTTAAAAGTCACATGTAAATCTAAACAAAACAAAATAAACCAAAATAATAAATATTTAAAAGACAGAAACAAATCAGACATCAGTAACAAAGATGAAAAAATAAAGTCAGTCATATGAGAAAGCCAGAAAGTCTTTTATCTAAACATTACAGAATGAAAAAATAAAATAAAATCCTTTATGACCATTTTAAGTGTAAATATACTACATCAAAATTTAAAGACATGGGCCCACAAAGAACTAAAACACATAGTCCCTCTTCATAGACTTGGATTCTAATCCAAGGCAACCTCAGAGTAAGGTCCCACAGGCAGAGTGATGGTGCATCCTTCCAGTGCAGAAAAGGAGGGTTGCTTTCCCAGTTTATGGCTTCCAAACCATTAACAAAATTGACAATCACAATTTGCTTAAAACAGAGAGTATTAATAACAAAAGGAAAATATATTAAACTCAAATATCAAGGGGTAGACAACTTACTTGAAAATAGTTCACCCAAAGACCATGACCGCAGCCTGAGTTTTCCATACAATACAACAACAAACTTTTTCATCAGTCATCTTGGTTCTGCTATTTTCATCTCCAGAAACAAAAGCTTCACATAAATGTATTCTGTTTTCTCAGGCCTCACCACCTCCTAGGAAGGGTTAGACTAACAGCGATGACTCATTCTGTAAGCTGGCTCACACCATTATGGGTGGAAGTTAGTTCATCACTATAATGCTGAGGTAAGCTGGTCTTTCTGTAACCCCCATGCCTCCCTGTGGTGAATGGCATGTGACTGCACCTCTTATAGCTCGGAAACTACATTTAGTTTCCAATCCACATAATAGAGGAAGATTCCAGAGTAGTAAGGAAACAAGTTTGTACATGGACTCCTGCTCGTGGCATCTTATGTAATTAGAGAAATGTTATATTGTCACTGGAAGACAGCCCAGCCAATATGGAAGCATAATTTTCAAAGATTCATTGAAGTTGTACTTGCACATAATTTTAAAAATCAGTGAAGGAGGCAAGTCTTCTTACAAAACAGAATAGTCATTTCCTGCTGCTCAGAGAAAACCAGTTTTTATTCTTTTAATTGTTTTTGATATTTACCTCCATATTTTGAAGTACTATGAGTGCGGTGCTACTTCTTGATTTTTCAGTTTGAGCCACTATGTATAACATCCTTCCATGAAAAATAGTTTTAATTATCATACGCAACTCATCTAACTCCCTATTACACAAACATACACACACTCATTCATCCATGCATCCTTCGAAAATATTTACATCATAATTTTGGATAGAGTATACAGTATTATTACAATATAAACATTACTGACAACTAGGCCATATAGTAAATTATGATTACATTTCATCTCCTGAATCACTTAATGCTTTCTCTAGAACTAAGAACTGCTGGTGGGGGCCAAGATGACCAATTAGAAGCAGCTGCCATGTGTGGCACTAGTAAAAAAGAACAAAAAGGAGTGAGTAAATACAGAACCTTCAACTGAAATATCCAGGTACTCACATTGGGGCTGATCAGGCAAATATCTTGACCCACAGAGAACAAAGGAAAGCAGGGCGAGGTGTCAGTCCACCTGGTAGTGACACAGAGCCAAGGCAAGCTGGAAACCAAGCTTCTTCCATGAACCTTTGCAACCCTCAGATCAGGAGGTGGAGTGAGCTCACATCGCCACCACCTGGGATCTGACACAGAGCTGTGTGAAGCCTCCACACAGTAGCTGCTCAGGCATGCAGAGAGACCCAGGAGCTCTACATACTCCATCAGGCCAGGTGCGGTGGCTCACACCTGTAATCTCAGCAGTTTGGGAGGACAAGGCAGGAGGATCACTTAAGCCCAGGAGTTTAAGACCAGTCTGAGCAACATAGTTAGACCTTGCCTCTATAAAAAAAAATTTTTAATTAGCTGAGAGTGGTGGTACACACCTGTCACACCAGCTATTTGAGAGGCTGAGGCAGGAGGATTACTTGAGCCCAGAAGGTTTCAGTGAGCCATGATTGCACCATTGCACTCTTCCAGCCTGGGCAACAGAGTTAAGACCCTATCTCAAAAACAACAACAACAACTCAAAACAATAACAGTGGTTTAATTACAGTGGTTTAATTCTTCCTTTGGCATTTTGGCATTGCGGAAAAACTGGTCTTTCTCTATAAAGTCTACTATGTCTGGTCTAGTTTCAAAAAGTATAAACACACTGAAATTAAAACATGAAGTATTAAGAATACAAGACAATGCAGGGGCCAAAAACCATGAATGAGGTAGTCAACAGTGTGGCTTATATGACTCCCACCCCCACCACCTCACACTTCCCAGAGGCACACTCAGGAAGCCACTGGCAGCCACTGCACAAGACTGCTCCAAGATTATGTATCACCTGAACCTAAGAGTTATTTGAAACAGCAACCTAACCCAGCTCCAAGCTGGGCTGTTTTCTCCAAAGGAATTCCAACTGTCATCTGCAATAGAATTTCTGTGCAAGTCAGCCCCAGATCCCAGCTTGGACATAGTTCTCCAAGCAGCAGTGATGTTTGGAGAGTAATACTGAAAGCTGTGCTTTGTCTGAATATCATCAAGAAGCTGCTGCAGCTCTTCATCTTCAAATCACCCCTCCGAGCCTGAAACTGGACTCCTCAGCAGTTTCTGGACAAAGGTTAGCCAAACAGACCAAGTCAAATTTATGAAGCTTTTTCTAGAGTAACAAGATATAAACACTGGAAATGGTCTCTCTGTTTTCAAAACCACTGAAACGGCCTGTGTAGTTTCATGTTTTCATGAAGACTTCTGAGAATTCTTGTTCATCCTCTGCACTCTTGTTTTATTGCTTTCAATGTTCCAGAAGCATATGAACTTCTGAATTTAAAAGTGTCTCTGCTGTTTCAAACTCTTTAGGAAAGTTGAGCTGTGAAGTGTCCTCCTCTATGTCGCCAGCCTGTAGATTGCTGCCGCCTGCTGCCACCACCGTGCTTGCCACCACGCACATCCTTAATTTCTTTTTATTGCTGAGTAGCATTGAATACACCACAACTTGTTTAGCTGTTCATTGCTTGATGGAAATTTAGGTTCTTTCCAATTCGGGGATATTATAAAATTTTATTTGAGGATGTGAACTTTTTATACAAGTCATTTTGTTCAATTTGCTTTTAAATCACTCAAGAGAGAACAACTTTACAGAAGTAAATGTCAAAAAACAGCAGGAGGTATATATTTTTATGTATCTCTTTATTACTATAGAAGCACATAGGTCATTCCAAGCTTGATTAATTTGTGTCTTTTTACACACAAAAATTCAACTGGATGGTCCAGAAGAGTATTTTCCATGTTTACTTAACAATTAGCACTCCCTAGGGTCTTTGGTAAAATATCAATTCTTAGGTCCCACCCTAAACCTAGTAAGTTGCGATTGCTAAAGGAGGGGGGTTTAATTTACTAGGCATGGGGAGAGTACAAGCGCCCTAGGTTTTCTGTGAATATCCAGGTGATTCTAATGTAGTTTCAAGTTTGGGAAATACAGATGTACAAACATTTCTGTATTTCTGTCAATACATAATGACATTTGGGTGCCACAGGTGCTCCACCTTGGGTGACTCCCTCCTGGGTAGGTCATTTGCTGACACCCTACTAGACAGGGACAGCCCTAATGATGACATGTCTCAAAGTTTGCTCTGCCATCTTGCTCAAAGTAATTGTTGCTGATTTCTCACAGTAACAGTCTAAGAAACAAGACAATATTTTATTAACATGTGTTATTAATTATGACCATTGTTTTCAGCACACTGTGGGCAGCATCTTCAGTTCCAATGCCCAGTTGTTCATGCATTATAAGACAATGTCTTCCTGTCCAGATTCAGGAAACAACCGTTACCCTTCCTCAGTCCTGAGAAGATATCAGCCCCAAAGCGACTTGACAGAGAAACATCCCACTCAGCTGTTTTATCTACAATTGTGATCTTTGGTGGCATGGTTATAAGACTATTAATTACCCCCCAGAATCCCCCTTCTCCTAGTGCATCAGACCTTCTATAACACCAATTGCTAAAGGTCCAAAGAAACCAAATTCTTCAATGAGTAATAGCCTACAGCTTGTGCTTCTCAAATACAAAAGTATTTGCTATAGCAAATGTGTAAAAGCCAGATGTGGACCAGGCTATTCACCTGAAAATGAGGATATTGCTCTTCATAGGGATCCTCCATAATTTCATATACCATGGCATAATACACTATTTCTCACATGTGATGGGTAAGGCAGAGAGCCCACATAAATCTGTGTTTTCTGGGTTCCACATGCTTTCTACACGATTATTATAAACTAGTGCTTTCATTTTGATTATACTCTGTCATCAAAGCCTCTTCTGTATCACCAGAATGAACATCTTACCCTTGAGCCCAGCCACATTATGTTAGGACTCATATTTGAGCTTTGTTTTGAGCTCACATTTGTGCCAAGTGAAAGTCCGAGGTATCAGTTCCTGAACAAACAAAGCATTTCACAGTAGAGAAAAAAGGTGGTAATACCAAATCATCACACAGCCTGTAGCAGGATGGAGACGCTGTAACACTTACAACCATAATCACGTTGCAAGCAAATGTGTCATCAGCTTTCAATTAATAATGTAAACTGGCAGCTGTAATGACCTGCCGCCATTGATTAGCAGTGAGTATAGGAGTAAATATCCAATGACTAATTCCTCTACTTAATATTCCAGAATTAATTAGCTTTAATACCTATTTTAATGTTGATTTTTACAAAACTACAGTGTCAACATTATATTCAATTGAGGAAGAAACATTAGAGGAGAGTAGCAGAGCAAGGAGATAAAGTAGGACTTTGCATTAATCATCCCACACAGAAACATCAATTTGATCAACTATCCATGCACACACACAAAAAATCACAAGAGCGAAGGAAACCAGATGAGAGATCACAGTACTTGATTTTAGCATGATAATAATAAGACATTCATTGAAGAGAACAGAAAGGACAGTTTTACATTACTCACATCATCCCTTCCACAACATCAGGCAGTGCAGTATAGAGAGAGACATTATCTCTTTGGGTAAAGGAAAGAAAAAGGAATTTAGATTAAGACTTCACCTTGGAACTCAGTACCAGGCCTGCCACAGTAAAACCCACCACTGGGCAAGCCACTTGATCCCTACCACCAGGCTTATACCTGTAGATGGAGCCTCTAGATCTACCCTGGAACCAGTGAGATGGATTTGAGTTTGGCACAAGTCACTGCCAGCAATGAGCATGCCATAGTGACAATGTTCTTGGGCATGCCTTCCCTAGTGGTATGCTGGTCTCAGAGACTTTAAGCTTTGGATGTGACCCATGCTGCCTCAGCCTCTGCTGTCAAAAGATTCTGGCCATGGTGGTCCTGGACTTAGAGCAGCTCCTAGTGCCACAATTGCTGAAGTGGTCACAGTCTTAAGGGACTTCACCAGTCAAACTTCTCTGAATCTCTAGACAGGCTTACTGCTAAAGAAAGCTCTCAAACAAAGCCAGATTGCAAAGGCTAGATAAGGTACCTACATCAATGCACAGACATCTACAAATGGCTACAAGAATCAAGATAAATCAAGGAAAGATTATTTCACCAAGCAGACAAAACAAGGTGCCAGTGACTGGCCCTAAAGAAATGGAGACTGGAGAACTGCCTGACAAGAAATTCAAGATACCTGTTTAAACGAAGCTCAGCAAACTTAAAGAACATACAGAAAAACAGTTCAAAATTTTGTCAGAGAAATTCAACAGAGATAGTGAAATAACTTGCAAAAACTCAAACAGAAATTCTGGAGCTGAAAAGAAGTGAAAAAAACAAAAATACAATAGAGACCATCCATAGCAGAATTGATCAAGAAAAGGAAAAGAATCTGTGAACTCAGAGACGGGGTAATTCAAAATAGACAGTCAGTGGAGGAAAAAGAATAAAAATAAATTTGAAGAAAGCATACAGGATTTATAAGGTAACATCAAAAGAGCAAATGTATGGGTTACTGGTACTCAAGAGGGAGTAAAGAAACAGAAAGGAAGAGAATAACAACGGAAAATTTTCCAAACCTGGAGAAAGATACAAATATCCAAGTACAGGAAGGTCAAAGATTTCTAATCAAATTCAACCCAAATAAGACTCTCCCACAACATACAATCATCACTGTCAAATACAAAAAGAGTATCCTGAAAGTAGCAAGGGAAAAGAAGCAAATAACATAACATAGAGTCTCTATATGCCCAACAGCAAACTTCTCAACAGAAACCTCATAGGCCAGGAGAAAACAGAATGATATATTTAAAATGCTGAAAGAAAAAAACCTGCCAACCAAGAATATTCTAATCAGCAAAGCTGTATTTCAAAATGATGGAGAGATGAAGATTTTTCAGACATACAAAAGCTGAGGGAATTCGTCACCACCAAACTTGTCTTACAAGAAATGCTAAAGGGAGTTCTGCAAATGAAAAATAAAGATGCAAATGAATAACACCAAAACATCGGAAAGAATATGACTCATTGGTAAAAGTAGGTACATAATCAAACTCTGAATACTCTATTAACATAATGGTAGTTTGTAAATTACTTATATCTTAGTATGAAGGTTAAAAGACAAAACTATTATAAATAGTAACTATAAAAATTTCTTAAGGAATATGCAATATAAAAAGATATAAGCCATGACATCAAAAGTTCAGAATTCTGAGAGAGGAGTGAAATTAAAAAATGGAAATTTACATGAGGCCAGCAAACATATGAAAAAATGCTCATCAACACCGGTCATTAGAGAAATGCAAATCAAAACTACATTGAGATACCATCTCACGCCAGTCAGAATGGCAATCATTAAAAAATCTGGAGACAACAGATGCTGGAGAGGATGTGGAGAAATAGGAACAATTTTACACTGTTGGTAGGAGTGTAAATTAGTTCAACCATTGTGGAAGACAGTGTGGTGATTCCTCAAGGACCTAGAAATAGAAATTCCATTTGACCCAGCAATCCCATTACTGGGTATATATCCAGAGGATTATAAATCATTCTACTATAAGGACACATGCACACAAATGTTAATTGCAGCACAGTTTACAATAGCAAAGACCTGGAACCAACCCAAATGCCCATCGAAGATAGACTGGACAGGGAAAATGTGGCACATATACACCATGGAATATTATGCAGCCATCAAAAACAATGAGTTTGTGTCCTTTGTAGGGACATGGATGAACCTGGAAACCATCATTCTCAGCAAACTGACACAAGAACAGAAAATCGAACACCACATGTTCTCACTTATATGCGGGTGTTGAACAATGGGAACACATGGACACAGGGAGGGGAGCACTACACACTGGGGTCTGTTGGGGGGAAATAGGGGAGGGACAGTCGGGGGTGGGGAGTTGGGGAGAGATAGCATGGGGAGAAATGCCAGATATAGGTGAAGGGGAGGAAGGCAGCAAATCACACTGCCACGTGTGTACCTATGCAACAATCTTGCATGTTTTTCACATGTACCCCAAAACCTAAAATGCAATAAAAAAAAAAGTGGAAATTTTTGCAATCAAATTTAAGTTGTCATCAGTTTGAAATAACCTGTTGCAACCATAAAAAGTTTTTGTAAGCCTCATAGTAATCACAAGCCAAAAACCCACACACTAAAAATAAAAATTAGGAATAAAAATATACTACTAAAGAAAATTAGCTACAAAGGAAGACAGTAAGAGAAAAAGAAAGGAATAAAGGATCCACAAAACAACTAGAAAACACTAACAAAATGGCAGGAGTAAGTTTTTACCATTAATAATTACCTTGAATATAAATGAACTAAATTATCCAATAAAAAGACATAGAGTAGCTGAATATTAAAAAAAAAAGAAAGACCCAACTTACACTGCCAACAAGAGACTCACTTCATCTATAAGGATACATGTACAATGAAAGTGAAAGGGTGGAAAAAGATGTTCTATGCATAGGGAAACCAAAAGAGAGCAGAAGTAGCTATAGTTATATTGGATAAAATAGATTTGAAATTAAAAACTTAAAGACATAAAGAAGGTTATTATATAATGGTAAAAGGGTGAATTCAGCAAGAGCATATAACAATTATAAAAATATATTCACCAATCAGAGCACCTAACTATATAAAGAAAATATTAATAGATCTAAAGAAAGAGATAGACTGTAATACAATAAGTTTGGGACTTCAACACAAACAGATGAAGCATTTCATAGTTTGTTTGTGTTGAAATAGACACAAAGTAGACAACAGAAATGAACAAAAAAATTGCATTTAATAGCTACAGAATACATATTCTTCTCAATTGTACATGGAACATTCTTCAGAATAAATTTTATATTAGGCCACAAAACAAGTATTAACATATTTAAGAATATTGAAATCATATCACATATTTTCTCTGACCACATTGGTATATAACTTGAAAGAATTAACAGGAGAAGCCTGGTAACATTTACAAATACATGGAAATTAAACAACATGTTACTGAACAACTAATGGGCCAATAAAGAAATTTAAAGGAAAATTTTAAAATGTCTTGAGAAAAATGAAAATGGAAACACAATATACCAAAACTTATGGAATGCAGCATTAGCAGTCCTAAGAGTAACATTTATAGAGATAAACACTTATATTAAAAAAAGAAATATCTCAAATAAACAACCTAATGTTGCATCTCAAGGAACTAGAAAAGCAAGAACAAACTAAACCTAAAATTAGTAGAAGAAAAAAATAATAAAAATCGGAGCATAAATCAACAAAATAGAGACTTAAAAAAAGATCAACAAAATGAAGAGCTGGTTTTTAAAACAAAGAAAATTGACAAACTGTAAGCTAGACTAAGAAAAAATGAGAAGATTCAAATAAATAAAATCAGAGAGGAGATGTTACAGCTGACATCACCAAAATACAAAGACTCATAGAGACTACTATGAACAATTATACGCCAGTGAATTGGAAAACCTTGAAGAAATAGATAAATTCCTGGGCACATAAAGCCTACCACTATTGAAATATGAAGAAATGAAAAGCCTGAGCAGGCTTTAGGAAAGGAGATTGAATCAGCAGTTTAAAAGTCTCCCATCAAAGAAAAGCTCAGGACCTAATGGCTTCACTCCTTAATTCTATCAAACATTTAGTGAAGAACTAACACCAAGCCTTTTCAAACTACTTCACAAAGTTGGAGAGAATGGAATTCTTCCAAACTGATTCCACAAGGCCAGCATCATCCTGATGCCAAAACCAGACAAGAACACAACCAGAGAAGAAAACTACAGACCAATATCCCTGAAGAACATAGATGCAAAATTCCTTAACAAACTCCTAGCAAACCAAATTCAATGGCAAATTAAAAAGATTATTCACCATAACCAAGTGGAAATCATCTCAGGTATGCAAGGATGGTTCAATATTCACAAATCAATAAATACAATATACCATATTAACACAATAAAAGAAAAAATATACAATCATTTTAATAGATGCAGAAAAAACATTTGACAAAATTCAACACATCTCTTCATGATAAAAATGCTCAATGGATTAGGTATAAAAGGAATGTATCTGAACACAATAAAGGCCATATACAACAAACCCACCGCTAATATCATACTGAATGGGGAAATGTTTGAAGCTTTTATTCTAAGATTTGGAAGAAAAAAAGGATGTCCACTTTAACCACTTCTATTTAACATAGTACTGGAAGTCCTAGCCAGAGCAAGTTCATCAAAAGAAAGAAATAAAGGGCATCCAAATTATAAAGGAGAAAGTTAAATTGTCCATGTTTGCTTTTGACATGCTATTATATATTAAAAATCTTAAACATTGAATAAAAATATGTTAGAACTAATAAACTAATTCAGTAAAGTTTCAGGTTTCAAAATCAACATTCAAAAAACAGTAGCATTTTTTTTTACTTTAAGTTCTGGGATATATGTACAGAACATGCTGGTTTGTTACATACATGGGCCATGGTGGTTTGCTGCACCTATCAACTCATCATCTAAGGTTTTAAGCCTCACATGCACCAGATATTTGTCCTAATGTTCTCCCTCTTCTTGCCCCTCATCTCCTCACAGGCCCCAGTGTGTGATGTTCCCCTCCCTATGTCCATGAGTTCTCATTGTTCAAATCCCACTTGTGAGTGAGAACATGTGGCATTTGCTTTTCTGTTCCTGTGTTAGTTTACTGAGAATGATGGTTTCCAGCTTCATCCATGTCCCTGCAAAGGACATGAACTCATTCCTTTTTATGGCTGTATAGTATCCCACAGTGTATATGTGTCACATTTTCTTTATCCTGTATATCATTGATGAGCATTTGGGTTTGTCCCAGGTCTTTGCTCAAAAAACAGTAGCATTTTATACACCAATAGTAAACACTACTTTAAGCAAATTATTAAACAAATGACACTACTTAAAACAAGTGATCAAGTAATAACATGAGATTTAATGATGAAGACCTACTGCCAAGGCACTGGGGACACTGATGAATTAGTCATGGCTCCCACCATTGTGAACATGATACTAGGCAACAAGCTTTGTGTCAAATAAATATATTCCTCTGTTATATATTTATTATATTTTAACCATAAGTCTTAATGGTTTGATGAGACAACATTGAGAAAAAATGAAATATGAGAGATTTTAGCATCATCACAACTAATGCTGCTAAACAGAGTTATTAAAGGTGTGGACATTATTGCATACTTAATTAAAAAGAAGATCTCTAAACATAGTGGGTAAGTTTATAATATATGCTATAATACAAAATCAAAGTCTGAGGAAGATCTACCTAAATAAAGTAGATATTGTTTTGTCCCTCCAAAGGGAAACATGATGTAAAACAAATAAAGCTTTTTGTAAGTCTCTTTTAATTTTTAATTCATGAAATAGAAAATTAATTTGCTTTTTGACAGATTTTAAAGGATTTTTGTCAAGACTATAAAAATTGCTTTACGCTAAAAATACTACATCTTCTATGGTGTTAGAGTGTCTTTGTGGTAATTTGTAAAATGTTAAAACACAGACACACACACCTACCTAAGAGTATTAAAAATTGTTATAGTAAATCCTATAATTGTCATTATTACTATTAAAAAATAATAAATAAATAAATCTCAGCAAACTGACACAAGAACAGAAAATCAAACACTGCATGCTCTTATTCATAGGCGGGTGTTGAACAATGAGAACACATGGACACAGGGAGGGGAGCATCACACACTGGGATCTGTTGTGGAGGGCCAAGGGAGGGGCAGCGGGGGTGTGGGAAGGTTGGGGAGGGATAACATGGGGAGAAATGCCAGATGTAGGTGACGAGGGGATGGAGGCAGCAAACCACATTGCCATGTGTGTACCTATGCAACAATCCTGCATGATCTGCACATGTACCCCAGAACCTAAAGTACAATTTAAAAAATAATAAAAATAATAATAAATAAATAATGTTGGGAAAACCAAATATCCACAGGCAGAAAAATGAAATTAGACTCTTATCTCTCACCATATACAAAAATTAACTTAAAATGGATTAAATACTTAAATGTAAGACTTGAAACTATGAAACTACTAGAAGAAAACATAAGAGAAACATTGTCTGGGCAAGGATTTTTTGAATAAGACCTCAAAAGCACAGGCAACAAACAAAATCAAAAATAGACAAATGTGATATCAATCTACATAAAAGGAAACAATAAACAGAATGAAGAGACAATTTACAGAATGGGAGAAAATATTTGCAACCTATACATCTGACAATGGGTAAATATCAAAAATACATGAGGAACTTAACTCAGCTGAAATAAATAAATAAATAAATAACTTGGTTGAAAAATAGGCAAAATACCTGAATAGACATTTCTCAAAAGAAGACACACAAATGACCAATAGGTATATGAAAAAAAAAGCTCAATATTACTAATCAGAGAACTGCAAATCAGAATCACAATGAGATATCACTTCTCCCTAGTTAGAATGCCAGTTATCAAAAATACAAAGGGTAAGTGTTGTCAAGGATGCGGTGAAAAGGGAGCTCATATACACTGTTGGGGGAGCACTTAAATCAGTGCAGCCACTATGAAAAACATTATAGTAGTTCCTCAGAAAATTACAAATAGAATGATCATATGATCCAGCAATTCCACTATGCAAAGGAATTCAAATCCTTCTATCAAAGAGATATCTGCACTCCCATATTTATTATAACACCATTCACAATAGCCAAGATATTGAGTCAACCTAAGTGTCCATCAACAGATGAGTAGATAAAGAAAATGTGGTACATACACATAATGAAATACTATTTAGTTATAAAAAAGGGATTGAAATCCCATCATTTGTGATTATACAGATGAACCTGGAGAACATTATGCTAAATGAAACAAGCCAGACACAGAAAGACAAATACCATGTGATCTCACTTATATGTGAAATCAAAAAATGTTGATCTCATCAGGGTAGAGAGTAAAATGGTAGTTATCAAAGACTGGTGTAGTAAGGCAGGAGGAGGGATGGGGGTGACAGCCAAGGGCTACATAATTACAGTTATGTAGGAGGAATAAATTTCAAGAGACCTATTGTACACCAAGGTGACTATAGTAAATGATGATATATTCTCTCAAAAAAAATGTAGAGAGTGGATGTTATGTGCTCTCACCACAAAAATGGTAACTGTGTGAGGTAATATATTTGTTAATTACCTAGATTTAACCATTCCACAAATGTATATATACCTCATAACATCATGTGATACTCAATAAAAATATACACTATTATCTGTCAATTTAAAAAGATACCTAAAAATTGAGCTTTAAAAACTTTTTAGAAATTTAATTAAAAATGATTAAAATCCCAAAAAGTTAAAGAATAAAGAGAAATCACATTAAATCCATGCTTGCTGATTGCTTACTGTAATTCTTAGTAGAGAATGCAGTCTGATTATCCAAAAGTAGGAAAAAAATTAAGTTGTTTATGCTATTTTGGAGAATGTACTTAAGCAAACAGAATGTTCCGCATTTTCATTGTTAGAATAAAAATAAAGAAATCTACTATATACAGAATCAGATCTGAGTTAAATATTTCTACAATTATACCCACAGTTAGTGTGTTAGGTCATTTTTACATTGCTATAAAGAAATACCCAAGACTGTGTAATTTATAAAGAACAGAGGTTTAATTAGCTCACAGGTCTGCAGGCCTTACAGGAAACATGGTGTTGGTATCTGTTTGGCTTCTAGGGAGACCTCAGGAAGCTTCCAATCATGACAGAGGGTGAAGAAGGAGCAAGCACATCACATGGCAAAACCAGGAGCAGCAGAGAAAGTGAGGGTAGATGTGCCACACACTTTTAAACAACCAGATCTTGTGGGAATCCACTCACTATGGTGAGGACAGCATCAAGCCATAAGTGATCCACTCCTGTGACTCAAACACCGCCCACCAGGCTCCACCTTCAACATTGTGGATTACGTTTCAACATGAGATTTGGATGAGGACAAACATCCAAACTATATCAGTCAGCTATTTAATTTTTTCAGAAGATATTGTCTAAAGGTGGCTGTCGGGAAAGCAAGATTATCTCTTCCAAAAAAAAAAAAAAAAAACACCTTTACTGAAGTTTTTAAAGAAAGTATGTGGATGGTGAGATGGTCTAAAAGGAAAATCCTAGAGGAAGCAGGGAAAAAGCAAGGCTATTCAGCCATAAAGAAAAAAGCCAAATAGCGGAGCCCTGTTACATACTGAATTTCTCACCCCAACCCCATCACTATCCACCAAGAAAGGCCCTTTAGTCCCCAGCTAAGCCCCAGTCCCAGGCTTAACCACTTCAATGGCTTCATTCAACTACTCTTGCTAATTTCAGTTTACTCTTTGTTTATATCAGTTTTAGCTTTATTATTATATAAATATACAAAGTTTTTTTAACTTTAAGATCACACATTACAATTAGGACAAAAGCTTAATACAAGAATTCTTTTTCTTTACAAGGTCTTACTGCTGAGAAGGTTCTATTATGCACAATGAGGTATAGTGGCAACATATAAAGACTGTGGATATACCCCAAAAGGAAATAAAGCAAAACAGAAACAGAGATCAGCTCTATGCTAGTCACGCCATCATGAGTAAGACACATGAGCTCTGAAGCATCTTCATACTCACCCCCAGGAGAAAGCCCAGTGGTTTGGTCTTTTGAGTCTTAAGTCACTGATACAGATGCCTTGTGAGCTACACAGCATCAGCTTGAGAGAAGAGCCTTATACCACCCAGCTCTCCTGCTTCTGAGCCCACATCCTGTTCTTCAGTTGCTATGAAGTTATTGCTTCTTCTTCATTATAAAATGAGATAACAGCAGCCTTGCTCTCATCTTAGCACCAGCGTAAAAATGACACTAACAAAATGTAGACGAAAACACATTGGGAACCAGAAACTTTAAAACAAAGACAAACCTGCCACCTCTAGGCTAAGTTCAGTCCTTTATATCTAATTCAAAGGCAGTGTTGTGTGACTTCCCAAGTTCTGAAGTCAGGAAAATGGGCTGGTCTCTGTTGGAGGAGGCAATGAACCAGCCCGGGAAGGCCACAGACTCAAGGGTGGAGGTCCTACCAGTCTTGAGACGATAGAAAAGGAAGGGTTTCATGGGCTCGGGTTGGTCATACAGATCCATGATCTTCTGCTCCTGAAATGTGAGAACAAGTACCCATGAGGAGAAACAGAAGCTGTTTGAGATATTCAGTGTTATTCAAAATAATTCAATAAATATTCCAAAGTTCCAGGAAACCTTATCCATCAGGCCTAGAGAAACACACATTTTGAAGGAGCAGCAGAATAAACATATATGAAATGTTACCTTCTAAGTCCCCACCCTCAAATCCAGAGATGGTGTGGGAAGTTTACAAGGAAGAGTTTAATGAACAAGCAGCCACACTTGAACAACAAGTTAGAACTCTTCATACACAAGAGGCTGAGGGGACCCTTCGGAAAAGGAAGAAGTTGGAAATTACCTCCCTTACCAATACCATAACAGTGAGAGCCACTACCCCGCAAGAACCACTGGTATGACAAAGGACAGCCAGATTAGGCTATGAATTTCTGACTAATTGCCAAATATATGAGAAAGATAAACACCAATGAAAAAGACACAAAAGGGTCTAACAAATCAAAGGATTTGTATCAAAGGAGGAAAATAAATAGAACAATCAGCAAATGGCTTCTATATTGTATATGAAACTATATTCTATATGTCTGTATATTTGTATGTACATGCATTTTGTATTTAGGTAAAATGAGTATTTCTAAATAAATTGCACGTGCTCAAGATCTCAAGAGAGACACAGAAATGATTTGTAATTCAGCCACATTCCACTGTAAGTGGGAAGTTCTTCTCCCATAGGATTCCTTTACTCACTTAATGGCTTCCAGTTAGTCTGATTCTTTGGGTAGCCAGAAACCTAGGAGTCATTCTTGACATTTCTTTTCTTTTCTTTTCTTTTTAATTCTGTAACATCTAACCCAGGAGCAAGGCCTATGGACTCTATTTCCAAATATTTCCTGAATCGGGTCACCTCTTTAACTCCACACACAGTGTCAACCCCAAACCAGGCCATCATTCTCTCACCTGGACAATTAGGGTGACCTTCTAAATGTTCTACTTGAACTTACTGTATTCTCTAATAATCATTCTCCACAAGGCTGGTAACCGAACTTTAAACTGAAGTAAATAAATAAGATTACAATACCCTTTTGCATGATTTTCCATTGTTATTAAAATGAAACTCCTCAGCAAAGCCCACAGGGTCTACAGCACCCAGCTCTTGTCTACCTGCTGCCCTGCCCTCTTCCCACTCTCCTGCATGTTCATTCTGCCCCACCACACCTGTCTTCTTCTTTGCCTTTCAAGACACCAAGATGTTCCCACCCAGGATGCTGGCACTTACTCTCGCTGCACCTCACACCACCCCCACATCTTCCCATGGCCAGCTCCTCCCCATCACCCGCATCACCTTCTTGGGGAGAGCTTCACTGAACATCCCATCCCAGCCAAAATAGGTTTAGAATTCCCCCCGCCACTCATTGCGATCACATTCCTGAGTTACTTTCTTCATTCTTACCAATTGATATCTAAACATAGCATATTTATTTATCATTCCCAGAATTATTGTTAGACTTGTTCATCACTGTATTCCTCAACATGGAGGAAAGCCCCCAGCATTCTACTGAATAGAGATTTGCTGTTTAATAAATGCAAGAATGCTTCCTCATTTCAAGCTCCCATACCTCCTCCATCATCACCTTCAACTTCTTACCCACTAAGAAAATTGAAGTAATTAGAAGAAAACTTGTACAAACCACCCCATAACATGGGTTCCCAGCCCACTGCACCCATACCCCACCTCCCTGCTTGAGTAGAACTGAGTGACAGGTCCCATCTGCACCTGCAACTTAAGGACATCCCTCTAGCCATTCTCCCTGCTCTCTTGTGTTCCATCAATTTTGCTTGCTCTGCTCAGTCATTCCCATCAGCATATTTGCTGTCATTTTTACCATCTTAAGCAACATAACTCATTTGCTTACCCACCACCACTGCCAGTTCCGCTTTGCAGAAACTTGCAATTGCTGTCTATATTTGCTGTCTCTGATTTCTTTCTTGTAATTCCTCTCTTTAAACTTACTTGATCCAAGCTTTTGTCTCCACCACAGCAACAACACTGCTCCTACCAAGATCCCCAAAGACCCACCCATTGCCAAATGCAATTTTGCAATTCTTAGTCCCCATCTGAGAACAAAGGCACAACATAAGGGTGACTTAGCTGACAGGACAAAGTAGAAAATGTCATTCTCAGTCCTCATCTTATTGGTCACACTCACAATCCTGTCTCCTCCACTTAAAATACTTCCAGAATCTAACCCATCTCTGCTGCTATCTCCTTGCCCATCAAATCACACCTCAATCACCTCAAAGTCTCCTGAAGGACTTTTGCCTTTGCCCGCCACAGTCTGAGATCAAAGAGCATCCAGAGCAATCATTTTTAGACCTAAGCCCCTTCACACCATTCTTCTGTTCAAAACATTCTAATATTTCACATTTCACTCGGATTGCAAGGCTGAGTCCTTGCAAAGAACAACGAGACTTTCGTGTCTGCCTTTATCTCTCTGGACTCCTTCCTCAGTTCACTCTGCACTCTTTCCTCAATTCACTCTGCACTCCTTCCTCTGTTCACTCTGCACACCTGTCCTCACTGGTTCTGAGACGTGCCCTCACTGGACACCTGCTGACTAACTTCCCTAGCTCTTTCTACTCCCTGCTAACATCTCACCAAGGCAAGGATGCCTACTGCACTATTCCCCACTGCAGCCTGACCCCACCTGTGTTCCTGGTACTGCTGGTCTCTATCCTGCTCTAACCAGTTTTATTTTTCTAGAAGAAGTAAAGACCTCTAACATAGCACAAATATACCTACTATTATATTTATTGTTTGCCATTTTTCTCCTTTCACTAGAATCTAAGCCCTGGGTAGTCAAGGCTCTTTGCCATTCTGTGCACAGATATATCTCAAGCACCTACACAGTGCTGGAGGCCAGGAAGTGCCCACGCATTTGCTGAATTGAATTGGATTGGGTTGAATCAAATTGAATAAAACTGAAGTTTGTAAAACAAGGACAAACAGTCATTTAAAAAATAAAAGAAGAACAAATCAGAGAGCTTGGAAATTAAAACAGTAAAGGTTGAAATTTCAGGAAATGCTGTTAAGGATGATTTCCAGAGGAGACAACACTGAAAATGTAGCCATGAGCTCTCAGAGCAAAGCAAGAAATTCTCCCAGCTGCAACACCAAAATTTTTAAAAGCAATGAAAGGATAGAAAGTATAAAAAATTAGATGGGATATTGAAGTAAGATCCATAACTTCCAATGATGGATGAATAGGAATTCCAAAAAGAAAATAAGGGTGAGAATATACTTGAAGAAATCATGGCCAAGAACATATCAAAAGTTAAGGAAGACAGAGCAGTATGAAGAAGAGACAAGAATGACCCCTGGGCCGACCAAAGCCCGCACGCCGCTGCATCCCGCGCCCAGCACCTACGTCCCTCCGCCGTCGCCACCATGCCCAAGAGGAAGGCTGAAGGGGACGCTAAAGGAGATAAAGCCAAGGTGAAGGACGAACCACAGAGAAGATCGACGAGGTTGTCTGCTAAACCTGCTCCTTCAAAGTCAGAGCCCAAGCCTAAAAAGGCCCCTGCAAATAAGGGAGAGAAGGTACCCAAAGGGAAAAAGGGAAAAACTGATGCTGGCAAGGAAGGGAATAACCCTGCAGAAAATGGAGATGCCAAAACAGACCAAGCACAGAAAGCCGAAGGTGCTGGAGATGTTAAGTGAAGTGTGTGCATTTTTGATAACTGTGTACTTCTGGTGACTGTACAGTCTGAAATACTATTTTTTATCAAGTTTTATAAAAAGACAGAATTTTGTTTTACTTTTTTAAAAAGCTATGTTGTTACCACATAGAATACTTCATTGTTTTTTGGGGGAAAAGGGGCTTATGTCACTAATAAAATGTCTCTGAAGCTGGATCGATGTGGGGAAAACGCCTTTCCCTTCTAGTTTTGAGAGACTTCCTCTTGACTCCCAGGAGGAGGGATTCCCTGACTTTGACATACATGGCCACCTTGGCACACAAAAGCCTTGTGGTATGGAAAAACAAATTCGTTTTTATGTCCTCTTCTCCCTTTTCTTCTTTCAGCATAGACTTAACTCCCTTAAGCCCAGACATCTGTTATGACCTGATCCCCAATAACTGGTTACCAGTGTGTCAGTCAATCTGGACTTTCCAGTGATGTCACTAAGATGGCACTTGTCAAAAGAGCCGTGGTTCCGTTTCTAGATTGTGGATCTTCAAATAAATTCTGCCATCTTCATTTACTTCCTGAAAGTCAGGGTCGGCTCGTGAAAAGTTGTTAAACAACATGCTAAATGTGAAATGTCAACCCTCACTCTAAACTTTCCCTGTTCAGAGCATCAGATGAAGACTTCATTGGGTTTTATAGTGGCTTTCTGATTTTTGGTAGTCCACTGAAAAAGGCAGTTTGAAAGTAGTTTCATACTGTTAACGATCGTCTGCCCATATCCTGCCTGAAATACCATGATTGTTTATGGAAAGTATTTTTAATAAAGTTGGATACAGTTGGCTTAGAAAAAAAAGAAAGGAAGGAAGGAAGACAAGGGCCTCAACTTCTCACAGCCAGAATAAAAAGAAAAGTCTATTGCATATACATAACTTAAAAGAAGCTGGGAATAAATACACTTAGGAAGATAAGACTATTTCTTTTTTAATTCTAAAATTAGGTATTCAACCAAACACTTCTAAAAGAAAAGGCTTTTAAAATATTTTTCTTAGTTACTCACTTTTAGCAGCAAAGTGGGCTGTCCTCCAACCTCCTCACAACACAGACACATTTCTGGATTCTGGATTCCCAAATAAATGGGATCCCCTTTGCCTTGCTCGAGAGCCTCTGGATACTTGCATGTGACAACAGCGACAATGACTGTAAAGGTAAGAGGAGAGATGGTGTCAGTTTCCTTTTGAAGTCAGAGAAGATTATTTAATTTAGAAGGCAGTATCTATAAGTGAGTCTGGAAAAGAACTGAAGAGTGTAATCCCAACTAGACCCACCAGATGGCTAACCCCTCTATTCATTCATTCATTCACACCATGTGCCAATCACTGCCCTAGTAAATGAGCAAACACAGAGAGCTAATCAGACAGCAGAGTCTGCTCCTGAGATTCTCATGCCTCTGCTTGAGCACGTGGAGATGGGAAACTCCTACACCAAGCAGCTCCTCTGATTCTTGGAGAGCTCGGTCCTTTTTGCAAGTTTTTCTCAATGTGATGCTGAAATCTGCCTTCCTGTGGTATTCACCCATTTAGTCTTTTTAGGACACCTTGAAGTCATGCAGAACAAGCTAAAGACGGGGCTTCAGGTGACTGAAAGCATCTTTCCTATTCCCCAAGAGGCTCCTCCACCGTCTATGGCTTCTTCATCTTAGTGGAACACAAACTTCTCCCTGACTTCTCTTCCCAATTAGGTATGAAATTCTCCCCACTTCAGGTTGGTCATATTGTAAAGTCACACTTTTACAAAAGGCTGGTGCCAGCTTTCCAGCCACACCAGTGCAAATGGTGGTGCAGGCACAGGTGACCACTTACCTGGAGTCACACTGCTACTCCTTGGAACTGATACAAGGGTCTGACCCTGAAGGGTCCACACTTGCTGATTCAAATCGTTAACACCCCCAGTCTTAGGGTGTAATGCTAATTTGGGGATGGAGAAAACAAACGAAGAAATATTATAATCAAGGCTGCTTTACTAGACCCAAGGAGAAAAGTATCCAACCCAGGCCCTGTTGTAAGGAAGGTGTGAGGTTTACATCCCAAAACTGGCAGCACTCACATCACCCATCAGCCCAGCCTTTCTTCCTAATGAAGTTGTGAGCTCTGTTGAGGAGGGCAAGGGCTGCCAAGGGAAGTCACTGGTTTAAGAGGGCAAACCATCAAGACAGAGGGCAATGAGCAGTCTCACAGAACCTGTGTGCCAAGGCCCAGCTATCCTCTTTTGTGACTGTTCTGTGCTTGGCTCGATGCTGGGGACTGGAGCTGGAGCAGTGACTAAGCAATAGCTCCCACCCTCCAGAAGCCCAGGGTCCAGTGGTAGGTGGGCAGCACCAGGTGGGAAGGTCAGTGCACTGAGAGGAGCAGAGAAGCCTGGGGCTTCCACAGGAGACAGCTGAGTGCAGAGGGCCTTGGCCTCCAGAGCCCCATCCCAACAGCACCTGCTTGCTGGGTGACCTTTCCTCCATCACCAAGGTGTCCTGGAGAGCCTCTCATAGCGTGGTTGTCTCAGCACCTGTGAGGCAGACATAGGAGAGATGAACCATGGGAGATGTTTCCAAGACCTTCCAGGACACAAGCTCCTCGGGCCCTCATTCTAGAGAGGGAGCTGGGAAACCTGGCCTGACACGAAGCTCTGGTCAGAAGTTCTGAGCCACATCTGGGACAAAACTTAAAGGAAGCATCAGCAAAGGGAGAGCAGGTAGAATTTTCCTCCACCCGGAGATCCAGTTAGTATCATAGTGTCTCCCCTACAAGCTCAAAAGCCAAGCATAAAATTTGACCTCAAATAAGTCACAGGCACCTGATGCCCATGTCTCCTTTTCTCTGAAGCCTCTATCCCTCCGTCAGCATTGTTTTTGCCTAGGAGCAGGGGAGGGTCCCATGCTAGGGCTGCTCTGCCAGGATCCCAGCAACTCCCCAGTGAGAAGCAGCCCCACACAGGACAAGGCATAGAGCCAGCCTGACGTGGCCCTTCTCTTCGTTGAGCCCCAAAGCACAGACAAGAGGAAAGACTCCGGGTTGGGGGGAGCCAGCTATTAACTATACCTGGCAAAAAAAAGGGCCTTTATCTACAGTCCAGGGGACCGAATCGTGGCTCCAGCAGCTTCCAAGGGCAGTGACAGGCTCTAATGGAGCCTGGGTTATTTATCTGAGCAGAGAGGGAGGCCCCAGCTTCCTGGGTGGGGCGTAAGAAATCACAGAAATAGCACAGGTATGACCTATCTGGGCTCCCTGAGAAATAGGTCTTGAGCCAACCCACACAAAATCAACCACAAGGAAATGAGGTTGATGACAGATCCTAGGTTTCTCAGAAAGGGGAGACTAAGGGACTTCCCCGGAGTTCGGCTCTCCTGCCATGTCATTCTGGGGCTAGGACTGGAAATGCCAGGCACCCTCATGTCAGGGACTCCATCTCCTGGATTGAGAGCCTTGCCCTCTGCAGTCAGGCTACAGGCATCCTGTGAGAGCAAAATTAGCCACATGTCTCAGATAAGATCCCTATGGCATTTCTCAACTACCCTACCTAAGTCTGCACATGAATGGAGAGCCAGGCAGTAGAGCTCCCCTACCTAATACTCTTTCAGCTCCATCAACATAGGGAGCCACAGGGACTACGTAGACTTGCCTTTAAATGAGGAAAGCCTGGTCTCAGGTACCCCCAAAATGCAGTGGACTCCAGAACTGCCTCAGGAAGTAAAGAGTTGGGCAGTGATTTCTCCCAAATCTGAGCCCCAGATGCCAGTTTCTCCCCCACCCTTTGCCGTAGTAATGCAGGACATTTCTAGATTTCTGATCAGTGGTAATGGTTATTTTTATATCTTTTTTATACACCCCGTCTTATCTGCTATAGTCAAGCCTAAAAAATTGCTGAGGTACAAGTTAACTAGAGTGAAGTGAGTTTTAGGAGACATACTTGAAGCACCAACAGCTTCAGGTTCACCTGTCTATAAGGAAGAAAAGTACAAAGAACGAGACGGAATCTTCTAGATAAGCTCATCCATGAGCCCCTCTTTCCAGCCCTGGAAAGAGTCTCCTGACAACATCTCTTACTTTCCATCCCTATCTTCTGGTATAGGAAGAGTACAACCCTTTCCTGCCGTGGCCCCAATCCTATCACTTTTGGCTTATAGTGTGACCCTAGGAGAGGGTGTGGTAATGTCAGGTACACCTTTGTTCAAAGTCAGCCTGAGTCACTGCCACCTCACTTGCCTCTCCTCTGCCCAGTTAAAGATCCCCTCCACTATGCATCAGTCAACATATCCCCTTTCTTGGGATTCTCACCACAAAACAGCATGCAAAATCCCCGTTATTTGACCCCTCAAATCCCTTAAGCCTGAGTTTCCAATGGAGAACCCTCTGAATGCAGAATCCATGCTAGGAATTGCAAACAAAGTGAATTGAATAAAAGGACCTGGGTACATGCATGTTGGAAGGCCAAAGAAGGTTAAGGGATTGCTGTGGTATCCCAGATAATAACAACTACAGGAAGGAAACAAAAGGAAACAAAATAACCTAGGGTCTCAAAGGAGGGCTTTTGTAGGACTTATCTCCAGATATGAGTCAGGGATGAGGGGCTCTCAGCCAAATGATGCTCAGACCTCCAAAAAGAGAGTGCAGTCTGGTGGATGCTTGGTGTGTGAAGGTGGAGGGGAGGGGTCAACAAGAAGATGCTCAGAGGATCCAAGGAACACAACTCAAACAGCTGAATTTTCTTTGATTCAAAAGCCTGTGGGTATAGCCAGAACTTCCCATGCCCAGATGAAGGTTGCAAAAACCTATATAATAGGCTGACATGTGTCCTTTTCAGCCTCAGTCTTCTATTCCACTTGGTCCTGACCCTTCAAAAGCTTCCAAGCACTCAGAGAACCCAGCCCTTCCTAGAATTCCCAGCACTCAGCATCCATCCTGAAGTCCGCAGTTTGTTAGTGTGAATAAGTACCAGAGAAATTGCAGGGAATAGGAGTGATGATGATAACAGGGGAAAATTGAATCACCATGGCTGATCAGTGAAGAGCAGAGAGCACATCTACTGAAGAAATGGCCCAGAATGTTTATCTAAAAGTGGAAGGGACAGATGTTATGATTGCATGATACCCTGGTTGTACTTCAGAAAACCGTCAATATTGATTCTGGTTATAAAAAGTAAGAACATAGTGTTGCTATATTTTATTTATTATCATTGATTGTTTTATTTATTATCAATGATTTATTATCATGAGGAACAATGACGATGTTTATCAGTAAATGTGGCTTGAATTTAACTACCATAAGTACTGACAAGGCCAGATTTCCTAGATATGAAAATGATTGTAAGAAAACACTTAGTCCAGATTCTAATTTCCAAGCTTTATGACACTGTCAATCTACATTCATTTGGTAATAAGCCCTGCTAACTAGTTTGTTCTCTTAACATGCTCATGACCTTATTAAGTTGAGGGAACATCAGTGAAATGCAGGTAGGGTCAGAGAACTTGATTACTGATCACCACTACAATCTCTATAATCTGTTGTTAGATGCTCAATCTCTACAACACCTTATTCATGAAACCAGGCAGACAATCATAGCAAAGCAGAGGGAGCCATATTGAGCAGTAAAAGTTATCAGTCCCCACCTTTGCCAACCATAAAAAATCAACTTAGTAGTAGAACTAAACTTAGAATCTGTAACCCCAATTCCAAATCCAGATCTCTCGGCTAGAGTCATAGGTCTTCCCTGGGGGCTCTACAGGGGGCCAAAGCCATGTGGCTTATGACCTATCAAGGGCTCCCTACAAGTAGACTGTCAATCTGGCCTGAGGATTGCCACTGCAAAGAATTTGGCATTCACCTCGATTAAACTGGTGGGGCAACATGGTGTGTACCATGAACCACAGAGACCAGTGTGGAGTCATTTGTACTCCAGTAGACTTGCAAAAATGCCAAGGAAGCTTTTGGCATAGCCTCTGTCTAAAGCCTTTACCCAATGTAGATGGAATGATGTGCTTGGACATGGCCCAAAGCCTCTGCTCCTCCACATAGCCCAAGCCCATTGAAGACTTGCTTCCTGTGAGCTGATCCATTACATCATCCTGAAGCTGGTTTCCACGAAACCCCAGACTTTAGCACATGGGCCAACATGCAATTTAACAGCTTCCTTTTCCTCATGTGAAAATGAAGGACAGAGTAACAAAAAAACCCCAAAGCTACTCATTAAAATGGCAGTAATAAATAGAAACATTAAAAGAGTTAAGAAAAAAGAACTAAACCATATAGGACTATTGTAAAAGTTTATTTCTCTAAATTTAAAACAAGTATTGGTTAAATTGCCATTTATGTGCAACAACAACACAGAACTAAGGCAATAAAAAGCCTTGATCAGACAGCCCATAGTGCAACACTTAAGGAAGGGGTCTAGGTTCAACGCCTAGAGTTTGAAATTCCTGGACAAAGAGCCAAATGACAGAGAACCCTTAGCCTTCTTTGCCCCAAATCACACAAAATGCAAAATCCATGAAAAAAGAAGATGATAAATTGAATGTCACCTGCATTTTAGAATTTTGGACAAAACACATCATGAAATGAATGTTAAAAGACAGACTATCCAAGAGAAAACATTTGCAACACATCTGACAAATAATATCCAAAGTTGTAAATAATTCTTACTAAGCAGTAGGAAAAGTGCAACTAATTCCACGGAAAAATGAGCAATTGTCATAAAAAGTATTTTACTGAGTAGAAAATATAAGTGTCCAATATAAGTGTCCAATGTAGTTATAGTAAACTACACTGGTACTTAGCAAGATGCAAATCAAAGCAATACTGAGATTCAGTTTCCACTCATCAGGAAGGCACAGATTAAAAAGATGGTAGGCAATAGTGTGAGGAAATAGATCCATTCACCACATGGATGGCTGCGTGAATCATTGCAGACTTTTTGGAAAGAAATTTTGCAGAGGCTATTAAACATTTTAATGGGTGTACCCTTGACCCCATACCTGTACTTATGAGTCTATCAATTAAGTTATTTTCAGCTTCAAAACCTGAAAAATTCTATTCAAAGTGGCTAAAACAATAAAAATATTTACTAGGTTACATAATTGGAAGTCCAGAATTGTTGATTATCAGAGTTGCTGATCTGATAATTCTATGAGGTCAGCAAGAGTCAGCATTTTTTTTTAATTCTCTCTGGCCCTAAGTTTAATACTTAACTTAAGGCCAGGTTTCTCCAAGGCCATAAGATGGCTGCCCGTGTGAATCAAAACTGTGTGCTCAGTCATTCACATCTTGTAGAAAGAAAGGAATGTCTCTCCTACAACTATCAAAGTCTTTCTGGTCTGTTTGAGCCAACTTGGGAGTCATGCTGTGTCAATCGGGGTCCTAACAAAAAACAGATGACACGTTCAAATTTGGCAATTGGAGGTAAATGTAATGAAGGAGTTATTTATAAAGATATGGGTAGAGTACAGGAAAATCCCAAGGCACGGTACAGAACCTCAGGCTACTAAAAGTGGGGTATACCTCTGGCCACCCCTCAGCCTGAAAGGACAAGAGGAGGAAATGGTTACTAGCACCCAAAGAGAGAGAGAGAGAGATCAGGGCCACTTAATAGGAGCTGTGGCCTTGATCATGAAATAGCCTGCAGTGACCTCATAAGAAAGGAACCAGGGCACACAGTCATGAATGGCTTAATGACGTTTCATAGTGCAAACATCACAGAGTGTATTTACACAAATCTAGATGGCACAGCCTACTACATGCCTAGGCTACATTGCATAGCGTATTGCTCCTGTACAAACCTGTACAGCATGATACTAAAGCAGGAAGGGCCGCAAGACACAAACCTGTCAAATACCGAACTGGGAAGGAAGGGGTGATTTATTTGGCCAGGAGTAAGGCAGCATAGTTGCCTAACAGCCAAGCTCGAGCTCACAAAGAAAGTCCCTGCCCTTTTAAAGGCTTAAAACTCTAGAAATTACGCATGAAAGGGTCTTGGGCTTACAACTTTAGAAATTACATGTGAAAGGGTCTTGGTCCATGAAGTAGGCGTGGGGTGGGGTTTGATCCTGTTTAAGCAAAAACAATGCCTTCTGGAAAGATTCCTCTGCACCATGCCTGCGATCTATGGGGGGCTATTAAGGCAGCACCTGGTCTGCCAGCCTTTACTTCTCCTATTGAAATGCAGTGTGGAAGTCAAGGGGGAGGTGGTCTTAGATGCTTAGGTCTCCTTCCTCAATACCATACTGAATACTTCAGGCAAATGTAACAGGGTGGTAATGATTTGTGTATTTAAACTTATCTAAACATAGAAAGAATACAGTGAAAATATGGCATTGTAATCTTATGGAGCCACCATCATCTATGCAGACTGAAATGTCATTATGTAGCAAACACCCTGACCTCATTTTCTTTCTGATATATAATAATGTATGTTTTGTGATCCTAAATGTCTCAAAATAGAGTCACCTGTGACAAGTGACTCAACCTACAGTGAAATTGCTGACCCCTTAAAGTGATAAACACATGCATCTAAGGGTAAATGTTATACCTGCTGTGGTCAGGCACTCAGTCCAAGACTGAACGAAAAGGAAAGCCAAAGGCTGTGGGGATTATGGCTATGTACACTCCTGTGGAGGGCCTTAAAAACCACAGAGAAATGGGCCATGGAGAGATACCTGTAGAAGCTCTGCTCATGAGAATTCCGAGTCCTCTTTTCCATCTGGCATCACCACCAGGAGGCCCACTGGGAAAAGAGCAGTGACAACCACCTCTCCCCAGTCCCCCTGCAAAAGATATTTGCATGATTGTTAGTGTATGAAAGCCTTGAAATAAGCCATGAATTCCTAAGCATCTAATTGGCCACTGAGTCACTGAGAAACCTCTTACCCTCACCTCCACTCCCATTCGAGTTAGCACAAGTATGCTGACTTGAAGCTGATATGACACTTGCCATTCTCCAAGTTCCTTTCAGTACTCCCCCTTGACCAAACCCAGAAGCCAACGGCAACCAGAAACCAGAAGGCAAGGAAGCCCATGGATGCAGGTCAGCCTCCTGGGCAGACAGCCAGGAGAGAAGCATGGAGAGCAGATTTGGAAGGGCAATTGGAAGTTACCCAACATAATCCATGCCTCTTGCCCCTCAGATCCATATTTATTTTTGTCCTGAGTAAGAAATTTGTGTTCCCTCCCACAGGTGAAATTCTGAATCATCACGTTAGGTCAATGTAATCATACTCCTATGTGAAACTTCTTAAAGCCACTCCCAGTGTTACTCAAATAAGGTGGTTAGAGGAAAAGGCGGGGATAGGGAGAAAACAGTTAAATGGTAAATCTCTACTCCTTGATTCTGTAGTTACTCACCAAAGCCAAGTTTGGTAATCATAGCTGCCTTCTTCTACCACCCACCCCATGTTCCCCTTACCCTCTGCCAGCACCTCAGCTGGATGCTGTTCTTCACCTGACAGGTGAGTCAAGGCTCCATTTCTGTGCAATCCAGGTCCTCAGAGCTCTTCTTTATTGGATGCTTCAATTTTCCATTGACTGAAACTACCAGACACAGCAGAAGCAAGAGATTCCCCAGAGTAACAAGACATGCTCCAGAGGAACTTCTGGGCCCCAAACATAGTCCTATTTACCTTTACGGAGTAGCAGCAATCCAGTTTTCCCCTGAGTAATTAGGATCAATCAGCCCAGCCAGTAAAGTGAACCCTTTCTTCCGATTTATATAAAATCAAATACTGCACGCTCTCATTTATAAGTGGGAGCTAAACAATGGGTGCATATGGACATAAAGATGGAAATAACAGACACTGAAAATTCCACAATGGAGCGGGGTGGGAGAAGAGGAGAAGAGCAAGAGTTGAAAAATCACCTGTTTGGACAATGTTCACTGTTTGGGTGACGGATACACTAGAAGCCCAAACCTCACCATTATGCGATATACCCATGTAACAAACCTGCATGTGTGCTCCTTGAATCTAAAATAAAATAACAAAAAAAATTGAAAACAATTGTAATGACCTACTGGTATTCTCCACAAACCATGTAGTATCTGCACCAGCAAAGAGGCAAATTCAGTGGGAATATGAAATTAATACCCTAACATCTTTCAAGTCTGTGATGGGACACTAACTCTTGTCACTCACCCACAAATGGAGTTTTGCTTTGGGTTTCTGGTTTATCATCTTGGCAGAGGGTCAGGAGAAATTCTAGGGGCTTCCCCTTAATCCTCTCTCCATATCAACTTCCACTTTATAAGAAGGAGCCGAATGTGGACATGCTGCCAGTCACTAAATTCATCTTGTCTCATTGTACATATTGAGCCCTCAGAAACAATCTCAGGCTGCCTCTTCAGACAAAATCAGACCCAGAGTCCCTCTGTCTCCTGTACTTTATCATCCTCTGCTGTGATTGATGGATCATTTTGGTATTTTTTTGCCCCTGGAGATTTCCATCAATACAGAGCCAGTATCTGAAACCCCCAGATACTATTTCACTCTTCCAGTGCACAGCCCTGATAAATGGCCATTAAGTATATCTGGGGAAGGCTTGGGGAAAGATTCTTACTATATACCAGTCACCATGTATTAGTCTGCTCAGGCTGCCATAACAAAATATCACAGGCTTGGTGGCTTAAAGAACAGAATTTCATTTCTCACCGTTCTGGAGGCTGAAGTCCAAGATTAAGGTGTTGACAGGTTTAGTGTCTCCTAAGGGCTCTCTCCTTGGCTCACAGGTGGTCACCTTCTCTCTGTTCTCACATGACCCTGTGTACATCCCTGGTGTCTCTTCCTCGCATTATAAGGTCATATTGGATTAGGGACCCACTCTTATGACCTCATTTTACCTTAATTACCTCTTGAAAGGCCCTATTTCCAAGTAGTCACATTAGGGGTTAGGGCATCAACATATGAATTAAGAGGGGGACACAATTCAGACCATAACATGCCACTATGCAAAGTTCCTCCTCAAACGGACCTGGCCTTCATCTTAGTCAAAGGAATCCATGGCTTTGATCTTCCTTAGACCTGGAAACTGGGTAAAAAGCCATACATTTCCACTACAGCAATTTGAGTTAAGTTTTCTATACACCACACCTGAAAACCTTCCTCCCATATGTGTTAAGCAGCCCCTTAGAAGCTTTTCCATGTATTTCATTTCTACAGACCCTGAGATGAATTTTTCATTGCCACAGGGTCCTGAAGTTCAAAATACTCTGATTAGTATCCTGCTGCCCCTGTGGTTTACTGTGATCACTTCACTCACCTTGTTTATGATGAAAGGTGCCACCATCTGGCCTCTTCCACTCTGCAATCCTGTTAATTCCTATCTGAGCTGAAAACCTGTTGCAGCACCCACACCACCTCCAGCCTAGAGAGGGAAGCTAACAGTGAGCTCTCCCAGATGCTGGTGTGCCCTTCACCAATACACTTCTTAGTCCTTTGGTCATCCTGAGGTGTGTGACTAATGGACACTGTGTGGATTGCACATAATAGATGTACCCCAACATCCTCATTACTGAGTTTCCTGTACAGAAATCACTCAACCTTAGCTACATGTGAAAATCACCTAAGGATATTCTTTTTTTTTTTTTTTTTCTTTTTTTTGAGACAGCATCTCGCTCTGTCACCCAGGCTAGAGTGCAGTGGCGCCATCTCAGCTCACTGCAACCTTTGCCTCCTAAATTCAAGTAATTCTCGGGCCTCAGCCTCCTGAGTAGCTTGGACTACAGGCACTCACCGCCACGCCTGGCTAATTTTTTATGTATTTTTAGTAGATACGGAATTTCACCATGTTAGCGACAATGGTCTCCATCTCCTAACCTCGTGATCCGCCTGCCTCGGCCTCCCAACATGCTGGGATTATAGGTGTGAGCCACCATGCCTGGCCACCTAAGGATATTCTTTAAAACCCTCTGTCCACATGGCAACACAAACCACTTAAATAAGCATCTCCAAGGGGTCACTCAAGCATCAGTTTTTTTTTTAAACTCCAAGTTTAAGGATCATTACATTATGTCAAAGAAATGATGGTATTTCAGACTTACTGGCTGTAAACCACCACCATATCTAAGCTTCCATGTGTCAACCTAGCAGATAATTAACTAACATCACCTCCAGGCACTCAAATCAATTCATTGCATCCCAAATCCCAGATGGGCCCACTCCTGTTGACAAATTCAGCCCAATCTTGGCTGAATACATTTATAATATATTTCCATGAATACCACCCAGCTGGCAAGTTTCTTTACCTTTTTGGAGTTTAGGCCATTTCCTTTCACAGCAGCCTTGTAAATTCCCTCAGTGCTCTATGGGGGACATGAGGAGACGTTGTATTAGCCTGCGGGCAACTTCGCTCAGGTGCAGACACTGAAATGCTTCACATACAGTGGTAAAGGAGAACAAATGTCTACCTTGGTTGTCAATGGAGCCTCAAGGGCACAAGAAGGTTCAAAGTTTTCCATTTCTGATCAAATGTCCACATATGGTGTCTCAAAGTCGACGTCTTCCCCATCAGTGCCCTGACTTCAGCATAACAGACCTGGCAGGTTAAGTGATTAATCAGTCCTGCACAACTGTAGCACTTAGCAGGAAGCACTAAGATTCATTTTCATTTATTTATTCCCTGGAACTGCAAGAAATGAGGGATTCCTCCTGCCATGAAGGCTTACTGATTGTCCACTTTGTTCTCAATGAAATATTCACAGTTTTCAATTTGTCTTTCTCTCCTGCATGCCTTCAAACCTGTCCAAAGAAGCCAACTGCCTCCATCATCTGTAAAATCACCATTGTCACCAGAGCACTTGACTTCCTGTTGCCCTGCAATCCACCTGCACTTTATCTCATGCCACCATGATAATGTAGTGTTACTGCATTTTACATTCAGCTATAATAAATGTCACATTCATTTACCTAAATCAAAGTAAATCTGCTCACTCAGTCCCCCTCAGTGACCGACCTATAAAAGGGAAGGTCAATTTCAGTCATCACTGGAGTTCTCTCTACCACTAGAAAACTGAGGAATGGTCTGGAGTCCACAGTGGTTGACATCATTGCCTTTATTTTTCCTCCTACTCAGATTCACAAAGAGAGGTCCTCACCTTTGCTCTCAAGAACAGAGGGTTGGGTTCCAAACTTGAAGGCCAATGCTCCCCCAATTTTTCACATTGTTTCAACATGGGGGCAAACTGGAGGGGATTCAAGAATGGCGGTGTAAGTTTTGTGGAAAACTGTATTCCTTTTTAAAATTAAAATACAAAGTATTATGAAAGCTCTAAACATTTAATTTATATAAATATTCCAAATACTTTTCTAAATTTTCAATAAGAAACTTGAGCTAGCTTCTGTGAGATATTTATTTTAAAACAGGTTTTACACTTAAAATGCCTAATCAAGACTTTTAAACAATGATTTATCTCATCAAATTCTTGGATGCCACCATCAATAAGAAACTTCGTTCACACAAGTAAGTGGTAGCAAATGGCAGGGTGTTTTCATCACTTTCTTCCTGATAAAATCTGTCTTGCAACTACTCTGGTAGATGGTTTGATAAATTTAAATTGCGCTTCAAAGGTACAATTATCCTTTGAATCTATACCTCTTTCCTTTCTTTAATTGAAATATATAATGTTACACTTTCCTGTCATTGCAGCCACACAATTAGCACACAATTAGTACCCAATAGACTTGTAATATTTTATTCGTTTCAGAGTTTCAATATTTTATCACTTTCAATACTTCCTTACAGAATAAATGATGTGCTTCCAAGCATTTCTTTTTGATAATTCTAATCAGTGTTATTAACTGAGTAATACTAATATCTGTTTATTCATAAATCCACAGGAAATGCTTTTTTACTTATCAGTCATTAGAATTCTATTGCTCGTATAAACATCTTTCATGATGGCTTTGTGTCCAACAGCACTATTGCAAAATGGCACCTTTTTCTTGTTCCTTTGCTTCATTGGTCCCAAGCATGGTACCAACAACTACCACACAGACTGGTAACTGAGCAATTTTGTCATGTGCCTTTAGCCATTAATGGTAGCACTCCATAACCAGCATCTTAAGCTCAATTTCATGAAAGAAATGTGTTTCTTATTTTGTACTTGCAGGTACATTTTAAACTTATAATCTTCTTATTCATACTTTAAAATTAAAATAGAGTAATAGAACCCATAGAAGGAAATAAATAGCCACTAGTCTATACTAATATAAATAAATAGTTAAATAAATAAATGAGGGGAAGAAATAGCTCCTCTTTACAGAAAAATTTCGATTGATAAATGAAGAAGGAATTTGGGAAACACAAAGTTACCATTAAGCAACCACAGTAATAATCATTACAGGAAATAACCAACGATAAATTCCAAAATCAGTAGGCAAAAGTTAGAGGAGATACAGGATATTAACATAGTCTCAAAATATCTCATGATAGTTATAAATTACAAAAGGAAAAAGAACAACTGTATAGTGAAGAAACTCAGCAGATACCACCTTAACCAAGTGATCAAGGTTAACATCACCAGTAATACGGCTTGTTGACATACCATACCCCAATCTGGTATGCTGATAAGGACACATGACTTCTGCAGTATTCTTACTAAAAACAGAATCCTAATGCAATTAAGGAAAACATCAGACAAACCTGTTCTGAGAAACATTCTATAAAACAACTAACCAATACTTTCAAAATTGCCAAGGTCATAAAGACAAACCAGGCGACAGTCACAGACTGGCAGAGACTAAGGATATACAACAACTAAATGCATGAATGGAACTGTGGGGGCCTTAATTGGATCCTGAAACAGAAAAAAGACATTAGGAAGAAAAACTGGTGAAATTCAAACACATTCTGTAGTTTAACTAATACTAGTGTGCCAGAATTAATTTCCTGGATTAGATCACTATACTATGGTTAAGTTTGTAACATTAGAAGAATCTGGGTGAATGATATCTTCACCGAGAACGCCACTGTTCATTCAACTTTTTCAGTAACTACTATTTCAAAATAAAGTTTTAAAAAAAGAAAACATAATGAATGTATTATAGTAAACTGCTAGAGTTGGTTTGGCACATTGATTGTTGTATCAATTTTGAATGCAAATAAGATATTTAGGCTAAAGAAGAGAAGAATTATCTGGATAGGTAGATCCAAACTGAGAAATTCTTTAGTATATCACCTAATTGGTGATTTAAATTTTTAGTTTCTTCTTGTTTTTCTCCAAATAAAACAAACAGTGGTCACCTTATAAATCTGAGACTCCCCAGCTTTAATCAAAAGTTATCTATTATACTGGCCAGAAAACAAATAACCATAAAACAATATGTCTATGAACATATAAAGTACATAAAGGCCTTTATGGCTTCAGATAATTCCTAAAAGTTTGATTTTCTCTATTCTCAAGGATGTTTCAAAGTAAATCACATAAAATATTTGAAAAACAAAGTGTAATAACAAATTGTGTTTAATTCAACAATAGAATTTCTAAACTATTCACAAGATTTAAATACAATAAGACTTTAGACAATGTTTAAAAAAATAAACAGTATTCTGAAGCCCTAAGGCTATCAGTACCCTGCTTAATGAATTGATTTAATTAATATATCTCTCTACATACTCTTTCTTTCCAAAATTGACTTAGCTTTTTGGAGATCTTTAGAATAAGTTTATTGAGTTTCTTAAAGAATTCAACTGGAATTTGTACTGGGATCATATTGAACTTATAAATTAATTTGGGAGTAATATGAGCACTTGGTAATACAGTTAGCCATCTGTATTCATGGGTTTCACATCCATGGATTCAACTAACTGTGGATGAAAAGTATTTGGGGAAAAAAAGAATGGCTGCATCAGTACTGAACAAGTACGTGCTTTTTATTCTTGTCACTATTCCCTAAACAATACAATATAACAACTATTTACATAGCATTTATACTGTATTAGGTATTATAAGTAATCTAGAGATGATTTGAAGTATATAGGAGGATGTGAATAGGTTACATGCAAATATCATGCCACTTTACATAAGGACCTTGAGCATTCTCAGATTTTGTTATCCATGGCAGTCCTGGGATCAATTCTCCTGCAACATTTCCATTTGTTCAGATTCTCTTCTATATCATTTTTATATCAGAAAATCTATATAAGATTTTTAATGTGTTCATATAGGTTTTGTCTATTTTTGGCTGTTAATCCCTAGAATTATGCAGTATTTATTGCTATTGTGAGCAGTATTTCTTTATCATGTATTCTAGTTGGTTACTGCTGACAGAAAGTAATGTTGCTGGTGTTTCTAAGTTACCTTGTTTCTAACAACCTTTCTGACCTCTTATTAGTTCTAATAGTTAATCTTTCTTTGTTCTGGTAATATAATCTGCAAATTATGATGTTTTATATCTTTCTTTCCAGTGTTTACATCTCTCAGTCCTCTTTATCCCAAAGTATTTTCCAGGATCTCCACTACAACATTAAATAGTAATGAGCACTTCCGTCTTGTTACTGATCTTGAAGAGAATAAATTTAAATTTTCTCTGTTAGGTTTTATGCTTGATATATATTTGTGATCTATAGCCTTTCACAGGTTAAAGAAATAATTTTTTACTACTAGTCCTAATTTTTAAAAATTGTCATAAATAGATGTTAAATATTATCAAATGCTTTTTATGCATCTATGGAGATAACCATATGGCTTTTTACTTATTTATTAATGTAATGAATTAGGGACCAATTTTCTAAATGCCAAATCTTCCTTGTATTTGTAGGGTAAATACAAATCCTATAGGATCACAAAAATACCTTTAATACACTGTTAGATTTGAAGAGCTAACACTTTATTTAGAACATCTTTAGTCACATCCATAAGTGAAATGGTACTGTATCGCCTATTACTATTATCTTTTTCTGGTTCTGAAATCAAAATTATACTCACCTCATACAGTAAGTTGAGCAACTTTTGTTCTTTTCTTTCTGAAACAATTTGTGGTGGTGTTGAAAGCTTGATAATAATCATCTGCAAAATTATCCCCATCTAGGGCTTTTAGGAAAAGGAGACTCTAGAATGCCATTTCCACTTCTTTGATATGTACTGGCCTCTTTCATTTAGGCTTTCAAATTATTGAGAGCATTTTTTCACCATACCCTTGTTTTTGTGTGTGTTGGTGGTTTGTGTTGTTTTGTTTTGTTTTGTGTTGTTTTGTTTTGTTTTGTTTTGTTTTGTTTGATTCTCCCTTCTCAGCCTCCTGAGTAACTGGGATTACAGGTGCACACTGCCATGCCCAGCTAATTTTTTGTATTTTAGTAGAGACAGGGTTTCACCGTGTTGTCCAGGCTGGTCTCAAACTCCTGAGCTCACGCAATCCACCTGCCTCAGCCTCCCAAAGTGCTGGGATTACAAGCGTTAGCCATTGCACTCAGCCTGTTTTTAAATATCTGTTGATTCTGTGGTCTTGCCAGTGCCCTAATGCCAAACAGAACATTTGAATAAATGGCTCTTTTCCTAAAGACACCCACGTTTTCTTCACTAAATGACTTTAATATGGGTCCAACAAGGGTTGACCCAGAGATCAAACTAAGTGAAAAACTAGGTACAGCATATTCAAAATCACTCCTCTGATTCAAAAACGTTGCTATTGCTAATGAGGTAACCTCCCCAATCCATGTGTTTTCTTCAATTTAACTGACTGCTCTCCTGAAAATAGCCTTCTAGTGAACTCACCCTACTACTTGGTGATATGTAGCTAGAAATGCCTGAATCTCAGGTTAGATTCTAATGAGAAGCCCAGCAGTATCCACATTTTAGAATTGAACAAATAGGAGTGCAAAAAGTTTATCACTGTCAGGCAAACTTTCCACTTTTCCTAGTCCCTGATTCCTTCCTTGACCAAGGAAATATCCTGAGTGGAGGATAGTAAGACAGGTGGCTCATGGGGACCCTGAGAGACAAGTTTCTAGAAGGCCATTGCATATTTAAAGAATTAGAGGGAGCAGAAAGCTGGATCAAATCTTCTAATCATACAACAAACCAGGGACTTAACCTGGCTGGCTCAGTTCATTTTGAAGCCATTCAAAAAGGAAGAATTTGGGGTGGGCAGTAAAAGTCAATGTGAAACCATTATTTTTGAGATGAAACTCATTTCAATTTAATATGTACCAGTACCTCTCTTATCCTACCCAGATTAATTATATCTGTTTGTTCCATCATTCAGACATATTTCCACTGGAATGATCTAATACCTTGCTACTCAAAGTGTGGTCCATCTGTTAGAAGTGCAGAATGTCAAGCCCCACCCCAGACCTACTGAATCAGAATGTGCATGCATTTTTAATAAGACTCTTAGATGATTTATACATGGAGTTTTTAGAAGCACTGCTCTAGAACCCATTTTAATCCATGAGTTGCCATGAAAGAAACTTATTCAGGTGTCCATACATACTGTGTGCAGAGGGCAAGGCTGCACACAGAGACATTTTCCTGGAAGATGAAGGCAGCCTTAGGGATGGGAAGCTGAGGCTCACATTGTTCCATATCACTGCTGCTAATCTCTCCGCACTATTTCCCAAAATCCCAACTTAGGAAACAAGAATGAAACCCTCAGAAGTCACTTTACTTCTCCGTGCTTTGGTTTATTTACCTGTAGCTGAGGAAACTGGAGTTGCTCATCTCTGTAATCACTTAGAGCTCAAACTGTCAATGATTCTTAACAACCATGATACAACTCAATGACTCCCAGCTCTCAGTAACTGCCACTTTGATTTTAGTCTTCATCAACAGAGATGAAGGTTGTGATATAAGCAGCCATTACTCCATTTTACCATTCTGGTCCACTATATTTAGCCCCCAGTATTACTTAAGTTTCTGCTACAATAATGCTACATAACAAACCCCAAACATTAGAGACTTATTCTTGTTTATTTCACTCTCAGATCTGTGGGTAGCTGCAGTTCAACTGACCTCATCCAGGCTCAGCTGTCCTTCAGACTTTGAGTCAAGTTCATTATTCTCCATGTTTGTATCCTAGGACGTGGGCTAAAGGTACAGTCCAGGTTATTCTTTCTTCAGGGCCAAGGGAGGGATTTCCAAGGGGGCTGGCATAGGCTTGCCACGGTTCCCAAGGCCTTAGCTTGGCACTGGCTCCCAGTCACTTCTGCCCACATTCCCTTGGCAAAAATGTCACATGACTAAGCCCAAAGTCAAAAGGACAGGAAACTTCAGCCCATCAATGGGGAAGAGAAGCCATGGCAAGAGCAAAAGAGAAGGAATCTTCACAGGCAAATAATACAATCTACCCATTCCGACACTCTACACACACACATACACACACACACACACACACACATGGCATAGTCACAAAGTAAATTAAGAATCCTCACAGGTAAAGAGTACAATCCACCCATTCCGACACACACACACACACACACACACACACACGCACACACACACACAAACACAGGGCATAGTCATAAAGTAAACTAAGCGGCCATCAGGAACCACCTAATATCCTTGTGGGCTTCAGTAACTTATATAGACACAAAATGGGGGACATGCCTGGTCCAGCTATCTGTGGACTCACTAGAAGCCTTCTCCAGAAGGATCCGAAGAGCCTTCCAAGAGAGAAATCACTCTAAGGGAAGACAAAACAAGGTTTGGTGAGGTTAATCCAGTGACAGCATCTCAGTTATTAAATAAAAGAAGGGATTTTTGAGTTTACTATGATCTCTGTGACTCGATCTCTGTGACTTGGATTTGCCTCCTGGAGCAGCTCCCATTGGCCTCCCATCTGAGCATCCCTTTCCAACTACACCCTGGCCACCATGCAAGGTGGTGGTGTGAAGACTCATGTGCCTCTGGCCCCATAACTGGCCAGCCTCTGCAGAGCAGAAGCAGCAGCCTCAGCAAGAGCAGAGGAACAGCAGGAGTGGACTCGTTGTGAGTCTATGTCCACATTCACAGAGGGGGCACCTTACAGGGCTGAAAGGTAACGCCATCTGTAACGCATAGGCTGGTGAGACCTGACATGGAATTTATTTTGTTTAAAGTCCACTCAGAATTACTATGACTGTAAAGCACAATGTGTATCTATGTAAAGACTGATTATTATTCTAGAGGTTAGGCTCAAATGACGTTTGTGGGACAATGGCAGTGACACTGACTAAGGATGGAGGTAGACCACAGGTTTTGGAGCCATCTATGAACTGTTGTCGGCCAGCAGAACTCCACAGCCTGCTTCAGAGCCCTTGGAAGGATATTCTGGAGATGAAGCAACTTACTCTTACACTCAAATATTTCCTGAATGCCTCCCATGACCCAGGAGCCAGATTTGACAATGAGAACTAAGCTTTAGTGGAGCTGTCCAGAGATGTTGATTTCCTCGATGTCACTGGGGAATCTGGAAGTAAAAGTACCTGGAACATGCCCTTTAAGCCTCTGCCATGGATACCAGGTTTCAAAAGTTGCTAAAAAGAAAGTCAGGCAGCATCAGAATGACCCTGGGCACCTTACCCAGGAGGTAGCTCAGACAGTAGGACAGGCAGTGGGAGAGCCTCATCAACCCCGTGTGAAAACCATTTAGGCCATGTGGGATCTGTCAGTTCAATGAGGATTACAGACCAGAGGGTGAGCCTAGAACATCAGTAGATAAAGCAAGGAACAGAAAAAGGCAATTGCCCAGAGGTAACTTTTCTTATTTCAACCTTTTTTGTGATTGTGGTAAAACCTGAGAGGGCGGAGTCAAGATTTAGCCACACACTAGCTGTGAAACTGTGGAGACAGATGTCACTTAGCCCCTCTGAGGTCTTAGTTTAGATCCTGGGCGTGGTCCACAAAAGGACCTTGCTGCCATTTTCCATATGCTACAAGGTTGCATCTGACTCCTTGCGGGGGTCATCTGGATCCAAGTTTGTTGGAGAACCTGATATCGGTTTCTCCCACCCAATATTCATCCCAGATTTTATGTCTCAAATATCATGCAAGTCTTTGTTTCTTTTAAATCAGAAAAAATGAAGGCAGGCCAGCCTGCAACAACATGCCAATGACATGGAGATGATACATACATGGAAGCACTTTGAGAAGTAGAGAGTTCAAAACTAGAATGAGCTCTCCACCCCACCCATCTCCAGAAGGGCTCAATACTCTAGGATATCCAAAGTACAATCACTGTTGTGTGTGATCTCCAGTTTTGATGTCGCATAGGTAGGCTGGTTGCCACTGCAGGGGCCACAATGAACCAGCAGGGTAAGGCCACAGACTCAGAGGAAGGGACACTGCCCACCTCCTCGGCTTGCTGTGCCCTGCGTGCTCGGCGCTCCTTCTGTTAAGGCGCTTCCCACCCTGTGCTGTTACTCTCTTCTACATTCAGGCCCAGGCTTCAGCAGTCCTGTCTCTACATCCCTGGTGTGTACTGGAGCATCCAAAGGGGTCTGCAAGAAATGGGGCCTTGGAATCAGGCACTTCTGTCTGGATTTGAACTCTGGGTTTGATTCCTTTTTTTTTTTTTACAAGGAGTTTAGCTCTTGTTGCCCAGGGCGGAATGCAATGGCACAATCTCAGCTCACCGCAGCTTTTGTCTCCCAGGTTTAAGCACTTCTCCTGCCTCAGCCTCCCCAGTAGCTGGGATTACAGGCATGCACGACCATGCCCAGCTAATTTTTTTTTTTTGTAGAGATGGGGTTTCTCCACATTGATCAGACTGGTCTCAAACTCCTGACCTCAGGTGATCTGTTCACCTTGGCCATCCAAAATGCTGGGATTACAGGTGCACCTGGCTGGGATCTGATTCTTATGGGTCCTATGACCTTTAGCAGATTACTAAACCTCTCGAGTTCCAACTTTCTTATCTGTAAAATGGTGACGATGCCTGTCTCAACACATTACTACAGATGTGATCTTGTAGCATATGGAAAATGGCAGCATGGTCCTCAGCACAGGATAAGGGCTCAGGCTGTGTTTTTCCCCAGCAACAGCTGCTGGTGAGGAAGTAGAACATTTTTTCCAGTTGCCCCATGGAAGTTCTTAGTGCTTTCTCCGGAGGAGTCAGGGCCCCTGCTCACCTGACAGCTTGCTTTTCTTAGCCTTCTTTGCATCTGTGTAGATGGGAGGGAAACAGTTACAGGACTGACCAGCCACAGACAAGGCCTCCTGCCTCTGGGACTCAGTTGGGAAGAGATTGGAACAGGAAAGCTCTGGGGCCGAGTCCCCCAGGATGCCATTCTCCTCTCTAAACACCAGCACAGCTCTCTCCACAGAGTCTCGTGCCTGGTGACCGTCCCCAAATCGCAAGGATTCCAGGTCAGTTTGAAAATTGCCCCACCTACTGGGAATACAGACATTGGCGTCATCCACAGTCTCTAAACAGCTGTGCTTAGAATTGTGTTCTCAAACTTCTAAGACTCCATGCCCTTTGAGCATATAATCAACAAATACTTTTGAACACCTGCTATGTGCCAAGTACTATTAGAGGTGCTAGAAATACACTACAGAAAGAAACATTCCAGTGTTGAACAATGAGAACACATGGGCACAGGGAGGGGAACATCACACACTGGGGTAGGATGGGGGGTGGGAGGCTAGGGGAGGGACAGCAGGGGGCAGGGAGGTTGGGGAGGGATAACACTGGGAGAAATGCCCGATGTAGGTGACAGGGGGATGGAGACAGCAAACCACCATGGCATGTGTGTACCTGTGCAACAATCCTGCAAGATCTGCACATGCACCTAAAGTACAATTAAAAAAAAAAAAAGAAACATTCCTTCCAGAGATTACATGGATATGGATAGGAAGTAAACAAAAAAGTAAAATTAAAACTAGAAAATAACTAACGTATTTCATTTGAAAATAACAAGTGCTTTGAGAAGAAAGGAGTGGAGAGGAATAAGAAGGCTAGGGTGGTGTGCACACTCTCAAATCTCAAAGAGGTCATGTGAGAAGGCCTCCCTAGAAGGTGATATTTAAGCAAAGACTAAAAGGAGATGAGGGAGAAAAATCATGTGAACACTAGGAGAAGTGCATTTCAGGCAGAGAAAAGAGCAGATGCACAGGCCCTAAAGCAGCAGCTCGCCTGGTGTGGACAACAGGTGAGGTACCCACTGCCCACACCCTCTTCAAGGGAGAGCTCCCTGCATAGTCACTGGAGCATCAAAGTGAGCAGACGTTCTCCAGCTGTCAGCTCCCTCGGGATCAGCTTCCACCGCAGACAGCACCCTCCTTCCTGGGGCTGCCCATGGTCTGTGCTTGAGCAAGGTGGGGCATCAAAGATCTGGCTATTTGAGCCTGGTGTGGAATATTCTGATGGACAGTTCCCATTCCAGAATGTCTGCTGGGCTTGAATGGCAATAGAGCTGCTTCTTCCAGTCCTGCTTCCTCCCCGTCCCTGAGGGAGTTGGTCCTTAATAAATGTCTTTCACCTGCAAAACTTGGGTTTGCCCTTAGAGTAGAAGTCGGATGTAAGAGAGAAGTAGATGATTTCAATGGTTCTGGTCTCTGAGCAACTGTAAGGATGGAGGTGGCATTTAAGAAGATGGGGATGAGAGCAGGTAGAGCAGGTTGGTGGCTTGGGGCAGGCTTGGCTTGTGATGTCCGGTGAGCATGCAAGGAGAGCTGGTGTGTAGGCCTTTAGCTATGCACAAGGGGCCCTTAGCTACACAAGTCTGGAATTCTGGGGAGATGTCCAAGCCAGAGACACAGGCTTAGGGTCATCTGCAAGTTGTGCTGGTTATTTTCCTGTTGGCTCCAGCCTACCCTGGTCCTCCTTACCCTGCTCTGTACCACATCACTGGAAGCCGGCCAAACGCTTCCCAAACTCTCCTGCCTCCCACACCAGCTTTTTGAAATTTGAGAGCGTGCACCCTACCCTAGCTTTCTCGTTCCTCTTCACTACTTTCTTCCCAAAGAACTTGTTACCTTCAAACGAAATGCGTTAGCAGCTTTCTAGTTTTTGTTTTGCCTCCAGTAGGACCCGCCATTGTGAGACTATCTGAGGTAAATAAGACACCATTCTGGCTTAAGTACTGGCCATGGTGGCCCCTCTTTAGCAGCTCCAGGACCAGGTTCAGAGAGTTGCAAGGGAGGCGCCTTCCCCATCTTCTTTCCAACACCCTAAATTCCCTGCAGTAAAGACGTCCCAGCATAAAACACTACTATAGTTGAATGTGTCCCTCCAAAATTCATATTGAAACCTAATCCTCAATGCAAAAATATTAAGAAGTAGAGCCTTTAGGCAGTGATTAGGTAAATGGGATTAGTGCTTTTATAAAAGGGATTAGGACACTCACGTCATCCCTTTTGCCTTCTCACCAATATGAGGACACAGCAAGAAGGTGCCATCTTGGAAGCAAAGAGTAAGTCTTCATTGGACACTGGATCTGCTGGCACCTTGATCTTGGACTTTCTCTATAACAGTGAGAAATACATGTTTATCACTTAGAAATTACCCAAACTGAAGTATTTTGTTTTAGCGGCCCCAATGAACTAAGATAAGTGCCTAGAGCGGTGTCTGTATTATTGGCTGCACGCTAATACAAGGGTGGTCAGTAAAACCACGTGATAATCTGCCCCTGCCCATCACACTGTTTTGATATAACATGTCTAGTAATTGGTTTCCCTTCTGCATTTAGCCCTACTTTTCAATCTATAAACAAGGAGATTAGCTAAAGTTATCTTCTGAAGAGAAGGAGGTTGGGTGAGAAACGTGGAGGGAAACTGGGAGGCTGAGCTTAGACACAACAGGTTCCCGCAGCAGACGGCACTTTCCAAGGACGGCTGAAACAATGTCTTTATCCCACATGTTCTTCTGTGGTATGACCTTGCCTCACCCTCTTCAAGATCCGGAGTCCTCTTTCTCCATCCCCTTTCATGTAGGCAGGCTCTGTGACTGTTCCGATCGTGGAATATGGTGGAATTCTCTTATATTCTGGCCTTTTTGCTTCTATTTCTTCCCTCTTAGACTCTAGCCACTTTGTAAAAATCACAAATACACTGATAATTGAGACTACCAGATAATGAGCAGCCCAAGTCACCTGGAGAGAGGCCAAGCATCACTGAGGCACCAGCCAGGTAAGGAGGAAAAGCGTCCTGGATATCCCACCCAGCAGAGCCTTCGGGAGACGCTGCCCTACTGCCATCAAACCGCAAGTGCATAAGACCCCAAGTTGCACCACCCCAATGAGCCAAATCAACCTGCAGAAACATGAGAACTGGTGGTGCATTTTGTGATTTATGCCAGTGAGTTTTGAAGTGCTTCGATATGCAGTAAGAGGCAGCCAGAAGAGATCATGTCTCAGGATACTCTTCGCAGCTCCAGCATTGTTCTGGTCTAATTTCCCTGAATTGCTGATGAAACAAATGACAATCAATTGGGAGATTATGAGTATCAGTGGAAATTAATGAAAAATTGTAGATGTTTCAGCTAGTTGAGTGGAGCCCTAAGGAGTCAAATCAAAAATGAAGAATGGGCCCAGCTGGCAGGAACAGAAACAGCGGTAGAAGGGAGCGAATGTTCCAGGAAATAAGGTCAACTGCCAGTTGCTCACTAGCACCGAAGCATCCGGTTACAAGCACTCAGCGCACAGCCCACAGCCCACAGCCCACCTGCACGCAAGCATCCTATCTGCAAGCATTCAGCCTAAGCAACCTAACGTCATAAAACTCCCCTCCAGCTCCTGCCTCTTTGCAGACAGCCTTCCCTCTGCTGTATTGCCCATTGCTCCCTTGCAACGTATCTCTCCTTTTCTCTAAATAAGTCTGCCTTTCTAAATTCATTATTGTCTTGATAAATTCCTTTATCACCACGCGCTGGCCTCACACAGCCTTTAACCACGTCAATTGCATCCCCAAAGATATCTAACCTGAGAAAACAACTGCCACAAGGTGGCGCCACATTACAGCAAGGGAACAGATGGATTTGTCTCCCAAGTGGTCCCGAGAATTGCTCACAGGCCAGCTGCAGGTGCTCACCGGGTCGTTTTATTAACCTCCTAATAACACAATTCTACATTTTATACTAATGAAGTTTGGGACCCAATTTATTGCCTAATTTGAGATTTTAAATATTAAACCACTGAGACTAGAAAAGATCCCTAAGGAGGTAGATATTGATTAAGGAAAGAGAAGGGCCTTCAGCACATGCTGATTCTTTGAGCAGGGTTTCTTGATCTTGGCACTGTGGACATTATGAGCTGAATAATTCTGTGTTACGGGGACTGTCCTGGGCATTAGCAGCATCTCTAGCCTCTCCCCACTAGATGCCAGTAGCAACACCCTCAAACACAACCAGGCATCTCCAGACATTGCCAAATGTCCCCTGAGGAGCAAAACCACCCATGGTGGAGAAGCAATCATTCAGAGGACAGAGGATTCAGCAAAGTCAGCAGCCAAAGGGGAGGAAACCAGAGAGTGCAGCCAAGGGAGGAAAGGTCCCCAGGAAGACAGAGTGATCAATTACATCCAACAGCAAGTGCCTAAAGGTAGGATGGCTGCACATCTGCTTTCCTAAAACAGTTTCAATTTATATCTATTGTCCAGGTGCAACTAATATGCTTCTTTTCATTTATTAGGAGTGTTGCAGTTTGGATCATTTATGTGCTCACATGAGTCAAATAAGAAGAGAGCAGAGACAGCACTGGGTTTGGCCACATGGAGGCTGGTGATGACCTCAGCAAGGGCGATTTAGGTGCAGTGGTGGAGACTATAGCCACATTGGCATGTACTTTGGGAGTGACTTTAAAATAGAATAGGAAAAATTACAGAAAGTGGGTCTCTATAACACTTTCCATGGGTTTTGCTATAATTAGGGATAGAGCAACATGGAAGAGAGATGGAGAGGGTGGTGGAGACAGGAGGGACAGCTGCACACTTTGTGCCAGTATAACTGGTCCGCTGGAGGGGAACCGTGATAATGCAGGAGCATGAGGGGACTTGCTGAAGGCAGGCACATCCTGAGCAGGTGGGAGGGTACAGGATGAGTGCATAAGCAAAAAGGACTTGGATGGGGCATAGTCAGCTCACCCCAAGTGACAGCAGGAAAGGCCAAGGATGGGGGTGCCACGCTGCCAGATGGGCAGAGTGGTGGCAGCACGTGGGATTTGTTTCTGGTTGCTTCCGTGTTTCAAGTGAAATAAGAAACAAGGTCATCAGCTGAAAGTAACGTGGAGGTGTTGGAAGTTAGCAGGGAGAGAAGGTGTGAGATACTCACCTAGGGACCCAGAAGACTGAAGGAACTAAGGAAAACACATAATGCGTTGCCAGGCAGCACCGGGGCATATGCAAGTCTGGAGACTGGAAAAGCATATTGACAGGTAATGCCCTGTGTGTGTGTGTGAATTTTTCCAACCTCCATCAGCCATGCTGTGCAGGTGCTGGCACAGAGCAGGGATAAGACTGGACTCAACCAGGGCTGTGGTTTTGCCACACGAGGGCAATGAAGTAAAAGGGGCAGAAGTGTTGACAGTGGCTGTGAGGGAGTGATTCCAACAGGCCTTGGAATTTCATCTCGGTAATAAAGGAATGAGAACCCTAGTGGGGTGAAGAATGGTGAAAGGCAGATGACTTAATGGATTGCATAAATCAAGGGATTTTTTGACTCAGGGGATAAGAATGAAGAAGTTGGAAGGTGAGGTCACAGATTAGGATATTACAAACTGGAATTAAGGACGGGCTGGAGTTATTGGTAATGATCTGACAGTAAGTGGCTAAGTTAGGGGATCATTACAAGGTTATTGGAAGGAAGAAAATTAAAGACCTGAGAGGCCTCCCTGTTAGAAGGAATGTCTATGTGTGTATTGAACCATCAAGGATTGGGACAGGATTCTATTGAAGCAAATGACAGTGACCCTCCGAGAAATGAAGAGGAGGAACAGGAAGACAGTGAATGACTGCCTTAAGAGGGAACACTAGAGGGCGGCGGGGGTTGGAGCTACAGCAGTGAATTAGAGGAGGAAGAATAATCTGGAAACATCAAGGAAAACCTTATTCCATCCCTGGGCCCTGTGGCGTAGGAGATGAGGGAGGGAAAAAGACAGCCACCCCTGGAAAGGACTAAGATAAAGCAGTACCCTCCAGCAGAGCCAGTTATCAATAAGAGCAGGGTGAAGGGAAGGGTTAGAGAAAGGGTACAGAAACATGCTGAGGATGAACCAAGCATTCCAGATACACCCTGGAAGAGCCCCTGGAGATGGAGAGGAGTGGATGGAATTGGAGTAGAAGATGCAAAAAGCCCTATCAGAATTACAGTGCAAAAGATGAGGATGGCCAGGGTGTTTGATGCAAATACGGATAAAGAGAATAATGAATTTCATCCCATTTTCAAAGACAGAGAGCAGCAGCAAGGTTTAAGTTTGAGGAAAATCATATTCCCTCATCCTCCAACATAGCACACACATTTGCAAAAACAATACACAGACTCATGGCCAATAAATTTCAAAACTGAGGAGGATTATTAAATTTAAATGTCCACTGCTGCATGAACTCTCTGTGGGTCCTGCCCTCCCTTCCCCATCCTCCTCCACTTGGGCTGGGATACAGCAGTGATTCTCTCACCCCTCAGAGTGGAGCCAGTGTTGGCTGCATTGAAGGCTCCAGAGATGTACACAGGACTGACATTCCTGGACCAGGGCACACAGAGTAGGGCCCCAATGCATACTTTTAATTGTCTGAAGGATGAATGAGCCTCCAATGTGGGCTGGGACAGAGAAGAGGATTCAAGGGGCCCAGGAGGGATTGGGTGGAACATACGAGGCGCGGCAGCACAGACTCCTTGGGAAGGTGGCCAGAATTTAGCCGTATTCACCAACATGGTAATATGGAGAATTTCCTAGCTTGAGTTTCTGGAAGAAAGCAGATTTCTGGATTATCTGGTAACAGGTAACAGGGCCAAGTTCATCCACAGCCACTTGCAGTGTTAGCACTTTAAGCTGAGTTCCTTGCACTAAGATGCTGTCACTGCCCTGTCAGTGTGAGAAGGTCCTTGGCTGAAGGACTGAAGAGCTTGGGTAAGTGACTTCACCTGAGCCTCTATCCCTTGCTCCCATAAGTCAGGGCTCGTCGTGCCTCTTGGCAGGTTTGACTTCAGGGTTAACAGAGAAAATGAAGGTACAAGTGCCTTGTGAACTCTTAAACTCCAGACCAGTAAATCTCAAAGTGCCATCCACCAGTCCAGCACATCAGCATCACTGGAAGCTTGTTTGAAACGCAAATCATCAGGTCCTCCAGAGCTATGTATGAATTAGAAACTCTGGGAATGGGGCCCTGCAATCTCTGTCAACAGGTTTTCCAGGTGATTTTGATGCAAGTTAAAGTCTGAGAAACTGCTCTATACAAATGGATGTCAACTCAAGCTCCTCCTCAGAATCACCTATAGCACTTGTTCATCTGACTCCCTGAGAATGGAGCCTCGGGATTGCTATTTCTTAAAGTTTGCCTGGTGATCCTGAGATGGGGTGTGGAGACAGAGATACAAGGTACTACCAGGTGTGAGGAATTGTTAGAAGGCAGACTTGGCTGTCATCTAGGGTGCTTAAAGGGCACAGACCCTAGGATTCTGCCTCCTACCTCTGAATCAGACTTTCCTAGAATGAGACTGCTGCCCAATGGCACGCCCCCTGAGTAACTCTGATGTGCAGCCTGGGCTGGGAACCACCAGAGGATTGTCTTCCAATGACCAAGTTGACAAACTTGCTTAAGACTCTGAGTTTCACACTTTATTTTCTAGCCCCTGTCCTTCGATGGACCACCTGCCCCCTTCCCTCCTAACCAGAAGCACAGTCAGTGGAAGCACTAACGTGGCCTCTGCTTGGCTGAAGGCAACAGGTGAAAGTGTGACAATAGGCATGCAGGGCTGCCTGCCATCTATTAATAGCCACAGATTTTAAAGATCCAAGAGCAAAAGACTAGAAAAAATTAAACATAGCCAAGCATTGGCCCAGTAATGGCATTTTAAAAACCCACCAACATATTAAGATGCTTTCTGAAAAATATCTAGAGCAATTATGTAAAAGTGTTTAATTATTAATAAAAGCTGACATTTGTTGCGTACTTCCTGTGGGCCTGGCACTAGGCTAATTATATTTTTAGGAGTTGGATCAAAGGCTCCCTGTCATAATTATATGAAGATATATAATTATTAGCTCCATGGTACAGATTAAGAAAAGGCTACATAAATAAGAGAAGGTTACATAAATAAGAAGACGTGATGCTCAGATTAGTAAACAGAGCCCATGCTCTTAAACACCATGCTATTATTTGTGGATGCTTACATAGGTAGCAAAAGTCAAAGGCTAGATTGACTTCTGCCCACTTCCAGCCTAGATGAAGTACAAGATTCAGATATGACCGTCCACATTAAACAACTTAGAGAAAATATACAAAGCATTTGTTGTTACACACTAGATGACAGACAGCACAAGACAGTGATGTCTGAGAAAAGTGAGGAAATGAGGTGAATCTTAGAAGTGCCCCAGTTTACTATGGGGCATAGTAAGGGCATAGCTGCAGCACAAGGAAGCAGAACCCAACAGAGACTGGCATTCACCGGAGTTGAGGAAAATCCAAGTTGAAAATTTAGGAACACTAACACAGTTAGATATGTAGGCAAGAGTATCAGAAAGGAGACAGTTGCAGGGAAAAAGAGAGTTTTACAGAGAGAGAGAGAGAGAGAGACAGCTCCAGAGACCTGCAGAAGATTCCCATGAAGTCACTAGCTGATTACTGATCAGTGTACACATGTGAGGATATTATTCGATATGTGGAAAAGAACAGAAGGAATAATATCCAAGGCTCACCCAAAGACAGGAATCATCTGTGTTTCCACCAGCCAGAGTGGAACAACCTTGTAATGCATATGGAGTAGAGTATTCAGAAGAATATTTCCTCAATAATAAGTTCAAATTAACTGAGACTAAAGCCTTCCCACTTTGTCTGGACTTGCCTAACAAAGCTTTGAGGGAAGCCTCAAAAGAATGAAACTGTGTCCAAGTAACTTAACCGTGTCCCAGAACAAAACTCAATAATATTTAAAGAAATATTAAAATATTATCAAACCCAACAAGGTTAAATTCACAATGTCTGGCATCCAATAAAAAAATTAGCAGGCATGAAAATTGGTAGGAAAATATTATTCATGATGAAGAGAAAAAGCCATCCATAGAAATAGGCCTAGAAATTATACATGTGATACAATTAGCAGACATTAAATGGTTATGATTTATTTTATATGTTAAAGAAGGTAGAGAAGAGCATAAACACATTAAAGAGAGGCAGGAAAGTCCCACAGCTCACACAGGGCCAGAAGCAGTGCCTGTTTTCACCAGTCAGATGGGAAAACTTCATATTTCGTGGAGCATTGGTAGAGTACACAGAGTCTTGCCCTAGTAGAGGAATAAATGCTGACTGTTCCTCACCTAACCCATCTTAAAAGAAAACCTGAAAGGATCAAACTGTATTCAAATAATTAATTACATCCTAGCACACAGCTCAAGACTAGTTATAGAAACACAAAACACTAATATCTAAAAACACAAAAATAATTTTTTAGTGAAACATTCATATTTTTAGTTATTGAAAACATGAAATTTAGTGTTTCAACGAAATTTTGTGTCATTTTTCTTACTGCATGCTTAATTTTTTTAATTTTCAATGCAACTTATTTTGAAACATTCTTTAAAATATATATAACATTTTTGAAAATTTGATTTTGTAAAGTTATAAAGGCTTATGCTATTTATTTTAAAAAATAAATGAACAAATAAATTATTTTATATTCTTATTTATTTTATGGGCATCAATGTGGATAACATTTTAATTAAAAAACCAGAAAGTTATCAGATTCATAAGTCATACACGGTTGTAAAAAAACAAAACTTTATCATCAGCTCTGTACCGTAATAACTATCTCATATTTGGCTTTATGCTCCAGATAATCTTATTCTTTCTCCTAAATGTCTGCATGGCCAGGTTTGGTAGTTCATGCCTGTAATCCCAGCACTTTGGGAGGTTGAGGTAGGTGGAGCACATAAGGTCAGGAGGTCAAGAGCAGCCTCGCCAACATGTTGAAACCCCGTCACTACTAAAAATACAAAAATTAGCCAGATGTGGTGGTACACGCCTGTAATCCAAGCAACTAGGAAGGTTGAGGCAGGAGAATCTCTTGAACCCTGGAGGCAGAGGTTGGAGTGAGCCAAGATCCTGCCACTGCACTCCAGCCTGGGTGACAGAGCAAGACTCCATCTTTAAAAAAAAAAAAAAAAGTCTGCATGAAAAAGTTATCACAGGGAACAAAAGCGGGAAACAAAAAACAGGAACTTCCTTAAATGTCTGTAAGTGCAAAATAAGAAATAATGTACATTATGAGCTTGGTTACAACAGTGTCAAGAAGCCAGTCACAAAATGGTGCAATTAACCGTGAAAGGCAAAACATTCACACGAGGGCAGAATCATTCGCTTTACGAGCCCGTGTGGAAACTCTCTGCACTACGTATGAGAACAATAAATCAAAAAGACAAGATTTCACTTTCAAATAATAACTACTAATAGATTATTCAGTTAAAGCTTTCATTGCAAATTGATTTTTTTTTAAAAACCATGTAGCTATGCACATATTTTTAATAGCAATAGTTAGAATCCCTGAAGAAAACTACTACAAGCGACGCTAGTAGGAGTGAAATATTCAGTGAATAAATCCAGGCTTTAAAACAAACAAATCGGAGACGACTTTTGTTTTAACCTTGTTGACATTTGTTCAATCAGAGATATTCCAGAAGCACTGCAGAAATTTATGTCCTCAGGATAGGGCTGCCATAATAGAAAGAGGTGGTCGCTTTATACCAAGTCTTTCTGAAAGCATTAGGTTTGGGTACTTTGAGTGATTATTAAAGTTGCAGATGTGTAGAATAAAATGTTGCTTGGACATCTGAATTCCACACCAAATGACATTAAAACATTGGTGTGTCTCATAACTCAGCTGCTTCCATCCAATTTGTTTTCAGCTCCTTGTGAAGACATGGATGCAGAATACCCCTGCTGAAAAGAGACAGGTGAGTTTTACCCAGAGTTTGCAAGCTAAGGGCAGAACTGATATTTCATGACATAATACTTACCCTTACTGTTAGGAAAGCAGGAGTCTAGGAGAGCCAGACTGACACCATTTTAAAATCAAGCCCATCTTACAAGTAGCAAGACACATTCTTTGCCAGTCACGACCCATGGCCCTAAGATGTTCACAGCTAAGGAAGCAGTGTGGTAATGCCTGCAAGGACAAACTTCTACAACAGAAAGCCCAGATGTCCCAATGCACATAACAATATATGCTTTCAAGATAATTGTAGTTATGCTTTGATGTACTTACACACTAAAATGTCGAGGATGGTTTTCTTTAAATCAATTGGAGAATAAATTTTTTCATGCTGGCAGCCCACCCACACATAGGCACAGCTTAGTTTAGTCTTTACAGAGACAAGATTCCTATATAAGAAAAATTTAAAGATGGCATGTGCCTCCACTTGCTTTCTGAGGATGCTCTACTCTGTCATGGAATAGCTTTCAATAACCTATCTCTTTTCACTGCACCCTGCAACTCACCTTGAATTCTTTCCTGTGTGAGATCCAAGAACCCTCTCTTGGGATCTGATTTGAGATCCCTTTTTGCAGTAACATTATTATGTTTAATAGATTCTCATCTTTTATTTTTTGATTTTTATAACTTATGATGCATCTCACCCTTCAGCTGGTAAAGCACTGTCCTAGAATTGAGCTAAAAGAAAACATAGATGATTGGCAGTGGGCTCTGGAAGATGGAGACCTTCCCACCTGCTCCAGGGCCCATGGAGAGAGCTGAGCTTGAGGACTACAAAAGAAAAATTCTTTTGGTTCATCCTGCCACACACCAAGCTTTGATTCCACCTGGTACTTCATTGGTTAAACAGAGGACTGACCCTTGCCTTCTACCTCTGTTATCATAATGGCCTAACGATTTAACTCACAAAGTCTGGAAGGAAATGTGCTGCTCTGTGTAAGTGTATCTTTATGATCACTCGGCAAGGGCAGGCTGCTCCATGCATGCCTCTGTGCCTCATGGCCCTGTGGGTCCAGACCCAGAGCCACAGCTGCTCACTGGGCATGGTCAAAACGCACATACAGTCCCAGAGTTAGGAACAGACTATGTCCCGCAGGCCTAAGTCCATTGTTCAGAGTTGTGAACTCTGAAAGAGTTATTCCTGAGTGACTAACTGGGTCTAAATTCAAATGAGAGCCAAGTGGCCATTTGCTGACTAGAGGTCATACATGTATTTGGAGTTCCCAGAAAACCCTACACTGACCAATCCAAATTCAGCAAGTGTAAACAAATCAGAACTAAGCAAATTTGAATCCTTCATTTGCATAAGTTGATCTAAATGGGAACCTGGGCAGAAACTTTCTCTCTAAAAGACAAACCATTTGTTATTTGAAACACACATGTCTTCATTTTATACTGAGGGCTGTCTCTCCCTCGTTTGCAAACTGTTCACTGGAATAAAGTCTCTTTTCCCTAAATTCCTTTTCAGATAACTTTTGTTCATAAAGCCCACAAATGTTCATGTGACCCATGCTGTAGCTTAGCAGGCACAGTGCCTGGCATTGTTCCTAGCATGGTACCTATAGTGGCCATACCACAAAATACCCATAGAATGCATCAGATCATGGAATCATGCCACTCTAACAAGATGCCTCAACACCTCAACCAAAGGTGCGGTCACCTCCTCCCAGACTTACCTATGAACATTGGTGTGCAGGTGCACCTGTCATCACCTTTTCCCCCACAGGAAGCATCACCCAGACCACTCTCATCCTGTGCCTTTCTGTTTTGTGGACTGTCACCTCTTCCACCTACAGGTTGTGACAGCTCTGCTGAGTAGTACATTTCGATCTGGGAAAAGTGGAACCGAACACTTTCAGATATAAAGAGACTGAGAATCAAAGTGGCTGGAATTCTCTTAGGTCAGCATTGTGTTGGAAGTTACTCTGTGTGTTCAATAAAACAACCACTGACTGGTCCTCAGCCTCTACTGCCAGCATCTATGTTCATAAGAGGCACTTATGAAGTTGATTGGCCAAATCTACAGCAATGGGGGACAAGACCAAAGATTAGAGACACGGCCCTTGGAAATCATTCTGTAACAGCACTCTTTACTGGGTCCAGCTGGGGTCATGCAAGTAGGAAGTGAGATGTTGACCACCACCTGCGGAGGTCTGGCCTGCAGACCCAGACTCGATGGATGAATGAATGCACTCTCACACCATTACAGTGATTCAAGTGGGCTAGGGATGGTCATCAGCTGCTTTCAGAGGGCGAAATGCAACCAATCAACCAAGACTCCTTCTCCATCCTTACATTTATTCCGTAAAGATTTTACAACAAAGGTTCTAAGTTAACACACTTGTGGATAATTAACATGGTTAAAAGAGTAGTTTTACGAATGATGAAAGCTTTAGGTTCCAGGCCTAGAATAAACACTATGACAGATAATTCCCCTTTGATCTCCCCCTGAGAGGACCACCCAGCACAAAATTTACATGAATAAACGGTCAGGGTAGAAACAAAGAGATGTGGGGATGAACAGACTTAAACTGGAAAATCCTCTCATCCCTGTCTTCTCCCTAACTTAGTGGACCTGCCACCTTCAGCCTGTCCCAATAAAACTTTTGGCCTTCCAAAAGGTTTGAGACAAATCTATAACTTTTCCTAGCATATCTTTAATATTTTGCCAGCCACCTCCTGTAAATCTCAACAGGAAGGAAGGGATGCACCAGCCCACACACTTGCAGGCACTCACAATCTCTCACAAAGGCCAGAATTGCTGCTTTCAAAAGGTTGTCACCCAAGCTGGAAAAATGAAATATTAAGACAACAACTTGCCCCAGAAAAAATGTTTCCATTTCTAAAGTTTTCAGATATACTAAAAGCCTTGTCCTGTGCCTACTCCTTTTTTTTTTTTTTTTTTTTTTTGAGACAAGGTTGTGCTTCGTTGCCCACGCTGGAGTGCAGTGGCACAATCTCAGCTCACTGCAACCTCCACCTTCCAGTTTCAAATGATTCTCCTGCCTCAGCCTCCTGAGCAGCTGGGATTACAGGTGCCTGCCACCATGCCAGGCTAATTTTTGTATTTTCAGTAGAGGCAAGGTTTCACCATGTTGGCCAGGCTGGTCTTGACCTCCTGACCTCATGATCCACCCAAAGTGCTGGGATTACAGGTGTGAGCCACCATGCCCAGCCCTGTGCCTATTCTTTAATCTAGAATCCTCTTCACAGGCTATATTCTAAAGAAATATTCACCTCACTGCTGAACTTATAGAGTATACCTAAATGTCCAACAATATGAAGTCACTTCAATGAATTGCAGCATGTCCACATATAACCCATATGGAAGCTGTCCTCTTTCCTCACCTTTGAGCTTCCCATGCCCAAAGAGAGACCACTTGTACCAAAATACGTCTTAGTAATATAGAAGATGCTGGAGACTTGTAGAAGTGGAGAGGGTTTACAATATAGCCCCACAGAAAACAGCATAATGACTCCATCACTCATTTGTCCCTTTTTTCCATGCCTCAGTCTAGTCATGAAATCCCTAGATGGCTTCTTCTCTCTTCCTTACCCTTCTCTTCTCCTCTCTCTCCCTTGCTCCTCCTTCCTCCATCCCCCACTCCTTACTTCCAACCAAAACTTGACTAGCTCCAGTCTGGTCCCTCCTTATTGATAACTATTTTACTCCTCCCTCCTCCCTCCTCCCCCACTCCTGCCCAATCTTCATTCCTTACCTATATCAGACTTCACCAAAACAAAGGCCAGGATAATAAACAGGACAAACTCTCTTTCAAACACAGTTTAATGATAGTATTTTGTTATTTTAGTACAATTTGAGGAGTCCCAATTCCCAGGGAAGACTAACAAGAAGTTCTAACAAAGATGGGTCTCCCCTTACTAAAAACTCCTGTAGTCGCTGATAAAAGCATGAGGTTTTCTGAATATCTTTACATTTTCAATAAAACATCATGCAGCAGTTAAAAATGATCTGTAGAAGGCTATCTTGTGACAGAAAGGCATTGGAGATATACTGTTATTGACAAAAATAGGTTATAAATGAGTTTTAAATGTGTGCCTCTATATTTATCGATACACACACACACACACATAAAAGACAGGAAGGATAGACATTGAACATTCATAGTGCTTAAGACATTGCATAGTAATAATAGTTAGGACCACAGCCTTGGAGCCAGAAAACTACAGCCTCTTTCCCACTTACCCGTCATGGGACCTTGAGCAATTTACTTAGCCTCAAAGGCCCTGTTCCTTCATCTATGTGCTAGAGCTGTTGTAAGAGTTAAGTGCAGTACAGAGAGAGAGTGCCTAACATGTATTATGCGCTCAGTAAATGTGCATCATAATACTCATTGTTACATATGTTCCTAACTGCTTTATCAATTTTTTTCCTACATTGACCATCTGTTTTTGGCATTATGAAACATAATGATGCTAACAAATTAAAAATTAAAAACATTAAGGAATATTTGCCAAAAAAAAAATGAAGAACGTGAAATCATCAAATAGCAAAGGGGCCATAGAAAGAAGTAAGCCCTTGGTGGGGCTTAAGTGAGAGAAGTCTCCAGAAGGTGCTTCATGTGTTAAAGAAGAGGGGTACAGGGAGGAGGTGGGGAGAGATGTTAGTTGAGTCTAAATGAGCACCTGGAAGAAGAGATGGGAGAGGCCACTTCTGCCTGGACTCCCTGATTGTTAAGAAAAACTAAAAAGAGCAGAAGTCTTCCCTGAGCCCAGCTTCACTCCCTGACTTAACCTACTCTTTACCCCTTCCCTCTCAGTCTTGACTACTTTCTGTGGTCAGCTTGCTGTAGAAGTGGATGTGCAGCCACCTTGTTTTCACATGTTTTAGATGATTTCATGAAGTAGAAGATGGTTACAGCAAAAAAATGACAAAAATCCAAATATCTCTGCTATCTACTGTTGCATTTCTAACCACCCCAAAACAGGACTTGAAAACAGCACTCATAGCCAGGTGTGGTGGCTTACGCCTGTAATCCAGCTACTTGAGAGGCTGAGGCAGGAGAATCACTTGAACTCGGGAGGTGGAGGTTACACTGAGCTGAAATCATACCACTGCACTGCAGCCTGGGTGACAGAGTGAGACTCCATCTCAAAAAAAAAAAAAAAAACCAGCACTCATATATTTTGTTCAAGAATCTGAGATTTGGGCAGGGTTCAATGGGGACAACTTGTCTCCATTCCCGCAGTGTCACAAAGTGTAACTGATACTGGAGGGTCACACCGAAGATGGCTCCCTCAGCAAGTTGCCGCTTACTATTGACAGGGAGCTATTGACCCAGTTCCTGTCCATATGGCCCCTTCTCAGGGCTGCATGGGCTTCTTTACAGAATGGCATTGGATTCCAAGAGCAAGTATCCCAATCTACAGAAGAGTGGAGAAATAGTGAAAGTTCACAGTCTCTTAAGACCTCAGCCCAGAAACTGGCAAAAGCTTCATTTCTACCATATTTACTCATCAGTCACAGAACCTGCACCAATTCAAGAGGAGAACATGTAGAGGACATCTCTCGATGGGAGAAGTGTCAAGGAATTTGCATCTATCACTATCTGTCTTTTGGGTACAATCTATTTCTATTCCTCCATTATGCAAAATATACTCACAACCTCCTGAGGGTCCCAAAAGCCTCATTCAATTATGGCAAATATGGCACATATAATATATATATAATAATATATTAAGGCCTCTTTTTAATTTTTTGAATTCTCTGTTCCTTTCAGTCTAAGCTACTATAATTTTTTTATTTATGAAAAATAAATTTATTATATAACACCTTGTTTTTAACAATGCTCAATTATTTTTTTATTCAGAATACTTGTGTCATTCATGTAAAATAGTTTGATACAGTATCTGGTATCTTATAGGGTTTTTTTCCCTCAAAAATTCTAAGGCTCTCTTATTTCTTCTCCTTTGCTGAAGTAAGGGCATCGTAAACAATGTGGAAACAGGTTTTAAAAAGGAAGAATCACTGAACAAAATTTTATTTTATTCTTCTATTTCTTCTAAAAAAAAAAAAAACGGGATAAATGTGCAGAACGTGCAGGTCTGTTACATTGGTACATGTGTGCGTGGTGGTTTGCTGCATCTATTAACCAGTTCTTTAAGTACCCCCTCCTCACTACCCCACAACAGACCCTGGTGTGTGTTATTCCCCTGTCTGTGTCTATATTGAACAAAATGTTAATAGCATTACACCAACCATCTTTAAAATCAGGACAAAAATATTTAAATTGGATGCTGCACCTTTTTTTTTTTTTTGAGACGGAGTTTCGTTCTTGTTGCCCAGGCTGGAGTGCAATGGCGCGATCTTGGCTCACCGCAACCTCCGCCTCCTGGGTTCAGGCAATTCTCCTGCCTCAGCCTCCTGAGTAGCTGGGATTACAGGCATGCACCACCATGCCCAGCTAATTTTTTGTATTTTTATTAGAGACGGGGTTTCACCATGTTGACCAGGATGGTCTCGATCTCTTGACCTCGTGATCCACCCACCTCGGCCTCCCAAAGTGCTGGGATTACAGTCGTGAGCCACCACGCCCAGCCGGATGCTGCACCTTTTTAAGGAAGTTATCATCCATGGTTTTGTTTTGTTTTGTTTTGTTTTTTAAGACTAAGTCTTGCTCTGTCACCCTGGCTGGAGTGCAGTGGTGCAGTCTCATCTCACTGCAACCTCTACCTCCCAGGTTCAAGCGATTCTCCTACCTCAGCCTCCCGAGTAACTGGAATTACAGGTGCCTGCCACCATGTCTCACTGATTTTTGTATTTCTAGTAGAGACAGGGTTTCACCATGTTGGCCAGGCTGGTCTGGAACTCCTGACCTTGTGATCAGCCTGCCTCGGCCTCCCAAAGTGCTGGGATTACAAGCATGAGCCACTGTGCCTGGCCCACTCATGCTTATTTTGTCTTAAAGCATGCTCACAAATCAGCAACACCAACAGAAAAGATAAAACTCTATGACAATTATTTTAGTTTTCTTGCTGAACCAAACAGGTTTCTATCAATGAGGATATATTTAATTACTATCAACTAGCAGCTTTAATACCAATCAAGTCATAGATTGAAAATAAAAACAAACTTATAAGTTGAAAATTAATCTTTAGGAGTTTTGAAATCTTTCTAGAAAGCTATATGGTTTTTTGTACTTTCAGAAAAATTCAAGCAATACTCTTGGTCAGAAAACACTGATTAATGCAGAAAATGAATCAACCCACTGATAAAACACTAAAAAGAAAGGTATATCCAAATAATCTCATTTTGAGTCTTAGTTATTTCATTGAGTTAACACATACTGTAGGTTTTCAAGTTAAACCTTGTGTCTGTGTGTGTACTATCAGTCAGATAATGTTATTACACTGAAAGAATTCATGACATACGAAGGCAAATGCTTGCCCCTAGCATATTCACAGGTTCAACTGCTACAGACTGTCACTGAAAAAAAGGTACTGGTGAGTCTGACCCATGTCCAGTAAACTATGGAAGTAGCAAATCCACAACACAAACTGTTCTAGCACTTTCTTTTCAAGTCTAACTCCAAAATAGGTACAACCTGGAAGCCACTACCCCAATCTGTGAAAATTGGTGGAACTTGGCTACTGGGAAGGTGTCGTTGCACAGTACATTCTCATGGCTCATACTAGGTTCCCACAGAGAGCTGCACTGTCAGCCCTGCAGCATTCATAACAGTGAGTTGACAAGACTCCGATGCAGCTCAGTACTCATGTGTCTGATGTGAGTACTGTGGAGGTTGCTGGGAGGTAGCTGAGTATCCCATGCTGCTCTGCGGCTGTGATGTGCTTGGTCCAGGGTTGGGATATAGGCAGCATGTGGATTGGAACGTTGATAGTCTGAGACCATGATAAGTCCACCTGAGGTAGTGGTAGGAGGAACAAGCCTTCCTTTCTTCAACAGGAGTCCCTGTGTGTGGCTGTTGTCTTGATTCCCTGGGCGGCCAGTTCCATTAGTATGTTTATTGCCCTGCTGCTGGTGGTGGTTCTTTTTGTCTCCTTTTCATCATGTTCTTCTTCCATTAAAAATTCTCATTTTGGGTGAGGGATTTCACAACTGGCAAAAGAAGTCTGATGTAGGAAGTGCGTCTTCTAAGAAATAGGAATCATATTCTGATGGAATTCGCTTTATTGGGTCCATGGTAAGCAACTACTGAAACAAGTGGGATGCTTTACTATCTGGTTTAACTTTATGTTTTTCCATGTACTTGATAAGGCTGCAGTTATTACACATATTTCTTCTAAAATCTTTCATTAATGTTGAATGTTCAGGCATCTTTTTTACATCTTCCCAATCTTTATTTGCAGGAAATCCCACTGCATTGAATATTCTGTCCAGCCAGTCATGGTGATAAGGATTACTAGTTTTGATGTCTTCTTGTCAACTATGAAATATTGGTTCTGATATTAGTAGTTCTGCAAATATACAACCTGTAGCCCAAATATTAATAGCTTTGTTATAACGCCTTTCTCCAAGAAGTAGTTCAGGGGCTCAGCACCAGAATGTAACAATCACTGGATCCAAACCTGCTAATGTAAGCTACTGCAATTCTTTAAAATGTCTTGCATTATCCATTTATAATCAATTTTATTAGACCAAAAAACACACTTAGGTTCCTTTTCAAGGAAGCCTTTCTCTACCTTGGGTCATGTGTGAAGCTTCCAAGGATCAGCTCTTAAAGTTTCTTAAAGGACCTATAAAACACACTCTTAAATCGTTCTGAGTTCTTACAATTTCCCACATTACTTCAGGTGAGTTTTGCTAAACTTCCCACCACTATATACCAAGCATCATTTTTCCTCTGGCTCCCCATACTATTTTCCTCACTATCCTCCAAACTTTCCTAACAGTTTACTTGAGGCCTGCCAAGTTCCACCTGCCACTCAGACCCAAAGCCAAAGTCACATGTCTTAAGCTTTCATTACTGTAGCACCTCACTCCCGATACCAAATTCTGTTCCAGTAATCTGGAACAAATCAGCCCAAAACCTAGGGGTTTTGCTCATAATTCTGCAATTTGGGCAGGGCTAAGCTGAGATGGTTTACTCTGTTCCACATTGATCAACTGGGGCTGGAGGATGCAGTCCTAAGTGGTTCACTCACCTGGTGACAATTTGGTACTGGTCGTCAGCTAGGAGCACAGCTGGGGTTTTACGTAAGACCCCAATTTATCACCATGTGGGCCTCTTAATGGGGCAGCTTAGAATTTCTTACTGTGTGATGGCTGGGTTGCAAGAACAAGTATTCCAAGAGACAGAAAGTATTAATAAAAGCTACCAGTTCCTTAAGACCTGGAAGAGGGTAGAAATTGTTACAACATTATTTTCACTACATTCTATTGTTCAAGCAGTCACAGATCCACCCCAAAGTCTAGGGGAGGGAACGTAGACCCCACCTCTCAATGAGAGAAGTGTCAAGAATTTACAGTCATCTTTAATGTGTCCCATCAATGATGCTATTAGCTGATTGCTTATTGCTATCATAATTTCGTATCTATCCATCCCCATTTTATTATTCCCAATGATGCAAGAGTCTCAGGTATCATTGTGCTAGAACACACACTAGAGCTCTAGGCGTCCATTCACAGCTGTCAACACTGTACATCCCTGAAGCACGTATGTGGTCCTCACCCTCAGATTACTGGAATACCTCTCTGGGCTGTGGCACCAGTAATTTTGGTCTTTCCCATCCTCTGGCCCAATTGTCTTCCTTAGCTATGAACCTGTGTGGCTGGGAAGATGAAACATTATCATTGCCTTGGTCAGGTTGTGCTTTCAACTAGAAGGATCACCTCCTAAGAGCTTTTCTAACTTTCCAAATTTTATCCTTAATACCTACTCTTAGCAACTTTCTGCAAGGTACAAGAGTAGACTTTTTCTCCCAGGAGGGCTTGCACCAGAAATTAATGAGTTATTAGTGACATAGACAGAGGGAGAAAATGGAGCATGAGAGCATAATATCTTGGTGCATTGTGGTAGGATAGCACTGGTGTCATTTGCTCCTCTATTCCAGGGGCTAGGATGACTGATATTGAAGGCAAATAGAGAACTTGTCTTAGGAAAATGTTTTTGAAACCCACTGCTTTGGACTATCTTTGCTTGCTGGAGTTTGATGCCAAATGTCTGAATATAGCATTTTTTTAGGCGGACTTGTGGATATCACTTGAATGCATACCATCTGAAGGCCTGTTGTGAATTTCATCAGCCTTGTGACCAATTATGTTTGTAAGTGAGTGTCAGTCACCTAGATGATTCCAAGTCCTGCAGGTTTGGGGTCATCCTGTTTGTAATTTTTAGGTAGAAATTTACTTAAACCCCTGTCCAACATATGGTGGAAAACCCAGTTTGCTCTACCCTATTTCATAACACCTCAAGAGTATCTCTCATGTCACTAACTTCTTATATCTCCTGACCTCTCTCTCATGGCTCACATATTTCAACTGTTTCCTGTATTGGTGCCAAACTGACCCAGAACTTACACACACACACACACACACAAACACCCCACTCTCACAAAACATTTGTAACAACCCAGTAAATCCTCAAACCTGGCTTTAGAAACACCTGGAGGACTTTTAAACATCCTGATGCCGAGCCTGCTCCCTGGATTAATTCAATAAGACTCTCTGGCAGTGGAGCCAAGCCTTGAGTATCTTTCCAAACTCCTTTAGGTATTTCAATGTCAGCCATGCTTGAGAACCTGTCATCTAGCCCACTGCTTCTCAAATGCCAGCGTGTGTGAGAATCACCTGGAGTGCTTGTTAAAATGCAGGTTCTGTTTCTGGGACTGTGGTGGGGCCCTAGATTCTGCATCTCTAACAAGTTCTCAAGTGATATTGATGCCACTGATCACAAGATCACACTTTGACTAGCAAGGAGTTAGCAGATATGAGGGATGACATGGGCCCAGCAAACAATTACCACCACACATCAGACATGTCAGTGACACTGCTACCAGGAACTTCTCAGAGGCCATCCTGCTCCCCCAGTTCCAGCCCCAGGGACCCCCTCACTTCTCATTTCCCTTGGCTTCTACCTATCCTGAGGCCCTTGTCTTTCTAGGGATGCCAAGGCCACTATTTATTTACTTATTTATTTTTGAGACTGTCTCATTCTGTGACCCAGGCTGGAGTGCAGTGGTACAGTCATGGCTCACTGTAGCCTCACCCTCCTGGGCTCAAGTGATCCTTTGACTTCAGCCTGCCAGGTAGCTGGGACTACAGGGGCATGCCACCACATCTGGCTAACTTTTTAAATTTTTTCTAGAGGTCTTGTTATGTTTCCCAGGCTAATCTCAAGGGCCTGGCCTCAAGCAATCCTCCTGCTTCAGACTTCCAAAGTACTAGGATTATAGACGTGAGCCACTACACCCTGCCAAGCTGCCATGTCTTTATTGGGCAGCTCAACCTTGTTCCCTCTATCTTTACTTTCTATCTTATGCTATCTCCAGGCACATCCTAGTCCCACTCTAAGAACTGTCTTCCCACACCTAAATGCACCATCAAAAGGATTTGCTGACCCCAAGGCAGTGCTGTGCCCAAGGCATGCTACCTCCAGCTTCTAAAGCAGGGGTTCCCAAACTCTGTCAGTTCATGATACCCTTCATGTCCCAGGAATGTCTTCACAGGGTACTTTAAGCCAAAAGAAATACCTGACAGTTCTACTTCTTAAGTAATTGGGTTGAAACAATTTAATAGAAATTGTTTTCATGGGCTTAAAGATGTCACTGTGTTTTCCTCAAAATATTTAAATATCCCATGACACCTCATGAGTGTGCTGAGGTGCTGTACAGTCCACACTCGGAAGTCATGGTTCAGAACTAGTAGTTGGTATACATGTGACCTCCAAATGCTCCAGCAAGGTGATAAAACCCCATAGTGATGATTGTACATGATGTAAATGGGGGACTGAATCTGATGGGAGAGGAGAGGATTTCAGGGAGTTGCTGTCTCACCACTAGCACCAACTGGATCTGGTACAAACAGGCCAACACTACTCTCCGTTGTAGCCAAGAGAGTCACTTTCTAGATTCATCTCCCAGTGGAAGTTTCAAAGGGCTCTGCGATTAGAATAGTATAAGAAAGAAAGTAAGGCAGAAAGATAGTTTGTCTCTTGGTTAAAAACTTGTAAACATGACGCATCAAATATCAGAAAATCTAGGAAGCAAGTTTAACTATTATCAGAATGCTGTGACACCTGACGGTGCAAACTGTTTCCAGTTAGGAGCCCAACCTTATGATACAGTGATTCTCAACCTTGGCGGTACAATAAAATCACCTGGAGAGCTTTCAAAAAATACTAATAGCTTGCTCCAACCCAGACCAGTTAGTTGAGTCAGTCTCTGAAGGTAAGATCAAGAGATATTTATTTATTTATTTATTTATGACAATATCTTGCCCTGTTACCCCATCTGGAGTGCAGTGGCACGATCTTGGTGCACTGTAGCCTCAGCTTCCTGAGTTCAAACAATCTTGGCGCTTCAGCCTCCCAAGTAGCTGGGATTACAAGTGTGCACCACACCCAGGTAATCTTTTTTTTCTTTGTAGAAACAGGGTCTCACCCCATTGCCCAGGATGGTCTCAAATTCCTGGGCTCAAGGGATCCTCCTGCCTCAGCCTCCCAAAGTGCTAGGATTACAGGTATAAGCCACTGCACTCAGCCTAAAAGTTTTTGATGAGGCCCAATTTACCTACTTTTTTTTTCTTTTTTTGTTTATGCTTTTAGTGTCATCTAAGAATCAACCACCAAATCCAAGATCATAAAGATATATCCCTGTTTTCTTCTAAAATTATAGTTTTAGCTCTTACATTTAAGTGTTTGAGCCATTTCGAGTTAATTTCTGTATATGTTGTGAGATAAGGGCCCAGTTGTATTTCTTTGCATGTGGTTATCCAGCCCCATTTCTTGAGAAAATGATTCTTTCCCTCATTGAATGTTCTTGGCACCTTTGTTGAAAATCAGTTGATCACAGATGTATGAGTTTATTTCTGGACTCTCAATTCTATTCCATTTATTTACATTTCTCCTTATGAGGTACGGTGTGGGACTTGACTCTGGAGGCAGGGCTCAGACACCAGACCAAACTGAGGACTAGCTGGAACAGGGTTGGGGTGGAAGGAGCTTTTCACTCTTCTGCTGTCCTCACCATTGGCACAGCTGGTGCCCAATGCAGCAGAGATCCATTACACCCTGGGCATTGCTAATGGCATGGGCCTACCAGTGAGAGTGCACAGAAAAGAGGGTTATCAATACTGCTACTACAAATGATACTAATGAACTTTCATTGAATCCCTCTTTACTCCTCCTATCTACCCTATGTAAAATAGGTTTTATTATCCCCATTTTACTGATGAGTGAAATGAGATTTGAAATTTAATAATTTGTTCAGTTTTGGAAGACATCTACATGCTCCTGGTCATGTGTATCCCTCGTGACCACACAAGGGGGAGGCAGGAAATCAAGGTTTTGTTGTTCAACTCTGTAGGAGAAGATTTAATCATCATGGGTGAAGAGTGAGGATGTGCCACACAATGGAATTTTTCCATGGTTCAGACACATATCATCTGGAGTAGGACATCTCTTATGTGTGTAAAAGCCTAGACTGAAAGCCAGTACAGTGGGCTACCAATGTCCAGTTACCTAGAAATAGTTCTCAGCCTGAAAAGCATGTCACCATTTTCTAACGAAACATATAGGAGGAGGCAGTGTTTCTTCAAAGGGTGGACAAGAAAGAACTGCTTGCATCAGAATTACTTGGGAGTTTTTTTTTTAAGGCAGCTAGATCCCTGAGCCACATCCCAAAACAGTTATGCAAGAATCTCAGATTGTACAATCTCTCTTTTTAGGAAGCTCCACCAGTGAGTCTTAAAGCATAGTAGAGTTTTAGCACTTCAGGGGCAGTGCAAAGAACTCTGGACTAGGAGTCACAACACCTGCAAGTCTGCCACTTAAAAGCTGCATGACTGTGGTCAAGTTACTTGATACCTCTAGGTCTTATTTTCTCACCTATAAAGTGGGCACACAAATTCTCACCCTGCCTTCCTCACAGTGTTGAGCTGATGTGACAATTACCCAATGCATGTGAAAATTCTCTTATGGAATAGGAATCACCAGGACTATGAGAGTGTGCTGAACAGTCTCCTCTGCATGGTCAGCAGAGAGAATCTCTCCCTGCCCCCTTGCTGCAACTGACCTCTGATCCTGTCCTGAACCCCTGCATGGAGCCTCTCTGATGAAGCAACTTCTGCAAGGGGCTGTGGGCAAGGAACAAGGAGGTGTCCAGAGGCTCCAAATCCCCTGATTTGTTGGAATTTAGAATGGATTTTCCTATGGAAAATTGCCAAGGGAAGGTGGGCTAAGTAAAAAATAATGATCATAACATATTTTTGCAGTAAAAAATTGAGTAGACTTTTGGGTGAGAGGTGGAAAACCTAACTATCATGCATTGCAGCTCTCTGGTGGAAACTGTGCTTCAGGCTCCAGAATGACTCAGGGATGAATGTTTGGAAGCTGAAGACAATCTGTGGTCTCTTGTCCCGTAGAGCAGGAGTCAGCGCTTTTCACAGAGTGCCAGATTTTATATATCCTGCCACATGCTTTATTGTTACAGCACAAAGAAGGCCATAGACAACAGGGCTGTGTTAGCAAATCACACGAACAGGAAATAAACTGCATTTGGACTTTAGGCTGCAGTTTGCCAACCCCTGCACTAACACAGGGGTTTCAAAGGTGGCGGTGGTGATGTGCAGGAGCTAGCTTATATCAGCTTGGAATAGCCAATCGTTAACATCTCTTCCAAATTCTGTGTCCGTGCCATATTGGTAGCTTGAAACTGGCCATATTTGGAGTAGTTACACCATGGAAATTGGCAAAAGCTGTATATCTACCCTCACCGCTCCCTAAGAACCAGCTGTTCACACCATTAGGCATGTGTCCACCAGGACGAGAGTGAGGGCTGGGGTTGGTTGAACCAGACAGTGCATGGGAATATGGGGAGAAAATATTAGATGTCAGTTCCTATTCTATTTAGCCCTTGTAAATTTTTGAATTCTGTTTAAGTTTCATAATGTACCAATGCCCACATTTCAAGCCGTGTCCTAGACTTTGTTTAATTGATTAGGGTAACTGGGATCAAAAAATGTTTAGAGTCTACCACTCCTAAAGCTATTTATTATAGTCTATGCTGGATAGCTCATTCCCAAACAGAGTGCAGGGTGAATAAGGGTCTTCTCTTTCTACTCCCAAGACAGCCTTCCTCTTGTCCCACCTGCCTCACCCTGGCCCAGGACCTTAGATGGGGTAGAAGGAGTGACCAGCTGTGAAAGGAGCACTGGTTGGAATGTTTCCTATGGGAGTTTCTGCTGCAGATCAAATGCCCTGAAATCACCTTTTGAGAGACATTAAATTTCATGAGATGAACAGTTATAATGTTCAGTATTATGAGTTGAATTATGTTCCCTGAAAAGATATGTTGAAGTCCTACCCCACAGTAGCTGAATGTGACCTTACTTGGAAATAGAGTCTTTACAGATACAATCAACTTAAGATAAAGTCATTCGAGTGAGCCCTAATTCAGTATGACTGTGTCCTTATAGGAAGGGGGAAATCTGCATACAGAAACACAGAGAGAATACGGCCACGTGAAGATGCCACCAGCCGAGGAACCCCTGGAGCTATCACAAACTGAAGAGAGGCCTGGAACAGATTCTCTCTCAGAGCTCTCAGAATGAACAAACACCTGGAGTTCAGACTTCGGCTTCCTGAACCAGGAAACAATAAATTTCTGTTGTTGTAAGCCACCCAGTTTATGGTTCTTTATGGGAGCCCTCACAAACCAATACTTTGGGATTCTCAGGAGTAATGCATAAGAGCCAAAACTTTTTCACTAAACATAAAAACCCATGATTACAATTACAATTAGAAAAATGAAATTCAAACCACCTGAGTTTATTTATACACATTTTCCAAAATGCATCTACTTTACAGGGGGAAGTCATATTACTATAGAAATAAGGAGAAGACCATCATTTAAATAGAAGCCTTCCTTTCCTTTCTCCCTCCCTCCCTCCCTCTTTTATTCTTTTCTTCATTTATAAAAAATCTTAGGGAGTTCCTACAAGTACCAGGCACTGCAGCGGATTCTCGGGATACATCAGAGAGCAAAGCCCCTGTGGGACTTACATGCTAGTGGGAGACACAAACAATAAATGTGAGAAGCAAACTATATAGCATGAGAGAGTGAGAAAAATCAGACTGGGCAAAGGGAAGTCAGTAGTGCTGTGGTAAGAAAAGGTTGCAGCACACACATGCCATCACTACAGCCATGCCTTTTGTGACACCCTGAGCCTTCTGACAAAGAAGTCAACAGTACACAGGGCCTGTGCTTCGGTAAGGTGGTGGTGCATTTGCTATCTTACTGGAGCCTCACTGCAAGCACAAGTGACCCACACCAGAGTGACTCGCCAACCTGACTTCCAGGTTGGAAGGGAATGGAGCAGGACCAAGCCCAGGCTGTCCATGTCTCCATTTGGCCTGCATGGTCGGCCTCTTCAAGGCCATGATCAGTAAGCCCCATTTCCTTTCTGCTAGTCTGTAAGGGAACCAGAGTCCTCACTGCCATGAGACAGCCCGGACTCAGAGACTAATTTGAATAACTGTGTGTCTTTGTCATGAAAACAGTTTTGTGATATTACAAAGAAGACATGCCTTCTTCTCCAAAGTATCAGTGTTACCTGGTCACATTTTTTTCTTTTATATAGTGATACATAATATTTCACATATTTGTGGCATATATGTATTTATTACATGCACAGAATGTGTAACGATCAAGGTAGTGTTTGAAGTATTTGTTGCCTTGAATATTTACCATTTCTCCATGTTGAAAACATCCTCTAAATATACTATGTACTTTTTCGTCACTCTGCTCGTGTTAATCACCATCATCATCAGGATCAGAAACATAAGCAGCCAACCTTGTGAGAGCTCTTCCCATGCATGTCATCTCACTTGAGCCTGTGTGCCGGGGGTGCTGTCCCCACTCCTCCTTTATGGCTGAGTTCTGTCTTCCTGCCCACCACCCACACACCTTTCTCCTAGGATTAGCTCTCCACCTCTGCTTGAGGAACATCACTGGCCTCGTGGGATACAGTCTTGGAGGGAGTGTTCATCGACGTGCGCTGCCTTTCACTGCCAAAGGAGTTGACACATGACCCAAACTAGGGTAGTCACATGCTCTGCTTGGAATCTCAATCTTTTGCTAACTGACAAAAAGCATGATTGGCTCTTACCCATCTGAGTGGTGGGACCACCGTTTTCTGGCTTCTGTCATGTTTGGCCTGCCAGAAATCTCCGACTCTTATTCTTCAGCATGTCTTTCCATTTTGAAAGTTACTTCACATGATAGAATATGGCACCCCAAAAATGTCCACATTCTAATCCCAGACCCTGTGAATATGTTACCTTACATAGCAAAAGGGACTTTGTGATTAAAGTTAAGCCTCTTTGAGTTGGGAGAGTATCCTGGATATTGAAGTGGGCCTGATGCGAATCACAAGCGTTCTTACATGTGAAAGAGGAAGGCAGGAGAGTCAGAGTAAAGCAGTGTGAGAAAAACCGAAGCAGTGAAGATAGGAGGGGGCCACTAGCCAAGGAATGCAGGTGGCCTCTGGAAGCTAGAAAAGGCAAGGAAATTGACTCTTCCCTAGAGCCTCCCAAAGCAATGCAACCCTGCTGATACTTTGATTTTGGCCCAGTGAGACACATTCCAGACTGACCTCCATAATTGCAAGATAAGACATTGCATTGTTTAAACCACTAAGTTGGTGGTAATTTGTTACGGCAGCAATAAGAAATAAATATTCCCAATACCCTTCTAGAAAGCTCCTTTTGTAGTATACTTTTTGCTTAAACAAGCTAGAAGTGATTATTATTGCTTGTAACTGAAGAGCTAAAACTAATAAACTAATTTCCAAGCCTCGGTCCCCTGTCTCCACCCCTCACTCTGTTTCCAGGCCCTGATTTCCATTTGGCCAGCCTTCCTATGCCCCAATATGAGGATCCGAGCCCTGCTTAGTGATATGACTGTTTCCTTGTTAACAGCCGTCCCAGACACTGACTGACTGCTCTCCTATCTTCTGACCCAGATTCCTTGTCTTTGTGCCTTTCCACAGGTCAGGTCACCCTGCTCCTTACCTGGGACCCAACTGCCCCTTTTCTGTTATCACTTAGCTGGATGGTGGCTGTTGCATTTCTTTCTTGCACACAGTGCCTTAAACATGGAGGCAGCCACTTCTTCCCCAGGATCAATGCCCTCAGCATCTACCAAACCCCAGTAGGAAGGACTGATCTAGAGCACAGCATGAACCCAGATGCTCCTTCCTGTTGCAAGTATCACCCTCAGACTGGCCATATCATGGCATATGACATGCACATGGATGTCTGATGGTTCAGGATAGCAGTATACAAGCAGAAGCTGGGCTCTTTCCAACCCAGAACTTTCTAATTAAACAATCTTCTTGTATTTCCTAAAAACATAAATCCTTAAAGTATGAATGAGAAATTAAACACACTGACATAAAGGTTAGTGAGCAGGATTTCGGTTTTTATATAATTAGTTCAATTAGTGAGGAAGGCATTTGATGGGGCAGTTTCCAAATCGCTGACCTCACTGGGGCTCATTTCATCTTTGCAAACTGGATGAAATGAAAATTCAATTTGTTTCTTGTGCTATGTTTATCTGTCACTCCAACAGGTTCATTACAATTGCAGGAGGTGCAAACGAACCATCTGGGGTGAGCCACTGACTCCAGCAAGTTCTGGGAGCCCACCTGAGTCCTATAAAAGATGAAAGGCCGGTGTGCTGATTCCTTTTGATCAGCCAGCTTCATCAGTTTCTTCTTCTGTAAGGTAAAAGAGATTAATTATATAGACAGGCTTTGAGAGGGAGAAAAACCCAGCACATGTGCTCATCCTCCAGGCCTTTACACAGGAGAGGAGGAAAGGAGAGAAGGCAGATGGTCCTTGGGGAAGACGGTATGTCAGCCTTGGTACTGGAATTTAAGGGATGATAAGTAATCATGCCTTCTTTTCTATGCTCTCTTGTCCCCCAAATTAAAAATAAATTGAGAGAGATGTAAGAGTCAAGATGGACAACAAAATCTCAGCTCTATAGTTTTTAAAGTTAGGTTAGAGAATATGGCTTAGATCTGCATCCAGCTGGGCTTCCTAAGATTTCTCCCCTCAAGTAAGAGGATGCTCCATCCAGGACTAAATTTGCAGAGCAGATTCACTACCCTCTGAGTGCTCCCTTGTACCCTCTTACCCTGCAGCAGACACCAGGGTCCTGGCCCAAGTGTGCTGCCTACCACATAGAAGGCCACAGCAGGAGGAGAGCACTGCCCATCCAGGGCCAGAGCCCATGAGCCTGGGAGAGGAGAAAGGGTCCTCAGTTCTTCATTGTCTCCCTGATGTGTGGAGTCCCTCCTCCTTCCCTAGAAGAGGCAAGGAACCAGAGAAGAAGGTATGGGACTCTTCTGCCTGGTGCTTCCAGAAAGGTGAATGTCTCTGTTATACTAGCCAAGATAAGAATTTGCAGGAAAGCGAGAGGCATTGAGGATCTTGGCCTTTTACTTTGGGGTAGCCAAAGGCACAGGAAATTGAACTAGAACTCACCTTCAGCTGAAGGGATGGATGACTTTGTCCTTTATCCTTGTCACAGTAGAGACAAAACTCCCCTTTAGAGACCCCCAAGAGAATAGGACTTCCTTTCTCTGCAGAGGCTCAGCTCAAGGATGTGGGTAACATAAAGAATATCTCTGGAAAAAGACAGTCAGAACATGGGTGGGTTCCCAGAGGAGGGAAAGGTCCCTCCTGTCTGCTGGGTTTCAGGCCTGACATGCAGTCCTTCTCCCCCTGACTCTGTGGTCCACATCCTCCTCCGTCACACTGGTTTAAGCCTCCTCTTGTTCCAACCTAAGTCTCTGGCTCCTTCTTTTTTCCCCGCCCTTCCAGAAAGAGTCCTTTCAGATCTGGTCATTGCTAGAGACCTTCCATCTGATGCCCAAGTCTCTGGGGCCTCTCCTCCCCGCTTCCACCACCTGCTGGAGCTGGGGCATGGTCTAGCATCAGCTGAGCCCACCTGGAGGGAGGCCTTACCCTTGCTGAGTGGGGACAGAAAACACAGCCAAAACTGAGAATCACCTGGGCATACGTAGCTTTTATCTGGAACTGCTATGAGATTCCCAGAGTCCAGGACCAGTACTTTGTGATCCTGGTCATGAATGCTGAATTTCTTCAGGTTTAAGTTCTTCAGCTTTGGACCTAGATCAACATAACCAGATTATCAACACTTCACATTGAAAATGGAAGACTCAGCCCTTTCTTCCCCACATCTGAGGGCCCCAGCCCCAGCCCCAGCTCTCCACCCTGCCTGTGGGCTCAGGCATCACAGCCACTGAATATTTCTTCCACTCCTGGGCTTGCTGTCTGACTGGGATGAGCAATTTAGCATTCTGTGCAAGCACATGGGTTCCAGATTTGGACAGATGGATTAAAATCCAAGCTCTGCTGTAGGACAGAGGACAAGTTACTAAATCTCTCCCAATGCCAATGTCCTTATCTGTGAAATGAGAGTAAGAACAGCACCTACTTGAGAGAGGAGTTATGAGAACTAAAATGCTCACTCAAGTAAGTAGGAATTAGCCTGACCTAAGACCTATAAAAAGGACTTTTTATAATCATTGTTTTTCTTAACTCTCTTTTAGCACCCTCTGACTGGGGGCATCATTCCATCAGCAGTATCTAGAGTGGGACAGACGCCCACACTGGCCAGGCTGAGGGAGTAGTGATGGAAGAGTTGGGAGGGGTGGAGGCAGGAAGCCCCCAGGAGCCCAGATCGGTGCAAGGCTTAGCTGGAGCATTAGCGGCTCCTTTGAAAAGCCACAAATCTTGCATCTGGCCCTGGAGGAACATCTTCTAGTGGCAGGACTAGCCACAACAGTGCTCAGAGGGTCATAGGGTGTCGACTTCTAGCAACTCATTCAGGCCAGACCTGCCTAGAGTGGGGTCTTAAAAGGGAACCTTTCCTCCTGGCCTCTAATTGGACAGGTTACCCTCATCTCAGCAAGGAGCTCAAGCACTTGTTTGATAAAGGACAAGGGACCCCAGGCTGGGCCAGTGACTGTCAGGAATGGGTGGGTGGCTGGAAAATGGCAAATGTCACAATATGATAACATAGTAACCACCACACTATGTGAAGCTATAATATGGGTATCTGTGATAGGCAATTCTAATGTAGAGAATAATTCTAAGATGTTACTCTCCTCCCATGCCATAAGCACACAGCCGCTCTCTGGGTTTCTCACTGTGGAATGTCCTCCTCGTCTCCTCATGCCCAGACAGTGGAGAGGACTCCTCCTGTAACACCAGCTCTCCAGCCACCTCCCCCCTGCAGCCCTCCTTGGCCCCCTCTGCACAGGGTGTCTTCCTCCCTGGTGCTGCAGCACTTTGCACTCATCAGTGGTACTTGCACACAGGTATTGGTGTCCTTGTCTTGCTTCCCCATAGCACTGTGAGCTCCCCAGGAGCAGGCTCCCCGTCTGACTCACCTATGATCCTCCACCTCCCACCCTGTAGTGCCCCAAGCATCGTGGAAACTCGGTGCCTATGGAAGAGATGACTGGCCCCAGGCAAGATCCTAAGTAACTCCCCAGTGATATGAGGTCAGATGAGGTCCAAGGGTCTCAGCCCTGCATTACATCAGAATCTCTTCAGGAGCTTTTCTAGGCCCCACCCAGACATTCTGAGTTCATGGGGCAGATGCAGGTTGACTGAAAGTTACTGAGCTAGCTGAACTCTAAGCCTTTCCATTTCCCACACTTTAATGTGCAAGAAATCACCTGCAAACTACAGTTCAGTAGGTCTGGGTGGTGCCAAGGCTCTGCCTTTCTGATGCACTCCCAGAGCTATGGATACTACAGGTCTGAGGACTTTTGAGTGGCATGGCCTAGGGCGGTGGCTCTCAACCCTCGCCTGGTGCACACTGGGAATCACCTGGTGGGTGGCATTTTAAGACCATGGATACCTGGGCCTCGAACCCCTGAGATTCTCATTCAGTTAGTCCAGAGTGAGACTGGAATATGCTATTTTTAAGAAGCTGCTTTTCTAGCATCATCATTTTACTTTGTACCTCTTAAGTGTTTCTTAAACTTGTTTTTTTAATTTCTGTTTTGCTCCTATCACAGCCTGACAGAGGCTCTCTGCATCTTGAATGCAGACTAGTTCACTATGCTCTTAAGTGGTGTTCTCGCTCATCATTCTTGACCCCAAATCTTTCTCAAGGCCACTCTGAAGGCGTGAGTGGTTTTAAGGTGCTGGCAGTTGTTTTCTATAGGGAAGTGGTACTCCCACAGCAGCAGTAACATCAGTGCTAGTGCCAGTTTTAAGGCAATAGTAATTTTCTGTAAGGCAGTAGCTCTCAGATTTTTAAGGTGTACCACAATAACCTGGAAGTCTTGTTAAAGCAGCCCCTAAAGCCTCAGCCCCCTGAGTTTCTGATGCAGGAGGTCTGTTGTGGGGCCTGGGACTCTGCATTCCTAACACTGTTCTAGGAGCTGATGCTGCTGACGGTTTGAGGACCAGACTTTGAGAACCACTCCCCCCAGATTTGAAGGCGATCCCAGCCCTGACAAGAAGTCAGGACAGGCCCGATAGACAGGCTTGTGTGCCTGGAACCTCCAGGTTGCACCTGGAATGGACACAGTGCAGGTCCAAAGCCAGCAATGTGTAACTACAAACAACCAAAACATCAAAGGTAACTCCGGCAGCAGTGGTGGAGGCTGTGACAGCAGCCTCCCGCTACTGTACCAGGCACCCTTACACACCTGGTCCCATTTGGTCCTCTTTGTCATTTCACTGACAAAGTGAGGTTCGGTATTCACACATTAGCCTGCACTATCTGGGGCTCAGACTGAGGTCTCCTGACTCTGTCCTGAGAAGAGGAGGGATGGGAGCCTTAAGCCTGAGTTGGGCAGACAGAACTTATAGTACCATTAAATTTCCACATCTGTCACTTACTACCAGTGTCACCTGGTGTAGGGAATCTCCACTGTCTGTCTCGGTTTCCACACGTGAACAGTGGTGATATTAACAATTTCCTGTTGGGGTGTTGTGGTGTTCATATGGCAGCATGAGAGGAAGGTTCAGGCTCTGAAGATGTCGCCCTGAGCCCTTGGTGGTGTGGGTGTCCCTGCACCCCCACTGGCCACATGGCAGTTTGTCATCAGTGCTGGGAGGAGGTCTGTGTCACCAGCCTCTTGACTATGGTCAGAAGAGGTACCTGGAAGGTTCCCAGGCACAAACCCTTCCTTGCCCTGTACCTCTTGGCAGGTGAGCATCACTTGTCCCTCACTAGGCCCATCTTTCCCAGAGTCTCTCCTGATGGGATATGCTTCTGCAAAGGGAAGATCTCAGCCCCATCCAGCACCCTTAGGTATCCCCAGTCTGCAATTCTCCCACCTCCTAAGTGACACCATTCCCCATCCCCACCCTCGCACCCCAGCCACCCCCATCACCTCACCTGCGGCCTTACTTGAGTGAACAAAACTCATGGAGGGGAGGCTTGGGTCTGGCTCCAGGGGGCTTCCAGCTGGGTCTGCCGTCAGATGCAGTGAGATTAGCACAAGCAAGTGGGATTTTCCGAGGACTTAGGGGTATGAGGGACTGTTTAATTTTCTCTTCTGTGTACTTGCTGAGAAATACTAGAGCAGCATGATAGTAATGACATTAAATCATAGCTTTCCTCGTCAAAAACATAGAACAGAGATGAACTGGCTTGGGAGCTTTGGCCTCTGGCATGTTACAGGCCTCTCCCTTCACACCCTAGTAGACAGTTATCTGGGTCAAAAGCCTCCTCCTATTGTCCCCCATGGGAAACACCCAAATGCGTTCCTCATGGAATACTCAGATGCCCCGTGCCTGGGTCATTTTTCCAACCCAGCTTCAGAGAGTCACTGCTCATCGAAGGTTTCTCTTCCACCTGTTAAGGTTGGGAGGGAAGAGGAAGGATATGCAGCCATCTAGTTGGCAAACAGGACGTTAAAGCCCAAATCTGTAGGTGAGAATGATCCTTTTATCTACCACCTGATGCGCCTGAACACTGCAGCAAAGTTTTCTTTTTCCTTCCAGAATTTCTCTTATCTAGTTATTTGTCCAGGGAAGTTTGAAAGCTCACTTATTGTGCAAGGTCAGCAGGAAACAGCTGGGTCTGTACACAGCACCTAGCGAAGTCCACTTTAGGAATTACACTTCAGCCCTGAGATGGATTTCCACAAGAACCTTACCTTCTGAGCAGCACTGGGGTTCATCTCTTTCCAAGTCTTCAGAGCCCATTTTCACTCCTGAGTTCTCCTCCACAAAGGACATTTTCAACGTGAGTTATTACTCAACAGAAAATGGAATGAAGTGCAAGACCTAAGGAGACAGACAGAGGACCAGTTATGGCATCTTCTGACCCCAGGACACCTTGCTGGATATCCCTAGTGCTGAACAGGCCACTGGCCTTGCTCTCTAGTTAGAAATGCTCACTGCAACCAGAAAGGCCCCAAGGGGCCAGACCTTGCTCTCCTGTCTATCACGCCTTCAAAGCAGAAATTTTCCAAACTGTTTGAGTCACAGTGCTAACATGGGGTGCAGTAACAATTTTGTGGATCTTGGCATTTTACAAAAATGAAATAGAATTTAAAAAGTTAAAAGTGCATTGTTCTAGTCTTAGGGCTGGCATACTATGGCCCTTGGCCAAATCTCTTCCCTGCTTGTTTTTTAAAATAAAGTTTTATTGGAACACAGCCATGCCCTCGTTTGCACATTGTCTCCGGCTGCTTTGAGACTACAATAGCACGGTTGAGTAATTGAGAGATCACCTGGCCAGCGAAGCCTAAACTACTTGCCATCTGACACCTTCTGTAAAAGTTTGCTGAGTCTCTGCAGTAGCCTAATCTTGGTCTAACAAAAAGCAGTTGCTCTGCAACCTCTTTTCATGAAAACCTAAGCCACCAAAAGTCCCAGGAGGCTCAATCTCTAATATCTTAGGATCAGATTGCTTCATTGGGAGGAGTTGGTGGAGATATATGTACATATACAAATTTTGCACACTCTACCTCAGTTGACAAGGATGTTTTCACATCAGTCCAGGCCATCACAGGACAGAAATGGAGCAAAAACTGGTATTCCTATCTTACAGATGAAAAATCTGAAGTTAAGTGACTTGTTCAAAATCACATCACTTTTAAGATTGCAGAGATAGGCAGTTTGTGTCGAAACCCAATCCTTTGAGAATGGTTTAGGAGTGAGACAAAGGGAACTAAATTGTTCGTGCAAAAAAATAAAAATGACAAGGAAGTCCAGGCGCGGTGGCTCAAGCCTGTAATCCCAGCACTTTGGGAGGCTGAGGCGGGCGGATCACAAGGTCAAGAGATCGAGACCATCCTAGCCAACATGGTGAAATCCCATCTCTACTGAAAATACAAAAATTAGCTGGACGTTCTGGCATCTGCCTGTAGTCCTAGCTACTCGGAAGGCTGAGGCAGGAGAATTGCTTGAACTTGGGAGGCAGAGGTTGCAGTGAGCTGAGATTGTGCCACTGCACTCCAGCCTGGTGCCTGGCGACAGAATGACACTCTATCTCAAAAAAAAAAAAAAAAAAAAAAAAATGACAAGGAAGGGCTTCAGGACTCAACAGTAAGAATAGTGAGCAGAAGTAGGTGAGTAGGGCTGACAGGTCGTTAAGGACAGGGATATCTACTACTTGGTCTTAACCTGTTTGTGGTTTGGCAGTAACCCTGAATACATGGAGCATAACTGCCTCTGTCATGTAAATCAAAGGACAGAGAAAATTGGAGGCACTTGACAGAGAATTTGGCAGCCAGGACATCAGAGCAAGAGATGTCTTGCAGAAATGTAGATATCCAAAGACATCTACTCTTATTAGTGTGGGACATAGAGCAACTTTAAAAATCCTTCCAAACCTCATACTTTTCATGCATGATGTGAGGATTGGAATAATGTTCACCTAATAGGGATTCTTGAGAATTAAAAAAGTTAACAATGAACAGCATTTAGCAAGATACCTGACTATTGAGAAAATAAAAAATTGTTTGTTATTGATGTTGTTATTATTAAACATCCTTTCTGCATCTTCTGACTGGGGGCATCATGCCATCAGAAATACGTAGGATAGGATGGATTCCTGCAAGGGCTGGGCCAAGGGTGCAATAATGGAGGAGTGAAGAAGGAAGAAATAGAGGCAGAAAGCCCCCAGGAGTCCAGTATGGTACAAGGCTGAGCTAATGATGCAGAGGCTTCTTGGAAAAGCCACAGGGCTTGCACCTGGCCCTGGAGGAACTTCTTCCAGCAGGCGGGACCACCCGTAACAGTAGCCAGGAGATTTCCCAGGGTGTGGGCTCCTGGGAGTTCATTTGGACCAGGCCTGCATAGAGAGGGATCATAACAGGGACGCTTCACTACTGGTAGGTGGTTTACCCTTCAATGAGGAGCTCAGGCATTTGTTTGATGGAAGGTGGAAGGCCCTGTGCTGAGCCAGTGACTGCCAGGGATGGGTGGATGGCTGGAAAATAGGAATTAAGACAATATGATAGCACAGTAACCACCACACTGTGTGGAACATTCTCTTGAGAGTTTTCCCTCTGTATATACTCACTTCCTATGGCCCAAATAATAACAACAACAAAAAATTGGTGTAAATTCTTGAAATAACTTGTGCGTGATGGAACAAGACCCCCCTCCCGCCACCACCAACTCGGAGCTGCCAGAAGCTTCAGGTGAGGGTCCAAAATGCCAAAATGTCTTGTATCAGAGAGGATGGCCAGTGACCTGACGACACATACCATATTTGCTGTGTCACCCAAGGAGGAGCAGCCTCAGCCCTGCACAGTCACCGGGACCCTGGCTTCCCACACTGGGTAGGAGCTGGGTGTCTGATAAAGAGAATGCTTGGCAGCCCGTGCTGTCTGTCTCCTCATGTCAGCTTATCTGGCATTGCTGTCAAGTGGCCACTTGAATTTCTTTAAAGGTGGAATCTCAGTGGGGTCTAATCTGTTCAGAAATATCATAATAATGTGCAACAGCAGCACATAAAAATAGGTTGCTGCTATTTTCTTCTAAAGTTGAAGTTTTCTAGTCTTCAGTTCACAGGGTTTTAGGAAAGTACAGGTTAGGTTTCAGTGATTTCCAATTAGGAAAAATGGGGTGAAAGGAAAAGAAAAGAAAAAAATTGAAAATATTATTTTGGAGACCTAAAGCCAGAAAAAACAGAATTTAATCCAAACTCTAGAAAATAACAAAAATGAAAAACATCAGGCAAAACTAGAATTTAACAACGGGTGTACTATAGTTTTTGATACATACTTTTTCTCTCTCCAGTTTCCCATTTTTATTAAAAGGCAAATTGAGGGACTATGTTAACTTTTCTTCCTGGGTCCACAAGGGGCATAGTTTCAAAGGCAAGAACTTCCCAGTGCCGTGCCTTTCCATCCAGAAACCTAGAGTTCTTTGTCTAACTTTCCCGTGCAGGTTGGGTAGAAAGCCTGCCAAAAGCTCCGAGGGAGGAGGCTTTAATTGCAAGCCAGGCAACCAATCCAATATCAAAGTCGAAGATCAATCACTCCAGAGGAAGTTTGAAAAAGCTCCTGTCATTGGACAAGAACTTGAATAGGGTGGAAGTAACTCCAGGGTTAAAATCCCCCCTACTCCCTTACCTATATGGACTCCATCTCTGGATCCCCTCCCACGGAGCTTGTTCTAGCTCTCTCTCTCTCTCTCTCTCTCTCTCTCTCTATATATATATATATATATATACACACACACACACACACACATATATGTATATATATTTATATATATACACACATATATATACATATATACATATACATATCTCTCTATATATATACACACATATATATACACACATATATATACACATATATACATATCTCTCTATATATACATATATACATATCTCTCTATATATATACATATAAATATGTACATATCTCTCTCTGTATATATATATAGAGAGAGAGAGAGAGTGCACACAATATACCCCTTTATCTTCAAATGCTTCAATTGGCAGACTTTTTTAAAATGAGAGAAAGGGAAGGGAGTTCTTTTGGTTCTGGACAGAAACTGGTTTAGATTCATTCTGCTTGGCCCAATACTGAACATCGAGGGTTACATGTTCTTGCACACAATTAGAAACTGTCTGTAAGATGTTGGCAGCAGAGCCTGAGACACTCTGCTTCTTTGCAGAGCATTCAAATTAAGCTCAGCAAAAGCAGGTTAACTCACTAATGGTATAGAAAATGGAAAGTACTTTTTATACTACAAAACACCAAGCAATATTATTTACATTGTGGTCATTAATTATTACTCAGTCTTCTAGTTCCTGGAGGAATATGTCTATTTTTAAATAGCTAAAGGAAGCCTTCTTTGGTGAATATACTTACATACAGAATATCCAAAACAACTATCTGTATCAGGAGCCATCTAATAAAATATTGATCTGAAAAATTGTTCAAATCATATCCACTGATCCAGGTGTGGGCTTTCTTTCCCACGTAAGGGACAAGGGGTCTGCTTGTACCGTGGAAATAACTATGGCAAAAAAGGCTGACAGGTAGGAATACAACCCCTAATGATCCTAAAAGCAGCCTAAGAAAACACTTGCTTTGACCAGACCTATGCTTGAAAAACTGTGTATTCATCTTTCAGCAGTGCATATAGTATGGTATATAACCTTCTTCACCGTCTTTCTCTTCTTCTACTTTCTGTACTCTTATAGTGAAATATACCAACCATAAGCCTTAACATCCATAACTTTTAAGCCAGTTTATATACAAACCAAATTAAGAATCCCCAAATGTTAACATTTGGGAAAATCAAGTAAAAGACAAATAGGAATTTTTTATACACTAGACCCTTGAAGAACACAGGTCTGAATTTCGTGGGGTCCACTGATAAGTTACACTGAGTGTGCCAGCCTCTCCTGCCTCCCTTTCCACCTCTCCTCCACCTCTTTTGCCTCTGCCATCCTGAGGCAGCAAGACCAATCCCTCTTCTTCCTCTTCCTCCTCAGGTGAAGATGATGAGGATGAAGACCTTTATGATGATCCACTGCCACTTAATGAGTAGTAAATACATTTTCTCTTCCTTATGAATTTTCTTTTCTTAGCACTTTATTATAAGATAATACACATACAAAATATGTGTTAGTCAACTATTTATGTTAATGGTAAGGCTTCTTTTCTGGTCAACAGTAAGCTATTAGTAGTTTCGTGTTGGGGAAGTCAATGTTGTACTCAGATTTTCAACTAGGGGTGGGGGAAGATAGGCACACCTAACCCCCACATCATTCAAGAGTCAACTATACTAGATTTTTCAGCTTTTCTCTAAGTTCGAAATTATCATAAAATGATTTAAAACATTTTAAATTTTTTTTAATTTAAAAAAGATTATCCTGTCTTTGGATATTTTTAAATATCGCAATGACCAAGTTTATAGTTGAGTTTTAAATCTAGGTCTAACACAAACCAGAATTACTTCATTTCATTCAAAGTTTCTGGCCACAAGGTTATTTTTCTCAACTTCTTTTCCTACCTGACATGCTCAATTGCAAGGGCTGTCTGGTCAAACACTCCCGAATCATCAAATACCACCCACAGCTCCTGCAGGGGCAGCCGATGTTCCTTCAGATCCAGGAGTTCCTTCATACACTCAATGGTAAAAGTGCTCACTTGAGAGTCACAGAGGTATGGTTCGGCAAGCCTCACCACTGCCTTCAAGGCTGCAAAGTCCACATCTGTGACCTGAAATTCAAAATAATGTGATTTAACATAAGGAAATCAAAATTAAGATACACCTATAAGACACTAATGACAGCCTGATTTTTTTAAAAGCATACAACAGGAGTGGGGAACCTTTACCCATAATATAAAGGATAAACAAGACAGGCTGGCTCTTACCCTCATGAGCTTACACTGTAATCAGGGAGATCAATAAGCACGATGGTAACGAGTAGGTGACAGAGAGTAACTAGCAGGGGTGAGGATCTGGTTCTGCTGAGATGCCCAGAGAAGTCAGCTCTGAGCCAGGCTGAGGAGGATGAGAAGGAAGCGGCCATCTGAAGAGCAGGAAAGGCACAGAAGGCCTGTTGCAGAGACAGGGTTGGCAGCTGGAGGAGCAGAAAGACAGTCCTTCTTGCTGGAGCCAAAGGGAGGAAATGGAGGAGGCGGGTGCAGTGGAGCAACAAGAGATGAGGTGAGAGAGAGAGGCAAGGAGACTAGGACATGAAGGACATCCAAAGGAGCATGGATTTTATGTGTTTTCTATACAATGAGAAGCCAAAAAGCCAATACTAAGACCTTGGTAAAAGCAATGCATTAAAAGTTTTAAGTAAGGAGGATGCCCCCGGATGCTGAGGCTGGCAGCACGGTTCTGGGTGAGTGGGGCTGTTGCTTGGCTAGACATGAGCCCTGAGGGAAGTTTGGAGGCCCTACTCCTGGGGAGTCTTCTTGTAGCTTCCAGGGATAGATCATATGGGTCTGGGGGCATCTAAGAGTCGGGAACATCTCTAGTACATCCTGGGGCCGAAGACCAAGGTGCAGAGATTCGGGGCCTGAACTCAGACTGGCTGCAGGGGTAAGGGAGAGGGAACATGTGTGGCCCACCTGGGTACACTTCTTTTTTTGGAGACAGGGTCTTACTCTGTTGTCCAGGCTGGAGTGCAGTGGCCTGCAGCCTTGACCTGGGTTCAAGTGCTCCTCCAGCCTCAGCCTTCCAGGACTTTGGGATTGCAGACATGAGCCACGGTGCCCGGCCACTGGGGAGATTTCTTACCACCACCTGCCCGCCTGAGCTTGCCACCATGAGTCTCATTTTGGATTGAGACAGAGAAGGCTTCTGTTAAAAAGCGAAGACATGAATTGGTGTCTCTGACCACTGTCAGCTGTTCCCACCCACTCGGGCTAGTGACCCAGGGTGCGTTCTTTTGACCTAAAGGCCCTCAATCCCTCCAGCCCTAGGGTTGCAACCTACTTGGTCTGAGAATTGTCCACAGACCACTCCCAGTGCTCCTGGTAGTTGGAGAGCAGGCAGAGTGCTCCCATGTCAAGCCCTGAACAGCCACCAGCCAGAGCTGACTTCCAACCATGGCACCTTCCAGCCCTTAGTGCACCACCGGTTCATGCCACTGTGCTTTCTGTGTGTTCTAGATTCTGCCTTATCCATCTAGTCTATTTCCTGTAACACTTCTAGGTATTCCTATCACCTCTGAAGGACAAGATTAAAATAAAACAACCCTGAAAACAAACAAACAAAAAAAAAAACCTTTCCAAGTGCTGGCTGTCCTCTGTTTCCCTTCCAGACAGATCCCCTGCCCACCCCCTCCCCAATCCTGTGACCCAGGACCTGCTCCCCCTTCATCACTGGCTGTCATGCTGAGCTTCTGGTTGGGCTCACCTGGCAGGAGATGGAGGGTGAGAGGAGAGAGGGTGGGTGTTTATTTCTCCAGCTGCCTCCCTCTCATTACACCTTCGTGAATTTCCACAACCCTGACTTAACAGTCCCTTTAAAAATGGCATCACTAACTGCCCCATCATCCTGTCCATGTAGGCCCTCTGTTTCCTGTGAGCCACACAGATCCACTAGGATCGCCTTCTAGACGTCATGAACAGATTGGATACAACTTCTCAGTCTTGCCAAGGGCACTGTCCTGGGTGCTGGGATACCCAGGTTTGAGTGCCATCTGTCATGTGCTCCCTGTGTGACCTTGGTGGTCACCTCACCTCTCTGACACTCAGCTTCCTTCTCTGCCAGACAGGTGGCCCCACTGAGTTGGTTTTGTGGGAAAGGTTTCAAATACCGGGCTGTACGAAGGGTTTGGTGGACTAAGGGAAGCTAAATGGGTCGGGCACAGGTGGCTGAGAGGTGTGGGCTGTGCAGAGGAGGCTCACGGGCCCCTATTGCCTCCTGAGCAGATGACAGTCCGGCCCTGCCAGCTCCTTTTGAACACCAGTTGGTGAGCGTCAAGGAGACCTCCATCTCGGTGGGTTACGAGGTGTGTCAGCACGAAGTCTTGGGAGGGTAGGTGGGCATCTGCCTTGCTGAGGGAAGGGGCTCAGAGCAGGAACCATGGGACAGGGTCTGGATCACCTGGAGAACTGGGCTGGGTGCTGTGGGATGGCTCTCAGGCTGACGGAGCCAAGGCTGGGGTGGGGCATCCCGTACAGTGTGGGGTGCATGGTGGTACGAAGAGCTAGAAAGAGAATAGCCTGAGAGGACAGGAGATCCCCTGTGGCATTGGGGAGGAGAGGCTTGGGAGGGCGAGCACCCTGTCGGTGTGGGAGGCACAATCTGGTGGTGGGTGGAGAGCTGACATGGGGTGGGGTGAGGAGGAGGTTCTTTAGGGTGCAGGATGGCCCAGGTGGTGTGAGGTGGGGGATGTTCCTTGGGGTACAGGATGGCCTGGGTGGTGTGGGGTGAGGGGATGTTCCCTGCAGTTCAGGATAGATAACCCTGGTGGTGTGGGGTGAGGGGATGTTCCCTGGGGTTCAGGATAGATAGCCCTGGTGGTGTGGGGTGAGGGGATGTTCCCTGGGGTTCAGGATAGATAGCCCTGGTGGTATGGGGTGAGGGGATGTTCCCTGGGGTTCAGGATAGATAGCCCTGGTGGTATGGGGTGAGAGGATGTTCCCTGGGGTGCAGGATGGCCTGGGTGATGCGGGGTGAAGAGTTGCTTTGTAAGTTTCAGGATAGCCAGCAGGGTTATGGGGTGGTGATGGTCTGCATTCTGGGGTGTAGGCTGTTCCACATGGCCTGTGTGTGGAGGAGTCGGCCCAGAAGCCCAGGGATGGATATGGGGTGAGCCTCTGGCTCTCAGTCAGCTGTGTGGCTGTGTCTCCGCAGGGGCCAGTTTGGCCAGGTCCACAGGTGCACAGAGAAATCCACAGGCCTTCCACTGGCCGCCAAGATCATCAAAGTGAAGAGCGCCAAGGACCAGGTGAGGCATCTGGCCGGGCCGGGTCCCTCTGAGCCTCAGGATTCCTTCTCTTCTCTCAGGGTTCCTAGATTCCCATGCTGAGCCGAAAATACTACTTTTCCTGCTCTTTTCTGGGATTCCCACACTCCAGTCAGAAAGTTCCCTTCACAGCCCTGGGTTCAGACGCACCCACCATGCACAGGTATCCAGGCACCCCACCCTGTAGAGCCCGGGACAAGAAGGTTCTGTCCTTATCAGGCCTTGAGTTTCCTGTCTGTGAGATGAGTGGGTCACACTCAGGCCCTTTGTGTTGTAGAGTCTGGTTTGGGTGTTGAGTCAGGGAGACCTGGTATGAGAATAGGAAACTGAGGAAAGATGAGGAGTTCTGTGTCTGTCTTGGGAGGTGCAGGGGGCTTCTATTCCTGACTCATTCGCTTTTCAAGGGGTGGCCCGTCTGTCCCCCAGGGCTCAAGGAGTTTCCCCACCCAGGAGCCCCGGGACTCCCCAAAGGGAGTTTGCCAAGCGCCAACCAGGCGGTGGGGAGGAAGAAGCCAGTTTCATTTCCTTGCTGTAGGACCCAGGAAGCTCTGACCCTGGAAAACACCCCACTCGGGGTACCAGCGACCTCAGGAGCCCCAGGGATCCATCTCTCAGATGCCCTACAGAAGGGCCCTGTAAGACAGGACCTGCTGAGGCCCCTTCCTTCCACCCCTGACCCCTGGGGGGCCCATTATTCCCCTGAGAGTTCCCCTAGTTTATTCCCACCCACCCTGCATTGACCTCCAGCCTTGGAGCACCCTCAAACTTTCCCCACCCATGGGGACTCCACAATTATTCCCCTCAAGACCCCTCCCAAAACTGCCTCCTGGCATCAGCGATGCTGTCACAGCCTGGTGACTGCCTAGGCCGCCCCCTTCCCTACACCAAGCACCTCTGAGTCTCCATCATGACTTCCCCAGGTCTAGGGCTGTACCGAGACTGCACAGCGACCCCGACACACAGGGCTTCCCTCCAGCACTCCCTCAGACATCCCGTCCACCCTACAGGGGAGATGAGGCTCCACAGCCCCTAAAACGCTGCTTTCTGGAGACCCCACACAAGGCATCTGTGTCACACAGGGGCAACACTATGAATCCCTCTTCAGGTATCCTCAGGCCTTCCGCCAAGGAAGACACCACAGGTGGAAGACTCCCCTGGAAAGGATCCTCAGAAACTATCCTTAAAGTCACCATCACAACCAGAAAGGCCTGAGGGAGAAACATGGCCACGAAACCCATCTCCACATACACACTCCTCCCAGCAGCAGCTCTAGGGACCCCACTCATAGTCGCCTCACCCCAGGGTGACCTCAAGACACTCCTCCCAGGTTAAAGGGAAAAGAAAGGAAGAGTCCAGCAGAATTCCTGCAGGAGAATCCATTTTCCTTTATTCATTATGCATTGGAGCTAAAGTGCAGGGCACAAAGGGTTTTATAGAAAATTTTAAGTTCTTAGTATAGTTTTCCATGGAAACTTTAAAAATTAACAATAATAGAGATAATATATAATAAACCCTTCATAAATACATTATCACTAGGTTTCAGCAATTCTCATTTTGCTGTTTAATTTCAACTATCAATTCCAAATATTCTAGGAGCTTTTTACATCAAATATAAGATACAATGTCATTAATTATGGAAGAACGTTAAGTAACTACTATCTAACAAGTGAAGATAAAACAGAAAATATCATTATCACATCTAATAAAAAATTTAATATTTAAAATAATTGTGTATTCACCAAAGAGTAGACTCTACAACCACTGAAGGCTTTGCATGAAATGTTTTAACATGTTTCATCTAATATTTCATCTTCAGACACAAAATATCGATACATGAAAATATTCAATTATGTATACAGGGCCACAGACTATGTTTGGAGGAGGAAATCGCAAATCAACAGTGGGATATTCCAAACCACTTTATTGTGAATGTAAATGCAAGAGGCCAGGCACAGTGGCTCTCACCTGTAATCCCAGCACTTTGGGAGGCTGAAGCAGGCAGATCACGAGGTCAAGAGATCAAGACTATCCTGGCTACCATGCTGAAACCCTGTCTCTACTAAGAATATATAAATTAGCTGGGTTGGTGGTTCATGCCTGTAGTCCCAGCTACTTGGGAGGCTGAGGCAGGAAAGTCACTTGAACCTGGGAGGCAGAGGTTGCTGAGAGCCGAGATCTTGCCACTGCGCTCCAGCCTGGCAACACAGCAAGACTCTGTGTTTTGCCATGACCATTATGGGCCTGGGGGAAGATGAGCTGATTTCATCTCTCTGTTTATAGCCATGACATGGGAGCCTCATTTCACATGCACAGATTCCCTCCAAAGACTAGAAGAACAGGCCTGAGGCCCCATGGCACTTGGAGTACTTGGACAAGTACATGTCCTTGTCCCCATGCCATTCTCTCTTCCCACACTTGTTGTTTCGGGCCATCATGCATTCAGTGCCTCAGTGGACAGAGATCCAAACCCAGGTACTCTCACAAATCTGGAGCCAATTCTAAAGTTTTTTGAATTCCAGCTCAGCTCAGACTGTCACCTGCTTGGGACTGTGAGTGACTGTGGACTCTGAACTGGGATGTGCTGTGTCCATGTGACAGTCTTCCTCCCCAAGAGTTGTTCAAGAAGGTGGTGCCCTAGGAATGCCATCTGGACTCAGTGGAACAAGAAGGGCAGGTAGCACCTGGCACCCACTGTTCATGTCACCATCACCCAGCTTCACAGTGTGGTTATTTGAAGAAGTCTCTGCTCTATGAAAATCATAATCAACAACAACAACAACAGCAACAACAGCAACAATAAAAATTTAATAAAAAACATAAAAAAGAAAATCCTAATTTTGCTGGTCTTTTTCAGCAGGAGAAGTGATATTTTGTAGTCTTTATGATTGACAAGTCCAGGATATTATAATGCTAATTTCTCTCTTTAAGGTAAGATGGCATTAGTATGCCAAATACCGATGAAATCCATGCTGATGGCCCTTCTCATAGCGGCGACATCTTGATGCAAGTCTTTGTGTTCACACAGCTGTGACATAGCCTAGGAAAGTCAATCAAAGAGAAAATGGATACAATTTTTAAAAAGGCTCCAACATTTTTTAAAAGGCATCATTGATGAGAAGCCACACACACAGATTCCTTTAGAGGGTTCCCTTGCAGCTGCTTTGGCTGAGGTTTACACTGCCAGGTTCTGAGGATGCAACTCCCTGCCCATTCACTAAGGTAGTCTCCTTTAAGAGCTATGAAAAGACTGCCAGAGCCAAGAGGAACTTACTTTATAGTTTTAAAATTGGGCTCATTGCTTGATGATACTGTCACGTAAAAAAATAAAATAGGGCTCCTAAAGATTTTAAGAGTATTGTGACAAGCTTGTAACAATAATATCTGTTAATATTGTTCCTTCAACATAATCAACATACACTTGTGCCAAACAATCAACTTACTCAGCGATTCAAATTCTACCCAATCCTTAGTAGTTACTACACACTCCAAGCAGATTTTAATGAGGCAGGTGTGTGCTGGGCTGTTTTGGAACATCCAAGAAGCCTAATGATTGAAGCACCAAAAGGTGCTACTTCACTTGCACATTGTGGTAGATAAATGTATTACTCCAAAGTACCACCAAGACACCAGAGACAGTGCCAATTTTAAATGTGTCTATTTCAGTTGTAATTTTCCTGTATACTCACTAAGAGTCATAAGCCATAAATCTTATGTTGTCCCATGAAGCCATTTTCATGAAAAACCCATATCCTTCCTACACCTAGTACTTGAAACACTGGCACCTTATACAGTCTAAGCACAAGGCTCTCAGCCACTACTGCTTTGTCTAACAAACTCCTGGGACTGCACCGAGATATATAGAATAGACAAGGACACAAAACTGCAAACTGCTTAAGTAAAAGACAGTCAGGAGCGGTAAGTGCATTGTCTATTTAGATATAATTAGGAATATATCTGCGTTTATTCATGAATGTTATGTGAACAGGTAGAGATTAAAAACAAAACCCACAAAGAACAGATTAAATTTAATTAAAAATATTCTGAATTATGGTCAAAGCAGTGAGAATATCAATAATTTTTTAAAATATAGATCCTTGGCCGGGTGCAGTGGCTCATCCCTGTAATCCCAGCACTTTGGGAGGCCAAGGCAGGCAGATCGCCTGAGGTCAGGAGTTTGAGACCAGCCTGACCAACATGGAGAAATCCTGTCTCTAATAAGAATACAAAACACCTGGGCATGGTGGTGCATGCACATAATCCCAGCTACTCGGGAGGCAAATGTAAGGGAATCACTTGGACCCAGGATGTGGAGGTTGCAATGAGCTGAGATCATGCTATTGCACTCCAGCCTAGGCAACAAGAGTGAAACTCCTTCTCATAAAATAATAATGACAATAATAATAAGGATTCTTGTATAAAGCATAAAAGACAAGAAATAGGATGCCAAAGAAATAAGCACTTTGCTCTGTTAATTTTAAGGCTTTCATTTTCCTAATCACTACTTAATATGATTTTGTCACAGATGTTGGCTTTTGTGGCCAATGGGAAACTCCACTAAGTGACTTCACAGCTTTACCTTCAATTTCTGTGCTTTATCTTTGTGAAGAAAATGAAATATAAAATACAGGCCATGGTCGTATGCCAAGGCACGCAGGTCAAAGTAATATTCCGCATAAACACTGGTAGACACACGAATATTAAACTCAAGTAGCTCCAAAAAACACTTCTCCATCTTACTCCTGGGGGAGGAGAAACACAATAAAGCCAACATAGGGCAATTTTAGTCAAGTGGGTTATCTTTAAAAATATCACTCTGAGCTACTAGGAGGCTCCAAATTCTGTTTTGAAACAAATAAAGGTGGCCTGGTTGGGTCCTTACACTAATGACCAAACAAGGCACAGCTGCTTGGGGTCTCTTCGGCATCCCAGCACCCCAAGTTTGGGATGAGGGATAGGTAGAGGCCTCTTCTGCACTCCTCCTGCTGACCCGGGGCTTATCCTTCACAGTTCCCTTAGGGCAGCTGCACAAAGACTCCACGCTCATTCACAAACCCCACAATCATGATCAGGAATGATGGGTACCATTTACTAGCTCTGTAGAAGCTCCACGCATGTTTACCAGGATGATAACAGGAAGGGACTTACTGAAGTAGAGAAGCACCAATGGGAAGATGGAGTACATCACCATGGCAACAAATGGACCCATGGAGACCCACCCGATTACCTCGGAGGAGGAAAAACTCTAAGGCTACAAGGAGGATTTGTCCCAAATAAATACATAAGCAAGATACATTCCATGGCAAAAAGAATCCCCTTCCCTCTGCTCCAGCACACAAGGCTACGTCAAGGACACATAATGCAAGTTTCTGCTCACCTTAATATTATGAAGAGACTGGGGAAGAATAACATGTACAATTTGAAAGGCAGAAAAGTCAAGGACAGACATTTTGGCTCAACTAAACTCATTTTCTAATGTGATTAATAGTAGGGCCCTGGCCTTAACACATGCAGTGCTGCTCTTGAGTTGGGAATGCAACCCTGAAGGACTCAGCATCTGTCACCCCTGGACAGAACACAATGTGGGGAAGTTGGATGCAATGGGAGAAGGACTGGGAGCCGTCCTCTGCCTCATGGTCATCCAGCTGCCCTCACCAAGGCTAAATTAATAGGTACACAGAGTCATTCTGGCTGCTTTCAGAGTAACCCCTGTAATGAGTTAATTGATTAAAAATGATCAATATCTAAACAATACATTTGGTTTCTTGGTTTGAAAGTTTTAACGTTTTACCCACTGGCTAAGTCAACAAATGTTTGAAAGTGGGGGGCAGTTAGACTACAAGCCAAGATGTAGGGATCTCATTTGCTGAACTTAAAACCCAACTGAACTTACTTCCAAAATTAATTTCCTGTTCACATGTCCATAGGTCTATAGAAATGTAAATCAAACAATATTTGAATAGATAGCTAATCAGGACTTGACTTACTATCAGAATTAAAGGCACTTCACAGAATTAACGTATCTATTAATAGAGGTTTAACCACTGAAGAAAAGGATTCTGTGTACAGACTATGCATCTTCTAGGATTTCTGGTTTTTTAAAAGGCTAGATGATTGAATAGCATACCCTTTATGACACAGCATTTCTGAATAGTGGCTACTCAGTTTTACTCTCTAGAAAGAAAATATATTCTAGGGAGACACATAGATGTTGGAAAGCTTTAAGAAAAATCTGATGGACAGCAGTTTTTTTATCTATTAAATTGACACTCAAAATGGGATCATTGCAAACAGTCAACAGCAGTGGGGTGAGACACATGGCTATTAAACGCTTGGACATAATGCTTTTCAGCTTCCCAAGATCATACACAGAAGCACCCTGTTTGGAGCATAGCTCCTGGTGTTTCTCTGTTCACACACAAACAGCTCTGTTTGGAGCCGGCCTTCTTGGAGCTGACCTCTGCCTCCACTGCTCCTGGAGCTCACTTCTGTGGAAAACTGCACATATCCCCGCATGTTCTCTGATCTTGTGACTAGAAATCAGAGCCCCAGACAGCTTAGCTGAAGGTTTTGAGAACAATTCAGCCGCCAAAATGGCAGAACTAAGTGTTCATGATTACAAATTTGAAACCACTTTTGCAAAAATTGTAACTGAGAAAATTATGACAGTGAAAGAGGGCTGATCTGACTTCATCTCACTTCTAACCTCCAAGCTCTCCTTGTTCATTCCTATGCAGAGGCCAAACTAACTTTGGAAGGAACTTAGTTTGTAGTTTAACTTTGAAACAAAGATGGTAACAACCCTTTCTGAGAACAAACCCCTTTCCCACCTGGGGACTAGATAGATGACCTTTCCAGAACTAATAAATTAGCCACAAGATTAGAAATTGTGGCTTAGGAGTCATGAGGCTGAAGGTTGCAAGAATCTGAACCTCTGCATATTGCTCCTGGGAATAACATCACTATTGTAAAACCTAAAATCAGTTCTTGAGATATTTTGCAGACCCTGTACTGGGATCAGGTGGCACCACCCCAACAAATAAACGTGGCTCATCTGGTTCTGTGGCCCCCACCCAGGAGCCAACTCAATGCAGGAGGACAGCTTCAACTCCCTATGATTTCATCACTGACCTCACCAATCAGCACTCCCCACTTTCTGACACCCTACCCACCAAATTATTCTTTAAAAAAACCATCCCAGTGTTTTCAGAGAGACTAATTTGAGTAATAGTAAAACTCTGGTCTCCCGTACAGCTGTCTCTGCATGAATTCAACTCTTTCTCTATTGCAATTGTCCTGTATTGATAAATCAGCTCTGGCTAGGCAGCAGGCAAGGAGAAATCAGGCAGTCACAAATATTGCTTCCTTTGAGGGACCAGTTTGCAAATGGATGACTACGATTAAACTCACTTTAGCATTTGCAACTTTCAAAGTACTTCCATTTGTTTCAAATTCATTTGCTGTCACGCTCTTTGCTATAATGCCTACCACAAATATCACAATGATCACTTTGTTTATACTATTAGCAAAGTGGTGGGAAAATGTTTTTTTTTTTGTTTGTCTGTTTCTTAGAGAGAGTCTGGCTCCATCACCCAGGACTGGAGTGCAGTCACATGATCACAGCTCACTACAGCCTAAACTTACCAAGCTCAGGCAATTCTCCCATGTCAGACTCCCAAGTAGCTGGGAATACTACAGACACCTGCCAACACACTTGGCTAATTTTTTAAAAAATTTTTTGTATGGACAGGCTTCACTGTGTTACCCAGCAGGTCTGAACTCCTGTGCTCAAGTGATCCACTCACCTCAGCCTCCTGAAGGGCTGGGATTACAGGCATGAGCCACTGAGCTCAGGCACCAAGTGGTTATTTTTGAATATAGACATATACACTCTGCAGTATATCTACAATATACACTATATCTTCAATTGTAGACATACACTGAGGTGATTCTGAATAACAGTCCTCTCTGGAGTCACGGGCAAAGATCACAAAACTAACTTTTGCCACTGCCTGGCATCATCTTTTCTGCTGCTGCTCAATGTAAACAAGAGCTGCTTCCTCGTCTTGCACCAGATGCAGCCAACACAGTTGTCCTCACTGTCCAGTGGGCAGCCAGGGCGGCTCTGCTGGAAATGCCCCCCTGCTCACCCTGCCTGCCTGCTTCAGGGCCCTTCACTTCACAGCAGTCATAAGGCCAAATTGGAATGGAACCCTGGGGAAGCTGTGTTTCAGTGTCATGTTGGTGCATCTGGGAGGAACCCCATGAACCTGCAAGGCTCCCCGCACTCTCATAAACAACTACTGGCCCCCAGCCTGCTTCTGTGAATATCTGAGTACCCAGGAAGCCTGTGAGTGTGGTGGGCATGGGGTGATGCCCCAGAAATGCTTCTCACACTGTGGGAGGTGAAGGCGGAAGCTTCTAACTCATCAGACCAATTTCCAAACACATGCAATGTTGCCAATGGGGAGGAGCCAGGGCACAGAAATCTGTAGCTATTTAACATCATATCTCAAGGTTCCTATAAAAACAGATCTTCAGATTAAAGGGGGAGACAAGGACCAGCAAAAGCAAATACACGATGGGTGACTTAGGTTAAAGCTGTAACTTCTGCATAGTCCAGAGGCCTTAAGACCTTAACAGTGGCCAGTTATTTCAAAGGCCAGATGTTTGCCCCTTAAAAAGTGACTGAAACTGTCAGGCAGCTTCTAAAAAGCTATAAAGATATTTACTGTACTGTGTCATTCTGACACCACACTTGTAAGAGGTTTGCCAAAAAACAATCAGAAAAACACTTTTCAGATTATCAGCCAGTTATTACAACAATAACACATCAAGACCTACCCATTAATGGTGGAAAATATAAACTGTTATACTGAAGCTGGATAGATTGAAGCCTGTGGTCTTATGCCTATTTCCTTTATCTGCACAATGAAACTTATAAAGATATTTCTTACAGTGATAACTTGGAGAGCAAATGAGGCATGGAAAATGATGAGAAAGTTTGCCAAAACCTTAGAAACTCACGTTGTCTCAACTGCAACATCCTTGGGATTCTGGCTGTCATCCATACTCCAGTGATGACGATTTCTCCAAACCTTAGAGGCCAGAAGCACGGCTCCAAGGACAATTTGTTTCCAATTAGTAGGACAAAGATCGATGTCAGCATTAGTTAAAAGGCGTTCAATGTACACCTGCAAAATAGAGCACTTGTCTTTGATTTCAGTTCTGTTTCAGTGTGGTGATAAGAACATTTAAGAATGAAAGACTTCTTCTGGTTTTGGCCAGAAAGTAAGTGCCTTTTATTCTTACGTTCTGCAGAGATTTTGCTCAGACAAAGCGAGAGGCCAAGTCACAGTCACAGTCAGATACCTCTGCAGCATACTCTGCCCACAGAAATTCCCATGCCAATTTCATTCACAGGGATGTGAGCATGAAGAAAGGCACCTTCAGCACCTTCACACTCATGAAAGGCAGCACAAACACAGGCCTCGTGCAGATTAAGGTTGTTCAGGAAATGCTACAGTGCCATCCGCCTGCAGCGTCACACCTGGCTGGCAGGTAGACAGGAATTTTACAGGTGTGCCATGCTCAAATGTGTAGCACCCAAGTCATACTGAGAACACTGCTGTCTTCTCCTTTTCACAACAACTAACCCACTCAGGACACAGGCTTAGGAACTGCGGGTCAAGAGTGCTTCCCAGTGCCTGACAGGCAGACAGCATGACAAGGGCAGGTCTCTGTTGCTGAGAAACAGTCCCTGTATTCAGTGCCTTGATGAGGAATGCATGTGAATGAATGGAGAGTCCTGCTCACAGCCCCTATTTTCCATGTCTCCACAATCACTTCACGAAAACTTATTTCTTGTCCTACAGTATCTGCATTCAGTCAATTCTGTGGGTTTGAAGGCAGAGAGAGCTGCCGGCCTCTGTATCCTTGGGGTGCCTCTAAACCTGTTAAGCAGTTTGTGAGATAATCTCACAAAGTATTCTTTATCTATCCAATCTCTATCCTATAAAGAACTGGGTGAGGGACCAGCTGAGTGAAGGTTACAGAGATAAGCAGTGAGGTGTTGCCACCTCAGAGGGTGCTCTGTAGAAGAGTATGACTCTATGCTACTTGAAGTCTTTGTATCAAGGTGAAAGGAAAACAGTTCATTTTAAGAGAGTTCATTTATTGTCTGAACATTATCAGATTGGTGGCTCAGATCTGGCAATGTTCTCCAAAGTCAACTGTGTTTTCCAAATCACATGGCCCTTGAACATGGTATGTTCTTATGAGAGACGCTGCTCCCTTTCTCCAAAACTCTGCACTGTCGGGTATCCAAAGAATAACCCTCCCTCCCAGGGTTCAACTCCACAGGACTCATTAGAGAGCACTGAAACAGTACTGGCAAGCCCTCAACTTCCTGTCACCTTTACTGGTAAGCCAGTGACCTGCTGACACTCATCGATACCACTTGCCCTCCTGGGTCAGTGAGAAAGTTCCTCTTTTAACATCGACTCTTCTATCAGCATGATGGATCCTATCCCACTTTTGCAGAACACTGTTCTCCAAATCACCTCTTCTTGAAGACTTTCTCCCTCTCTGCCAGAGATTTTCCCCAATACGAATGTGTTGCCTGTTCCCATCCTGCTCCTCCCAGCTCCCCCAGGACATCCTCTCATTTGCTCACAGTGTCATGCCCTGGTGCCAGCTCCTCACCTCCCATCTCTCCTTAACCACCCCAAACCCCCATCACTCACCTGAGACTCCTCTTGCTGAGGTCCCTGGCGCCTTCACATCCACAAACTAGAGCCCTTCACCCCAAAGCTCCACTGCCCTATCTGGCCCTAATCTTGCCCAGGGAATTGCCATTGGCCTAGCTCCTGGGAACTAATACTTACATGTGAGTTACCCTCCTCCAATCCATGTGCCATCCCTCTATGGCTACCTTCACTGTAGGCTGACTGCTTCAGATTCTGGGCCACCATGTGTCATGGCTCACCTGTAACAGCCTAGTTGCTTCTTAGTCCTTTTCTCTGCCCCAACCCTCCTCCCAACTATGATCTACTCTCCCCAAAGCAGTTGGGATAACCTATAAATTAAGAACACTGCACTCCCCTGCTCAAGATCTACCATTAGTCCCCACTTCAAACTGGAATAAAACCTTAACTTCATCCCCTGGTCTGCAAGCCAAAGGGCTCTGTGAGCTATGGCACTGCCTGTGCGGCCTCATCTTTTCCATTCTTTCCTTCATTTCTCTCACAGGCGGGCTCACTGCTGTCTGTTCCTTGAACACACATGAAATGTGTTCCTGTCTCAGTCTTGGCACTCATCCCACTGCCTGTAATGCCAGCACTCCTTATCATCCTCGCTTTATAGTCAGGTCACTGCTCAGATGTGACCTCTCTAGAGAGGCTCTTCCTGATCATTCTATCAGAAAGAGCGAGACCCTCCCATCACTCTCTGTATCCTGCTTTATCATTTTGCTATTTGCCACTACGTAAAACAAGAAATGCTTTCCTCATTAAAACAAACACCTCATAAAGACAAGACTGTGCTCAACCTGTACAAGACTGTGCTCAACCTGTCCTCTTCTCTACCCCAGCACTTAGAAGAGTGGCACAGGGTTGGCATCCCAGGGGTGTTTATGGAATGGGCACCTTCTTGGCAGCATGTAGCACTGTGACCACAGCCTTTCCTATCATGAACCCTTTGTTCTTATCAGTTTTTCCTGCTCTTCCTCCTCCCACTCTGGCCACTTTACTGGGGGTTTGGCCCTTACATGCTGGTAGTCTTTACAGAGCTATCTTTTGTCCATCTTCTCTTTTTTTCCTTTTCCTGAGTAGCTGCAACTATAGGTGTGTCCCACCATGCCCGGCTTGTCCACTTTCATCCTAAACACTTTCTTTGCATTTGAGTGGCTACTCTTTTTTTCTTTTTTCTTGTTTTTCCAGAGTTTTGCTGTTGTTGTGCAGGCTGGAGGGCAGTGGTGCAATCTTGGCTCACTGCAACCTCTGCCTCCCAAGTTCCAAAGATTCTCCTGCCTTAGCTACCCAAGTAGCTGGGATTACAGGTGTCTACCACCATGCCCAGGTAATTTTTTTTTATTTTTTAGAAGAGACAGGGTTTCACCATGTTGGCCAGGCTGACCTTGAACTCCTGACCTCAGGTGATCCACCTGACTTGGTCTCCCAAAGAGCTGGGATTACAGGCGTGAGCCATGATGCCTCGCCTTGAGCAGCTAGTTCCATAGATTCAAATAATGACTGCACACATCACTTTGCTATCTCACAGGCACACCAAATTTAGCCTGTATACAGTGAACTCCCCCTTCTTCCAATCCAGCTTTCCCTCCTGCATCAGCTCTCTCTCTCTCCATCTGGAAGTACCACTCCTGCTTCCCTCCAGCATGTGCTGAGCATTCCCAATGGCTGCAGCTCCATGAAATGGCCTGCATCTGATCCAGTGCTCATGGAGAGGTTTCTATGCAGGTGCCCAGCAGAAGCCTTCACCCCTAAGCTCTAGCTGGATGCTAAAGGAGAGGTTACTGCTCTAAGTATCCTTTCTCTCCAGGCTGTGTGGTTGACATTCCTCTACAGGTTAGTGTGGGGAGGGGTCAAACAATCCCAGCCGTCTCAACAGGACTTTATATTCAGAATGAGTCTCACCACAGGAATTCTGTGAGAACCATGCAGAGGTAAGGACACAGCTATGGCTTGGCAGGCTAACTAGCAAAGCCCATGTCCAAGTCTTACTGGTTCCACATTCCTGGGCAATTTCCTGAGCAGGCACAAGAGGTCACCAGGAACAACAAAGCATTCAGAGCAGCAGCTCCACGTCAGAACTGTGGGGAAATACAGCCTGGAACTCAGCTTAGACCTACATTGGAATCTGTTGAGGGAGAAACCAGAAGTCTCTCCTGCTGCTTTTAGTAGTAATTATTCTGTGATAAGAAAAGCAATAGCATCATTTTAAAACATGAGGATGATTAAACTCTAATATGTGTATTTACTTTGCTTGCATAGGTTTCCCTTAAAAGATCTGATGATAACTTTAGGAACTGACTTTTATTTAGAAACATGGCCATACACTGTGTAGGAGACCAGTTATTAAAGATGCTTTATAGATAAGAAATAGCTTACCAATGCTATGATTGCACATGGAGCTGTTAGTTTTGTGACTTTAAAAAGATCACAGAAATATTCAAAAATGCAGTTGCGTGTGGGATCATCCTCAAAGGATTTCCTGGGAATCTTTTCTTGCTGAAAGAAGAAAAAAGGTAATATAAATATTCATTCAAGAAAACTTCTTAAGGACTCTTAAGATGGGAATGTTCAAATTTGTGCCCACATGTCCCTTACAATAATTTTGCTGGGATAAAATGTCTTTTAGTTCTAAAAATATAAACAGTAGGATCTTAAAATATTTTTGGTTTTCTGTAAACATAGGTGCTAAGGTGGCCCTGTGGCTATCATATGCCTGAAGAAGGAAGTTTTTAAGTTTCTATAGCATTTAAACAATTTAAATTTAAATTGTTTTCTAATTCTATTCACAGAGTTTGTGCATATTTGCTAGGACTACTTACAAATATTCATATTGTTTGCTGCTATAAAAAAATTATCTTTTAAAACGACACATTTTGTTATTTGGCTGGTATGTTTATTCCCCTTAGCACACAAATTAAACAAAGGTGTAAGTCAGCTGTCACTCCAGTGTGTCCAATTTACAACACTCCTTACATAAGATGATTAGACACAACTTAGTGAAGACTTAATGGTGGATAATTTTGACTTCATCATGAAATAAACACAACTCTATAAGACATAAACAGAACCTCAGAGAAAGTGACACTTACTGAAAATGGATGTATTGGCTCATCCAAAATATCCAGAGATCTATTTCCATATCTATAAAAGAAGAATGTGCATTTAAGAAATTAATTCAGGAATTGTTAATATCTTAGTAAAGTATCTGCTGGGAGTAGGGCATGGAGGGTGGAGGGAAATACTTCTTGTTTGCTTTGGTAAAATTTGTTCACCAAAACAGTTGTTGCTAATTTTTCTCCTGGATCCTGGCCTTCAGAGGGTTTCTTGACCTCTTTTTCATCAGCACATCACGTTCTGAACTGGGAAGTCTTTTCTACATTGATGAACCAGACTTACCTTTAAATACTGACTCCCTCTAACAGGCAATGGTAATAAGCTATATCTATTTTTACTCTAACCTCATGGTGGAATACAAGAACATTTTAGAAAGCAGTAGTTGTTGGCAATAAGGATTTTAGAACTTTTTAAAATCAATTAAGATTTCCCAAATCTTTCTTTATTATACTTTATGTTTGCTGAAGTAGTTTGAGTTACAGACTTAATTGCCTTTTTATTTTAAAAGAGGCCAGTCTCTAATGAACTTTAAAAACTAATACATTATGTGATAATTTAGGAAACCAGTGGTTCTCCCAATGTGGTTTGTGGACCCCTGAGATTCCCTAGGAGACCCATGATGTCAAAACTGGTTGTTGTTGTTATAGGGTTTTGCTCTTTCACCCAGGATGGAGCACAGTGGTACAAACTTGACTCACTGCAGGCTTGACTCCGTGGGCTCAAGCAATCCTCCTGCCTCAGCCTCCCAAGTAGCTGGGATGAAATGTCCACACCACCATGCCCAGCTGATCGTTTTTTTTTCTTTTTTTTTTTTTTTTTTTTGATACATGGGGTCTTGCCACATTGCCCAGGCTGGTCTCAAACACCTGATTCAAAGTAATTCTCCCACCTTGGCCTCCCAAAGTGCTGGGATTACAGGTGTCAACCACCATGTATGGCCCAAACTGTTCTTACAAGAATACTAATTCAACCTGAGAAGCTGATTGAAACTAAAACACACAAATAATTTATTACTTTTTAAAAGTATTAAGACATTTATTGCTTTCTCTCTGTTCAACACTTGTAATGACTGTTTAAAAGCAAAAGTAGGTAAAACTGATGGTTTCTCAGTATGAATAAGGGCAGTGGTACCAAATTATACCAGTGTTCATTCCACTCTTCACTGCCCCTTGCAGTTTTTATTAAAGTAGCATGTTTCACTGAAGAATGTCCTCAATGAAACAGTAGAAATTAATGGTGTTATTAAATCTTGACCTCTCTTTTTAGTATTTTGAGTAGAAAGTTCACATAAAGCGCTTCTGCATACTGAAGTATGGTCATGTTAAAGAAAAGCACTTGTGATTAAATTGTGAGCTGAACAAGCCAATTTTTCACAGAACACCATTTTTATCTGAAAGTATAACTGACTATTATCCATAAAATTAAGTCAAGTGAGTCTGTCATTTCAAGGAAAATAACAAATATTTGTCTATAATAAAGCTAAAACTTTCAAGCTAAAAATCAGGACTTTGAAAACTCACACCTACTACTGTGAGCTTGACAGCATCTCCATATTTGAAAACATTTTTATAATGGTGGTGATACTGATGAAAGTGAGTTTCTGACACTATAAATAAACCAAGTAGCCAATGCATAATATTGTAAAAGCCAGTAAGGGGAAAGATCCATTTATTGAACAAGAAAGATTAGTGACTATTAGTGAATGAATTCATTGATATGTACAATCCCACTATAACTATTTTAATCAGTTAGCACTTCTGGAGTTTTGGTGGGGTTAAAGAATACCCACAGTTACCTGAAAGCTTTAAAAATACACCTTTTTCCTACTATATATTTGCGTGAGGCTAGGGCATCTTTTTACCGCTTCTTTACAAATAAATTGCAAACAAAGACATAAACAAATACTTTGGAATCCTTAATAATTTAAAAGAAACTTATGGACCAAAAAACCCACAAATGATTCACTGTAACACTGTAAAATAAGCACTCTGCAGCTTATAATGTCTAGAGTTATGACCTGACAGCATGTTTTGTATGACACAAAGTGATGAGCTGGAATAACAAGACAGGTTTCAAAAAGCTCACCTGTGCTTTATGTTGTAATATATTGCCAAAGTCACACTGTGGAGGGAAAAAAAATTGTAAGAACTGATTTTATCATTTGTTAGGCCTGAAGATATATTTCTAAAGGAGGGGGAGGGAACCCTCTCAGTGGCTCTGAAATCTTCTATTCCAAACAGTACCACATGAGCACTTTCCTTTTGTTTTAGTCCTCTGGCTTTACAGCAAAAATAGGAGAACCAAAATGCTAGGCAATATGCTGTTAGAAGACTTGTGTCTGCAAATGGTTATGATGCAAAACTAATGACATATTTTCCCTGTCATTTGCTCTTCTGCCCATAGAACCTTTCATTCTGTGCAAGTTACTTATATCTATGTGTACTTATGCTTACATTTAGGCCAGACAGTAGTGTTTTGCTTTTTAAGTTGCTAGGCCCTGCACTTCGGCTGATTTAGTTCACCATCACCTACTCACCCATTTGTCATTATTTCTCTAAAAGCATAGAATGAATGTGCTTTATACCAAATAAAGTAATTTAAAATCACCTATGCACTAATTTTCTGATTAGCAGAAAATTTATTGGTAAACATTATAATGCATCCAAAAAGCGATGACACTTGCAGCTCTCCTAAAATAAGCAGTACTAAACACACAGCGTAACACCATATCATACAATATTAATGACAGGTACTTCCACATTAGTTTACACAAAATATGAATGAACAAATGCAACTCTTTGGATGTATGTTACTGTGTTCCAAAGTCATCCACATATGTTGTGTGTCAGGAAACAGGGGCTTCTCTTTGATAAGTTCTGTCCTTCCATTCACCCTCAACATTTAAAACAAGGCTCAGAATAATTTGAGAAGGCAAATTGGAGTTGTAAAAAGTAGGCCTTATGACATTATTAGCATCTAAGATTGATATTTCTATAGTGCTTCCAACAGTTTCATCTCCAAATTTTAAGATCACAGAATTTCAAGTTACACGCTGAAAAGGACCACAGAGCCTCACATGACACTCCATGCACCACCCATTTTACAATTAAGAGAACCAAGGCTTAAAACTGATTTGCCCAAGGTCCCAGAACAGTGTTCCTGTGAACTGCAGGTGTTCACAAAACACTATGGTATGGTATAAATTGAAGCATATGCACACATAGATAGAAATCACTCGCACAGATGAAAGGCTTTATGGGTAGAAAGAAGAGCAAATGACAGAGAAAAACATGTAATTTTTATATTAAAACCATCACTTTTTCACACAAGGGAAGCAGTAGCCTCCATATTTACTGCACACTGGATCACCCGGAGAGCTTTAAACAGGGCCTCAATGTCAGCTGGAGACATTCTGATTTAATTGGCATTGGGTATGCTTTAGGCGTCAGGGTTATTGGTAAAGTTCCCCAGGTGATTCCAACGTGCAGCAAAGTTTGGGAATGACTGAATTAGGGTTAAGATCAGAATCATCTGGGATGCTTTTATCCCTACAATGATGTCTCACATACTTCCCCATTTTGCTAAAAGGCTTGTGAGTGCCCAGAGATGGAGGGAAGGTGGATCTGGGAAGATGTATGTGTTTGCAGACATATATTTTGAAGAAACAGCATAAGTGATTCTAATATGGCTCACTTCTTCCATTGAGAACAATGCTGTACTATGAAATATGTTTTTCAAAATCTTTCCTAGAAGCCAATTTGCTACATTAACTTGCTCAGTAAACCTTTATTTCATCAAAAGCAAATGTACCAAATAATCCCTTCTAAAACTGGAGAGTAAATTAAAACTTACTGTGCTTCAAAAATAGACTTCTAGTACAGGCATGGTAGCTCATGCCTTTAATCACAGCATTCTGGGAGGCTGACTTGGGTGTATTGCTCGAGCCCAGGAGTTTGAATCCAGCCTGGCCAACACAGCAAAACCCCTTCTCCAAAAAAGAAAATATATATATTTCAATTTTAAAAAAAAACTTGTAAAATTTAGACTACGCAGGAAGAAAAAGCAGGACTTTTACTTGTTTCAACAAGGTTGAGCTTAAAAACTACTTTTGAATTGCATACTGAAACATTAGAATCTTTTGAATTCAGAAGAAGCCAAGGACTCTAGCCAAAAAAGGGTGGCTTTTTACTTAGGACTGAATACAAACATTAAGTGATGACACCATAGAGGTCAAAGCTCAGGGCTTTAGACACAGGTAGAGTCCAGTTCTTGCTGAAACACAATTGGATCTCAATTATTGTTATACATGAGAGAGGAAAGTCACATTATTATGAGTATAAACTGCCATTTTTGACTAAAGTAGAAGTTACTGACAAATTAGCTTAAAAACTAGTACATTAGACACAAAATTAAGCTTGTAACTTAGTCATGCTTATAGACTGGAAAGTCAAGTTAGGGATAAGGAGATTAACATTCTGAGATACTACTTGTCAAACTGTTTTGTGAAAATCAACACTCATAATTGAAGGAGATGTTAATAATGTTTCCTGGACATCTCCATTGGAGCTGGCTTTTTAAACCAACTTGAACCCATCTTTCAAGGGTGTTTTGAAAGGGCATCTCTGATTGTGGCCTATGAAGTGCTGGTTCATGATGGGAAAATTTAAACGCAGATACACTATGGTGCCACTGGAGGACAAGCTGTTCCTTCTTCCAAAAAGGGCAACCAAATGGCTGAAATGACAGCGGATGGCTGGGATGCTTTTAGCATAAGGGGATCTGTCACTCAGCCCTTGGCAGCCTCTTTGTACTCACCTTTCTAACATGTGGCTAAGATCAGGATTGCTGACTGTGCTGTTATCTAGCAATATGGTGGAACACGAGCTATATTTTCTATCAAGATGCCACGGAGGTATCTGAAGAAGAAGGAAGACAGAGAAAAATATCACAGTAGGCTGAACTTACAAAAGTGTGGGATTTTTCCCTTTATCAAAATGTCAAACAATAAAGCATTAAGGTATTTTTATTACCCCGTGACCTGCCTGAGTGTGGTATCATGTGCAGCTCTATGGGAAACGCATTGGAGGCCCTTAACTTTCACAGATGATGTTTGAGAAATGGGTGATAAAATGCTGCCCTTGATATGACACTGATCATCAAACCTGGCAAGCCTCTATTATAAATTCCTTTTATAAATAATGGGAAACACTTAAAATGGGATTTCATGTTTTTTTCTTATGCAGTAAAAAGCACTTAGATTTTCTATTTCTGTTATTCATTAACTGCAACAAAATGTCATACATTAAATAATATTGACACAAGAGCATTTGATTGCAGTAAATGAAGACCTAATATTACATTTACTAAGGTACTAATCCTAAGTGTGTGCATTCAAGAGAGAGTGCGATGGAACCAGTGTGTTAGAGTCAGAGACTGTGTGTGCCGGAGCTGCTCAGTCACCAAACAAGTGAGGGGCCATAGGTCTCCCTGGGCCTGTTTCCTTGTGGGAGGATGGAAAAAGTACTGCTTTAAGACTCTCTCACATCCAAAAATCAGATGATGAAAACAACTTTGGGAATTTAACTTTCACTTCATATTTACATAAGACTGCTATTACACTACTCAAATGAGAACTTCTGAGAATACTCTGCATTCATTTCAAAAGTTAATTGATTTCATTCTTTAAGTTATTTGATGCACATTATGGCACATTCCTGCCTCACTCATGCTGCTCTCTGTCTGGAATATTTATTCCTTTCCCCCTTGTCCCAGCAAGCTTGACTTCATCCACCTTCTGGGATCCCTTTGCCTGCAGCCACACCACAAAACATTTCTGGTTTTGTGTACTCATCAGTCTAATTCACCATGTGTTACATGATACAATTGCCTGCAGAGCATCCCCCTCATGAGAAAGTGAGCCTCTTCAGGGGAGGGAGGACCCCTTCTCTCCTACCTGAAGCTGCTGAGCACAGAATGTGGGAGAAATTAAGGAGTTCAATAAGAGCTTGACAAATATTTAAATCAGTTACAATTTGGAAAGTAAATCTTCCTACAGATACAAATCAGTGAAAATTCATCCACAGTGCTATCAGAGATATGACAGTGAACCTTTTCAGCCCTGTAGAAAATAAACTATCTCTAAAACACTTTCAAAGTATCTATTCATTTGTTGAGAGTGCAACAGTCAATACAGAAACTGCCTCAACTATGTTAAGTAAATGTTCCTCCTGGCCAGGTGAGGTGGCTTACTCCTGTAATCCCAGCAGTTTGGAAGGCCAAGGTGAGTGGATCACATGGTCAGGAGTTCAAGACCAGCCTGGACAAGATGGTGAAACCCCATCTCTACTAAAAATACAAAAATCAGCCAGGCGTGGTGTTGAGTGGCTGTAATCCCAGCTATTCAGGAGGCTAAGGCAGAGAATTGCTTGAATCCGAGGCAGAGGTTGCAGTGAGCTGAGACTGTGCCACTGCACTCCAGCCTGGGTGACAGAGCAGGACTCCATCTTAAATTTAAAAAAAAGAAAGTGAGAGAGAAAGAGAAAGAAAGAAAGTGCCCTTCCTTAAAAATAATCCCAGTAGCCAAATGCCAGTCACCAAATAGGTGAAAAGATCAACAGCATTATTTAAAACCACAAAATACCCATTATTTTAACTGGAAAAAAAAACTAACTCAGATGAGCCTTCCTTCCTCCTCTTAATATGCTTGTTTGCATCATGTTATTACACTCTTCCATAGGGTCTCTCACAAACATATTGAAGACAGAACAGGTTTGGATCTACTATTAATGAGCTAGTATAAAAAAAAAAGGCAGGGTAGGGAGAAGATCTAATGGTTGTTTCTAAAACTACACTGCATTTAAACATTGCCAGTAGCCAATAATCAGAAATATCCATAGAGTCCAACAGCATTTTGCTGCTTCGGATGCTTTTTACTGCAAATTCACTTATTTCTTAACCAAAATCCAAGATGTGTTTGAACAATATTACTATTTGAAGGACCAAACTACCCTTTAAGATAGAAATGTTTTAACTCTAGCTAAACTCTTCTGTTTCTTAAGCTATTCTGTTATAGTTTACATTAACAGTGTATGTGTGTCAATGTATATACTTTTATTGTCTCAAAAACAAATATGGCATAAAAAATAAAAATGGACTCATTCAGACACTTTCATTCAAAGGGAAAGAAGGTATCCCTTAAGGCCACTACTATTAGGGGTAATGCAGTGTAACACTTTAACATAACAAAAGTCAATTCTGAGGAAAATTCCATATATGAGAATAAAAATAACAGGAAAAATGCACCAAAACATAGACTAGTTGGTACAGCTTTAGGTGATATCTGTTCCCATTTTTTTTATTTAAAATTTCCTATTTCACTGTGACCTCCACCCCCAAGTTCAAGCAAGTCTTCTGGCTCAGCCTCCCGTGTAGCTGGGACTACAGGCATGTGCCATCACGCCTGGCTAGTTTTTGTATTTTTAGTAGAGATGAGGTTTCATCATGTTGGCCAGGCTGGTCTTGAACTCCTGGCCTCAAGTAATTCACCTGCCTCAGCCTCTCAACGTGCTGGGATTACAGGCATGAGCTACCACACCCAGCCCTCAAGATCACTTTTTTCTCCCACTTTTTTATAAGACATGTTTTAGATGTTTTTAAAATAATTAATGACTTTTAGCTAACTTGAAAATTTCCAATACTTTGTGTGCTAACAAAATCAGCTCCATTTATGTTGCACAGCAATGGGATCACATGGCAGGTATGGAGTTTGAATAGAATTATTACACAAGACCTGAGTGGAAAAGCGTAATATGCTTATTATAGGTATAACTAGAAAATTGAATTAATGTCATAATTATGTTCAATTTAAACTTAAATTTACACTTACATATAGGTTCTAAATTTGGGTTAAATATGATGGATTGACCCCAAATTTATTTTCTCTTTCTTCTGAAATCTCATGAGAATTAGTCATAAAATAAACATTATACACAGGACTAGGAGACAGGATTGACAGCAGATGATTCTTAGTCAATGTTGCAAGGTGACAAGCAGATAGAGGAGTGGTAACTGACATGAAAGCACAACCCTGGTGCCCACAGGGAGTGACTTGAACAGAAACAAGCAATCCTGTGTATTTTGAAGAACCCAACACAGTCTCCAAAATCGGAGCACATAGTACCTGGGAAGGTAGGGTGAAACATACAACAGAGTTGGCAGGGTCAATAGTAAATCTGTGGTTAGAACCCCATGTCCACCTGTCCTCTCATCTTATAAGGAATGTGGATGTGTGTTCTCTGGATATATTATACCTGAAGTTTTCTGAGCTCAGACCTACCAGGGCTGAAACCTGGGAAATGGGAGTAAATGGCACACACAAAGTGAAACTCCACCTTGCTTCCCAACACTGCTTCTAGAAAGCCAGCAGCCATGCTTGCACTGCCCAAGCAGAAAATTGGGAGGCCCTTCTTGGAAGAAAACTGAACCATAGCAAAGAAAATACCCTCATTCCCTCATATAATACACTGATGCCCCTCAAAGGAAAAGCTGCCTCGACATCCAAATCCCTACAGTGAGACCCCTCAGTGAAAAAAAGGTCCTGCTTTCAATGAGAGAAAACCAAAGACCACCACACATTTGAGCAAAGCCTCCAATGGGAGATCAAAACAACAGGAAAAATGTATTCCTGGGACCAGTAAAAATTCAGGAGCAAAACTTTTTTAAAAATCTTAAAACACCCTTAAGGAGATTTTTAAAAATTCAATAGAACAGTTATCATGGACAGTCAAAGAATCTCTAAGAAACAGAACAAAAGACAAACTGGAGAATCGGAGATGAGGAAATTACAGATCAATGCAGAAATACTGGTCTAAGAGGTCCAACATCTGAATCATTAGACTAAAATAATAATAAAACAGAGCACACAGAAAAATTCTCTAAATTTTATTGTCGACTTAATGGCTACAATAAAATAAAAGGTCCCTACCAAGCTCTGTGATACAATTTCAGAATCTCAGGGATAGAGAAGGTCCTAAAAATTTGACAAATGGAAACATTGATTACATATGACATATCACACAATGGCAATACTTTCAAAAACAGTATAATAAAAATGCAATAGAAAAATGTCTTCAAGCCATGACATTTAGTTTTCACTCTAGAATTTTATACTCTACATCAAAGGAAGGGTTTTAAGAAAGCCCAGATCTCTAAACATGTGTATACATGAGCCTTTTCTCAGAAACTGTGCTCCAGCACCACAGGGGAGTAACACAAGGCAGAGGGCAATGCACACTCTAGGACTCAGGGAACCAACACTAGTGGTCCCAGAAGATTTCAGAGAGAGCTCCCAGGCCAACAGGTGCAGGGCAGCCTAGGAAAACACAGTCTATCCTGAGGAGGATAACGAAAGGCCAAGGAAACTTGCTTCAATAAAAAAACATGGAATGTATTTTTTTAGTAGATAAAACATATTTTTGATAGGCATATGACAAATGTTACAACTCCTGGGGAAGAATAGCTGTTAGAGAGCCAAAGGAATATAGTCAGAAAATCAATTCCGCACACACACACAAATGAAGGCTGTGAAAACAAAGAGACCAGCCAGAGGCTAAGGGTCACATTTGGCTTTATGAGCCATCGTGGGCTAGGAAAAGGGAGGTTATCTGGGAGAAGTGCAGAAGTGTTCAGGTTTCAGAAATATTTAAGAGAAAGAATGAAGGATGTACAAGCAGGAGGCACACTCAGAACATTATATGACTCAGCAGTGCATAATATGTGCATAGTCATAATCATGTAAATATCAATTCATGATTTAATTAAAAATGTGCTACAGGTGGAAGAAATGGGGAGGGAAATAAGGTCGCAGTGGAGTGAGGATGCTACGCTTTCAGCTGCTATGACAGGGAGTCAGCAAAAAGTGTTGAAGAAAATGGACTTAGCTATTTTCAATTTTATTGATTTTAAAAGATTAAATATTTAAGGCAGATCTTTATATCACAACCAAATTATTTAAATTTAACTTAAATGTCAGACAGCCTTAAAAATGGGCACAGTAAAGTTAAAGACTTTCCTGCATAAATCTGACACTTAGGAAAATAGAAAAGCGTTAGAAAATTCACAAAAAAGGATCATGCTAACAGCACTGGGTCCCTGTTACATTTCTAAGGAATCATGACAGATAGACTTTTAATTTAAACAGTTAATTTCTTAACTTTTCAAAAGCTTACTTACAGAATATAGGCGAATGCTTCTCCTCTTTCCTTGCACTAAAAATAAAAATATAACTAATCAATTCTGGTATAATAAAATACCATAGAATAAAAGTAGTTGCTAATCATCTGATCATCACTATATAAAACAAGATAAATCTGATTATCACTATATTAAAAAAATCAATTTTTAAAAAATCTTTAAACAAAATTTAACATTTAAATAATCTGGCATGATGAATCTCATAATGTAAAATTTAAATACACAGTTTTACTTTTTGACCTAACACATATTCTATTACGTTCAAATGAAAGAATCCCCATGTACCTAAGGAAAGGCAAAACAAATTAGGGAATGTGTGTGCCCTCCAAATCTCATGTTGAAATGTAATCCCCAGTGTTGGAGGTGGGGAAGTCTTTGGATCATGGGGGCAGATCCCTCATGAATGTCTTAGTGCCATCCCCTTAGTGATGAGTGAGTTCCTGCTCTGAGTTCATACATGATCTTCTTGGGGTTTTGTTGTTGTTACTGTTGTTGTTCTGAGACGGGGTCTCACTCTGATGCTCAGGCTGGAGTATGGCAGAGGGATTATGGTTCACCGCAGCCTTAACCTCCTGGGCTCAAGTGATCCTCCCGCCTTCCCCTCTAGAGTAGCTGGGGCTGCAGGCATGCACCACCACATCTGGCTAATTTTTAAATTTTTCAGAGACAGGGTCTCACTATGTTGGCCCAAGGTGGTTTCAAACTCAAGGCTCAAGTGATCTGCCCATCTCAGCACCCCAAAGTGCTGGGATTGCAAGTGTGAGCCACTGTACCTGGCCTGATCTGCTTATTTAAAAGCCCGCAGCACCTCCCACTCTCTCTTGCTCCTTCTCTCACTATGTGAAAGAAGACTTCTTCACCTTCCACCACAATCATTAGCTTCTTGAGGCCCTTGCCAGAAGCACAGGCTAGCACCACACCTCCTGTACAGCCTGTAGAACCATGAGCCAATAAAGCCTCTTTTCTTTATAAATTATCCCGTCTCAAGTATTCCTTCATAAAAATGCCAAAATGTGAGACAGATGAGAAATTTAGCTAATAAAAAAGTTTACCTATTGTATTTCTGAACCCCTATGCAGCACTGTTTTGTTTTCTGATTCTACATTTACACATAGCTTACTTTCATTACCAGGATCTAATAGCTGACAGCTCTAAGAACCAGTTTCTGGCCAGGAGTCAATCTCGAGATGCACTAGAATATCTGGAAGCATCCCAAATGACTTCTCGGTCATCTATTCATACATTACTGAAAAAATAAATGGGTCTTTACTCAACTGAAAGATAGCCTATCTTAAACTTAAATGTCAAAATGAGCGTGCCAACCTAACTGAACAGGGTATCCTCAGCACACACAATCATTTTGTTCTAACAAAGGTCCAAAGAATAAAAGCTCCAAAGAGGGACTTGGGCCACAATTTCTTCCCTACAATGCCTCCTTCTTTGAAGTTGAACTGGTCTCATTGACACACATTTCTCACCACTGAACTGACAGGGGCAGGGGATCAGTTTTCCTCTACTTCCATACACTCTATGTGTGCAAAGCACATGGCTCTTGGAAGAAATTGAGAAATATAACAATCCTAACCAGAAATTACTAGCTCAAGTCAGACAAAGTCCACACAAACTATGAAAATGCAGGTGAACAACCCCTTCTTTATTGTGCTGCATTACTTCAGATATTATTCTAGAACCCCCAGTTCTTGTATTCTTGTTGTTAAAATTAACTAAAAAACATGGTGTATGGCTTTTTTGAAAATAAAGACAACAGAACATTATGAAACATAAGCAACAGTACAGAAAAATCCTACAGTTCTAATTCTCATCCTAAAACAGGCGGGATATGGAAACTTTAGTTTCACACACTAATGCTAATACGGAAAACAGCACAGGTCATGTTACATTTCTATTACATTCCAATGAAAAAGTTCTAGCATCGACTTGGATGTGACAGTGGTTAGAGCACTGTGAAAAAGGAGGCCAAAATCACAGATCCAATCTAGAACAATGGATTCTTTTGATTTGCTCAAGTGAAATCCAAGCTGTGGCCTAAATCCTATCACTCATTATTAAAACATACTCTTAGAGGAAGGGAAAAATGGCAAAGATGTATGAAAAAAAGGCATAAATCTGTGACTACTACACTAAATTATGTGGCCAATTAATTGTGTTGGTAAAAATGTCACCAAATGTGTAAACACAAAGTCTGTGTGTTTCCATAAACAGTGACAACTAAAGGAAATTATATCACATATGAAAATAAGACAAGTAAATCTATGAAAAGTTGAACATTTTTAACTAATATCTGAGTTTCTCTAAATACTTTCTGTAATACACAAGACAGAAAATGTTTAGGTTTTCCCTGAAGGCAGAAACAATATTGTCTCACCACTCAGTTGATACTTTCTCAGGAAGAGCGTGCTTGCCCTTGGATGGTCAGAAGCAATATCTGTAGAGGAAGAAAAGGAAACAATGTCATAAGTGAGGTGAGTAAAAAAGATTCTTTTTAAAGCTACATAACCATTTTAATCACTTTTAACAGTCTTGAGAAAAGCTTTTAGTAATAAATGTCAAGGAAATAACGGCACCAATGTCCCAATTCTACTGGAGAATGCAAAAATCACAGAATCTCTCCATGCATGTGGAATAAAACCAGGCTGGGGCTGGGACTTCTTTTTCAAACTTGCACCTAAATAAATGGATGTAACTTTTAGATGAATCACATATATGCCCTCCTCTCTCTACTTATCAAATATAACCACCTTCCTCTAGGCTGCTATTACCAGCACATTTCAGGGAAAGTCTCAAGCAGTAAGAGATGCTGTGGTCAATTACTGTGGTCAGACACCAGCTCAATATTCCAAATGTCTTAAAACAAAGAGCTGTTTTGGGCAAAAACAATTTTTTAAACAGGCAAAGTCTCATTCTGTTGCCCAGGCTGGAGTGGTGCAATGGTGAGATGGAGCCAGCATAACTCACTGAAGGCTCAAACTCCTGGGCTCAAGAGATTCTCTTGTAGCTGGGACTGTGGGTGCAAGCCACCATATCTGGCTGATTTTTAACCATTTTTTTGTAGAGACAGGGTCAAATGAGACATACCTGTAAATGTGTTATAAATCCCCAAAAATGATATGAAGAGTCTATTTTGGGCCCTCATCCAACACTACCCATCTGCTACCTGGTGTGTGAAAGCACTCAGAGGCTTACTTGACACCACCAAACAAGGAAAAGCTTTCACAAGTACTTGCATGCTTTGTGTATAAAGGCACAATTCATTCACATACTATCTTTGTTCATTCTTTCACCATTTTTGAATATTCTGAGAGAACAATACCTTTCAGCCACAAAGTCACATTCATCATGAAGCTTAATTATTCTAATGTTTAAATAAATTAAGAGGCCAACCAAAGTAAACAGAAGAGCTGTAAGACACTTCCTCTACAGCAATGAAATCTGTAGCATACATTTTCTATTTGGAAAACTTAGCTTTCAGCCAGTCTGGGGTTGAGAAAGGGGCCAGAACTGGACATTGGGGTAGGGAGGAGGAAAGAAACCACCAGATGCAGAAGGGAAAAAGAATGAAGGTTGGGGGCAGGCATGAGGCAGGGCTAGTCCTCCTGCCTGGTGCATGGGCCTGGGAAAGCTGGCTAGGGGCAGGAGGGAGGAGCCTGAGGCTGTGGATGCCTCTGGGGTGGGGGGAGGGGTGAGAACTGGTATCAGTGTCAGCCAAAGGCGTGCCTGAGGGCAAACAGTATCATTCATTGCCTTACGTTTGGGCATCTCCTAGTCGCTGATGGGCTGCAGGTCAGGGCCATCGCCAGCTCCCAAATCCCATAGGGCAGGCTTCACAGCAGTAGGGTCTGGTGCTTCTACCCCCTCCATCGATTCTGCCCGGTGCACCCTGCGCTGGATCTGCTTGGGTCTGGCATTGGGGAGCACCATGATCCCTCTGCCCGGCCTCTGCTCCTCTCTGCCTTGATCTGCACTTATGCTTGACACTGCCTCATAGATGTCACAGCTGCCAGACACCTGCCCACACAACCACCTCAGGCCCCAAATGGGTCTGGAACTGGTGTTGAACATGTTTGATCTGTCTTGGCCTGCACCTTTGCTTGCCACCGCCTCATTGATGTCAGAGCTGAAGGACAGATCCTCAGACTGCCTACACGGACCTCACCTGTGGCTGACTTTGGGGCACAAGCAACAACTCAGTGTGTTCCCCATGGGGCACCTTGGCTCCTCTCCAGCAACTTGGACCTTCCCTTGCCTCCCAGTCTGCAGAGTTCAGCACTTCACCTCTTTCAAACACAGGCACACTGGCAGGGCCAGCCCCTGGTTATGGGGCTGCACCCCACTAACAGCTCACTCCCCGCCTCAGCTGCCTCCCGTGAGATGACTGGTCTGAAGGGAACCTGCTTGATTTAAAATGGGTCTAGATACAACAAGCCTGAGAGCTGAGATTGCAGAGAAGACAGCAGAGCGGGAGTTACTCCTTCCACTGTTTTCTACCAACTGAAGGAGGTTGCCCTACCAACCACCAGAGTTCCAACCTGGTGCCCAGGAACCAATCAGGCATGGAGCCCCCCACCCCCATTGTGATGTGGCTCACCAGGCCCCACCCTGTTGGCAGCCCCACCCCCACCTTTCATTCATTGCTGGCTGCTGGGAGCTTTCACATTTCTCCACTGTGATGATGTTCCTAGAAATCATCACCTTACAATGAATTATACTAAAATTACCATAACCACATCTGCTTCATGACTTTTCTGGTATCCAAAGAACTCCCTTTCCCCTGTGGCCTCTGAGTTCTTACAAACTAGAAAGAGAGTAAATTTCTGCAGTTGCTTTCAGAGAAAGCATTGCCATGAACTAAGTGTACTCTGTGATGTCAACTTACATTTTCAATACATATATAGATTCAACACATATTTATTCAGTTTACATTTTTTTTAAATTACACACATATTCAATCAAACTAACAAGAGTAGTGAGGGAAATTTCCTAAAATTTATATGCTAAGTACATCACATTTTTCTAATTACTGACTAATGAGTCATTTTTCCTAACACTGTGAAAAAACAATGTTGGTAGCTTGATAGGAATAGTGTTGAATCTGTAGATTTCCTTGGGCAGTATAACCATTTTGATGGTACTCATTCTTGCAAATTGTCTCTATTTGCAGATGTCATGATTGTATACTTATAAGACCCTATCGTCTCAGCCCAAAATCTCCTGAAACTGATAAGCATCTTCAGCAAAGTCTCAGGATGCAAAATCAATGTGCAGAAATCACAAGCATTCCTATACATCAATAACAGACTGAAAGAGAGCCAAATCAAGAATGAACTGCCATTCACAATTGCTTCAAAGAGAATAAAATACCTAGGAATACAACTATCAAAGGATGTAAAGGACCTTTTCAAGGAGAAAGACAAACCACTGCTCAATGAAACAAGAGAGGACACAAACAGATGGAGAAACATTCCATGTTCATGGTTAGGAAGAATCAATATAGTGAAAATGGCCATACTGTCCAAGTAATTTATGGATTCAACACTATCCCCATCAAGCTACCAATGACCTTCTTCACAGAAGAAGAATTACTGTGTACAGCATATTATGTCATATTTTTCTGTGATATTATATTAGTGTTCTGCAAGAAAATATTTTAAAGATATCAGTTTCTCCAAACTGCTGATCTGTAAACTATTTCTGATCAAAACTTAAAATTTTGTCAAAACATGGCTTTTTTTTTGTTTGTTTGTTTGTTTTGCTTTTTTTTTTTTGAGATGAATTCTCACTCTGTTGCCCAGGCTGGAGTACAGTGGTGCGATCTCAGCTCACTGCAACCTCCACCTACCCGGTTCAAGTGAGTCTCCTGCTTCAGCCTCCTGAGTAGCTGAGACTACAGTCCTGTGCAACCACACCAAGATAATTTTTTGTATTTTTAGTAGAAATGGAGTTTCACCATGTTAGCCAGGATGGCCTCAATCTCCTGACTGTGTGATCCACCTGTTTCAGCCTCCCTAAGTGCTAGGATTACAGGTGTGAGCTGCTGCACCCAGCCATGGCTGTATTTTGATTCCATGTCAGAGAAAGGAAATGAGTATCTGATAGTGGCTTCCAGTTTTTGCTGTCAGATTTTTGTTTGGGACATCCAGAACTGCTTATCAAGGGTTTGAGTACAAAACAAGCATTTCCACAAAAACCAGTAAGAAAGACTACACTTTTCCTCATGTGGACCCTTAGGTTCTGACAATTCTTGGAAAATGTTGGCACAGGAACTCACCAGTCTAGGCCTGACTCTGTGTAGGTAGCTGCTGCAGTTATAAAAATATTAGGTAGGATTTTGATAGGTGTATTCGTCCTCTCATACTTGAACACCAGAAGTACCAGGTACCTAAATAGAAGACCTTACAACTCTAAAAGTGTTCTTTTGAAGAGGGTACCATCAAAGAGCTTTGAAAATATTAATTTAACTTACTTTTAGTAATCTTATTTGTAAGAATTTATATTCTCCCTCCTTGAAATTCTCACATTTTTGAAATTTTTACAGCATCCCTTCCTCTGATAAACTCTCCTACTTTTCTGTAGCCACTGCTCAGGCTTCTTTACTAACTTCTTTTCCTCTGGGAAATGTTGATATTCCCAAGTCTTGTCACTGCCTTCTGTTTATTCCATGTCTTTCCCACCATGGACAAGCTCATTTAGATACATGATTTTGCCTACATTATTCCAAGTCTGCATCTCCAACCTCAGTTCTAGCTCCAGCTAGAAATGCCTAAAATTCAATTACCTACTGAAAATACCCTACAAGAATATTCCATTCAACTCAACATGCACAGAAAGAGGTTAGCCATTCCTGCTGATCTGTTGTTCTTCTCCATTCACCTGCAAATCTCCTACTCCTTCCTCATGTCCAGATTAAATGCTAGTTCACAACCTGGAAACCCATGAATCATCTGAGATTTCTCTTTGTGCCCTAAATTTGTACATCCAATAATCACTAACTCATATTATCTCTGTCTCTTTTCTGCCTCTGCTTTATATTTTTCCACTGCCGCTGATTCTTAACTACTGGCTTTTATAGGCTACCAACTATTAATACTATTTCTTAAATTAAAAAATAAGCAAAACAAATGAAAAATGCAAAAATCAAGAGAAAGACCAACATTTTAAAATTACTAAGTAGCTTTCTGACATCATTTATTTCACCATGGATGGGTGAAAACCTCATAATGGATTGATGCTAGTCTAAGGGTTGGCGACAAGGAAGTTATAGCTTTGGCTACTGCAAAAGCTTCCTTTGTCTTCCAGTCTCTTTATGAGGTACCTTCCGTCTAGCCTCCATATAAGGAGTCATCCACTACAGGCCACAGACCAAGACTGGCCTGCCTAACGGTTTTGTAAATAAAGTTTTGTGACTGCTTTTACACTACAATGGCAGGGTTGAGTAGATATGGCAGAGACCACATGGCCTAAAATATTTCCCGCCTGGTCCTTTACGTAAAAAGCTTATGAATACCATAATCAGAATGTCCTAATACCCAAATCTAATCTTGTGACTTTTGTTCTCACAATTCTATAATGAATTCCTACAGAAAACATTTGCTGTCTCCCTACCTAATGACCATTTCTTATTTTTTTCTTGCTGGAGAACCACAAGTCTATTGGAGTATTTATCATCCTAATATCCCTCCCCATTCTCAACAAGAGAAATGACTATTCTAATCTAATCACAGTCATTACGTATGTTTTCCCAGTGCCTGGTTTAGGAATGAGTATGTGGTGTAACCAAGCCAATAAAATGTGAAAGAAAGCCCACTGCAAGCTTCTGACTTTTCTCTCTATTTCAAAGAAACATGGAAAGAAAAGAAGCCCTTCCAGCCTTCAGAAATTGTATTGTGAGAACATGATGTTTGGAGCTACTGCTAATTAGCCAGCCATGAAAGGAGACATGAACAAAACACTACCAAGAGCACAGCTGAAATAGGAACACCAAATGGGACCCAGTGTTATCACTGAACCGGCCACCAAAGCAACTCTGCTTCACACTGTTTTAGTCACTGTTAGTCAGGTTCTTTGGTATTTGCAGCCCAAAGCACTCCACCTGGTAAATTTCCCATAGCCTGCAGGGTAAGATCTACTCAGTTTTACAGTATTAAAAAGCCCATCATGAGCTTGCCTTACCTAAGTTTTTCCCTCATTCCCGACCACTCTCATCTCAGTTTCTGCAACAGCAAAATAGGACTGCTCATAAATCCTGCAAAGTTCACTCAAGCCTCTTACCTTTTGCACCTGCTGCTCCTTCTCCCAAGCATGCCATCTTGCTTGATGTTCCTTCTGCCAAAAACACAAACTTGTTAGATGTTCCTTCTGCCCACATCATCCTTCTGCCTCTTTACCAAGAAAAGGTCTACCCCTTCTGCATGCTTACCTGAAATCCTACCCCACTTTTTAATAGCTTTCATTCCTCACCACATACTTTAAGTGTCTGGCACATATTTAACATAATAAATGATCATTAGATGCTTCCAGACGGCATCTAGCACACAGTAGAAGGCATTGAATGATGTAGCAAATAACATAAATGAAAATGATCATAACAAGCTCCTGACTGTTTTTTGTTTGTTTGTTTGTTGAGATGGCCTTACTCCATTGCCCAGGCTGGAGTGCAGCCTCCGAGTCACTGGGACTACAGTTGCATGCTACCATGCCCAGCTAAATTTTTCATTTATTTTTATTTTTATTTTTAGTAGAGTTGAGGTCTCACTGTGTTACCCAGGCTGGTCTCAAACTCCTAGGTTCAAGCAATCCTTTTGTTTCAGCCTCCCAAAGTGATAGGATTATAGGTATGAGAGACCATGCCCAGCCCTGAGTGTATTTTTTTTTTTGTTTTGAGATGGAGTCTCTCTCTGTTGCCCAGGCTGGAATGCGGTGTTGCAATCTCAGCTCACTGCAATCTCCATCTCCAGTATTCATGCAATTCTCCTGCCTCAGCTTCCCAAGTAGTTGGCATTACAGGCATGTACCACCATACCTGACTAATTTTTATATTTTTAGTAGAGACAGAGTTTCACCACATTGGCAAGGCTGGTCTCGAACACCTGACCTCAGGTGATTCACCTGCCTTGGGCTCCCAAAGTGCTGGGATTACAGGCCTGAGCCACCACACACAGTCCAACTGTATTTTTAAATGTTTGTATTCTGTAACATGAAAAAAAAGAAACTTACTATCTAAAAGACACTTGATAGTTTGTTAAATGGACCAAGTATATAAATGAATAAAAATATTTTCTTTGAAATTTGTCAGCCAGGTACAGGGGCTCATGCCTGTAATCTCAGCACTGTAAGAGGCTGAGGCAGGTGGACTACCTGAGCTGAGGAGCTCAAGACAAGCCTGGCCAACATGGTGAAACCCTGTCTCTACTAGAAATAAAAAAATTGGCCGGTCATGGTGGCAAGCATCTGTAATCCCAACTACTTGGGAGGCTGACACAGGAAGAATTGCTTGAATCCAGAAGATGGAGGTGGCAGTGAGCCAAGATCACACCACTGCACTCCAGCCTGGGTAATAGAGTGAGACTCCATCTCAAAAACATAATAATAATAATCTTGAAAAAAACACAGATATGAAATAAGGACTGCTGTAGTCTATTAAGAGCACCTTAAAGACCAAGACTGGCCAGGCACAGTGGCTCACACCTGTAATCCCAGCACTTTGGGAGGCCAAGGTGGGCAGATCACAAGGTCAGGAGATCGAGACCATCCTGGCTAACACCATGAAACTCCACCTCTACTAAAAATACAAAAAAATTAGCCAGGGGTGGTGGCATGTGCTTGTAGTCCCAGCTACTTGGGAGGCTGAGGCAGGAGAATAACCTGGACCAAGGAGGTGGAGGTTGGGGTGAGCCGAGAATGTACCACTGCACTCCAGCCTGGGCGTCAGAGTAAGACTTCGTCTCAAAAAAAAAAAAAAAAAAAAGACCAAGACTATGTGTTTGTCACCTGTGGCTTGCAAAATCTAACTTATAAAAGTTCTTTGATTAATATGTACTAAATTAAAAGTGTCCTCATACAGTTCAGACTGTACAATGTATTAGGTGTCACATCTAGGTAGCATAGTAGCATTTTTGTTATTGTGAAGCACTTTTATTATAATTTGTTGAGCCTAGAGTTTGGCTATTGGGTATTCATTACAATAACCTTTGGGCTACTGGTAACAGAGTATTTTGATCTAACAAAATTACTGCTATCATGACAATTAACTAGTGGATCTTGTTTTAATGAAGTAAATGTATCTCATTCAATTTCAAATTAGGAAGAATGAAGTCAATAAGTGAGACCTTGTTGGTATAATAATATGTAACATGAGCTGTGCTTTTCAACAAGAAATTCCTTTTCTGACTTCTACACTTGGTATCTTTTAAAAATAATCTTCTATTAGTATTAGTGCCCACTGGATAAGTTTTGCGGTTCTTAGTGACATTTGTTTATGTTACCAAAAAGGTATTGTTGAGTTACCAGTTTTAAAAAGTTCCTTTTTTTAAGTGACATAAATCACTATGTAATACAGTTGACCTTTGAATAACAGGAACTTGACCTACAGCGGTGTAATTATATGTAGATTTCCTTCCACCTCTACCACCTCAGACAGCAGGACCAATCTCCTTCTTCCTCCTTCTTCTCAGCCTACTCAACTTGGAGAAGATGAGGATGACCCACTTCCACTTAATAAATAGTAAATATATTTTTATTCCTTATGATTTTGTTAATAACCATTTTTTCTCTACCTCACTTTCTTATAAGAATATAATATGGTAACACATGTAACATACCAAATGTTTTAACTGACTGTTTCTGGTCAATAGTTACCTATTAGTAGCTAATTCTGGGGGAAGTCAAAAGTTATACACAGATTTTCAGCTGCACAGGGGATCAGTACCCCTAAATCCTATGTTGTTCAAAGGCCAACTGTAATTGATATTTATTTACTAAACAAAAACCATTTATTTTAAAAATTAGATGATCCAATTTTGTAACACATTCCATTTGTTATAATTAGACTATAAATAAAACATACCACATACTAACTTAAAAATCTTTTTTCTTATTTATACAAAAAATATCATATAAGATTTTAGGGACTACAATTAAAGAAATGACTCCTTTCAGATAATACTGTTTGAGATTATGAATTATCTACACATAACTTTTTTAATAATTCTGAAATCTAACCTACTAAGAAGAAATTTAAAACACACACACATATATGTATGTATGCAATTTACATAGTGAGATTTTAAGCTGCTCTTTGGTAATTAAAACTTCCTTACTCTTATTTGTTAACCTATGGTAAGACCACCAAGAGTAATTTACCTGGAAGTCTTACCTGGATTGCTATTTTGAGGATTTCTAGCTGTCTTATTTTCTTTGTATTCAGACATTAGTTGGTGAATGCTATGTCTAAAAATGCAATAAGTAAAATTACTATTTTTAAATTGATTAAAAATAATTACCAATTATATTAAATTCTTAGAGTATTTCAAATAATATTGGTGTTAATTTTAGAACTTTAATTATCCCATACACTTCTCATTTGTAAGCTCTACAAACTTCTCTTTAAGCTTCTAATTAAAGAATTAAAAAAGTAACATAAAGTACTCATGAATTGAAGGCAGTATAGTTCAGTAAATTAACTTGCATTAGCCTGACATAATGGAAAGTGTCCTAACTCAGAAAAAGCCCTAGCTCTATAGTCAAAAGCTATTAGTTCTTGGGTAAGATGCTTTTGTTAGGTTCAATGTCTTCTTCTAAAAAGTGAGAATTTTACTGTCTTATTTCACTAGGTTGTTTTAAAAATTTAATAAGATAACATGTTTTGAATGCTCAGAAAAATAGTGAAGCAATGAAATAATTTGTTCTTGAACTTTATTGGTGAAACTATCTTGGAACTGCAAATAAAGTCCAATGTGTTTTTTATATGTTCTAATACTGAAACATTGTGGTTTTGGGGAAATGTTATTAAATCCTAATTTTGTTTATTAGGTGTTCTACTATTTGTGGCTTTTAATTTAGGGTATCTCATATATTTCATAGTTTGTAACTACATTTATTTATAAATATATTATCTCATTATATTAGATAACATAATTATCCACTGTTACTGAGCTCATCAAGAACACCAAGAGCAGAAAACTAATGGAATCAAGACCTGCCTTCGACTATGATTCTTCTTTACAGACTCAAACTCTGAGCCAGTAGATCTTTGTAGAATGACACTTAATCCCCATGTTTACCTCCATTTGACACAAAAGATAAAACTATTTTTTTAAGTTCCATGAAGGAGATGCAAGGTGACATTTTCTCATTTCTGAGACACATACTAATAATATATTTGCACACAACATCCGCATGCTTTACTCAGTTCCATTCTCATTCCATAGATCACTATATGTGAATATTTTGGTAGTGAAGATCACAATTTCAATATTAGGTGCCAACCATTTTGCTCTGACTCATGCTGTTTCCTTGGAGCTAATCAGAAAATTGTCAAAGGACCTTCCAGGGACTGCACAAAATATGAACCACCTCATGAATTTGTGTGTCATCCTTATGCAGGAGCCATGTTAATTTTCTCTATATTATTCCAGTATTAGTATGTGAGCTGCTGAAGCAAGCATAAAACCCTACTTTATACGTGAATATTCATCAGTCATGGATGAGGCTTAGCTCTGACAAACCCAATAAACCTACTTGAGATTCAGAGAATTCTGTTGAATGGCTTCCTGTGAGGTAGAATATGAAAATATTTTTAAAACTTAAGGTAGAAATGCAAGTAACTTGGGAGATTTTCATTATTGTGGAAAACAGATTACTTGAGGATAAAACTACAAATTGGAAAAAAAAAAAAAGAAACCCACAAATTGACACCCATGCTGTGGGGAAGGACAATATAGAACCTTCCACTCCCTAAGAAAATGTGCTAAACAGGATATAAAGGAGTCTCAGGGTACAGATCTGGTGGCAATGGAGTAAGAAAACACTGATCTCTTTCTGCAACATAATTTGATCCTCTTTAACAGTTTAGAACAATCTCAACTAATATTTGACAGAGAAAAGACAAACAAGGCCTCAAAGGATAACTTACCATGAAATCCTGGGCTATATCTAGGCTAAGATGGGGGCTCCACATAAGGTTTTGAATGTGGAGGAAGTTTGGTCAATTTTCTCACCATGTGTGTGGCTAAAGCTAGAATGCCCAGCTGTCAGAGCAGGATGCTTTGGGAACAACGGCTGAGTATACATATTTGTTAACTAAAAAAAGTTGTAACTATAAAGTCTATGTATGAATCACCATGAAAACTGAGTACTCTGAAGCAGTAAGTGAATCCTGATGGAAAAGTCAAGCATTAACAGACCGCAGAACCATTTTCAATGGCAATAATGCAGGGAAAGAATCAATGGAAACAACAGAATGGTTACAATGTTTTTTTCTTCCCTTCCTTCTCACTGGTAAAGGATTGTCTTTTTTTTTTTTCTTGAGCTTAGGAAACCCCTTAGGTTCTTGAAAAATTCAAGGAGGAAGGTATAGCCCACAGAAAATTCTGAGGAGGATAGCCCTCAGAAGACAGTACAAGATTTTCTGCTAAACTGAACATTTCAAGACCCAAATAACTAATTAGAAAAATCAGAGATGTGGCACTATGTTTATCCTATGCATGTGGCCATACTTGGAGTAAATGGGACAATGATTGGATCTCTAAGACAAAGATCTCAAAAGTCCTGAGATAAAGAATTCTGCACCCATTGATACTTCTAACCAGTCTAGTAGTGTTTTGCCTGATTTCTGGCTGATAAAGTGGACTGTCACCCCAAGATGACCTGAATTAAACTATAAAATCTCACCTGATATATAGGATACAATAGATATAACTATTTTAAGCTGCAATTTAGTGTAAGCTAGCCTTCTAATGTAAAAACTTGCCTAGTAAAAGGCCTAGAAATGACATAATTTTCTGCAGTCCATCCAGACAGATCTTGAGAAAACACATCAGCATTTTGCTGAAGAAGAAGGCTGACTATACCTGCTGATGCACAATGTACAGCAAGAATGAGGGCTGTTCGAAAATACCAGAGAGATAACTTCTTTCTTAGGAACTTTAAGAAAGTTATTTAAAAAGCAAATTTGATATTTTTGCCAATTTAATATCTTGCCTGTTCATGTAGAATTAAACATTTACATGTACTAACAAACATAAGCATCTTGGGTGCCTAAGAGTTCATCTTCATAAATTACCACCAATGCTAAAAAAAAAGGTGGGGAGACAAATATGAAGCCTCTTGTCCCAGTAGGGTATTACATCATAGAAGTTGCTAACTTAAAGTTCTTTGATGAGCAAGAAACTATGCTGAGGTCACTTATCTAATGCAAGCAAAGATTTAAAGACAGATATATTGTAATTCAAAATCAGCTAGGGGTCAGATAAGTAAGAGCTGTCTGCAGGCAGGAAATGATAATAATGGTAATAATAGTAATCATAGTAGTTTCAGTTGATGATGCCTAAACACATGTGCTAGGCACTGAATTAAATGCTACATATACATACATATATATATAATCTTTCTTCTACACAATCACCCTTGAAGGATATATATTATTATCCTCCTTTTCATATAGAAAATCATATTTGGTGATAAGTAATGTTCCCAGCTCACATACCTAACAAGAGAGAAAGCCAGGACTTAAACCCAGTCTTGTATGAATCTAAAGCCTAGCTCTTTTCTCTTTATTACCCACCTATGGTTTGTCTTCCTTAGAAGAAATGGCTATTCATTTAAAGCTATATTTTCTCTCTCTTCCCATAGCAATTACAAATAAAATGATCAGGGCCGGGAACAGTGGCTCAAGCCTGTAATCCCAGCACTTTGGGAGGCCAAGGAGGGCAGATCACGAGGTCAGGAGATCGGGACCATCCTGTTTAACATGGTGAAACCCCATCTCTACTAAAAATACAAAAAATTAGCTGGGCATGGTGGCACATGCCTGTAATCCCAGCTATTTGGGAGGCTGAGGCAGGAGAATCATTTGAACTTGGGAGGCAGAGGTTGTAGTGGGCCAAGATCATGCCACTGCACTCCAGCCTGGGCGACAGAGCGAGACTCTGCCTACAATACAAGAATAATAATAATAATAACATCAAAATACACTAGACACGAAATAGAAGAAAACTAATGAACCCAGAGTATCTGGTAATAGTAATTAACAACCATGTAGGAATAACTTAACATTACTATTTTTCAAAGGAAGCAACTTAAAAAGTGATCTAGAAGAAATAATGATTTTCAACTCCTATTTATGTCTAATACAGCACGTTTAAAGGAAGAGCATATAAGAAACAGAGGTAAAAAAAAAAAAAAAGCTACTATGAAAGGGTAAAGAAGTTCAATATTTATTAAGTCTTAAAGTATACTAAAAATTAAAATCCACATTTCATAAAACTAATAACACCAATATAAAAACCCTTTGGTCAGATCATATGACCAAAAACGTCACATTACAAATAACAAACACCAGTCAATATAATAAGAAAAGATGAATCCTACTATATACTGTTCTCTATGTTGCCCAGCCTAAATAGTTTTCTACTTAACCAATGATTTGTGTTGATATTTTTTACTATCACAATAATTATAAGTTAATCTTATTAATATAATATTTCTAACTAGATATATAGATATTGTGTGACTATAATATTCACACAAGACTGTTATCACTATAGAATATCAGCCAGCTTTTTAAAAAAACTAAATACTGTACCTTTCCAACTTAACTGCAGTAAAATTTTCTTTTTGCTTTGTTAAAAATTCTACCATTTCCTGTTTTTCTTCATGTACAGCTAGTAAAAATGGTATGAGTTCATCCTGTAAAACAGCAAGAAGAACTGATAACTCACAAAATTACATACTTCTCATCTGAATTGGAAAACTTATATTTATATAAGATCCTATAGACTTAAACATATAATATAGAAATTAAATAATAAGTAGTCCCTTCCTTTTTATTCTTCTGTGCTTTCCCGTTTGCTGTTCCTTCCCATGGAAAAACGTCTTCCACCTCATCACATGAAGTCTGGTCATCTCCAAAACTCACTTCAATACCAATTCCAATAATCTTTGCTTCTGTCACAGCACTTAGCATAGTATATTGCAATGATTTTACTATTTTTCATGTAAACCAAGAGCTTCTTGAGGGCAGGGGCTTTATCTTCTATACCTATGTTCCCAAGTCTTAAGAAATATTAGTAAATGCTTCAAGCATTCTCATTAATGATCTAAATTATTGCCTCTAGAGCAGTGTTTCTTACACTGCATTCAAAGAATGTTTACTTTACCAGATGTTAAAGACTGTACTCCAACAGAAGGATTCCATGATCATAGATGTTTGAGAAATGGTACAGAACTGTGCATTATATGTCTAGTAGTCAAGAAATCTCTTACACTTTGTCTAATCCCTTTTTCACAACACTGTTTTGTGGCAAACATTGGCATTTGAGAAATCAGAATTTCAGGGCTACAGCTGTGAGAGCTTTCCAATAAGGTGGAGGTTTCCTCCAGGTTATATACAAACTCACTTGTTTCTCTTCTGTCAACGGTGTCAGAATCCCAGATGCCAATGTCAGGCACTCCTGCTGCAAATGAGTCACTGAGAAAATGGTCTGTGCATTAAATCAGCTTTAAATGAACTTCCACTGCTTATTAGTAAATGATCCATGAGTTTTCTCCTTTTTAAAGAGAATAGATTTTTATTTTAGCCATTAGAAACTTCTATATAAAATGTTATTCTCAATTGTCATTCTAATCCTAGGACCCTAATGCATATCTACTTATTTTAATTTTTTTTTTTTTTTTTTCTGAGATGGAGTCTGGCTCTGTCACCCAGGCTGGAGTGCAATGGCACGATCTCAGTTCACTGCAACCTCTGCCTCCAAGGTTCAAGCAATTCTCCTGCCTCAGCCTCCCAAGTAGCTGGGATTACAGGTCGCTGCCACCACACCCAGCTAATTTTTATATTTTTAGTAAACATAGGGTTTCAACATGTTGGCCAGTTTGGTCTCAAACTCCTGACTTCAGGTGATCTGCCTACCTTGGCATCCCAAAGTGCTGGGACTACAGGCATGAGCCACTGTGTCCAGCCTTTATTTTTTTATTTTTTTTATTTATTTATTTTTTTTTTTGAGATGAAGTCCTGCTCTGTCACCCAGGCTGGAATGCAATGATAGGATCTTGGCCCACTGTAATCTCCCCCTCCCAGGGTTCAAGTAATTCTCCTGTCTCACCCTCCCAAGTAGCTGGCACTATTGGCATTCACCACCATGCCTGGCTAATTTTGTATTTTTAGTAGAGATGGGGTTTCACCATGCTGGTCAGGCTGGTCTAGTACTCCTGACTTCAGGTGATCCACCTACCTTGTCCTCCCAAAGTCCTGGGATTACAGCATGAGTCACCACGCCCAGCCTCATATCTACTTTTAAAATTCAGTTTTGGCTGGGGCGGTGGCTTATGCCTGTAATTCCAGCACTTTTTTTTACATTTTATTTTAGGAAAAAATATGTATCAGAAACAAAAATACAATGGCTTATCATTAAAAGTTCTCCTACTGATCTATCTATCCCTATCATGATGGAAGTCACTAAATCACTTGCATTTCTAAAGAATGATGCTGAGGAGAAAGATATAATGTTGTCTGTAATATGCATAACACATCCAGCTAGAAAGACTTACAGGCATGCTAATGAGAAGTTGCTTATTTATGGCAAATATAAAGAATAAGAGTTATCTTATATTAAATATAAAGAATATGTACCATAAATAAAAAGAATATGGAATTTATCAGTTTTTTGAAAACTTCTAAATTTTAGAATTCAATCCCAATGCTAAGGGATTTATATAAAATATAGATTATATATTATAAACAAATAGAAACTGTCTTGAAAGCCTTGACGTCTTTATCAAAATATACTGTAAGAGGAGAGTTGTCAAATGCTTACAAGGGCAAAGGAGGTGGCCTAAGTGGGGTGCCTAGATGGCACCACAGCAAACTAGAGAACACAGGCCTCATAGAAAGGAGCAACCTCTGCACAACAGGTCAGTGATATGAGCTCAAGGGACACCAGATTTGATGCTTAAGAGAAGCCTAAAATCCAGATTTATGTATTAGTCTCCTAAATTTTACATGTTGACACAATTTATGAAGGCAAGTGAAACATACCTACGGGCCACATTTAGACTGTAGCCCTTGCATTTTTTAACTTGCCATGGATATGTTACCACATGGTTGTGTATAAAGCAAGTATTTGCATGTAAACTATTCTCTTTCTTCGGTTTTGGATGTTTCACCAAAAAAACCATCCCCAACATGTAATAAAACTTGCTTCTAAGACTCACAGTACCCACTTCAATAATTTTTCTAACATTTATTCATTTAAAATCTATTAGTAAGTAGTTTTCTGAGATTGCCAACCAAATATTTAGTTAACAGGAATGATGAAACTAAATTATTAAAAAAAATTCTATCTGTGCTCTTAGTAACATCATGGTTTTCAGGGTTTAAAACTGTCATCCTGATTATGCCTAAACTCTATGAACAGACACAATGATATAGCCCATAATACGGCTTCAATGAAAAAAAGGTTTAGAATTTGCTACAATTCTAATTGAGGAAACTCCACTGGTAATAAAGATTTATTGACCTAATCAATGAATGTTAAAAAAGAGATGTGAAGTCCTGAAGGGGTCCGCCTCCACTTAGTGAAATACTTCCCAGGCTGAGTACAGTAGCTCATATCTGTAATCCCAGCACTTTTGGAAGCTGACGTGGGACTCTTTGAGCCCAGAGTTTGAGGCCAACCTGGGCAACATAGTGAAATCCTGTATTTACAAAAAAATTAGAAACTGGCTTGGTATGATGGTGCATGTCTGTAGTCTCAGTTACTCAGGAGGCTAAGGTAGGAGGATCACTTGAGCTCCAGGAGGTTGAGGCTGCACTGAGCTGTGATTGTGCCACTGCAGTCCAGCCTAGGTGACAGAGCAAGATCCTGTTTCAAAAAAATTTTAAAAAAAGAAAGATCACCCAGAGCAAATTTATAAAGATTCTCTGAATGGCAGTGAATAACTAATGGTGGGAAGGAAAATGTGCTATCTATTGCCAATAATATTTCTTTTAGCTTCCCAACCACAAAGGTAAAGAAAAATGGGCTAATATTATTGAAAAGGAGAAATCTAAAATAGTACCTATCAAACGCCTACTTTTCTAGCGATTTCTTAACTCTAGAAGAGTTTTGGGAGATAGTAATTTATATATTATACTTATCTATTTAGTGATTCTTAACCAGGCATGTATCAGAATTCTGAGGAACTTGCTGTTATTTAGTCAGAGACGGGGTCTTACTATGTTGACCAGGTTAGATTTAAACTCCTGGGCTCAAGCAATACCCCTACCTCAGCCTCCTGAGTGGCTGGGACTGCAGCCATGTCTCAAAGTGCCTGGCTCCAAGGAAATATTTTTAAACATACATGTCTAGACTTTATTAGATTTACTATATCAAAATTGTCAGAGGAGAGGTTAGCTTTGTAGATTTTTTTTTAATTTCCCTAGGCTACAGTTATGCACATTTCTAGCTGAGAACTAGTCCAATCGACAATTACTTCCATCATGTCTCACCACATGACAAATTACCTTTTTCTTTGAGGATTTGGCCAAAAAGAGGAAGGAGTAAGAGAGAGTTCTTTACTGAAAACTCTACGTAATTTGTTTGGATAGAAGAAGAATAGGGACTAGTAAACTCAAAATCCAACTTGACTTTGCTATATATAAACTTCTTTACCCTCAAGACAGTCTAGATTTGAGAACAGAGTTTAGACGTTTATCTAAGTGGCTGTTTCTGCCAGAATAGGATAAGTCAGTTAATTACTTGCTTAAGGGTTTCCCACTTCATCACCAACTATTCACAGCCAATCTGGTTTCCTCACAGTCCTCCTAAAATTGATCTCTAGACAAGTGTACAACTCATTAACTGTCTCCCAAACTGAAAACTATAATCCCCAAAACTGAAAAGAATCTTGTCTAGACACACAAACCAGAAACAAAGAAGCAAACAAAAGCAAAAAACAACAAAAAATCTTCTTGGTCTTTTCCCTCAATTACCTAATTTCCAAATTGGCCTGCATATTTCTGATTGCTTTCCTTTCCCTTTCCACTTTTCCCTCTTAAGCCCCACCACTGAGAGTCAAATCACTTTCATATATATTACTCTATGTAGGAACTTGTCACCAGCATCAAGATTTCTGTTTATTTAAAATGTTTTAGTTTTCTTGGCACTTTAAGGTAAAGCCTAATTCCAGAGCAAATTCTACTTTTCAGGATTATTGTATACTAATTAGAGAAAAAAAAAAACTTGGGAGAAAGAAATTAGAAAGCATTACCTTTTACAAATTCAGTGTTTACCATACATAAAAATTGTTTACCATACATAAAAATGATGTACCCTCTAATGCTTCTTTAAAAGTATCAATATTTAAATTTTTATAATTATTTCCAAATATTTTTATTTAGGTTATGCTGGAGCTTCCAAACATGAAAAACCGACCCATACATCAGTCAACGCAACAAATGCACCTTTCAAATATTTTGAAAATAAAGTTGGTTGATCTATAGCTTATTTGCTAATCCAATTATTGGCATGATGCAAAAGCAGTTTTTTTGTCATTGGGATATCCTCATTGTAGACAGCATAATGTAGGGCAGTATTGCCATAGACATCTGGAAGATCTGGGTCAGCGCCGTGTTTTAGCAAAGTAGTCGCACATTCCTCTTTCTGGCATTGTACCACCTGTCAGTATTAGACCAAACGGTAGATTGTAAATTCTAGGAGTTCAAAATAAGCATTCCACAACTTTCACCAATGAGTTATGCTTAAACAAGATGAATTGTATTTTATTCTATGTATTTGTACCAAATCCATCTCATGCTGAAATCGTTGGCTACTATGTACCTTTACCAGAGCTGTCCTGTTTTTGTCATCAAAGACATTAAGTTGACATCTGCTGTTCACCAGAAGAGCTACCACAGTTGGATGGCCATTGGCACAGGCAAAATGCAGAGCAGTCCTATGAAAAGGGAGACAACATTTTTAGGAAACTATCTGAAAACATAAAATCATCTGAACACATAAAATCATCTATGTAATTATAAACATTGAGTAGCATGTGATTTCTCTACCTTTCAAACAAATATTTAATTTTTTGTGAGGCAATCATACTTTTTACCCCCTATTATTACTCACTACATAAAGAGCAGCCTATTTCAATAGAAATACTTTGGCCTTTGGATTCAGTTCAACTTGGACGGGAATCCAACTTTAAACTCTGTCATTACCTACCTATTACTTAGTCTTTCTTGCCTCAGTTGCCTAATTAATAAAATGGGGGTAGGGCCGGGCGCGGTGGCTCACGCCTGTAATCCCAGCACTTTGGGAGGCCGAGGCGGGTGGATCACGAGGTCAAGAGATCGAGACCATCCTGGTCAACATGGTGAAACGCCGTCTCTACTAAAAATACAAAAAATTAGCTGGGCACGGTGGCACATGCCTGTAATCCCAGCTACTCAGGAGGCTGAGGCAGGAGAATTGCCTGAACCCAGAAGGCGGAGGTTGCGGTGAGCCGAAATCACGCCATTGCACTCCAGCCTGGGTAACAAGAGCAAAACTCCGTCTCAAAAAAAAATGGGGGTTAAAAATATTGACTGTCTCACAGGACACTATTTTGATGCTTCCATGAGACTCTGCAAAGTATTGAGAACAGTTCCTAGCACAAATAACACCTCAATATTTGTTAGATATTATAATCATTATTAATGCTACTACTTAACAAAGACAAGATTCTAAGTTGCTCATTTGTTCATATTTTAACATCTCTAACATTAGAATCCCACTTATAATTCTTGACTTACTACAACTAAAATTGACCACATTTAAATAATTCTCTTATTGAGATACAAAATGATGGGGTATCACACAATCCATGATGCCTTGCGATAAGTAGAATTGATGTATACAACCACATCTAGGGGAGCTCTAGTCATATAAATTGCATTTAAATAAATTTTAGTTCTCAAAAGTACTATAGAACAAGAGAACTGAAAATGAAGATGATAACAAATGTTTAAAACAAACTCATTCTTACTTTGATTTTCAAAAAAACACCCAAAAGAAACTCAGAATTCAAATAAAAGAGTATGGCTTATTTTCTACTTAGATTTGTAGAATGAATGTAAATTAGGCACTTCCAATGATTAATATTAACATTTAAAACTGTTATAAATTTTCAAAAGGGCAGTTAAAAATTATATTTTGGGGGGACTTCTGGAGTCCACGAAGTCAGCAGCACGGTTGCTGTGGCTGCCGCGCTCCCCGGCCCTAGGCGATGGAGAACGGAGCGGCGTACAGCCCCACTACGGAGGAGGACCCGGGGCCCCAGAGCGGCCTCGCTGCCTACTTCTTCCTGGGCCGACTCCCCTGGCTCTGGCGCATTCTCAAGGGCTTGCAGCTGTTGCTGTCTCTGCTGGCCTTCATCTGTGAAGAAGTTGTATCACAATGTACTTTGTGTGGAGGACTTTATTTTTTTGAGTTTGTAAGCTGCAGTGCCTTCCTTCTGAGTCTCCTTATACTGATCGTTTATTGCACTCCCGTTTATGATATGGTTGATACCACAAAAGTAAAAGCATCGGATTTTTATATTGCTTTGGGAACAGGATTTGTGTTTTTGTTGGCGTCCATCATTTTTGTTACCACACATGACAGGACTTCAGCTGAAGTTGCTGCAATTGTATTTGGATTTACAGCAAGTTTTATGTTCCTACTTGACTTTCTCGCTATGTTCATTGAAAAACTACAGGAGTCCCGGCTGAGAAAACCTGAAAATACCACTAGAGCTGAAGCCCTCACTGAACCACTTAATGCTTAAAGATTCTGGGGAGCAGATAAGTACCTAAGGTAGTGACGCTGCATTGTGGTGCCTGAGTCCTGGAAGAAACTCTTGTAGAATTTGTGTAATTGTTTAAACCACATCTTTTGGAGAGCAAAGGGAAGGTCAAGAAGGCAGTTTTATCAATATTGTGTCAGTCACCACAAATCAGGTCAGAGAAGCAAAACAAATTTTTTTATATAATGATTGAAACTATCTCAAATGGAGATTTTGGTGGGAGGAGGGGAGGACAATGATTTCTTTAAATCGCACAGCTCAACGGTTGATAAATGATTCTGTTATTCTGTTACAGGTCATTCTTTTACTAGGCTTAGCTTCCAAATTATGCTTTATAGCTGTATAAACATGATTATATTAGTCTATTTAGAAATTGTTTTATTTTTAAATTAATTAGTTTAGCTGTTTTGATGCTTAGGTTATGTTCTGTTAATGAAAATTTAACATAGTTAAATTTTATAGAAACCAATATTTAAAATGTTGGTCTAGGTTTCTTAACATATAATATCAGGCTTTACTGTATTTCACTCAGCCTTAAATATTACAATACTTTTGGATAACTGCTATTAATTCTTTCTGAGACTTTTGTATAGCCTATAAAGTGTATGAGAGATGTTGGTATTTTATGTGTATAAAAGCAAAATATCAGCAACTTCATGTTTATACTGCACCTTGGTCATTGATGTCGAGTAAAAAAAGATTGTTTTATCACATAAAAAAAAATGGAAGAGGCTGGGCGCAGTAGCTCACACCTGTAATTCCAGCATTTTGTGAGGCAGAGGTAGGGGATTACCAGAGGTCAGGAGTTCAAGACCAGCCTGGCCAAGATGGTGAAACCCTGTCTTTACTAAAAATACAAAAAATTAGCCAGGCATCATGGCACAGGCCTGTAATCCCAGCTACTTAGGAGGCTGAGGCAAGAGAATTGCTTGAGCACAGGAGATGTAGGTTGCAGTGAGCCAAGATCGTGCCACTATACTCCAGCCTGGATGACAGAGCAAGACTCTGTCAGGAAAACAAAAAACAAAAAAAAAAAACTGATACCACACTTAAGGACCAAAGGTAAGAAAGACTTTTTTCCCAAGAAGTGAAAGTAATTATAAAAATGGCTGGGCTCAGTGGCTCATGTGTGTAATCGTAGCACTTGGGAGGTTGAGGCTGGTGGATCACCTAAGGTCAGGAGTTTGAGACCAGCCTGACCAACATGGAGAAACCCCATTTCTACTAAAAATACAAAATTAGCCAGGTGTGGTGGTGCATGCCTGTAATTCCAGCTACTCAGGAGGCTGAGGCAGGAGAATCGTTTGAACCCAGGAGGCAGAGGTTGTGGTGAGCTGGGATTGCACCATTGCACTCCAGCCTGGGCAACAAGAGCGAAACTCACATCTCAAAAAGAAAAAATTATGAAACAAGCTTTGACCACTTACCAAGTATCTGGAGAGATGAGTTCATACTATGATTTAGAAAGTGGTTCAGTTCCCCTCTTGACATATGATTTTTTTTTTTTTTAACTAAGGTTAATACAGCTCTGTAGGTCTTCCTTAGTGTCTTCTTTGAAGCCAGTCTGTTTTCCTGGGACCTCAGCCTTTGGTTTTTCATCTACTCAAAATGCCTCTTTTCTCTTTCCTTATCAGACAGAAATGGAGCCCTGTGCTGCTTCATCATTTAGCTGAGGTTGACCTCTGGCTCTGATGCTTATTTGTTGTCAGTTGTCTTTAGGTGGTCCTGAATCTTGAGCCCTTTTAATTGTGAATACTGTGTAGCAGGATCTTTAGAGTCCTTGTTTTTACATAGGCATTGCTCTAGTTTGTTTTTGGCAGGGAACATCTTAAGAAAGTAAATATCTAGGGAATCCTGCCCAGACTAATACTGTTGGTGGCATAAGGAAGAATCAAAATATTCTTAAGCGATAACTTCCTAATCAGAATTGTCTGTTGGCTGTCACAGATAGGCAGGGCACTTGGGATACGACCTTTCTGTCCATGTGGTTCATAGACTAGACCTTTCTTATCCTCCTCATAGAGTTTTGACCCAAGACTCTAGTGTTAAGATGATAAGCCCATATATCAGGTCCTTCTTCACTTTGGTGGAGGTCTCCCAGGGTAGGTTTCCTATTTGAAACAGTGGAATCATGTTTCTAGTGATAAAGTTTAATGACCTCATTCTTTTTTTTTGTTGTTCTCATCTGCCATTTGTGTGTCATAGATGGGTTTTAGCTGCATGAATGTGGCTAATGTGGTTCTCAGAAATTGGTCAGTATGGCACATCATAGCTTCTACTCTGTCTTACTGACTCAATACCTTTAGGATTTGTATCCAAGTTTGGATGCTAATTAGTGGTGATGTCACCACTACTTAATTGGGAGATAATGAAACCAATCATGGCTGCTGTTTTTAAGAGAGGAGAAATTGCTGGATCTTGGGTCTAAGAATAAGGACCAATTCAGAAAACTAGTTTGTGGTGGGTAGACTAGAGTTCCACATCAAATTGTACCATTGTGATTTTTAATGTCATTAGACCTATCTAAAATTCAGAGCATATCATCTGGACTACCTCAGTGTTGCCACCCATGCTTATTCAAGATTGACAGATACATTCTCAGCTGGCCTATTATAAAACATATTGTCATTAAGCTTAAGCTCTGCTTGTTCTGAGGTTTCACTCCCATTTGTTTCATTGGTGCAAAGTGGCTCTCTTAGTTGGTCACTTAGTTCTTTCTTTTTCAGAAAGATAATATGTTCACTGGTATTTTTGGTCACTCTTAGAAGCTTCCTTCACATTGTCTTTTTATGGGACCCTTGTAGAAGGAAAAAGGAGTAAAAAGACCATTGTAGTAAATAAGTTCTAGGTGAACTTGGGACCAGAAACCACTATTATGTACAGAAAATGGCAAGCTCCATAAAATCAAATTTAAAATCATTTTTAAATTAATAGTTATGGTAAATTTAATTTTATATTTTATACAGATAGATTGCTTAGAATGGTTTTGAAGACTTATAAGAGAAATGCACTTACAGTATAAAAATTTTATAATTACTTAAATTATGTTTGTTTGGGGGCTGGGAAATGTATTTTTACATCGTTTGTAGCCAATCATTTTTATATTTGTCATTTTAAATCCTATGGGTCTTTTTTTATCTCTCGATGTCAAATTTTATAGTCTTTTTAAAAAAATCAATTTAATTAAAATAAATTATATTTTGCAGCCAGTCATGGTGGCTCATGCCTATAATCCCAGCACTTTGGGAGGCCAAGGTGGGTGGATCACCTGAGGTCAAGAGTTTGAGACCAGCCTGGCCAACATGGCAAAATCCCATCCCTACTAAAAATACAAAACTTAGCCAGGTATGGTAGCACACCAGATTACAGCTACAGAGTAGCTGTAATCCCAGCTACTCTGGAAGCTGAGGCAAGAGAATCACTTGAAACCAGGAGGCAGAGGTTGCAGTGAGCCAAGATCACACCATTGCACTCCACTTTGGGGGACAGAGACTCCATCTCAAAAAAAAAAAAAGTTTTATTTTGCAATTTTCTACCTTCAGAAGTGCTTTTGTTTGAAAGGAGGGAGGAAAAGCTTCAATTGAGACTAAGTTCTACTACTCCAATACTAAATCTCTCAGCTTGCTCAAACTGGGCAGGTAAATATGAAGTTTTAAGGACAAAAGCGTTCTGAAAGATAGTAATATATGTGTGCTACATAACAAGTATTCAGCTTATGTTTGATAAATAAATCAACTGAAAGAATAGAGGCCGTGCATGGTGCCTCATGTCTGTAATTCCAGCTCTTTGGGAGGCCAAGGTTGGAGGATTGCTTGGGTGCAGGAGTTTGAGACTAGCCTGGACAACATGGGGAAACCCTGTCTCTACAAAAAGTACAAAAAGTAACCAGGCATAGTGGTGCACACCGGCAGTCCCAGCTCCTCAGGAAGCTGAGGAGAGGATCACTTGAGCACAGGAGGTCGAGGCTGCAGTGAGCCATAATTGTGCCACTGCACTCCAGCCTGGGTGAGAGCCTGCCTCAAAAAAACTTCTTTTATAAAAACAAAAAATGGAAAAATACAGTTGGGGAGCTCAACATTTTAAAAGAAAACTCCCAGAAAATAAAGCAATACTTTTATAATAGTAATAATCACTTATATTTGCTATTTTTCATTTTCATAAGAACATAACAACTAAAATTTTCATCTATTTTTTGCATATATGTAGTAAATCTGTATATAATTAAAACATATGTATATAATAAAAATGTATTCATAATAAAACCTTTAAGCACAGACAAAAGGATTCCCCCTTCTCCAGAAGAGACTAAAAGTTCACTGAAGAGACCAAACCACAAAAATAATAGAAAGTGAGAAATTATTTTTATCTGAGCAAATCTCATATATTCTGCTTTCCCAAAGATTATTTCATTAATAACAAGCTTTTACTATAACTTTTATACATGCTCATTGCAGAAATCACAGATAAGAAAAAAAGTTACTTATAGTACAAATGCCCAAAAATAAATGTAATCACATTTGGTACATATTTTCAGCTAAAACAGGGGTACAGTATGTGTGTATGTACAATCAAAACAATTTTTTTCTCACTTGGTAAAGTACATCTTCGCATGTCAAAATAAGTCTGTATCTAGTCACACCTTCAACGGTTACTATTCCATCCTATGGATGCACTGAAATTTAGTTCTAAAATCCACCATATGTGTTCTTCTTAATACATTGAGGTTTTAAGCAGTACTGAGAAAAACAAATTGGATGTATCTTTATTTACAGATATTTCAGCATAATGGAATTGATGAGTAAAGGGCATATATGTTTTTTAAATGTGGTGCTTACCACCAAATTGTCTTTTTGAAAAGTCATTAGCAACTTAAATTTTAAGCAGTTATATAAGTACCACTGTCTTCATCCTCACAAACTTTGTGGATAGGAAACAGTATTTTATTTCTCTTTTAGCATGAATTCCTTCTCTTTTAAGAAACATTAAGTATTTTTTTCTTATGTATATAGGTCACTTATAGATCTGCAAAAAAGTACTTTGCCCAAATTTACAATTATTTTCTTGTTGATTTGAATTATCTGTAACATGAAGATACATATTTCTTCCGATGTGAGTATTATATGTATATGTTGTAAATATTTTGCAAGTAGGTTGTCTTTTTTTCTTATATAGAGTGTTTTAAGTTTTATTTTGCTAAATCAACCTTTAGAATGCTTGCTTGCGAAGTTCTTAGGAAGGTTTTGTCAACATAAAAATGTATTTGTAGAAATACGCATGTGTGTCTTCTTTTGGTACTTTCGCTATTTTGTATATTTAAAATGTTTGATCTATATTTCATCAGGAATTTATTTTTGTGAGATAAAACTCTAGTTAAGTTTTATCCAAACAGCAGGCATTTAATTTATGAATAATTCACCTTTTCCTACTAATCTGAAATGTCACCATTATCAAGCTCTAAATGCTTATATGTATTTGGGCAATTCTTTTTTTCTTTTTGAGACAGAGTTTCGCTCTTGTCCAGGCTGGAGTGCAATGGTACAATCTCAGCTAACTGCAACTCCACCTCCAGGGTTCAAGTGATTTTGTCTCAGCCTCCTGAGCAGCTGGGTTTACAGGCATGCACCACCATGCGCAGCTAATTTTTGTATTATTAGTAGAAATGGAGTTTCTCTATGTCGGTCAGGGTCTCAAACTCCCAACCTCAAGTGATCCACCTGCCTCAGCCTCCCAAAATGCTGGGATTACAGGTATGAGCTGGGATTATGCATACTATTTGGGCAATTGTAGATGTTTCATTCATTTATCTGTCTTTTCAGCTATTAATAAACAATATGTGGAAACTAATAGCACATTTTGTATACAGAAAGGCAAGTCATTCTCACCTCACTACAAAAAAATTTTTAATGTCATCACAATAGTAAAAGACAGACAAGTTTAATTTTAAAATGTTAAAACTTTGATATTTTTATTTGGTTTATGTAAAGTTGATACACAAAGAGCTCACATCTTGAGAAAAATGAATCTTCCTACTCAAGAACAGGAACCATTTCCCACTTCAGAGTTTCCTTCTAAGGTTCCTCAGTGAAGAACATATTTACATAGGTGTACATTGATATAAAAATAAATTAGATATAATCTGAAGAATTTTTAGCCCAGAAGTTGAAATATCATGGTAATTATTGCTCTCCTTATGCACCTGTCCATAGCATATATAACATTATGTTGGCCAGGCATGGTGGCACAAGCCTGTAATCCCAGCTACTCAGGAGGCTGAGGCAGGAAAATCGCTTGAACCCTGGAGGCAGAGGTGGCAGTGAACCGAGATTGCACCACTGCACTCCAGCCTGGGTAACGAGCAAAATTCCATCTCAAAAAATATATATATAGGACTCTCCAAGATGGCCGAATAGACACAACTCCGATGCACAACACCCAGTGAGAGAGATGCAGAAATCCTGAGATCTCCTAGCTCCAACCAAGGTACCAGGGGCATTTCAATGGGTCTGGTCCTACAGTGAGCAAAGCCTAGGCAAGGCAGAGTGAGGCAGGGAGGGGTGCTGCTTCACCCAGAAAGTGCATCTGACTGGCATGTCAGAGGCTCCCCCTCTGGCACTCTGGTCCAGATACAGCACTTCCCCCAAAGCCTCAGCAATACACAGAACAGGGGATCTTTGCCAGTCAAGCACTTGGAATTACAAGCGCGGAGTTCAATAATAATTCAGGATGGTGTCCCGGATTGATGCCCAGACCTAAACTGACACATAAGCCCAAAAGCCAGCTAGGAGAGCCTGTGGACTGAGCTATCACCCCCTCCCCCGACCTGGAGACACAGGGAGCTGTAAACGGGAAGACAGACAGAGCAGCGCAGTGGGCCCCTACCCCATAACAGGAGAGAGAGGAAGCTGAAAAGGGGGAGATGGCTGGGTGCAGCTGGGCAGGTCCCTACCCACCCCCACAAACTCCAGAGGGCTGAAGCTCTGACTCCAGCCTGTTGCACAATCAGTGCCACAATCTGAGCTGAACCCTGAATGATCTAGCCCAGTGGAGGAAGGACACAACCCACCACTAGACAGGTGGGACTGGGCTACATGTTTTAACAAAAAACACAGGAAGCCTACGTAGCAACGGGACAGCATTCTTGACCAACCAGCAGCGCGTACAGGTCAGCAGAAGAAGCAGGCCTAATCTCCCAGTATAAACAAAAAAGACACAGGAAGCTTCCCTAGTAACCTGAAGGAGTCCCCAGAAACCCAATAGCGCCTCGACAGGCAGATAAGCAACCTCATCAAGCAGCTCCCTGACAACACAGCCAGGTAAATCCACAAAGATGGGAAAAAAACAGAGCAAAAAAGATGAAACCATCAAAGACCAGAACACCTCTTCTCCTTCAAGGGATCATAACTCCTCAACAACACAGGAACACAACATAACTGAGAAAGAGTGAGATGAATTGACAGAAACAGGCTTCAGAAGGTGGATAATAAACTTTTCTGAGCTAAAGGAACACATTCTAACTCAATGCAAAGAAACCAAAAACCTTGAAAAAAGGTTAGATGAAATGCTAACTAGAATAACCAGCTTAGAGAAGAACATAAATGACTTGATGGGGTTGAAAAACACAGCACGAGAACTATGTGAAGAAAACACAAGTTTTAATAGCCAAATCAATCAAGCAGAAGAAAGGATATCAGAGATTGAAGATCACCTCGATGAAATAAAAAGAGAAGGCAAGACAACAGAGAAAAGAGTGAAAAGAAATGAACAAAGTCTCCCAAGAAATATGGGATTATGTGAAAAGACCTAATCTACACTTGATTGGTGTACCTGAATATGATGAATATGAAATTCTAGGGCAACAGAGCGAGACTCCATCTCAAAAAAATAAACAAATGTTTAAAAAAAAATTTTTTAATAAAAACTGTGTTCACACAAAAACATATACCCAAATGTTTATAGCAGCTTTACTTACAAGAGGCAAAAACTGGAAACAATCTAGACATCCTTCTACAAGTGACTAAACAAACTGAGGAACAGTCCACACATTGGACTATTCCTCAACCGTAAAAAGGAACAAGCTACTGGTGCCTCCAACGACCTAAGTGAAGCTCCAGAGAACCACACTGAGTGAGAAAAGTCAGTCCCAAAGAGTCACATACTGTGTGATGCCATTTTTACACTTTTGAAATGATGAAATAAATAGAAATGAAAAACAGCGCCAGGCATGGTGGCTCACGCCTGTAATCCCAGCACTTTGGAAGGCCGAGGCAGGCGGATCATGAGGTCAGGAGATCGAGACCATCCTGGCCATGGTGAAACCCCATCTCTACTAAATACAAAAAATTAGCCAGGCACGGTGGCATGCGCCTGTAGTCCCAGCTACTCAGGAGGCTGAGGCAGGGGAATCGCTTGAATCTGGGAAATGGAGGTTGCAGTGAGCCAAGATTGTGCCACTGCACTCCAGCCGGGCAAAAGAGCAAGACTTTGTCTCAAAAAACAAAAAAAAAGAAAAAAGAAAAACAGCTTAAGGTGTGCCTGCAGTTAAGGAAGAGGTTGGTGGGAGAGAGGCAGATGAGTTTGGCAACATGAAGGGTTCCTTTGGTGATGGGAATATTCTTCCACTTGACTAGACTGATGTCAGTATTCTGGTTGTGATGTTGCACAACAGTTTCACAAGATGTTACTGTTAGGGGACACTGGTGAAGGGCATCATGCAGGACCTCTCCCTGCTATTTCTTAAAATACTGTGTGAATCTACAGTTACAAAGTTATAATTTTAATGGTCTAACCCTCTCTTAAAGCTAAATAAAGCAATTGTGAGATTTATTACTTTTCTTCCTATGATGTGAAAATGCTACATGAGAAGACCCTTGCACAGTTGAGTTTGACTGACTTGGTAGAGATGACTGGAGAGTAGGAGTACGCACATATATCTCGGTCCCATATTTCATATATTCATTTACAACTTAAACCCTAAGATGACAAGTGTTTTTACCTTGGCACCATATAAATCTGAGTTCTTCATCAGAAACTCTGCTGATGTCCGCACTGTGACTCCGGTCGTCTCACACTGCAGCACACAGTTTTCCGGTGTAGTCTTACCACAGTGAACAACTGTGACAAAAACACACGCTGACTGCTTTAGCAAGTAATGTGCCCTTTCCAGTATTAGAGATAGCCTGGTGCTGACATTAGAGGTGGACTAAATATTTCTCAAAAGCTACCATTTAAATTTTCTTACCTAAATTACAAATTCATAAAATATAAAACGATGACTATTTTGAGTTATTTTCTACAATCTAAAAGCAATATTCTTTAATAAAGAACGACTTGACCTCAGATATAAAAGCACTTTTTATTACTAGAAAAAAAAAGTATCAGAGAGTAATTTTGCTGAGTATCTCAGAAGAAAAAGACCTTGAATCAAGAAAGGGGACACAAAGATTCCAGTAAACAAACATTACTGCCACGTGGAGATAACTTCAATCTAGTGCTACCCTGAATACAGAGAACACAGACCACAACACTGGAAAGTTTTCAAAGAAAAATTCACTGCACAGAAAAGAAACTAACATTAACAAATTATCATGAATAGGTTTATTTTTCACTTCAGGGTTAAGTTAGCTAAGTCGTCACACTATGTACATAAAAAAATAATTTTTTAGGCCATGCATGGTGGCTCACACCTGTAATCTCAGCACTTTGGGAGGCTGAGGCAGGCAGATCACCCAAGATCAGAAGTTCGAGACCAACCTTGCCAATGTGGTAAAACCGTCTCTACTAAAAATACAAAAATTAGCCATGCATGATAGCAGGAGCCTGTGTTCTCAGCTAGTGGGGAGGCTGAGGCAGGAGAATCGCTTGAACCAGGGAGGCAGAGGTTGCAGTGAGCTGAGATCACACCACTGTACTCCAACCTGGGCAACAGACCAAGACTCTGTCCCAAAAAATTAATAATTTGTGTTTACACTGATGAGCATGTGCATTTATACTAATGAGTAGTATGTTTCTAATGTGTCTATTAAGTATACAAAAAGGATTATGTTTTTTTAAATGTGCACATCTTAATTTAAAATACTTTATTTTGCTAAAACATGCTAACACTCCTCTAAGCCTTCAGCAAGACATCATCTTTTTGCTGGTGGAGGGTCTTGTCACAATATTGATGGTTGCTGACTGATCATAATGGTGTTTGCTGAAGGTTAAGGTGGCTGTGACAATTTTTAAAAGACAACAATGAAGTTTGCCACACTGACTCTTCCTTTCATGAAAAGACTTCTTTGTAGCATGTGATCTTGTTTGATAGCACTTTACCCACAGTAGAAAGTTGTTCAGAATTGGAGTCAATCCCATCAAAGTCTGTCTCTGCTTTACCAAGTTTACATAATATTCTAAATCCTTTGCTGTCATTCCACCATGTTCACAGCATCCTCCCCAGGAGATTTCATCTCAAGAAAACACCTTCTTCGCTTATCCATAAGAAGCAACTCCTCATCTGTTCCAATTTTTGTAAGATCGTAGCGATTCAGTCATGTCTTAAGGCTCTACTTGCTATCATCAGGCTTTTGCTATTTCCACCACATCTGCAGTTACTTCCTCCATTCAAGTCTTGAATCCCTCAATCATCCATGAGGGCCAGAATCAACTTCTCCAGAACTCCTGTTAATGTTGATATTTTGACCTCCTCCCATGAATCATAAATGTTCATAATGACATCTAGAATGATGAATCCCTCCCAGAAAGTTTTCAATTGACTTTGCCCAGACCCAGCAGAGGAATCACTATCAATAGCTGCTATAGCCTTATGAAGTATATTTTTTATGTAGTAAGGTTTGAAAGTTGAAATTACTCCTTGATTCATGGGCTGCAGAATAGATGTTATTAGCAGGCATGAAAACATTAATCTCCTGATACACCTCCATCATAGCTCTCAAATGGCCAGGTACATTGTCAATAAGCAATCATATTTTTAAAGGAATCTTTCTGTTTTCAGTAGCAAGTCTCAATAATGGGCCTAAAATATTCAGTAAACCATGTTATAAACAGATGTGCTACTATTCAGGCTTTGTTGTTCCATTTCTAACGCACAGGCAGAATAGATCTGGCATAATTCTTAAGGGCTCTAGGATTTTCCAAATGGCAAATGAGCACTGGCTTCAACTTAAAGTCACCAGTTACATTCCCTCCTAACAAGAGAGTCAGTCTGCCCTTTGAAGTTGTGAAGCCAAGCACTGACTTCTCTTTAGATATGAAAAGTACTAGATGGCATCTTCTTCCAATAGAAGGTTATTTCATCTACATTGAAAATGTGTTTAGTGTATCCACCTTCATCAATTACCTTAGCTAGATCTTCTGTAACTTACTGTAGTTTCTTCATCAGCACTTGCTGCTTCACCTTGTGCTTTTATGTTATAGAGATGGCTTCTTTCCTTAAACCTCATGAACCAACCTCTACTAGCTTCAAACTCTTCCTCTACAGCTTCCTCACCTCTCTCAGCCTTCACAGAATTGAAGAAGTTAGGGTTCTGCTCTGGAATAGGCTTTAATTTAAGGAATGTGGTAACTGATTTGATCTTCTATCCAGGCTAGGGAAACTTTCTCCATATCAGCAATAAGGCTGTTTCACTTTCTTATCATTCATATGTTCACTAGAGTAGTGCTTTTAATTTCCTCTATGAACTTTTCATTCACATTCTTAACTTGGTCAACTGACACAAGAGACTTGGGTTTCAGCCTATCTCAGTTTTCGATGTGCCTTCCTCACTAAGTTAAACATTTCTAGTTTTTTAATTTAATGTGAGAGACAGGTGACTCTTCCTTTCATGTGAACACCTAGATGTCATTGTAGGTTTATTAGCCAGTCTAATGTCAATATTGCTGTGTCTCAAGGAATAGAGTGGTCCAAACAGAAGGAGAGAGATAGGGGAATGGCTGATTGGCAGAACAGTCAGAACCTACACAATTATCAGTTAAATTCACCATCTTATATGGATGTAGTTCATGGCACCCCAAAACAATTACAGTAGTAATATCAAAGATCACTGGGCACAGATCAGCATATCATCTATAATTTTTTAAAAAGGCTTACAATACTGTGAGAGTTACCAAAATATGACATAGAGACACACGGTGAGCACATGCTATCGGAAAAATGGTCCCAACAGACTGGCTGGAAACAGGGTTGCCACAACCTTCAATTTGTATGAAACTCAGTATCTGTGAAGTGCAACAAAGCAAGGTATATCTGTACTCGAGTGGCATTTCATTAAATTCTATCTTCCATAGAGAGTACAGTTTTCCTTCAAAGCTTAGAAGAAACAATACATCAAACATTCAGATACTTACTTAAGATTTCCTCTACAGCATTGTGCTGAACAAATTTTACGCCTGAGATTTTAATACCAGCACCCGTGCAGTCCACAAAAGTGTCACCTTTGCCCCTCTTTTCTATCACAATGTCATCTGGTAGACCGTATCCTAAGAAAGAAAGAACAAGAACACTCAAGATGGGTGAGGAAAAATATCTAAATAAGAACACTCTAGAACAGTTTTCTCTAGTTCAAATGACTGCAGATAATGAGACCAGTCAACCAAGTTGTATTTAAGTAAAATCTCTCTATATATATTCTGTTTGATTTAAACCATGGTATCCCAATTTTTAACAATCACCACTCTCTGACTAGTCCCCATATCAAGATGACTACCCTATCAACTATCTCACATCAGCTCAGCACTAAATTCACTTACAAAACTGCTATAAAAAATGAATAATGTTCAAGACCAGCCTAGTCAACACAGTGAGACTCCATCTTTACAAAAACTAAAAAAAAATTAGGCGTGGTTGCATGCACCAATTACTCACTACTCAAGGAGGCTAAAGTGGGAGGGTCACTTGATCCCAAAATGTTAAGACTGCAGTAAGCTATGATCATGCCATTACACTCCAGCCTTTACTCTGGGTGACAGAATGAGACCTGGTCTTGAATGAATGAATGAATGAATGAATGGACTTACAGCTGAGTCAAAGAACTTTAAAGCATTCACCCTTAGAAGTTTGCTTCTAACATTCTATGATTCTAATATAAATTACATTGGAATAAACCTAAGCAGTTCTCAAGATGATCTAATTTTAATATTCTCTTAAACAGTTGACTTAAAATCTGACAAACTGACTACTTACTAGAAAAAAACAGTCTACCTCATTAACAAATAAAACGCATCAGATAGAGGCTGGGCATGGTGGCTAACACCTGTAATCCCAGCACTTTGGGAAGCCGATGCAATTGGATCACTTGAGGCCAGGAGTTCGAGAGCACCCTGGCCAACATGGTGAAACCCTGCCTCTACTAAAAATGCAAAAATTAGCTGGGTGTGGTGCATGCCTGTAATCCCAGTTTCTCAAGACGCTGAGGCAGGAGAACTGCTTGAACCTGGGAGGCAGAGATTACAGTGAGCTGAGATTGTGCCAATGCACTCCAGCCTGAGAGACAGAGTGAGACTCCATCTCAGAAAGAAAAAAAAAAAAAAAAGTATCAGATCTCGGTCAGGCGCAGTGACTCACGCCTATAATCCCACAACTTTAGGAGGCCAAGGTGGGTGGATCACTTGAGGTCAGGAGTTCAAGACCAGCCTGGCCAACATAGAGAAACCCTGTCTATTTCAAAACTACAAAAATCAGTGAGGCAAGGTGGCAGGCACCAGTAATCCCAGCAACTCAGGAGGCTGAGGGAGGAGAATCACTTGAACCTGGGAGGCAGAGGCTGCAGTGAGCTGAAATCACACCACTGCACTCCAGCCTGGGCAACAGAGCAAGATACCATCTCAAAAAAAAATTAAAAGGCATCAGATCTCTATACATCTTACTCAAACCAATAATGCGCCTAAATAGCTGAGTGGGCTTACGAAAAACTGGAGTATCAGAAAACTAAAGAAGTCAGTTGACTTCCATTGTAAAACAGAACCACAGAGACAAAGCTGTAAGAAATAACTCTCACTGTCTACAGATGAGTCTTTGAGTAAAGGAAAGCAGTAACTGCATTTAACAAGCAAAGCCACTGAATTTATCTACACTTGAAGAGAAAAAACGAGGCTTTGGGGGTCCTAGAGAATGCAAGAGGACTCCACACACCGGAATGCTACCGGGGTGGACTCTGGATGCCTGAATTATGAATGATTTTGTTTCTGATTTTTGTATGTATCTGCCTGTACTTTCCATATTTTCTACAATAACCATTGTTTTTTATCATCAGAAAAATTAAAAGTACAAAAAGAATTGCATATTGAGAAAAAATATTTTTACACAGATTTTTTATAATTATGTATTCCTTTCCACTTCAAACATAAAACCATCACCTAACAGAATGGATTTTTGAAAGAAGAAAGAAAACCTCTATTGTAAGTACTATTAACACTCTGTACATAGTAGGTACTCCACATATATCTCTTGTTATACATGTTAGCTATAGATCACTATCAGATGAGCTTGAATCTTACTCATAAACGAGTACCCCACCTATGCACACTGGAGATACCATCTGATTTCCCAATTACCGGACACATACTGTTAGTTAATATACAGTTATTTTTATACTTAATTATCAGCATTCTATATGTCTATTTATGACACTCTGGCAATTACATTAAAATTTCTTCACCAATCTAGGAAGAACTCTTATCTACCATAGAAACTATAATATCAGTGTTATTTCTACTATGCCAAAAAATAAACTGTATTTATTACAGTGATTTATCTTGCAGATGTGTTATTTATATACACACATCTATTATACATCAAAAATTGGAGAGTAGATGAATCTTCTGCCTGTGAGAAAGAAAAAAAAAACAAAACAAAAAATTGGAGATTAGAAAGAACAGAAATTACACACATAAAACAAAAAAGGGGGTGAGCTGATGTACTATGAGCAGGAGAAAACTAAACTCCCAGCCTCACTTCCATCTAGAAGTTTTGACAAGATAAACAGCATAGCTTAAGCAGTTTCTGAACAGCTGCATAAGTCCCAAAATGATACATGATTTTTTGCATCGCAAGCTTCACAGCTAACTTGAAACTATTTTGGTAAATAGTTGAACAGGTGTAACTAAATTTGACACGTTATGAAAATATTCAGGACCAAGATGAACAACTGCAAAGTAACCTAAATTTAGAAATCACTTTAAATGAACAATAAGGTTGTAACTGTCAAAAAGTTATCTTTTTTTTTTTTTTAGACAGAGTCTTGCTCTCTCTCCCAGGCTGGAGCATAGTGGTATGATCTTGGCTCATTGCAACCTCCACCTCCCAGGTTCAAGCGATTCTTCTGCCGCAGCTTCCCAAGTAGCTGGGATTACAGGGATGCACCACCATGTCCAGCTAATTTTTGTATTTTTAGTAGCAACAGGGTTTCACCATGTTAGTCAGGCTGTTAAACTCCTGGCCTCAAGTGATCTGCCCACCTCGGCCTCCCAAAGTGCTAGGATTACAGGCGTGAGCCACCATACACAGCCCAAAAAGTCATTTTTAATAGAATTTTTCAACATTAATTTTTTTTATGTTGAAAAATTCTAAAGTATACTTTGGTCAAGACACAAAATGTAGCACTTGTGGCATTCAGCAAGCATTTAGAGAATTAAGATAATTGTTTGGTACTAATTTCAAAGTTAAATGCCCTTCATTAAACCTCTCATGAAAATAAGCTAAATTTGAAACAAAAAAAAAAAAAGCCATGAACTATGTTATCTGTAACATCTATAAAAGCATGCAACAAATTTTTAAAATACTAAAATTTTTTTAAATATTGCTGGAAATCTTTTTAATTCTAGAAATTAGATTTCCTTTCCATAAACCATCTACAACCTAGAAAGTACGCTTCTTCCTAATGGTCTTTTTTCTATATGAGCCTGTGAACATCTCCCCAACATATACACTGCTACGAAGAACCACAGCTCAAAGTGCTGAAACACTGGGTCAACCTCCTTTAAGCTTTCCAAGTCCTTAATGTTTCAAGGCAGCTCACTGGAAATCAAATGGGTTCAAATCACATTCTTGGAGTTTCAACAAGATCAGCGATTTACTGTTTACTTAAAATATCATGTATGAGAGTTTGGCTATGTGTCTTCCATACTCACCTTCCAACTCAATGGAGTCAGCAATGGAGAAAGTGCCATGTACCAGATAATGGCCAGGACAAACAATAACAGTGTCACCTTCGAAGCAGGCATTTATGGCAGACAATGGATCACTATGGAACTAGAAAATAATAACAACACATTTGTAAATATACATTCCCAAAAAAGCAATCTGAGTATTACTCTAGGTGCCTTCATGTCTTACTTTAAAAACAGAAGCCAAAAACTGCATACTGAAGCTTCTCCTTTGATAATGCACTGACCTAACACATGCCTGGTAAGTGACTATTGCTGATGCAAGGCAGGGCTCTCACTACTTCCCACTGCACAGAAAACCATCTTGGGAAAGCTCCTGTAAACACTCTGTGGGATTTATTAGATTCAATACCTTAATAAGAAGGTAACAGGGGGCAACTTGGGAGTGGGGATAGGGAAAGCAGTATCTCAAATTGTTTCACAACAATGTTTAAGATTACTATATTTTTCATGGATCTGATATGACTTTTAAAATGTTTTAAAGATTACCGTATTTATAGGATTAAAAAGTAGAAATGACTCAAATAATCTAGTCCTTCCTTTGATCTAAAGCACTATGCCACAAAATTATGCTGAATATTCCCTAAGGAAGATTATTAAAGAATTTCAAAAAATAAGCTCTTGAGATTCTGAGGTGAAGAAAAAGGTGCCATTACTAAACTAGAGAGTGATTGAAACAAAATAACCTTGTGCTGGACAACCATACAGGCACTTCAAATGTATTAATTTATAAACCTTCTCAAATATAAAAACAGAACACAGAGTATTTCTAGATGCAACAAAATAATCTGTAAATGTACAACCAAGTTAACAGATATAAAATTAATGGGTTTAAAAATAAAGTAAAATAGGCTGGGCACAGTGGCTCACACCTGTAATCCCAGCACTTCGGGAGGCCAAGGCAAGTGGATTGCTTGAGCCCAGGAGTTTGAGGCCAGCCTGGGCAACATGGCAAAACTCTGTCACTACAGAAATGCAAAAATAAGCCTGGTGTGGTGGCATGCACTTGTAATCTTAGCTACTTGGGAGGGTGAGGTGTGAGGATCACTTGAGCCCCAGGGGTCAAGGCTCCTGTGAGATCTAATTATACCACTGTACTCCATACGCCAGCCTCAGCAACAGAGCAAGACCTTGTCTCAAAAAACAAAAAACAGATGCTCAGGGCCCCATCCAGACTGATTTAAATGGGTCTCTGGAAGTAGAGGGGTTTTTTAAGTTCCCTGGGGATGCTAATGTGTAGCCTAGAGTGAGACCTATTGCCTTAAATGATGTTTTGTTTTGTTTTTTTAGTTTACTCATGCTCTAAATAAGGTAAGGAAAAACAAAAACAAAATAGAACCATATCTTAAGCAAATTTACATCAAATTATGATGAACACTTAAACATTTTAAATGAATAAAAAAGAAACTTTTCCCACTTTTCAAGTAAGTGAATTAGGTGAAGCTTGAAAAGCAAGGATTTTGTCTACTTTGGTTAATCCAAAAGAAACTGAGTGAACAGCTGTGAAAAAAGGGTAAAACAAAATAAAAAGTTTTAAATGTTAAAAATAAAATAAAATAAATTGAAGATGAAACCAGTCTAATAAGTTGTGAAGATTAAGAATCAAATTTTAAAATAAGTTTCTTAGCATTTCCAGTATCCATGCCCATTAGCTTATTTCTTTTCATTATATTGATACCTCATAGTCCAGAAGCAATGAACTAACATTTGTGTCTCAGATCCCGAAGTTCTGGTTTTTTTCAGACCTCCTTTAGTCAGGTATAAGCACTGTGTTTTGAAGTAGAAAGGAAAAATATTTACTGCACAGTACTAAATCCAGACAGTCTTGTTTGATCTTGCCTATTGATAGCCCCACTCCTATCTTAGCCCAGAGACCTTTTTTAAGTCTGCCTACGTTTGATAACATTCCAGACTCTCCATCAAGTACCACATCTTCTGCATAACACACGATTCCTCCCTTATGCCTTCCCATATGCCAGTGATGTGCAAGCTATGCATGTAAGTCATTTCTTGTTAGCACATGCAAGGCTATCAAATCAGAATGCAATTATTTTCCAAGTAAAGATTGAATTTGCCAGATATACATTATGTTCCCTTATCATAGTTTACATCAATCAAAACCAGTCATTTCTTTTTAATGACAAGGGTATCAAACCTAGAAAATATTCAAGCTTATTGAAATTTTGGGATTTTATCGAATATGCTATGGAAAAATAGGAAATACGTAATGGAAAAACTGCAAAGCCTAAATAGAATCATAGCCCATTTATGAACAGCTGAAATCAGACATACATAATTCTAAACCAGGTAGAACTATTAATCAGACTTTCACACTTTTTTTTTTTTTTGAGGCAAGGTCCCGCTCTGCCACCTAGGCCAAAGGGGAGTGGTTCAATCACAGCTCACTGCAGCCTAAAACTCCTGGGCTCAGGCGATCCTCCTGCCTCAGCGTCCCCAGCAGCTGGGACTACAGGCGTGCCCCACCACACCCAGCTAATTTTTCTTTCTTTAGGTTTTGTCGGTGAGGTCTCACTATATTATGCAGGCTGGTCTCAAACTCCTGGGGTCAAGAGGTCTTCCGGGGCTGGGCACAATGGCATAGGTCTGTAATCCCAGCACTTTGGGAGGTCGAGGCAGGAAGATCACTTGAGGTCATGAGTTAGAGACCAGCCTGGCCAATATGGTGAAACTCTGTCTCTACTAAAAATACAAAAATTAGCTTGGTGTGGTGGCATGCACCTGTATTCCCAGCTAGTTAGGAGGCCAAGGTAGGAGGAACACTTGAGCCCAGGAGGTTCAGGCTGCAGTGAGCCAGATCATATCACTGCACTCCAGCCTGGGCAACAGAGTGAGAGCTTGTCTCAAAAGAGTCACCTTCCTGCTTCAGCCTCCCAAATTGCTGGGATTACAGGTGTGAGCCACCATGCTGAGCCTCATACACTTTTTATTTTATTATTATTTACTATTAAAACCAAGAGAAACTTACCAAATCCACTTGCGTTACACAAAAATGTAGAGGCCTACTGCCTTATCTTCTCATCTCATCTTTCACATGGGAAAAAAAAAATCTTCTTTCAAACAGGGAAAAAAAATCATCTTTTACCCAGGGGAAAAAATTACCTTCTACAATTATTTTTTGGAGTATAAGTTATAATTTTATTCTTATTGCAGCACTGCCTATGAAGTTACTGCTCATGAATGCAAGAAAATAAATTACTATGGTCTTAAAGCACCATCTAGTGGGAAAATAAATGCCACAGTTAATAAGGTCACTATAGAACAACTACTTGTATTTGGGTTTCATGGTTAATTTTGGTATTTTTTGAGGGTTTTTTTCTGCCAAAATATGAGTAATTTGAAGAACGTGCTTAGGTTTTTTTGAAAATTTTTATTTACCACCAATATTAACTATTTATTCTTTTCATCTATTTCTGAAATAAGGTTTAAGGCAGGAGGCTGACAAAATATCCTGAGGTAGATCTGTTAGTTCAGCCTGCTGTGTTGCACTATAGGAACTTAGAGTAAAGCCATGTACCTTTAAAGTATTTTTTATAAAATTAAAGGAAAAAAGTCTTCTAGAATTCAAATAATGTCACTGTTTTTCAAACAATTGAATTTAACAAAGGGCTTTTTTAATCCACTAGTTCAATTGAATTTTATTCAAATTAACAAAACAGTAAGCTATTAATTTAGATGTTCTTGAACTCCCTGCTTTTACGCTCGGTTTATAAACACTAACAGCAGGTTTCTCTGCACTTGTACAAGTTTCATTTAATAACATGTAAAGGGGTGGTATAATTGGTACATCAGTCTATTTCTGTCTATGAGCCCCTGGAGAAAAAGAGAGTGAGAAAGTGTGTAAGTGTGTGTGTGTGTGTGTGCGCACGCCTCACAGGCAAAACTAAAACATGGATAACTATTTTTCCAACATGTACAACAAGGTCAGTAATAAATACTTAGAATTTTAATCGAGGTTCAACACATCTGACAAAATAATCATATTCATCCTCCTCTTCTTCATCCCAACTCCTCCAAATGTTTTGGTAGAAAAATATGAAGTGAAACTTAGTATCATTCAAATTCTATAACTGGCTCAAAACATTAGGATTTTGGAGGGGTGAGACCTAAAGAGTAAATCAAAACAGTTCTCCTATCTTAGAGAAGGTTGCATATTTGCTATGGTCGATAGTCATCAGTCACACAACATAGAGATCTTCTGTGGATCAGCTAAAAAGTTTCTCCAAATCCTTGGTTTTGTTAGGAGTTATTTTTTTCTGAGATGGAGTCACACTCTGCCGCCCAGGCTGGAGTGCAGTGGCACAATCTCGGCTCACTGCAACCTCTACCTCCCGGGTTCAAGTGATCCTCCTGACTCAACCTCCCGAGTAGCTGAGATTACAGGTGTCCACCACGACGCCCAGCTAATTTTTTGTATTTTTAGTAGAGATAGGGATTCACCATGTTGGCCAGGCTGGTCTCAAACTCCTGACCTCATGATTTGCCCGCCTTGGCCTCCCAAAGTGCTGGGATTATAGCCGTGAGCCACTGACTGGAAATTGGGTCAATAATTATCTTGCTTGCATTAATATTTCTTAATGTATGTATAGTTCACATTTATTTCAATGTTTACAATTATAATTGCAGTCTTCCTTCGGTAGGTCCTTCCTTCCTGCTTCGCCTCCACGCCTCATGCTACGGGGCAGAGGCCCCAATACACTAGCACCACCTGAGGATCCGGAAACCACCTCCACGATGGAAGAGGACCAGGAACTGGAGAGGAAAGCCATAGAAGAACTGCTTAAAGAGGCAAAACGTGGAAAAACTAGAGCTGAAACAGTGGGACCCATGGGTTGGATGATGTGTCCTCTTGCTGATATCAATAAAAGATTTCTAATTAACACAATTAAAAACACATTGCCCTCTCATAAAGAGCAAGACCATGAACAAAAAGAGGGTGATAAGGAACCAGAGAAGAGCCAGGCCCAGAAAGAAGAAAACCCGAAGAAACACAGAAGCCATCCTTACAAGCACAGCTTCCGTGCCCAAGGTTCCATCAGTTACTCCCCACCACGGAAGCGGAGCAGCCAGGACAAGAACGAAAGGCGGCCTAACCGGCGGTGAGGCCAGAGCCAGGGCCAGCCAGCCCTGCGGGCTCCGTGCTCCTTCAGGTGCGGTGTGCAGAGAAGGCGTTAGCTGGCAGGGCAAACATCTGAGAGTGACTTTTAAAGTAGATCCTTTGTTGTTCTTAAAGAGGCTGCTGGCCACCGGCAAAAAATGACCTAGCAACTCTTCCAGGAAACAAGGACAAAGGAGGATATCTTGGCAAGTTTAAGCTACTTCTGCAGTGTAGTAGACATGTATTATTGTCTACTTGTTTGGAAGTGCATTTCAAAATATGTGTAGAATTTAAAGTTTTCAGAGATTGTTAAAACTAGTTCCAATTTTTTGGTCATTTCTCAAAAAAAAAAAACTTATAAATCGTGTATGTTACTTTTTGGGGGTATCAAATTTAAAATTTAGAAATCATCAGTCCATTGACCATATTTATGAAAAGCCGTAGCCCTCCAAGGTCTGGGAATTTATCAAGAAACTCTTTGAGAGCTCTGCATTTGTTTCCCTTTAGGTGAACAATGTAGGACATCCTCAAAGTGGCTTTGAATTTCATGCTCCACTTCAGTTACCAGAGGTTAAAAAATTGGTTCTGTTGTTTTCTGTGCATTCTCAAACTCATTTATTAGAACAATTTTTCTATATTTAATTTTTTTAATATATAGGTTTTAAGTGGTGCTTTAAAAAGATCCCTCACAAGTTAAAAAAAATTAGCAGTTATTTCAGTGCTAGATCTTACCAGCTAAAGACTTATGATACCACTGTTAGTATAGTTGTTCCAGAAATCTTCATTTTAAATAGAAGTGTTTACAGCGTCTTCTCCCCCACCCCGTAGTATTGGTTTTCAGTACCTGTTTTAACATATAATTACAAACCTTTCAAACCTGTATTTATTCTTTACACTCAGGAAATTGTCACCAAGCACCCTCCTCCCCAATCCACAAAAGGAAGAAGATGAAGATTCTGTCTCCCTGTTCCCCCTCCCCAGTTTTCCAAAGTGTCTGAGCATATGCCTGGCTGTCCCCAGATCATCACCATGCCACATCCCTGCTCCCCACTTCCTGGCAGCCAAGGAAAGCCCTTTCTACATGCTAGAAAGAAATAACATCCGAAAAGTTAGCTTTGGGGTATTAGAAACTAGAATAGACTTCCCCACCACTGAGCTGCTGTGCCACACCCTCAGCCTGCTAGGGAGTGACAAACCCAAAGCATTTTAATCCACCTCTTCTCCCACCTCAGATCCCAGGGACTCATTCTGTGACTTTGTAACCACACTCATTCCTTTCAAACACAGAGGAGGAATCATTGCTTCATCTGACTTTATTCAAATATAGTAATGCATTAGCCAAAATTATCTGTGCAAAATTTG